>NC_135234.1:372881203-373506203 GCF_051348905.1 Ranitomeya variabilis
CCTGGGCTACAGAGAAGCAGCACTGGACTGTTGCTAAGTGGTCCCAAGTACTTTTTTCTGATGAAAGCAAATTTTGCATGTCATTCGGAAATCAAGGTGCCAGAGTCTGGAGGAAGACTGGGGAGAAGGAAATGCCAAAATGCCTGAAGTCCAGTGTCAAGTACCCAGTCAGTGATGGTGTGGGGTGCCATGTCAGCTGCTGGTGTTGGTCCACTGTGTTTCATCAAGGGCAGGGTCAATGCAGCTAGCTATCAGGAGATTTTGGAGCACTTCATGTTTCCATCGGCTGAAATGCTTTATGGAGATGAAGATTTCATTTTTCAGCACGACCTGGCACCTGCTCACAGTGCCAAAACCACTGGTAAATGGTTTACTGACCATGGTATTACTGTGCTCAATTGGCCTGCCAACTCTCCTGACCTGAACCCCATAGAGAATCTGTGGGATATTGTGAAGAGAAAGTTGAGAGACGCAAGACCCAACACTCTGGATGAGCTTAAGGCCGCTATTGAAGCATCCTGGGCCTCCATAACATCTCAGCAGTGTCACAGGCTGATTGCCTCCATGCCACGCCGCATCGAAGCAGTCATTTCTGCCAAAGGATTCCCGACCAAGTATTGAGTGCATAACTGAACATTATTATTTGATGGTTTTTTTGTTTGTTATTAAAAAATACTTTTATTTGATTGGACGGTTGAAATATGCTAATTTATTGAGACAGGTTTTTTGGGTTATCAGGAGTTGTAGGCCAAAATCATCAGTATTAAAACAATAAAAGACCTGACAAATTTCAGTTGGTGGATAATGAATCTATAATATATGAAACTTTAATTGTAATCATTACATTATGGTAAATAATGAAATTTAACACTATATGCTAATTTTTTGAGAAGGACCTGTATATCACTGACAGTCTCCAGTTGGCCGTGCTTGCTTCGGCAGCACATATACTAAAATTGGAACCATACAGAGAAGATTGGCATGGTCTCTGCGAAAGGATGACATGCAAATTCTTGAAGTGTTCCGTATTTTATTTGTCCCCTTTTCGAACGGATGAAATTAAAGGATGCGCCCATGCAGATAGAAAGCCTTCTCATGCTTTTCCAAGGTCAACTGAAATTCAACTTTTTGGCTCCTCCCATTCAAATTTGCATAATTCATTCCATTTTGGCCTACTCTCAACCAAAACAATAAGACTATTTTTTTTTTTTTAAATAATTGGACTTTGCAAGCTAATCAGGAGTACTATGCTGCATCCTGCTGTATGTTTTTTGCTCCTAATGGAAAAAGTATCTTTTCCCCATTCACTCTCCCTAAGTTTGGGAGATGGCCATGCGGCGCCGTATATGTATCTCTGACAGTCCCCAGATGCCCGTGCTTGCTTCGGCAGCACATATACTAAAATTGGAACGATACAGAGAAGATTAGCATGGCCCCTGCGTAAGGATGACACGCAAATTCGTGAAGCGTTCCATATTTTATTTGTCCTCTTTTCGAACGGATGAAATTAAAGGATGCGCCCATGCAGATAGAAAGCCTTCTCATGCTTTTCCAAGGTCAACTGAAATTCAACTTTTTGGCTCCTCGCATTCAAATTTGCATAATTCATTCCATTTTGGCCTACTCTCAACCAAAACAATAAGACTCTTTTTTTTTTTTTTTTTTAATAATTGGACTTTGCAAGCTAATCAGGAGTACTATGCTGCATCCTGCTGTATGTTTTTTGCTCTTAATGGAAAAAGTATCATTTCCCCATTCACTCTCCCTAAGTTTGGGTGATGGCCATGCGGCGCCGTATATATATCACTGACAGTCTCCAGATGCCCGTGCTTGCTTCGGCAGCACATATACTAAAATTGGAACGATACAGAGAAGATTAGCATGGCCCCTGCGCAAGGATGACACGCAAATTCGTTAAGCGTTCCATATTTTCTTTGTCCTCTTTTCGAACGGATGAAATTAAAGGATGCGCCCATGCAGATAGAAAGCCTTCTCATGCTTTTCCAAGGTCAACTGAAATTCAACTTTTTGGCTCCTCCCATTCAAATTTGCATAATTCATTCCATTTTGGCCTACTCTCAACCAAAACAATAAGACTCTTTTTTTTTTTTAAATAATGATACCTGGTCAGATGAACTCCTTCAGTGCCATCAGACGTACCATAGCCCCCCTTAGCGGCGGAGCCACAGTACTGCAACGACCAGGACTCTGGGGCGCTGCACTAGCCTTGTTCCACACTAAAAAAAAAAAAAAATGTATGCAGTCTGTCATGTCAGGCTGAGGCCTGTTGTATCCCTTTATTTCGCACAGACTGTACCTTCACACACCCCATCTGTCAGCAGGGGCATAACGATTGCAGTCACAGATGTTGTGACAGGGCCAGTGCAGGCGAGAGGCCCATTGACACTAGGAGAAAATTCAGCTGGATGTGCGACCTCTGACGCACATTCAGCAGAAGTGTATTGAGGTGTTAGTGGGTGGTGCTGTTATGGACAGTAACACGCTGCCACTTTAAGAGACAGCACCCCCTTGTCTGGTGTGATGGAATGTCCTGCTTCCCCCTGCATTAGACTGTGAAGATGAACTGCCCTAGAATTGGGGGAGGCGTTGAGCCTGAACTGTGTGTGTGAGCTGAAGCTTCTAGTGAGAGAACTTTGTGCTGTTTGCTACAAGAAAGGTCCCCCAGCCTGGGGACGGAGTGTACTTGTGAAATTTGCAAGACTTTTCCGGGTACAGCAAAGGTGGCTGTTCTGTGCTAGCTCGTGAAGCCACGAAGATACTGAGAAAGGGACTTACAGTTTCCAGGAGCACCTCCAGGATCCAGAAGCAAGGAGAAGACCCCGCTTCACAGAGCTGACAGAAAGCCGTGCGCACCGCCATATTAGACTGCTGGGGGCCCCCCTGGGACTGGAGCTGATTCTCCAACATCACCGTCAGTTTGTTCCTGTTTGGTGCACCTGTTTGGGCCTAGTGCAGGTTTCAGTAGTCAGAACACGGGAGCCGTGTGGCCTGCTTAGTAAGGGCCAGGGAGGTTAAACGTAGAGTAGCATCGTTATTTGTGTATTGTTTAAAGTTGCTTGTGAGACATATTCTGAGTCTGTAATAGTTGGAGCACCGTGCTATTTTACGGACAAGATAAAGTTTATAACTCTTGTAAAGTGTCTCTTGCCATTGTATACCCCTGTTTGCATCTTCCTCACCCACTTCATTCCTTGCCTCCCAATAAATCTACCCATTGTTGTTTGCACCTCATCTTGTGTACAGTAGTCTTCCTGCACCGTGGTGGTCCCCCTGGCCATCGCTTCAGAGGCACACAGACCCGCTGGATCTGTGCGCTGTAATACACGCTGTCAGCCAATCAGAGGCCTGCAGCTGATGTCGGCATGCACATTACTGGGGGCACACGGTAGTGACTTTATGTGCTCCCATCGCTTGCATGCTGAAGTCAACTGCTGGAATTAGAAGAGGATGCCGTGTGGTGGGGGAGTGGAGGGAAGGTGAGTAGAGTAATTTATTTTTTTTCCATGCATTATAGAACAGGAGCAGAATGAGAGACATATATAGCAGGATGGGGAATATACAGTATATACCAGGATGGGAAACATACATACAAACATGGGGAAAATATGCAGTGGGGGGAAATATCCTAAGTATTTGATCCCTTGCTGATTTTGTAAGTTTGCCCTCTGATAAAGACATACACAGTCTATAATTTTATGGATAGGTTAATTTTAACATTGAGAGGTAGACTATCAAAAATAAAATCCAGAAAATTGTTTTTCACTGTTTGCAATGGATCCGTTTTTTCAAAAATTCGCCGGATCCTGTCTGACGGAAACAAACTGATGTGTGAAAGTAGCCTAACTATCCATATAGCCATCTATGTCTATCCATCAGGCAGGATCCGGCAAATTTTTGAAAAAACGGATCCGTTGCAAATAGTGAAAAACTGATGCAACTGATCCTTTTTTTTTTAGAGAGAGAGAGAATGGAAGATGTGCATGATTTCAATGGCAAAAATTCATGAAAAACCGGATTCAGAGGCCAGATTCATCATTTCAGATCTCAGTTTCATACGTTTTTTGCCGGATCCATCGCTGTGCATTTTTTCGCTGGACAGAGAAAACATTCCTCTGTACGTTTTTTCCGTCTGCCGGAAACAGCTTCTCTGACAGATCCGGCAAAAAACGGATGAAACATGTGGCCATCAGGCGCAATCCGGCGCTAATACAACTCTATGAGAAAAAAAACGGATCCGGCGGAAAAAAAAACGGATCTGTTTTTTTCAAAACTCGCCGGATTGTGCCTGACAGCAAAAACCTGATGAGTGAAAGTAGCCAGATAGATACATGGATAGATATATCTATGTATCTATAGATATAACTATCTATAAATATATCTACAGATAGATATAGCCATAGTTATATCTATAGATATATCCATAGTTATATCTATACATATATCCATAGATATCCATCTATAGATATATAGATTTATCTATGGATATATCCATAGATATATCCATAGATATATAATAGCAAGGCCTATGTTTCTTAAAGAAGGTTTAATTTAAAAAAAAAAAAAAAATGGAAAAAAATGGCGTGGGCTCCCGTGCAATTTTCTGCGCCAGAGGGGGAAATCCGACGCCGGGGGCCAATATTTGTAGCCTGGGAAGGGGTTAATACACATGGCCCCCTCCCAGGCTATGAATATCAGCCCGCAGCTGTCTGCATAGCCTTTACTGGCTATTAAAATAGAGGGGCCCCCAAAAAAATTACGTAGGGTCCCCCTATATTTTATAGCCAGAAAGGTTACGCAGACAGCTGCGGGCTGATATTCATAGCCTAGAGAGGGGCCATGGATATTGCCCCCTCCCGGCTACAAATTCCAGCCCGCAGCCGCCCCAGAAATGGCGCGTCTGTAAGATGTGCCAATTCCAGCACTTAGCCCCTGTCTTCCCACTCCCGAGTAGCGGTGGGATATGGGGTAATAAGGGGTTAATGTCACCTTGCTAATGTAAGGTGACATTAAGCCTGGTTAATAATGGAGAGGCGTCAATAAGACGCCTATCCATTATTAATCCAATAGTAGTGAAAGAGTTAAAAAAAAAATAAAGATACAGCCAGAAAAAAGTATTTTAATATTCTTAATTTAACCATACTTACCATACTCGATCGCATGCAAAAAATTAAAAATAATAAACCGTATACTCCCTGTCCGACGCAGTCCAATTAATAACGAGTGTCCCATGACCATCTCCCCTATAGAACAGTGACATCGGGTGATGTCACTGCTCTATAGACTTTCAGTGAAGGATACCTTCCATCATTGTATTCCTGGAGCCCCTGGAGAGCGGTATCATCAGTTGATGCTGCTGCTCTCCACGGGAGATCACTCGTTTTAATTGGATCAGGGAGTATATTGTTTGTTTATTATTTTAATATTTTTTACAGGTGACACTGGCTTCGGGGATCAAGGTGACAAGGTGATGGTGAGTATGTACTCTATGTTGTATGTACTGTATGTCTATATGCATGTATTGTATGTAATGTATGAATGTACTGTATGTATGTATTGTATGTTATATGTTGTATGTACAGTTATATGTTGTATGTTGTATGTACTGTTATATGTTGTATGTACTTTTATATGTTGTATGTACTGTTATATGTTGTATATTATATGTTGTATATTATATGTTGTATGTTATATGTTGTATGTACTGTTATATGTGGAATGTTGTATGTACAGTTATATGTTGCTTGTTGTATGTACTGTTATATGATGTATGTTCCATTGTATGTTCTGTTATATGTTGTATGTTATATGTTGTATGTTCTGTTGTATGTTGTATGTTATATGTTGTATGTTCTGTTATATGTTGTACTGTATATTATATGTTGTATGTACTGTAATATGTTGTATGTTCTGTTATATGTTCTGTTGTATGTTGTATGTTACAGTATATGGGTTTTTTGTTTTTTTTACATTCCACACATTAGCCGGATGATGGGACTACTACTGTCCCATCATTGGCTAATGTGTCAATCACTGTCACTGCAGCAGGCATAGCCCGATGGGATTTGTAGTCCCATAAGACGATGCCTGCACACACACACAAAGACCCCCGCACAGCCCCAACAGCCCCGCACAGACCCCCCGGCAGCCCGCACAGACCCTCCGGCACCCCGCACAGACCCACAGGCAGCCTGCACAGACCCCCGAGAGCCCCGAACAGACCCCCGACAGCCCGCGCAGACCCCCAAGAGCCCCGCACAGACCCCCGGCAGCCCACACAGACCCCCAAGAGCCAGCACAGACCACCGACAGCTCCGCACAGACCCCCGGCAGCCCGCACAGACCCCGCCCGCACACACATACACGCAAGTCTCTGCCCACACTCCCCCCTCCCGATCTGCAGCGTTTCACCCGCAGCTAAACCGCAGATCATTTTTACATCTGCGGTTTTGCTGCGGATGTGCCCAACTCAATGCAAGTCAATGGGTGCAGAAACGCTGCAGATCCGCACAAAGAATTGACATGCTGCGGAAAAAACATCGCTAAAGGTACCTTCACACGAAGCGACGCTGCAGCGATAGCGACAACGATGCCGATCGCTGCAGCGTCGCTGTTTGATCGCTGGGGAGCTGTCACACAAACCGCTCTCCAGCGACCAACGATGCCGAGGTCCCCGGGTAACCAGGGTAAACATCGGGTTGCTAAGCGCAGGGCCGCGCTTAGTAACCCGATGTTTACCCTGGTTACCAGCGTAAAAGTAAAAAAAACAAACAGTACATGCTCACCTGCGCGTCCCCCAGCGTCTGCTTCCTGACACTGACTGAGCTCCGGCCCTAACAGCACAGCGGTGACGTCACCGCTGTGCTTTCACTTTCACTTTAGGGCCGGCGCTCAGTAAGTGTCAGGAAGCAGACGCTGGGGGACGCGCAGGTGAGCATGTACTGTTTGTTTTTTTTACTTTTACGCTGGTAACCAGGGTAAACATCGGGTTACTAAGCGCGGCCCTGCGCTTGGTAACCCGATGTTTACCCTGGTTACCAGTGTAAAACATCGCTGGTATCGTTGCTTTTGCTTTCAAACACAACGATACACGGCGATCGGACGACCAAATAAAGTTCTGGACTTTATTCAGCGACCAGCGACATCACAGCAGGATCCTGATCGCTGCTGCGTGTCAAACTAAACGATATCGCTAGCAAGGACGCTGCAACGTCACGGATCGCTAGCGATATCGTTACAAAGTCGTTTCGTGTGAAGGTACCTTAAGTTTCCACGCGTTTTTTTCCGCAGCATGTGCACAGCGGATTTGGCTTTCCATAGGTTTACATGGTACTGTAAACCGCGTGGGTAACTGCTGCAGATCAGCAGCATTAAAAACGCCGCGGATCCGCGGTAAAAACCGCAACGTGTGAACATGGCCTAAAGGTTTAAAATTCTGCAGTGCCCGCAAGGTCCCCCTGCTGAAGAAGACACATGGGTAGGCCTGTCTGAAGTTTGCCAATGAACATCTGGATGATTCTGTGAGTGATTGGGAGAAGGTGCTGTGGTCAGATGAGACAGAAATTGAGGTCTTTGGCATTAACTCAACTCGCCATGTTTGGAGGATGAGAAATGCTGCTTATTACCCAAAGAACACCGTCCCCACTGTAAAGCATGTAGGTGGAAACGTTATGTTTTGGGGTTGCTTCTCTGCTAAGGGCAAAGGACTACTTCACCGCATCAATGGGAGAATGGATGGAGCCATGTACCATAAAATTCTGAGTGACAACCTCTTTCCCTCCGCAAGGACATTAAAAATGGGTTGTGGCTGGGTCTTCCCGCAAAACAATGACCCAAAACATACAGCCAAGGCAACAAGGGAGTGGCTCAAAAAGAAGCACATTAAGGTCATCTAGTGGCCTAGCCAGTCTCTAGACCTTAATCCCATAGAAAACTTATGGAGGGAGTTGAAGCTCTGAGTTGCCAAGTGGCAGCCTCAAAATCTTAATGATTTAGAGATGATCTGCAAAGAGGAGTGGATTAAAATTCCTCCTGACATGTGCGCAAACCTCATCATCAACTACAAAAAACATCTGACTGCTGTGCTTGCCAACAAGGGTTTTGCCACCAAGTATTAAGTCTTGTTTGCCAGAGGGATCAAATACTTATTTCTCACTGCAAAATGCAAATATATTTATAAAATTTATACAATATGATTTTCTGGATTTTATTTTTGATATTCTATCTCTCAATGTTAGAATTAACCTACCCTTAAAATTATAGACTGTTCATGTCTTTGTCAGTGGGCAATCTTACAAAATCAACAAGGGGTCAAATACTTATTTCCCACACTGTATATACAAGGATAAGGGAAATATACCAGCACCATGGGGGATAAATATACCAGGGTGGGGCCCAGGCTAAGGGAAAAATATCCCATGATGGGGGATATATATATATTAGGATGGGGCCAGAAAGATTATGCCAGGATAGAGGACATACTGTATATACAGTTGTGTGAAAAAGTGTTTGCCCTTTTCCTGATTTCCTATTCTTTTGCATGTTTGTCACACTTAAATGTTTCATATCACCAAACAAATTTAAATATTAAACAAAAATAGCACAATTAAACACAAAAAGCAGTTTTTAAATGAAGGTATTAACTATCCGAAAAAGAAAAAAGAAAAAGAAATCCGAATTTACAGAGCCCTGTGTGAAAAAGTGATTGCTCCCCCCTCATAAAACATAAATTAACTGTGGCTTATCACATTTTTGGGAAGCGGATTTCAAATTCCCTAGACACATGCAGGCCTGATTACTGCCACACCTGCTATCAATCAAGAAATCACTTAAATAGAACCTGCCTGACAAACTAAGTAGACCAAAAGAACATCAAAAGCTAGACATCATGCCGCGATCCAATGAAATTCTTGAACAAATGAGATCTATCAGTCTGGAAAAGGTTATAAAGCCATTTCTCAAGCTTTGGGACTCCAGCGAACCACAGTGAGAGCCATTACCAACAAATGGTGAAAACATGGAACAGTGTAGAACCTTCCCAGGAGTGGCCAGCCAACCAAAATTACCCCAAGAGCGCAGCAACGCATAATCCAAGAGGTCACAAAAGACACAACAACAGCATCCGAAGAACTGCAGTCCTCACTTGCCTCAGTTAAGGTCAGTGTTCATGACTCCACCATAAGAAAGAGACTGGGCAAAAATAACCTGCATGACAGAGTTCCAAGACGAAAACCACTGCTGAGCAATAAGAACATAGAGGCTCGTCTCCGTTTTGCCAGAAAGCATCTTGATGATCCCCAAGACCTTTGTGAGAATACTCTGTGGACTGACAAAACAAAAGTTGAACTTTTAGGAAGGTGTATATTCCATTACATCTGGCGTAGAAGTAACAGAGCATTTCAGAAAAGGAACATCATACCAACAGTAAAATATGGTGGTGATAATATGATGGTCTGAGCTGTTTTGCTGCTTCAGGACCTGGAATACTTGCTGTGGTAAATGGAAATATGAATTCTGCTGTCTAACAAAAAATCCTGAAGGAGAATGTCCGGCCATCTGTTTGTGACCTCAAGCTGAAGCACACTTGAGTTATGCAGCAGGACAATGATCCAAAACACACCAGTAAGTCCACCTCTGAATGGCTTAAAGAAAACAAACCTAAGACTTTGGAGTGGTCTAGCCAAAGTCCTGACCTTAATCCGATTGAGATTACCTTAAAAAGGTGGTTCATGCTCAATAACTCTCCAATGTGGCTGAATTAGAATTCTGCAAAGATAAGTGGGCCAAAATTCCTCCAGAGCCGTGCAAAAGACTCAATGCCACTTATTGCAAATGCTTGATTGCAGTTGTTGCTGCTAAGGGTGGCCCAACCAGTTAATTGGTTTAGGGGGCAATCACTTTTTCACACAGGGCCCTGTGGGTTTGGATTTCTTTTTCCCTTAATAATAAAGACCTTCACTTAAAAACTGCATTTTATGTGTTTACTTGTGTTATCTTTCTCTAATATTTTAATTTGTTTGGTGATATGAAGCATTTAAGTGTGATAAACATGTAAAAGAATAGGATATCAAGAAGGGGGCAAACACTTTTTCACAGAACTGTATATATATATATATATATATATATATATACATATATATATATATATATATATATATATATATATATATATATATATATATATATATATATATATATACCAAGATGGGGCCATGATGAGGGACACATGTACCGGGATGAAAGAATATATATACCAGGATGGGGCCAGGGTGACAGACATATATGTCAGTATGGAGGACATGTATTTATGCCAGGATGGGGCCAGGAGGAGTGACATACCAGGATGGGGGACATATATGGGTCCAGCATGGGGGACATATATACCAGGATGGAGGACAGCTATCCATACCATGATGGGGCCAGGATGGAGAACATATATATATATATATATATATATATATATATATATATATATATATATATATATACAGTATATATATATATATATATATATATATATATATATATAAATATACACACACACACACCAGAATGGGGGACATATAGCCACTGTGTGTTAGTCTGCACTCCCATAGTCCACTCCACCTGCACTCCCCATGTACCTCTGTCCCCTCATTGCCTCTCACAAGTGACCCTCTCATCCATGCTGCTGTTTCTAGCTGGCAAAACTCTGTGGCTCCTCCCCTCGAGCCACATGATCCTGACACCATCACAGGTCCTGTACCACTCGGATGTATTTTCTTCCGTTTGGACAAGATACTTATTAGTGCTCCTCTGCCCCTGCTGCATGCTCGCATATTGAAGTTATTCTCCCCTCTTAAAAAAAACGCAGGTTTTGCTGCATTGCCCAGTAAAAGGGAAAGGGGGGGGGTTAAATTTTTTATTTTTTCCCCCTTCACGATCGCACCGCCCTCCGAAACTTGCTGCCCTAGGCACTTGCCCTCCAGCGCCTAGTGGTTAATGAGGTCCTGCTTACGTATTCTATCAAAGCCATTAGTAATCTTGCTCACCAGAACATAGGCCAATTTATTTCTGAAATGTGACAATATAGCCATATACAACACCTTAGTTTGTAATCTGTTCTTTTGAATATGTCCTTGGAAGTCTCTGTAGGACCTTATTTGTGGGACAACATTGAGAAAGTTGATTGACAACTAATGTAAAAGTGCCTTCAAAACCACCTTGTGCAAAAGCTTAAGGGAAGTAGTGGTACAAGTCTTTATTATAATTTACTAGACTTAAAAATGATGAATTCTCAGTGTCTGAACTGAACAATCTTCAGAGGCTTTGCTTCTTAACAAATTTGATAACTCAACAGTACTCAGAAAAGTCATCTTCAACATAATTTGAGGGAAACCAACCAATCTGTAAAGAAAAGAGAATATATTACACGTTACATAACAAAAGTAATTGGTTTTATTTTCATGTTTAATGAACAAACCTTTTTTTATTTCTTCTTTTCATTCTTACCTTGCCATAAACTTCTCCTTTCCACCACCCTTGATGTCCTTTCTTATTAAGGATCCTGATAACGTCTCCTTCTTTTAGAGTCAGTTCTGTTCTGTCTCGGGCACAGAAGTCATACCGTGCTCGAGCCGATCCTAAATACTTCACTCTTTGTTCTGCTTAAGAAAGTAATAATGGCAGAACATGTTACTGTATGAGTGAGTACATTGTTCACAACTGCAACCAGTTCAATTTCAAGAAGATATATATTTAATCCTCTAATATTCCAAACTAATACGTCATTTACTGACATAGCTGTTATTTTCTTTATTTCTTTCACAAACCTTCCCGTTTGATTTACACTACAAAATAGTAACTTTTTTTGTAATTTGTTTTATTCTGACTTACTGTATAACTGGAAGAGAATTAATGGCTATGTATTTTCTGTTTGGTTTGGCAAGGTCCTCCCATTGAAGCAGAAGTGCTCCAGTGGAGGTATCCTACTAAACAACTCTACAGTGGGTACGGAAAGTATTCAGACCCCTTTACATTTTTCACTCTTTGTTTCATTGCAGCCATTTGGTAAATTCAAAAAAGTTCATTTTTTCTCATCAATGTACACTCTGCACCCAATCTTGACTGGAAAAAACAGAAATGTAGAATTTTTTGCAAATTTATTAAAAAAGAAAAACTGAAATATCACATGGTCATAAGTATTCAGACCCTTTGCTCAGTATTAAGTAGAAGCACCCTTTTGAGCTAGTACAGCCATGAGTCTTCTTGGGAATGATGCAACAAATTTTTCACACCTGGATTTGGGGATCCCCTGCCATTTTTCCTTGCAGATCCTCTCCAGTTCCGTCAGGTTGGATGGTGAATGTTGGTGGACAGCCATTTTCAGGTCACTCCAGAGATGCTCAATTGGGTTTAGGTCAGGGCTCTGGCTGGGCCAGTCAAGAATGGTCACAGAGTTGTTCTGAAGCCGCTTCTTTGTTATTTTAGCTGTGTGCTTAGGGTCATTGTCTTGTTGGAAGGTGAACCTTCGGCCAAGTCTGAGGTCCAGAGCACTCTGGAAGAGGTTTTCATCCAGGATATCTCTGTACTTGGCCGCATTCATGTTTCCTTCAATGACAACCAGTTGTCCTGTCCCTGCAGCTGAAAAACACCCCCATAGCATGATGCTGCCACCACCATGTTTCACTATTGGGATTGTATCTCAAGGAGAGTGACAAGGAAATGGACAGCATGTGACTTAAATATGAGTGTCTGAGCAAAGGGTCTGAATACTTATGACCATGTGATATTCAGTTTTTCTTTTTCACTAAAAATTTAAAAATGACTACATTTCTGTTTTTTTCAGTCAAGATGGGGCGCAGTGTACATTAATGTGAAAAAAATAACTTTTTTTATTTTATGACATGGCTGCAATGAAACAAAGAGTGACAAATTTAAAGGGGTCTAAACACTTTCTGTCAGGACTCTGAACATTTTTTATTACCTTTTTGTGCTTTACTGCCCTTTTCCAAGATGGCGTCTTTGGTCTCATGTGCACTGTGTCTTCCTGCTATAAAACTACACCCCAGCCTTCAGTCTGTGCTAGAATATTCTGCCTTGCATCCAGCTCCTGACCTCTGGTTACTCCCTGGCTATATACCTGCTCCTGTGAACCTGTGGGGTTATCCTGCTACTCTGCTCTGAGTTCCTGCTGCATACACCAGTTCCAGTAATCCTCCTTCATCTGCTGCTCGTGTTTACTTCCATCTGTATTTGCTGGACATGTAAGCTGTTTCTGCTCTGCAAGAACCTGAGACTATTACCCAGACCTCCCTGGTTGAGCTAAGATATTATTTGAACTGCCTTATAAGCATATCTATCTGTGTTTTGGACTAAGCAAGGACTTATTCATGTCAAGTATCCTCAAGAATAATTGTGCTTCATAGACTTTCTGCGTGATTGCATTTTCCTCTGAAGTTTCCTATAGACTGCTGAGCTGCATTTGATATTTGCACCAAGTGTTGTGGACTTGAGTTTCTCTCTGCACCTGTTTGAATCACCGTGTGATAATATAGACTTTACCACTTATAAAACTGTGTCTTGTAGTTGTCTTGTTCCACGCTAGAGTCTCCTGAGTTATCCCCTATAATTATTACACTTTCCGTGCCCACTGTACATATGTCAGATTGTTGGCCCTTGCGTTTGTCCAGTTTGAATAATTTTTCAGGATCTCAGTTACCTCCCTTAGTGCTGATTCACAAATCAGTACATATGCTGCCTTTTTTTTCTCGAATACAGAATACAGACACAATTTCAATTGGTTTGTTCACATCATCTTTTTTTGGGGAGGAGGGGTGGCAGACCTTTCTTAAACAAAATATACAGAAAAGAGACATATCCTACTTTGCTCCAATTTTTGGATCAAAGTCATCTGTTCAATTGAATGGGTTAGAGAAAAAATGGATAGTACTTGGATGTTATTAATGTCTCATTGGAATGCTGCCTATTTAGCACTTTGTAGTTGAAAGAAGAATATAATTTTTTTTAGCACTATAAAAATGGATGCAACACTGGTTGTAAAAACTGACTCACAGACCAAAATTTGATCCAGCACACTGGAAAAAGAGCATGGTCCATTTTTCACATATGAGAAAAAAAAGCAATGGTTGAAACCAGCTTAATGGTCCCACTTTTATGATATTGCCGGAAAGAAACGGAATCAGTATACAATGCAAAGTGTCGACTTTATATAATGGCGGACTTAATTACAAAGGGGGTGGAATTACGGCAAAATGCTGCAAGTATATGTCCTTTAGATAAATAAATCATACATTTTTCAATGAATACTGGTTAATTTCTGACATTTTCATATGCATGAACTGACTACAGTATTTGCTCAGAATCAGGAACATAATAAATGATAGATCTGAGAGAGATTGCTGGCAGGTTACTTCCAGGGATGACCATAATTGCAGAGGGCTTATGAACACTTCCATATTAATGGTCAGCTAGTCCATATGAGTGGGGGATTTTAGCAACTAAAGCTTTTTTTGGTAACTATATTGCAGCATACTATATAGCTATCAATTCCGAATCCTCACTAAAAAAGAATTCAAGTGTGTTAATTATATCAGAACATCTTGTCTTCATTTTTACCCAATTTGATGTTTTCTTTCTTCTCTGGCTCCTTGTAAGGAAACTGTAGCATTGTATCCAAAAGCTTAAAGCAATCTTTCAAAGAGTTCTGTTGGTAAAAACCAACCAATTCCTGGTAGAAATATGAGATATGTTAAGTCAAATAAAGCCCATATGAAGTAAAAAGACCAAGTTTCATACTGTAATGTAATGTGTAAAATGTATGGCACTTTTTTTTAAAGGGGAGGTCCATTTTCTCAACCAATTTATTTAATTTTCCAATGCATTTAAAATGCTGAAAAAGAAGATCTTGCCACATATCAGATTTTTTTTGGGAAAAAGACAGGGCAGAAAGTTAGGTCTCTCCATTTACGTCTTCCCCTTAATTTATTTTACTCACTTATATAGCACCATTAATTCCACAGTGTTTTACAAACATTATTATTACTGTCTCTATTGGGGCTCACAGTCTAATTTCCCTATGGGAGTGTGGGAGGAAACCGGAGTATGTTTTCCCCCATACAAATATGAGAAGAACATATAAATTCGTTACAGATGTTGTCCTGGGTGGAATTTGAACCCAGACCTCAGTGCTTCAAAGCAACAGTAATCATAATCATAGAGCCAACACGCTGCCCAACCCCTAAATTTGATAATCCATCAATACCTATTGTTCCAGATTAGGTACCTAGGGCATATCCTATTTGCAGTATCCCACCCATGTTTTTTGTACAGGGGGATATAGTCATGTTAGGCTAAACTATCCTATTGTTTATTGAAGCTGAGCCCAGCCTCGGTTCTATGATAAATCCCTCTGTTAGCCATCACATGCTCCTGCCATTTATTGTCATTGTTGTTCAAGCTGTTGTTGAATGAAGTTGAGAAAACTTTCCCTGTTACATTTATTAGAGCTCAGGAACCAGAATCTTGATAGAGTTAGAGGCTTCATTCATAACAAGTCCTCTGAGTCCTGTAGACTACAATGTAATGGCTATGAACAGAATACTGCCACATTTATTAGGATCTATTGGAGATGAGGATACAAGGCAGGTGCTCAGTTGCATATATGGCAGATATGAATTCTTATTCATAACTCATATGTACCAATTCATATAATGCATTTCGTGGTTGGCAAATAACACAGCTCCTGGCCAGGGGAAAAGCGTAAGTCACGAATGATAAGTGAGTATACAGACAAAACAACAGAGGCTCACAGCTACTACTTTCTGAAAGTACCAGTTACCTCAGGCAGGGAAATGTGTTAGTTCAGGTAGAGAGTTGTGTTACCTCAGAAAGTAGCAGACTTATGCTCTAACTGTTTTACCTGTATACTCACTTATCATAATTAACCTATGCTTCCTTCCCTGACCAGGAGCTGTGGTATGTGCAGACCATGAAGTGGAGCAGCTCCTGCATGGTCGGGCACAGCTATTACACAGTACATAGCAGTGGCACAATTAGAAGATTATCTAAGAACAGGAAAAAAAAACTTTTTAACACATACAGTGTGCACAATTATTAGGCAAGTCAGCAGGGCCAGACAGAGACAAAAAAGCAGCCCTACTACACAAACCCCACAAGCCCACATACTATAACACCCATCAGCCCCGATCAGTGAATTTTGCTTTTACTTTGTCATGCCCCTCAATACTCTCTTAAAGGCGTTATTTAAAGAGCCACATGTGAATGATGCACCAGTGCTTATGATTGACTACAGCTCCATTTAGATGGTGCTCTTAAAAACTACATTTTTCAGGGTCGTGGGCGTCACAGCGGTCAGATCCACAACAAATGGAAAGTCATCCCCTATCCAGAAGATAGGGGATAACTTGCAAACTTGGGATAAGTTGTTTAAACAGGTTTTTCAAGATTTATTTTTATTTGCTCATAGGAACATAGAAAATAATAATCCAATAATGACAATCCAGAAGTCAAATACCACCAAGGGCTTGTGCAAACAAGCATATAAATGGGCAGTACAGTGGCTCAGCGGTTAGCATTGCAGTGCTGGGGTCCTGGGTTCAAATCCCACCAAGGACAGCATCTGCAAGGAGTTTGTATGTTCTCCCTGTGTTTGCGTGGGTTTCCTCCGGGTTCTCCGGTTTCCTCCCACATTCCAAAAGACATACTGATAGGGAATCTAGATTATGAGCCCCAATGGGGACAGTGTCAATAATGTTTGTAAAGTGCTGTGGAATTAATGGCGCTATATAAGGGAATAAAATAAATATAAATCAAGCGTGTGTGATTTTTTTTTTATCAGATAGCACACTGACCAATGTTATGCAATGAGGCAATGCAGAGAAACATTTTTTTTCTCATACTGATTCGGTGTGCGAAAAAAAATTGTGTCATGTGCGATTTGGCTCTGTAATTAAATGAGACTCACTATACAGTATAACGGGCCCCATATACTGCTCCATACAATATAATGGACCCCATATATTGCTCCATACAGTTTAAGGGGCCCGATATATTACTCCATACATCCTAAACACCACAGAAAGAGCAATCAAAAGATCCCATAAAAAGTCACTGTTATTAAGTATGTAATAAAAACCCAATACATGGAAACAGGTATACAGGAAATGGTGGTGACAGTGAAACACTGTATAGCAGTACAAAGATAACACATAGGGCTACAAGGTACCACCCACCGCACAAATACCCCAGATAATACTATATTCAGGCTGGCAGACCATATGGTGAAATAAATATATAGATAAAGTCATTAAAAAACAGAAATTGCCATAACAAAGTGCTAAATTAGACGCATAATACCTGGTGCACGCAGCGGTGGGGGACCCAGAGCCCACCCCGACGCGCGTTTCGGAGCACAACAGGGCTCCTTCCTACTTTTGCTACTCAAAAGTTTATAACTTTTCCCATAAAACTGTTTTATAGCCCCAAATTTTGCATTTTCATAAGTGTAACAGGAAAAATTGCACTATACAATTTGTTGTGCAATTTCTCCCGAGTACGCCGATAACCAACATGTGGAGGGAAACTAATGCTTGGGTGCACGGCAAGGCTTGGAATAGAAGCAGCGCCATTTGACTTTTTCATTGCAAAATTTGCTGGAATGTTTAGGGGTTGCCATGTCGTGTTTGGAGTGCCGCTGATGTGCCTAAACAGTGGAAACACCTCAAAAGAAACCCAATTTTGGAAACTAGACCCATCAGGGAACGTATATAGATGTGTGCTGAGCACCTTGAAATCAAAGGTGCTTCACAGAAGTTTATAACGTAGAACTGTGAAAAGAAAAAAAAAACAATTAAACCTCAAGAAATTTCTTTTAGTGCCAATTTTATTATTTTCACAAGGTAGCATGAGAAAATGAACCCCAGGGTTTGTTGTGCAATTCCTCCTGAGTACATACTGTATATACCCAATATGTTGTAAAATAAAAACAAACTACTATTTAGGCACAAGACAGGGCTCAGAATGGAAAGAGTAACATTTTGGAAAACAGATTTTGATAGAATGGTCTACAAGTGTCATGTCTCGTTAGGCAAGCCCCCCACAAGTGACCCCATTTTGGAAACTGTACCCTCAAGGAATGTATCTAGATTTGTGGTGAGCACCTTGAAACCCCAGGTGCTTCACAGAAGTTTATAACATAGAGCCGTGAAAATTAAAAAATCACATTTTTGACACAAAAATGTTACTTTAGCACCACATTTTTTATTTTCACAGGGGTAACAGAAGGAAATGCACCCCAAAAATGTGTTGTGCAATTTCTCCTGATTACGCCGATACCCCATAGGTGGTCAAAAACTACTCTTGAGGCACAATGCAAAGGTCAGAAGGAAGCAGTGCCATATTGGAGTTCAGATTTGATGGACTTGTTTGAGGAAGGAATGTCAAATTGGTAGAGACTCTGAGGTGCCAGAACAGCAAAAACCCACATAAGAGACAAAATTTTACAAACCACACCTCTCAATGAATTCATCTAGGGATGCAATGTTCATATTGACAAGACAGGTGGGTCACAGAATTTTATACTATTTGGCAGTGAAGAAAAAAATAATTATATTTTTACCACCAATATTTTTTTTTAGCCCTAGATTTTACATTTTCACTGGGAAATGGGTAAAAATGGCAACAAAATTTGTCCCACAATTTCTGCTGAATGTAGAAATACCCTATATATGGCTGTACAGTACTGCTTAGTCATACGGTGAGACACGGGAGGGACTTTGCACTATTTGTCTCCTGGAGCACAGATTTTCCTAGAATAGTTTGCGGACTCTATATACAGAGCCCCTAAGAGCTAGAAAAGCAGAATCCCTTCTCAAGTGACACCATTTTGGAAATGATGCTCCTTGGGGAATTTATCTACAGATGTAGTGTTGATTTGGACTCCATGGGTATTTTCCAGAAACAAGCAGCAGTGGATGCTGCTGAGTGAAAATTACAAACTGCGTTGTAGTGACCAGTACGTTGTAGTGACCATTACATTGTTCCCAGCTCATGCTTCTGGATACATGCACCCATAAATTCGGCGGGCTCTCATCACAATAGAAATACCAAACATGTGGATGCTAAATGTGGTTTAGGCACACTGTGGGGCTCAGAAGGGAGAGGGGCATTTGGATTTGAGAGCGCAGAATTTTCTGAATTTCTTTTGGGTCATGAGGAACCTATGTGCTACCAGTAACATGGAAGCCCCCTGTATTTCCATTGACAAATAACGGACCCGAGTGGGGACTTTTATTGTGCTCTATGCTGAGCACTTGCTTTGGGGTTTCCATCTAAATCTCCGAGTGACGTAATTAAGATGAAACCGGCAAAGGATCCATTCACTAAAATGAGACAGGAGAGTTCCCTATCTTCAGCAATGTCCTTTTTTTCAGAAGTGCACAAAACTGTGGTGGAAAGCGTTTCTATGCACACCTACAAAGACGAACATCAGTGGATCATAGGCCAGACAGCCCGGTCCACAGTGTCTGCAGCTGCTTCACTATAGGGAGTCTTCAGCATGGGGGTGCCGTCTGAATCACATATTTCATAGATTTACATAGAATCCCTGGTGTAAGGGCTCAGCGCAGAATGCAGGATAAATGTGCGCCGAGCCTTACTGCGATCTTTGGGAGGCAGAATGAGTAAATCAACAGCAGGTGAACAATTGGTTTTCTTTATTTTTTTACGCCGTTCCTCGTGCAGTATAAGCAATTAGATGACTTTATTCTTCAGGTTGGTGTGATTATATTGATACCAGATTTTTATTGTATTTTTCTGTTTGGCTGCTGTCACACACTAAAAGACGTGTTTCGTTTTTTTTTTTGCAAAAACAAGTAGTTGCATCGCCATATTAAGAGAGTTATAATTTTTCCATATTTCAGCCATCACAGTCATCTGATCACTCGTTTTTTGCAGGACGAGTTGGTATTTATTGGTGTCATTTTTGGACACAGAACGAACAAAAACTAGCAATTCAGGAATTGTTTTTTTTATGTCATTCTGCGTGTGGTAAAATTGGGACAGCAGCTTTATTCTTCGGGTCAGTACAATTACAGCGATACCACATTTATTTTTTTTTATGTTTTGGCGCTTTTACACAATAAAAACTATTTTACAGAAAAAAATAATTATTTTTGTATCGCTTTATTCTGAGAGCTATAACTTTTTATGTTTCGCTGATGGAGCTGTATTGCAGCTTGTTTTTCGTGGGTCATGATGACTTTTTTAGCTAATCTCGTTTTATTCCACCTTTTGTTCGGCAGTATGATGATAAAGCATAGTTTTTTGTTTTTGTTTTATTGTGGTGTGGCTTGATTATTCATCTACCTCACTTATAACTACTGCCATATGCTTTTAAAGAAAGAATAAGTTATTTTTTGTCCCAATGAGAAACTTTTTTACTGGTGCCTCGGAATCTTTTGGACCTTGACAACACTACAGTTGTTCAATAATACAGTTAGTCATGAAATTAACAAATTATCTGATGATTGTGCACACAGTGTATTGTTTAACATGTCACAAAACAGAAGAAAATCCAGCTTCGCGAAATTGTGAAGAAATCACAATCATGATTAAGGGTAAGCAGTCACCTGAAACGTGCCGATGTCGCATATCATGTAACTTACATTGGTGATGCTGTTTTAGCCTCTACTGAGCACTTTCAGTGAATAAAGAAAGAAGTTTGTTCACAATTTTGCTGAGCTGGATTTTCTTCTGTTTTGTGATTGCTCCATGCCTTGACACAGTGTTTCCTGTGCTCTGAACACATAAAGTCTATTACAGTGAGCTGGACTCATTTTTATGTCAATTGTTTAAGATACACTTTGTTCATGGGACAGCCTCATTAAGTATTATTCCTCAACTACAGATGCGATTTCTCATGGATCTCATATTTCCTCTGTATTAAAAGACATCAGATATCTTGATGTAACTAAGTATAAGAAACTAGATGGTGGCCCGATTCTAACACATCAGGTATTCTAGAATATGTATGTATGTATGTACGTTGCGCTTAGCACAGCCACCTAGTATATAACACAGCCACGTAGTATATAACACAGCCACGTAGTATATAACACAGCCACGTAGTATATAACACAGACAGACAGACACGTAGTATATACCACAGCCACGTAGTATATAGCACAGCCACCTAGTATATAGCACAGCCACGTAGTATATAGCAGCCACATAGTATATAGCAGCCACATACTATATAGCACAGCCCACATAACACAGACAGCCACGTAGTATATAGTACAGCCACGTAGTATATAACAGCCACATAGTATATAGCAGCCACGTAGTATATAGCACAGCCCACATAATATATAGCACAGCACACGCAGTATATTACACAGGCCATGTAGTATATAGCACAGCCCATGTAGTATATAACATGCATCAGGTATTCTAGAATATGTATGTATGTATGTATGTGCGTCGCGCTTAGCACAGCCATGTAGTATATAGCACTGCCACGTAGTATATAACACAGCGACGTAGTATATAACACAGACAGCTACGTAGTATATAGCACAGCCACGCAGTATATAGCACAGCCACGTAGCATATAGCACAGCCACGTAGTATATAGCACAGCCACATAGTATATAGCAGCCACATAGTATATAGCAGCAACATAGCATATAGCACAGCCAATGTAACACAGACAGCCATGTTGTATATAGCACAGCCACGTAGTATATAGCAGCCACATAGTATATAGCAGCCACGTAGTATGTAACACAGCCCACGTAGTATATTGCAGCCACATAGTATATAACACAAGCCATGTAGTATATAACACAGCCCACGTAATATATAGCACAGCCACGTAGTATATAGCACAGCCACATAGTATATAGCAGCCACATAGTATATAGCAGCAACATAGCATGTAGCACAGCCAATGTAACACAGACAGCCATGTAGTATATAGCACAGCCACGTAGTATATAGCAGCCACATAGTATATAGCAGCCACGTAGTATGTAACACAGCCCACGTAGTATATTGCAGCCACATAGTATATAACACAGGCCATGTAGTATATAACACAGCCCACGTAATATATAGCACAGCCCACGTAGTATATAACAGCCCACGTAGTATATAACACAGGCCACGCAGTATATAACACAGCCCACGTAGTATATAACACAGCCCACATAGTATAACACTGCCCACGTAGTATATAGCACCCAAGCAGTATATAACACAGCCTACGTAATATATAGCACAGCCCACATAGTATATAACAAGCATTGGGTATTCTAGAATATGTATGTATGTATGTATGTCGCGCTTAGCACAGCCACGTAGTATATAACACAGACAGCCACGTAGTATATAGCACAGCCACGTAGTATATAACACAGCCACGTAGTATATAACACAGACAGCCACGTAGTATATAGCACAGCCATGTAGTATATAGCACAGCCACGTAGTATATAGCACAGCCATGTAGTATATAGCAGCCACATAGTATATAGCAGCCACATAGTATATAGCACAGCCGATGTAACACAGACAGCCATGCAGTATATAGCACAGCCACGTAGTATATAGCAGCCACATAGTATATAACACAGCCCACGCAGTATATAACACTGCCCACATAGTATATAGCAGCCACGTAGTATATAACACAGGCCATGTAGTATATAACACAGCCCACGTAATATATAGCACAGCCCACGCAGTATATAACACAGCCCACACAGTATATAACACAGCCCATGCAGTTTATAACATAGGCCACGTAGTATATAACACAGCCCACGCAGTATAACACTGCCCACATAGTATATAGCAGCCAGGCAGTATATAACACAGCCCACGTAATATATAGCACAGCCCACGTAGTATATAACACGCATCGGGTATTCTAGAATATGTATGTATGTATGTACGTCGCGCTTAGCATAGCCACGTAGTATATAGCACAGCCACGTAGTATATAACACAGACAGCCATGTAGTATATAGCGCAGCCACGTAGTATATAGCACAGCCACATAGTATATAACACAGTCAGCCACGTAGTATATAACACAGTCAGCCACGTAGTATATAGCACAGCCCACATAGTATATAGCAGCCACATAGTATATAACAAAGCCCACGCAGTATATAACACAGCCCACGCAGCATATAAGACTGCCCACGTAGTATATAGCAGCCAGGCAGTATATAACACAGCCCACGTAATATATAGCACAGCCCACGTAGTATATAACACAGCCCATGTAGTGTATAACACAGGCCACGCAGTATATAACACAGCCCACATAGTATATAGCAGTGTAGGCACCATATCCCT
This sequence comes from Ranitomeya variabilis, assembly GCF_051348905.1. Classification (NCBI taxonomy): domain Eukaryota; kingdom Metazoa; phylum Chordata; class Amphibia; order Anura; family Dendrobatidae; genus Ranitomeya; species Ranitomeya variabilis. The sequence goes on from NC_135234.1 coordinate 372,904,607, forward strand.
GTTAAAAAAAAAGAATTAAAATAAAAAATAGTTATATACTCACCCTCCGCCGTCCACCGAAGCTGTCTCGACACGCGCGATGCAGCCGCCAGCTTCCGTTCCCAGTGATGCATTGCGAAATTACCCAGATGACTTAGCGGTCTCGCGAGTCATCTGGGTAATTTCGCAATGCATCTCTGGGAACGGAAGCTGGCTGCAGCATCGCGCGCATCGGCGGACGTCAGAAGGTTAGAATAGCACAATTTTTTTTATTATTATTTTTAACATTATATCTTTTTTACTATTGATGCTGCCTATGCAGCATCAATAGTAAAAATTTGGTCCGGGATGGGGCGACACACTGGCACTGACTGGAGAAGAGTAGGGAGGGGGCACTGACTGGAGGAGAGTAGGGAGGGGCCAATTTGCGGCGGATAAGCCTGTCACTCACCAATCAGCGACCAGGGATTTCCATTACATACAGACAGACCAAAGTACCCCTTAGACAATTATATAGATAGATAGCGTGGGAAAATGTTCACTTACAGGAAGTCCCTTGAAGCCTTTTTTCTCTGTCAACCTCCAGAGTCCCTCAAGAACGGTCACCTTCATATGTTTGATTTCCTGATTAAATCTAACAATATAGGAGCGCAGCTAAGAGTCAGAGCATGTCAACCACAACAAAGCAAGCTACAGAAAATAATACTTGTACACTGTAATCATTAGAACGATGAAGAATAGAACGTTTGTATTACTTTAGGCTGATTGCGAATTCTCCAGAGTCTTTTACTCTCTGTCTGACCAAGAAAGTGCCATCAGATCGATTGGCCAAGAGATATTCAGCTTCTTTCCTTTCCATTGGACCCGCATACCTAAACATAAAATGGGATCATTCTAAAAACTTCATAACGATCCAAATAGATAGATCTGAATAGCTTGGGTCATTTCATTGGAGATGGGAAAAAAGATAAAAGAAAATAGAAATACCATTCATTTATACTTTACACTTCTTGTATGGTGAGGATCTGGCATTGAATAGGTTAAATATACGTAATTTGAAGCTAAAGATGTTGGCTTTAGTAATAGTGCACTACTTTGTACATAAATCTACCAATCTACTACATGTTAGTCTATGCAAATCTGCGCCAACAAAAACCTTTGAAAACCTATGCTTTTCCTTAGAGTTACAGGCCACAGCCATTTTCCCAGCATATTAGCTAATAAAACCAGTCAATAACATTTGGAGCCCCCAATTGTGCTCCCAGAAACAATTTATGTTTTTATATTACATAGAAAAAGAAAGGACTAGAATGTGAATAGCCTTCTGCATTTCCATAAGTTTTAACTATAGGGTTAAATGTTAAAAAATCAATGCACTTACCAAATAAAAGATGACAGGTTACTGCAGGCTAGTGCGTTCTGCAAGTAATTGAAATTAAATATTAAAATGCTAAATAATTCAAAAAAAAAATATAAAATACCTTAAAGGGGTTTATCACCTGAGGCCCTGCTCACCTTTCCTCCAACAACATTTTCACAAATTCATAGATTTTTCTTGCAGAATTGCTGATTACTTCACCCTATGCTTTGTAAGGGTGAAGTTCGTGATAAATTGACAATTTGACAAATCTGCATTGCATGTCAATTTACGTGCAAAGTCGTAGGTAACATGTAGATGAGATTTATGTACCTACTTAAAGAGGGGTTCCCATGAACAAAGGACATTTTAATCAATAGGTCTTGGAATAGTAATAATTTCCACAATTGGATGCCATTACACAGTACACAGCAGGGGCACATTTATAAGATTATCTCAGCACAGGAGCATTTTTTTTAAACACATTCAATTGTGGAATTTATGATTTCAGAATGTTTTAAAATCTACCTTAAAATTACCTTTATTCATGGGAAAATTCCTTTAGATACTAGGATATGAAGCATATTTTGTGGAATTTTTATGGCTGTTTCTTGAGTATTTTTTCAACGGCATGTTTTAAAGGGTTTTCTCTTTTTTTTTTGTGACGTCTTTTTACTGTCGTATTCCGGACAACTTTTTGACTCTATTAAATAGTGAAGTTACCTCTATCAGTTTTTAAGCAAAACGATGACAAAATGTTCCAAAAAAAACATCCAAGCATCTGCCGGTGTCTTTTAAACTTTCCCATTGACTTGTATTTTAAAGTATAGAGAACCTTCTGAGCGAAAAACGCCAAAAGATTGGTCAGATCATTTCTTTTACCTACTTGGTATTTTTAGAGACCTGAAATGGTCAAAAAGCTGATCATATGCGCAGCAAGTCGTTTTTACATAGAAATGCTTATGTTCATTTTTTGAGTGCCTTCTGATGGTTTTTCAGGCGGTTTCTGCAGCCTGAAAAAGATGTTGCGTGTACAGGCACTGATGTATTACTCTGTGGACGTTCAACTGGAAAAAAAGACTATAAATCCACAGCAAATAAGCCCAAAAATAGAAAAATATATGATATAAATAATTTTTAACAGTTTTACGTAGAATTAGGAAGTAGTTCTATCTATGTATCGCAACGGAAATCTAGAAATCATGTTTCTTCGTGATGATGAGTATTACGTATATAAATGGGAAGTAAGTAATGTGTGGGAAAAACAGAACCAAAGAAATGCACTATAGGTTACTTAAATGATCCAATCTTCCAGATGGACAATAAATCAATTCCATTTCTATTTCTATACATTTTGCTACTTACTATGGAAAGTAGGGTCTGACTAGTGTTTATGTTGGAGGAAATACAAAAATACACACAGAGGTATGATTACAGCGGAGGCTTATACACATGGCAAGTACGGTGTTATGGGCAATTACACATTGCAAATTTACAGTATAAAGCAGCATATTATAGATAAATGTTCCACTTACATATATATAAGGCTTCACCAGATTGCATGGGAAGAAGCCAATTTCATTTGTGGATGTATTTCGCCCCTAATAGAGAGATTAACATGTCACAGAAGCCAACTACAAGCGCACATCCTAGCAAAACAGGAGCTTATTTCTCATGCGGTCCTGTCAACCACCATTTATACTCTACTATTGTAGCTGTAACAGTGACACATAGGAAAAATGTTTGCCTGTGAGATAATGATAATGGATATGAAACCGCAATCTAGCAGAAGAGAATAGCGTGACGTATAGGACAGTGCAGATTGTAATTTTTTTTTTCCAAACAATACATTTTTATCGAGTACTTCTGTTTTTATCGTACATAAGGTTAAGTTCCCGCTGTTTTTGACACTATTTTCGCTGAGCAAATAAACGCAGCTTCTTACAGTTCCCACTAAGTGGATGGGCTTTATAGAAATCTCATGCTCACGGTGCTTTTTATTTTACGCTGCGTACACTGACCTGCAGTTTGTTTTTAAAATCACAACATTTCAATTCCTTTAGGAAGTACGTTGAGTGAATTGTCCCTATTGCTATAGCCACAGAAAATTGGCAGGAATAAAATGCATTAGTGCGTTTCCTCAGCAGAAAAGGCACTAAAAAACGCATGTAATGCATACATGACTGTATCAATAAAGTTTTGTCAAAGCCAAAGATCAGGAAGCACCAAAAATAAAGCAGCTTAAATGAAAACATGACATACAAACAAAAGACAAAAATCGCAGCGTCAAAAACACAATAAAAACATGCACTTAAAAAACGCAATGAAACAAATGCAAGTTACCTAATTTATCGAATGGGTGCAGAAATTCTGCAACATCAAAAACGCACCAAATACTCTTCATATCTTCATGGTAACATAACCGAACAGTACAACCAAATACCATATAACATAGTAAACCTTAGGCCTGTGTCACACTTGCAACTGCAATGGGAGAAACTCGCACGAGTCTCTCACCTCAATACCTGGGCACTGCCACCGGAGGTTCGGACCGGGTACTGAGGCACGAGTTTCTCGCATTGCAGTAGCAAGTGGGACGCCGGCCTAAGGGGGCAGCTTTTCACAGAATCTCCGCAATTGGATGCAAAATACCTATCCTTGGCTTTTACAGGAAGCAGCATAAGGCTACATTCAGGTGACTGTGTTTTCTGGAACGGCGGTTTCCATGTGCACAGCAGACTGCCCGGGCGGAACACTCACCAATGTTAGAGAGTGTGCTCGCCACCTAAATTCTAGGTCAGAAAAATCACAGCAAGCAATATTCTCATCTGTTTTATGGACTAGATCACTGCATCTTATAATGGCAGGCAGCTCCTGCACCCATCAGCATTGCGGACAAACTCAAAAAACTGCAAACAGACCCAGGCATAGATAAAATTTGCCTGGTGCAGTTAATTCAATTTTTGTCTCAGCCTGGTTTGTAGAAAAACAAACAGGAAATCTAGGTCACACACAGTGGAATTTTTTTGCAGTCTGGGGGTATGTGCACATGCTGCGGATTACTCTGCAGATTTTTCCAGACTGATTTTGGTAAATCCGCAGGTAAACCGCACTGCAAATTTCCTGCGGAATTACCGCAATTTTTTTTGCGGATTTTGTGAGAATTCCACAATCCTGCGGATTCCTATTGTTAAGCAGGTGTAAACCGCTGTGGAATCCGCACAAAGAATTGACATACTGCGGAATAAACAACGCTACGTGTCTGCGCATTTTTTTCCGCAGCATGTGCACTGCGGATTTTGTTTTCCATAGGTTTACATGGTACTGTACAATGCATGGAAAGCAGCTGCGAATCCACTGCGGATCCGCAGCGTGTGCACATACCCTGAATCTATAAAGGTTCAGTTTTGAAGAGATAGATTTGATTGGTATCAACAATTGAAATTTAAGGCATAGGGACCTCTTTCTCTGTGTCTTTTTTAATTGAAAACCTCGAACCATGTGAATTGTTGCGGCCAATCTATAGAACAACATTCACTGTGGGTTGTATTAGTTTTCCAGATATAGTGATGAAAAAGATTTTGAATTGATCTCTCCAGCTCTTTTCTGAGGGATTTTTTTGAATCTGGCAGGATGCTGTGTTTGTTTTTACAGCCTATCTTCATGTGTCTAATCCTAGAGAACCCTCCACAAGTTTTATATAACTTATACATGAGGTTGTGCTTCATGTTGGATTTTAACCTTTGAGAAGGAGTATTTATTATCATGATAATCCGTGATTGAAGCAGGATATAAGACCTGCAGCCTTTGCTGCTTTGGGCATTGGTTAGGCTCTTTTCACGTCTACATTGTGCTTACCATTAGAAATGGAAATCATGACAAAATCCCGGCTACGTCACGTTGTGATACACACCACTAGTGGCAAACAAATCTGAATGATTTGCATACAATCAGGTTCATCCAGTTTTCCCAAGGTTTCTGCATGCATCACTATGTTTTCCACCAAATGTGATGGTATCTGCAACACAACTGAGCCTTCGGTTCTGACGTGAAAATAGCCTAAGGCCTCATTCAAAATTACGTACGTGTTCTGTCCACAATTATCATGGATAGAACAAATACCCATTAAAGTCTATGAAGCAGTTTAAATGTCTCATGTTTTTTGCAGACTATACAGTGGCACCCCAGGAGTCCGGCTGCCACAATGGCATTGCCTTCCTCACGGAGGGGGGGGGGGGGTGATGTCATGCCTGGAGGTAAGAAGGGATCCACTTAGCGGGCCTTCCTAACTCCAGACCAGGAGGGGGAGCTCTAAACCCGGTTTCAGGGTAGCTTCCCTATAAGTTCTGGTCTGGAGGAGGAGTTACAGGCAGTCTGTGTGAAGCAGTGAAGGGAGAGGAAGCATGTGAGGACAGGGAAGCTGGGAGTGGAGCTGTGATTGAGCTCACTCCCAGGATTGAGCGCAAGGAGCCGGACACCGGGGTCTGAGGTTGTGTGGGAACTGTATACCCCACACCAGAAACCGGAGGGCAGGAGATTGCAGGTCTTCTAGCCACAACTGACACCCGAAGGCACAGCACCAGATTAGAGCCCGGAGTCACCACGAGAAAGGGACATCTGTAATAAGGCTTGAGGTGCCTGCCATGCGGGTAGTGTTCCACCTAAGGGACAGATTGAGAGAGGGACTTGAGGAAAGCTAATGCATCAAGAACCCAGAATTCAGCGCAGGGAGAAAGGCTTCCAACCCCACCTGGCTAGGGGGATTCCGAACAGCTTCCAGGCCGCCCGGATTTCAAACATCACCTGTAATCTGTGCCCTGGACTGCAATTTCACCAGTAAAAGGTAAAGAGATTGCTAATCCTGTGTCCTCCAATTATTTCCTGCACTCCACCATCTATCATCTCTTACCAACTGCATCAGGAGCCCTGGGGACTAAGCTCTACCTGTAGGGAGCTATACCAACTCTGCTGCAATACCATCGGCCCCAGCAGATCCCTTTAAGCAGCATCGGCCATCATGGTGGCCAAGTACCACAGGTGGCATCACGAACATTACTACATTAGACTTTATTTGCCCCTACACTTGATCCCCACTTTTATTGGACGCCCAGGTCCATGGACTGGGTCACTGGTGTCGTGATACATCCCTTTAAGAACCAGCCTGGTACCGAGTATTCCACGGCCCTAGCGGGCACTCCACTACCCCCAAAGAACAGACACACGTTCATTTTTTATCTAAGTCATTTATCAAAATTACCCATAAAAGTCTATGGGTCCATAAAAATCTCCAGCAACACATGGATGACATCAGGGTGCAGTATGTGTGATGTCCGTGATTACAACCCCTGGCAAAAATTATGGAATCACTGGCCTTGGAGGATGTTCATTCAGTTGTTTAATTTTGTAGAAAAAAAGCAGATCACAGACATGGCACAAAACTAAAGTCACTTCAAATGGCAACTTTCTGACTTTAAGAAACACTAAAAGAAATCAAGAACAAAAAATGTGGTAGTCAGTAATGGTTACTTTTTTTAACCAAGCATAGGGGAAAAATTATGGAATCACTCAATTCTGAGGAAAAAATTATGGAATCATGAAAAACAAACAAACAAAAAAACACTCCAAAACATCACTAGTATTTTGTTGCGCCACCTCTGGCTTTTATAACAGCTTGCAGTCTCTGAGGCATGGACTTAATGAGTGTCAAACAGTACTCTTCATCAGTCTGGCTCCAACTTTCTCTGACTGCTGTTGCCAGATCACCTTTGCAGGTTGGAGTCTTGTCATGGACCATTTTCTTCAACTTCCACCAAAGATTTTCAATTGGATTGAGATCCGGACTATTTGAAGGCCATGACATTGACCTTATATGTCTTTTTTCAAGGAATGTTTTCACAGTTTTTGCTCTATTTCAGGATGCATTATCATCCTGAAAAATGATTTAATCACCCCCAAACATCCTTTCAATTGATGGGATAAGAAAAGTGTCCAAAATATCAACATAAACTTGTGCATTTATTGAAAATGTAATGACAGCCATCTCCCCAGTGCCTGTATCTGACATGCAGCTCCATATCGTGAATGACTGTGGAAATTTGCATGTTCTCTTCAGGCAGTCATCTTTATAAATCTCATTGGAATGGCACCAAACAAAAGTTCCAGCATCATCACCTTGCCCAATGCAGATTCGTGATTCATTGCTGAATACGACTTTCATCCAGTCATCCACAGTCCACGATTGCTTTTCCTTAGGCAATTGTAACCTTATTTTTTTCTGTTTAGATATTAATGATGGCTTTCGTTTAGCTTTTCTGTATGTAAATCCCATTTCCTTTAGGCGGTTTCTTACAGTTCGGTCACAGACGTTGACTCCATTTTCCACCCATTCGTTCCTCATTTGTTTTGTTGTGCATTTCCTGTTTTGGAGACATATTGCTTTAAATTTCTGGTCTTGACGCTTTGATGTCTTCCTTCGTCTACCAGTATGTTTGCCTTTAACAACCTTCCCATGTTGTTTGTATTTTGTCCAGATTTTAAACACAGCTGACCGTGAACAACCAACATCTTTTGCAACATTATATGATGATTTATCCTCTTTTGATAGTTTGATAATCCTCTCCTTGTTTCAATTGACATCTCTCGTGTTGGAGCCATGATTTATGTCAGTCCACTTGGAGCAACAGCTCTCCAAGGTGTGATCACTCCTTTTTAGATGCAGACTAACGAGCAGATCTAATTTGATGCAGGTGTTATTTTTGGGTATGAAAATTTACAGGGTGATTCCATAATTGTTTCCTCAGAATTGAGTGATTCCATAATTTTTTCACTATGCTTGGTTAAAAAAAAAAGTAACCATTACTGACTACCACATTTTTTGTTGTTGATTTCTTTTAGTGTTTCTTAAAGCCAGAAAATTGCCATTTGAAATGACTTTAGTTTTGTGCCATGTCTGTGATCTGCTTTTTTTCTACAAAATTAAACAACTAAATGAACATCCTCCAAGGCCAGTGATTCCATAATTTTTTGCCAGGGTCTGTAACATTGTAATAAATAGGAGAAGCTTTGCAGTGTTTTGCTGTATTTTTCATCAGTGAATAATAACTGATGAAACACTGATGGTAAAAACTAACATACTGACCAAACTCTAAGACGACGTGCACACGCTGAGTATTTGGTGAGTTTTTTACCTCAGTATTTGTAAGCCAAAACCAGGAGTGGAACAATCAGAGGAAAAGTATAAGAGAAACAGGCCACCACTACTAGTTTTGCCTAACAAATACTGAGGCAAAAAACTCACCAAATACTCAATGTGTGCATGTGGCCTAATATTACACAGATCCAAAACACTGATGGACAATGGTCTGTGTATTTATATATGAGAATAATAACACATGTCTAAATGAGGCCAGAATTGAGATTTTTGTTTTTCTCTGAATGTCTCCACCAGACCATTTAAACTTAGTGAACATTGTTAAAAACCAGATTGGCTCATACTAATATTCTGAATAAGGATGTTATGGAGTCAGAATTGTGATAGTGGAGGTGAAGGAGAAGTCAGGAACACCACACATCATACAGTTAGGTCCATATATATTTGGACAGAGACAACATTTTTCGAATTTTGGTTATAGACATTAGCACAATGAATTTTAAACAAAATAATTCAGATGAAGTTGAAGTTCAGACTTTCAGCTTTCATTTGAGGGTATCCACTGTCATGATTCTCAATGGCGAGAGAACATAGCCCAGCATATATGAGAACTAGCTCTTGGAAGATGGAAACTATACTGACCATGAACTAAACCTGCCGCACAACTAGAAGTGGCCGGGTAGCATGCCTACGTTTTTTTATCCCTAGATGCCCAGCGCCAGCCGGAGAACTACCTAATCCTAGCAGAGGAAAAGACAGTCCTGGCTCACCTCTAGAGAAATTTTCCCAAAAGGCAGACAGAGGCCCCCACATATATTGGCGGTGATTTAAGATGAAATGACAAACGTAGTATGAAAATAGGTTTAGCAAAATCGAGGTCCGCTTACTAGATAGCATGAAGACAGAAAGGGCACTTTCATGGTCAGCAGAAAACCCTATCAAAACACCATCCAGAAATTACTTTAAGACTCTAGCATTAACTCATAACACCAGAGTGGCAATTTCCGCTCACAAGAGCTTTCCAGACACAGTAACGAAACAGCAGCTGTGAACAGGAACAAAATGCAAAAACACACAAGGACAAAAGTCCAACTTAGCTGGGAGTTGTCTAGTAGCAGGAACATGCACAGAAAGGCTACTGATTACATTGTTGACCGGCATGAAACTGACAGAGGAGCAAGGTTATATAGCGACTCCCACATCCTGATAGGAGCAGGTGAACAGAGGGGATGATGCACACAAGTTAAATTCCACAAGTGGCCACCGGGGGAGCCCAGAATCCAATTTCACAACAGTACCCCCCCCTCAAGGAGGGGGCACCGAACCCTCACCAGAACCACCAGGGCGATCAGGATGAGCCCTATGAAAGGCACGGACAAGATCGGAGGCATGAACATCAGAGGCAGTGACCCAAGAATTATCCTCCTGACCGTATCCCTTCCATTTGACCAGATACTGGAGTTTCCGTCTGGAAACACGAGAGTCCAAGATCTTTTCCACAACGTACTCCAACTCACCCTCAACCAACACCGGAGCAGGAGGCTCAACGGAAGGCACAGCTGGTACCTCATACCTGCGCAACAATGACCGATGAAAAACATTATGAATCGAAAAGGATGCAGGGAGGTCCAAACGGAAGGACACAGGGTTAAGAATCTCCAATATCTTGTACGGGCCGATGAACCGAGGCTTAAACTTTGGAGAAGAAACCCTCATAGGGACAAAACGAGAAGACAACCACACCAAGTCCCCAACACAAAGCCGAGGACCAACACGACGACGGCGGTTGGCAAAAAGCTGAGTCTTCTCCTGGGACAACTTCAAATTGTCCACCACCTGCCCCCAAATCTGATGCAACCTCTCCACCACAGCATCCACTCCAGGACAATCCGAAGATTCCACTTGACCGGAGGAAAATCGAGGATGAAACCCCGAATTACAGAAAAACGGGGACACCAAGGTGGCAGAGCTGGCCCGATTATTGAGGGCGAACTCCGCCAAAGGCAAAAAAGCAACCCAATCATCCTGATCCGCAGACACAAAACACCTCAAATATGTCTCCAAGGTCTGATTAGTCCGTTCGGTCTGGCCATTAGTCTGAGGATGGAAAGCAGACGAAAAAGACAAATCTATGCCCATCCTAGCACAGAATGCCCGCCAAAATCTAGACACGAATTGGGTCCCTGTTGTGAAATTGGATTCTGGGCTCCCCCGGTGGCCACTTTTGGAATTTAACTTGTGTGCATCATCCCCTCTGTTCACCTGCTCCTATCAGGATGTGGGAGTCGCTATATAACCTTGCTCCTCTGTCAGTTTCATGCCGGTCAACAATGTAATCAGTAGCCTTTCTGTGCATGTTCCTGCTACTAGACAACTCCCAGCTAAGTTGGACTTTTGTCCTTGTGTGTTTTTGCATTTTGTTCCTGTTCACAGCTGCTGTTTCGTTACTGTGTCTGGAAAGCTCTTGTGAGCGGAAATTGCCACTCTGGTGTTATGAGTTAATGCTAGAGTCTTAAAGTAATTTCTGGATGGTGTTTTGATAGGGTTTTCTGCTGACCATGAAAGTGCCCTTTCTGTCTTCATGCTATCTAGTAAGCGGACCTCGATTTTGCTAAACCTATTTTCATACTACGTTTGTCATTTCATCTAAAATCACCGCCAATATATGTGGGGCCTCTGTCTGCCTTTTGGGAAAATTTCTCTAGAGGTGAGCCAGGACTGTCTTTTCCTCTGCTAGGATTAGGTAGTTCTCCGGCTGGCGCTGGGCATCTAGGGATAAAAAAAATGTAGGCATGCTACCCGGCCACTTCTAGTTGTGCGGCAGGTTTAGTTCATGGTCAGTATAGTTTCCATCTTCCAAGAGCTAGTTCTCATATATGCTGGGCTATGTTCTCTCGCCATTGAGAATCATGACAGTTTGACCGGCCCAAAAAAGGGTTAAATTACTGGCTGAGAAAGGAGAGAAAAAAGAAGTCTGCTACAATTTTTTTTTTTTTTTTTTTTTCCCTCTAGTTCTGAGTGTGCTCTTAATTGAATCACTTGCTAGTCTGCCTATACTGCAGCCTTCCTCTCTTCCTCTCCTTCTAATCCTTGAATGGCTCTGTGTTCACCTGTTTCAAATGGATCTTCAGAGTGTAGCTACAGGTTTGAATAATCTCGCCACAAAGGTACAAAATTTGCAAGATTTTGTTGTTCATGCACCTATGTCTGAGCCTAGAATTCCTTTGCCTGAATTCTTCTCGGGGAATAGATCTCACTTTCAAAATTTTAAAAATAATTGCAAATTGTTTTTGTCCCTGAAGTCTCGCTCTGCCGGAGACCCTGCACAGCAGGTCAGGATTGTAATTTCCTTGCTCCGGGGCGACCCTCAAGACTGGGCTTTTGCATTGGCACCAGGGGATCCTGCGTTGCTCAATGTGGATGCGTTTTTTCTGGCCTTGGGGTTGCTTTATGAGGAACCTCATTTAGAGCTTCAGGCGGAAAAGGCCTTGATGTCCTTGTCTCAGGGGCAAGATGAAGCTGAAATATACTGCCAAAAATTCCGCAAATGGTCTGTGCTTACTCAGTGGAATGAGTGCGCCCTGGCGGCGATTTTCAGAGAAGGTCTCTCTGATGCCATTAAGGATGTTATGGTGGGGTTCCCTGTGCCTGCGAGTCTGAATGAGTCCATGACGATGGCTATTCAGATCGATAGGCGTCTGCGGGAGCGCAAACCTGTGCACCATTTGGCGGTGTCTACTGAGAAAACGCCAGAAAATATGCAATGTGATAGAATTCTGTCCAGAAGCGAGCGGCAGAATTTTAGACGAAAAAATGGGTTGTGCTTCTATTGTGGTGATTCAACTCATGTTATATCAGCATGCTTTAAGCGTACTAAGAAGCCTGACAAGTCTGTTTCAATTAGCACTTTACAGTCTAAGTTTATTCTATCTGTGACCCTGATTTGTTCTTTGTCATCTATTACCGCGGACGCCTATGTCGACTCTGGCGCTGCTTTGAGTCTTATGGATTGGTCCTTTGCCAAACGCTGTGGGTATGATTTGGAGCCATTGGAGGCTCCGATACCTCTGAAAGGGATTGACTCCACCCCATTGGCTAGTAATAAACCACAATACTGGACACAAGTGACTATGCGTGTTAATCCGGATCACCAGGAGGTTATTCGCTTTCTGGTGCTGTATAATCTACATGATGTTTTGGTGCTGGGATTGCCATGGCTGCAATCTCATAACCCAGTCCTCGACTGGAGAGCTATGTCTGTGTTAAGCTGGGGATGTAAAGGAACTCATGGGGACGTACCTTTGGTTTCCATTTCATCATCTATTCCCTCTGAGATTCCTGAATTCTTGTCTGACTTTCGTGACGTTTTTGAAGAACCCAAGGTTGGTTCACTACCTCCGCACCGGGAGTGCGATTGTGCCATAGACTTGATCCCGGGTAGTAAATACCCTAAGGGTCGTTTATTTAATCTGTCTGTGCCTGAACACGCTGCTATGCGAGAATATATAAAGGAGTCCTTGGAAAAGGGACATATTCGTCCTTCGTCATCTCCCTTAGGAGCCGGTTTTTTCTTTGTGTCTAAGAAAGACGGCTCTTTGAGGCCGTGTATTGATTATCGACTTTTGAATAAAATCACGGTTAAATATCAATATCCGTTACCACTGCTTACTGATTTGTTTGCTCGTATAAAGGGGGCCAAGTGGTTCTCTAAGATTGATCTCCGTGGGGCGTATAATTTGGTGCGAATCAAGCAGGGGGATGAGTGGAAAACCGCATTTAATACGCCCGAGGGCCATTTTGAGTATTTGGTGATGCCTTTTGGTCTTTCAAATGCCCCTTCAGTCTTCCAGTCCTTTATGCATGACATTTTCCGTGATTATTTGGATAAATTTATGATTGTGTATCTGGATGATATTCTGATTTTTTCGGATGACTGGGACTCTCATGTCCAGCAGGTCAGGAGGGTTTTTCAGGTTTTGCGGTCTAATTCCTTGTGTGTGAAGGGTTCTAAGTGTGTTTTTGGGGTTCAGAAGATTTCCTTCTTGGGATACATTTTTTCCCCCTCTTCCATCGAGATGGATCCTGTCAAGGTTCAGGCTATTGGTGATTGGACGCAACCCTCTTCTCTTAAGAGTCTTCAGAAATTTTTGGGCTTTGCTAACTTTTATCGTCGATTTATTGCTGGTTTTTCTGATGTTGTAAAACCATTGACTGATTTGACTAAGAAGGGTGCTGATGTTGCTGATTGGTCCCCTGATGCTGTGGAGGCCTTTCGGGAGCTCAAGCGCCGCTTTTCTTCCGCCCCAGTGTTGCGTCAGCCTGATGTTGCTCTTCCTTTTCAGGTTGAGGTCGACGCTTCTGAAATCGGAGCTGGGGCGGTGTTGTCGCAGAGAAGTTCCGACTGCTCCGTGATGAGACCTTGTGCTTTTTTTTCCCGTAAATTTTCGCCCGCCGAGCGGAATTATGATATTGGGAATCGGGAGCTTTTGGCCATGAAGTGGGCTTTTGAGGAGTGGCGTCACTGGCTTGAGGGGGCCAGACATCAGGTGGTGGTATTGACTGACCACAAAAATTTAATTTACCTTGAGTCTGCCAGGCGCCTGAATCCTAGACAAGCGCGCTGGTCGTTGTTTTTCTCTCGGTTTAATTTTGTGGTGTCTTACCTACCGGGTTCTAAGAATGTTAAGGCGGATGCCCTTTCTAGGAGTTTTGAGCCTGACTCCCCTGGTAATTCTGAGCCCACAGGTATCCTTAAAGATGGAGTGATATTGTCTGCCGTTTCTCCAGACCTGCGGCGGGCCTTGCAGGAGTTTCAGGCGGATAGACCTGATCGTTGCCCACCTGGTAGACTGTTTGTTCCTGATGATTGGACCAGTAGAGTCATCTCTGAGGTTCATTCTTCTGCGTTGGCAGGTCATCCTGGAATCTTTGGTACCAGGGATTTGGTGGCAAGGTCCTTCTGGTGGCCTTCCCTGTCACGAGATGTGCGAGGCTTTGTGCAGTCTTGTGACGTTTGTGCTCGGGCCAAGCCTTGTTGTTCTCGGGCTAGTGGATTGTTGTTACCCTTGCCTATCCCGAAGAGGCCTTGGACGCACATCTCGATGGATTTTATTTCGGATCTGCCTGTTTCTCAGAAGATGTCTGTCATCTGGGTGGTGTGTGGCCGTTTCTCTAAGATGGTCCATCTGGTTCCCTTGCCTAAGTTGCCTTCTTCTTCCGAGTTGGTTCCTCTGTTTTTTCAAAATGTTGTTCGTTTGCATGGTATTCCGGAGAATATCGTTTCTGACAGAGGGACCCAATTCGTGTCTAGATTTTGGCGGGCATTCTGTGCTAGGATGGGCATAGATTTGTCTTTTTCGTCTGCTTTCCATCCTCAGACTAATGGCCAGACCGAGCGGACTAATCAGACCTTGGAGACATATTTGAGGTGTTTTGTGTCTGCGGATCAGGATGATTGGGTTGCTTTTTTGCCTTTGGCGGAGTTCGCCCTCAATAATCGGGCCAGCTCTGCCACCTTGGTGTCCCCGTTTTTCTGTAATTCGGGGTTTCATCCTCGATTTTCCTCCGGTCAAGTGGAATCTTCGGATTGTCCTGGAGTGGATGCTGTGGTGGAGAGGTTGCATCAGATTTGGGGGCAGGTGGTGGACAATTTGAAGTTGTCCCAGGAGAAGACTCAGCTTTTTGCCAACCGCCGTCGTCGTGTTGGTCCTCGGCTTTATGTTGGGGACTTGGTGTGGTTGTCTTCTCGTTTTGTCCCTATGAGGGTTTCTTCTCCTAAGTTTAAGCCTCGGTTCATCGGCCCGTACAAGATATTGGAGATTCTTAACCCTGTGTCCTTCCGTTTGGACCTCCCTGCATCCTTTTCGATTCATAATGTTTTTCATCGGTCATTGTTGCGCAGGTATGAGGTACCAGCTGTGCCTTCCGTTGAGCCTCCTGCTCCGGTGTTGGTTGAGGGTGAGTTGGAGTACGTTGTGGAAAAGATCTTGGACTCTCGTGTTTCCAGACGGAAACTCCAGTATCTGGTCAAATGGAAGGGATACGGTCAGGAGGATAATTCTTGGGTCACTGCCTCTGATGTTCATGCCTCCGATCTTGTCCGTGCCTTTCATAGGGCTCATCCTGATCGCCCTGGTGGTTCTGGTGAGGGTTCGGTGCCCCCTCCTTGAGGGGGGGGTACTGTTGTGAAATTGGATTCTGGGCTCCCCCGGTGGCCACTTTTGGAATTTAACTTGTGTGCATCATCCCCTCTGTTCACCTGCTCCTATCAGGATGTGGGAGTCGCTATATAACCTTGCTCCTCTGTCAGTTTCATGCCGGTCAACAATGTAATCAGTAGCCTTTCTGTGCATGTTCCTGCTACTAGACAACTCCCAGCTAAGTTGGACTTTTGTCCTTGTGTGTTTTTGCATTTTGTTCCTGTTCACAGCTGCTGTTTCGTTACTGTGTCTGGAAAGCTCTTGTGAGCGGAAATTGCCACTCTGGTGTTATGAGTTAATGCTAGAGTCTTAAAGTAATTTCTGGATGGTGTTTTGATAGGGTTTTCTGCTGACCATGAAAGTGCCCTTTCTGTCTTCATGCTATCTAGTAAGCGGACCTCGATTTTGCTAAACCTATTTTCATACTACGTTTGTCATTTCATCTAAAATCACCGCCAATATATGTGGGGCCTCTGTCTGCCTTTTGGGAAAATTTCTCTAGAGGTGAGCCAGGACTGTCTTTTCCTCTGCTAGGATTAGGTAGTTCTCCGGCTGGCGCTGGGCATCTAGGGATAAAAAAAACGTAGGCATGCTACCCGGCCACTTCTAGTTGTGCGGCAGGTTTAGTTCATGGTCAGTATAGTTTCCATCTTCCAAGAGCTAGTTCTCATATATGCTGGGCTATGTTCTCTCGCCATTGAGAATCATGACAGGTCCCTCTGTCAGAAACGATATTCTCCGGAATACCATGCAAACGAACAACATTTTGAAAAAACAGAGGAACCAACTCGGAAGAAGAAGGCAACTTAGGCAAGGGAACCAGATGGACCATCTTAGAGAAACGGTCACACACCACCCAGATGACAGACATCCTCTGAGAAACAGGCAGATCCGAAATAAAATCCATCGAGATGTGTGTCCAAGGCCTCTTCGGGATAGGCAAGGGTAACAACAATCCACTAGCCCGAGAACAACAAGGCTTGGCCCGAGCACAAACGTCACAAGACTGCACAAAGCCTCGCACATCTCGTGACAGGGAAGGCCACCAGAAGGACCTTGCCACCAAATCCCTGGTACCAAAGATTCCAGGATGACCTGCCAACGCAGAAGAATGAACCTCAGAGATGACTCTACTGGTCCAATCATCAGGAACAAACAGTCTACCAGGTGGGCAACGATCAGGTCTATCCGCCTGAAACTCCTGCAAGGCCCGCCGCAGGTCTGGAGAAACGGCAGACAATATCACTCCATCTTTAAGGATACCTGTGGGCTCAGAATTACCAGGGGAGTCAGGCTCAAAACTCCTAGAAAGGGCATCCGCCTTAACATTCTTAGAACCCGGTAGGTAAGACACCACAAAATTAAACCGAGAGAAAAACAACGACCAGCGCGCTTGTCTAGGATTCAGGCACCTGGCAGACTCAAGGTAAATTAAATTTTTGTGGTCAGTCAATACCACCACCTGATGTCTGGCCCCCTCAAGCCAGTGACGCCACTCCTCAAAAGCCCACTTCATGGCCAAAAGCTCCCGATTCCCAATATCATAATTCCGCTCGGCGGGCGAAAATTTACGGGAAAAAAAAGCACAAGGTCTCATCACGGAGCAGTCGGAACTTCTCTGCGACAACACCGCCCCAGCTCCGATTTCAGAAGCGTCGACCTCAACCTGAAAAGGAAGAGCAACATCAGGCTGACGCAACACTGGGGCGGAAGAAAAGCGGCGCTTGAGCTCCCGAAAGGCCTCCACAGCATCAGGGGACCAATCGGCAACATCAGCACCCTTCTTAGTCAAATCAGTCAATGGTTTTACAACATCAGAAAAACCAGCAATAAATCGACGATAAAAGTTAGCAAAGCCCAAAAATTTCTGAAGACTCTTAAGAGAAGAGGGTTGCGTCCAATCACCAATAGCCTGAACCTTGACAGGATCCATCTCGATGGAAGAGGGGGAAAAAATGTATCCCAAGAAGGAAATCTTCTGAACCCCAAAAACACACTTAGAACCCTTCACACACAAGGAATTAGACCGCAAAACCTGAAAAACCCTCCTGACCTGCTGGACATGAGAGTCCCAGTCATCCGAAAAAATCAGAATATCATCCAGATACACAATCATAAATTTATCCAAACAATCGCGGAAAACGTCATGCATAAAGGACTGGAAGACTGAAGGGGCATTTGAAAGACCAAAAGGCATCACCAAATACTCAAAATGGCCCTCGGGCGTATTAAATGCGGTTTTCCACTCATCCCCCTGCTTGATTCGCACCAAATTATACGCCCCACGGAGATCAATCTTAGAGAACCACTTGGCCCCCTTTATACGAGCAAACAAATCAGTAAGCAGTGGTAACGGATATTGATATTTAACCGTGATTTTATTCAAAAGTCGATAATCAATACACGGCCTCAAAGAGCCGTCTTTCTTAGACACAAAGAAAAAACCGGCTCCTAAGGGAGATGACGAAGGACGAATATGTCCCTTTTCCAAGGACTCCTTTATATATTCTCGCATAGCAGCGTGTTCAGGCACAGACAGATTAAATAAACGACCCTTAGGGTATTTACTACCCGGGATCAAGTCTATGGCACAATCGCACTCCCGGTGCGGAGGTAGTGAACCAACCTTGGGTTCTTCAAAAACGTCACGAAAGTCAGACAAGAATTCAGGAATCTCAGAGGGAATAGATGATGAAATGGAAACCAAAGGTACGTCCCCATGAGTTCCTTTACATCCCCAGCTTAACACAGACATAGCTCTCCAGTCGAGGACTGGGTTATGAGATTGCAGCCATGGCAATCCCAGCACCAAAACATCATGTAGATTATACAGCACCAGAAAGCGAATAACCTCCTGGTGATCCGGATTAACACGCATAGTCACTTGTGTCCAGTATTGTAGTTTATTACTAGCCAATGGGGTGGAGTCAATCCCTTTCAGAGGTATCGGAGCCTCCAATGGCTCCAAATCATACCCACAGCGTTTGGCAAAGGACCAATCCATAAGACTCAAAGCAGCGCCAGAGTCGACATAGGCGTCCGCGGTAATAGATGACAAAGAACAAATCAGGGTCACAGATAGAATAAACTTAGACTGTAAAGTGCTAATTGAAACAGACTTGTCAGGCTTCTTAGTACGCTTAAAGCATGCTGATATAACATGAGTTGAATCACCACAATAGAAGCACAACCCATTTTTTCGTCTAAAATTCTGCCGCTCGCTTCTGGACAGAATTCTATCACATTGCATATTTTCTGGCGTTTTCTCAGTAGACACCGCCAAATGGTGCACAGGTTTGCGCTCCCGCAGACGCCTATCGATCTGAATAGCCATCGTCATGGACTCATTCAGACTCGCAGGCACAGGGAACCCCACCATAACATCCTTAATGGCATCAGAGAGACCTTCTCTGAAAATCGCCGCCAGGGCGCACTCATTCCACTGAGTAAGCACAGACCATTTGCGGAATTTTTGGCAGTATATTTCAGCTTCATCTTGCCCCTGAGACAAGGACATCAAGGCCTTCTCCGCCTGAAGCTCTAAATGAGGTTCCTCATAAAGCAACCCCAAGGCCAGAAAAAACGCATCCACATTGAGCAACGCAGGATCCCCTGGTGCCAATGCAAAAGCCCAGTCTTGAGGGTCGCCCCGGAGCAAGGAAATTACAATCCTGACCTGCTGTGCAGGGTCTCCGGCAGAGCGAGACTTCAGGGACAAAAACAATTTGCAATTATTTTTAAAATTTTGAAAGTGAGATCTATTCCCCGAGAAGAATTCAGGCAAAGGAATTCTAGGCTCAGACATAGGTGCATAAACAACAAAATCTTGCAAATTTTGTACCTTTGTGGCGAGATTATTCAAACCTGTAGCTACACTCTGAAGATCCATTTGAAACAGGTGAACACAGAGCCATTCAAGGATTAGAAGGAGAGGAAGAGAGGAAAGCTGCAGTATAGGCAGACTAGCAAGTGATTCAATTAAGAGCACACTCAGAACTAGAGGGAAAAAAAAAAAAAAAAATTGTAGCAGACTTCTTTTTTCTCTCCTTTCTCAGCCAGTAATTTAACCCTTTTTTGGGCCGGTCAAACTGTCATGATTCTCAATGGCGAGAGAACATAGCCCAGCATATATGAGAACTAGCTCTTGGAAGATGGAAACTATACTGACCATGAACTAAACCTGCCGCACAACTAGAAGTGGCCGGGTAGCATGCCTACGTTTTTTTATCCCTAGATGCCCAGCGCCAGCCGGAGAACTACCTAATCCTAGCAGAGGAAAAGACAGTCCTGGCTCACCTCTAGAGAAATTTTCCCAAAAGGCAGACAGAGGCCCCCACATATATTGGCGGTGATTTAAGATGAAATGACAAACGTAGTATGAAAATAGGTTTAGCAAAATCGAGGTCCGCTTACTAGATAGCATGAAGACAGAAAGGGCACTTTCATGGTCAGCAGAAAACCCTATCAAAACACCATCCAGAAATTACTTTAAGACTCTAGCATTAACTCATAACACCAGAGTGGCAATTTCCGCTCACAAGAGCTTTCCAGACACAGTAACGAAACAGCAGCTGTGAACAGGAACAAAATGCAAAAACACACAAGGACAAAAGTCCAACTTAGCTGGGAGTTGTCTAGTAGCAGGAACATGCACAGAAAGGCTACTGATTACATTGTTGACCGGCATGAAACTGACAGAGGAGCAAGGTTATATAGCGACTCCCACATCCTGATAGGAGCAGGTGAACAGAGGGGATGATGCACACAAGTTAAATTCCACAAGTGGCCACCGGGGGAGCCCAGAATCCAATTTCACAACAATCCACATTAAAATTGGATGAAGGGTTTAGGAGTTTCAGCTCCTTAACATGTGCCACCCTGTTTTTAAAGGGACCAAAAGTAATTGGACAGATTCAATGATTTTAAATAAAATGTTAATTTTTAGTACTTGGTTGAAAACCCTTTGTTGGCAATGACTGCCTGAAGTCTTGAACTCGTGGACATCACCAGACGCTGTGTTTCCTCCTTTTTGATGCTCTGCCAGGCCTTCACTGCAGTGGTTTTCAGTTGATGTTTGTTTGCGGGCCTTTCTGTCTGAAGTTTAGTCTTTAACAAGTGAAATACATTCTCAATTGGGTTGAGATCAGGTGGCTGACTTGGCCATTCAAGAATATTCCACTTCTTTGCTTTAATAAACTCCTGGGTTGCTTTGGCTTTATGTTTTGGGTCATTGTCCATCTGTAGTATGAAACGACGACCAATCAGTTTGGCTGCATTTGGCTGGATCTGAGCACACAGTATGGCTCTGAATACCTCAGAATTCATTCGGCTGCTTCTGTCCTGTGTCAATCATCAATAAACACTAGTGACCCAGTGCCACTGGCAGCCATGCATGCCCAAGCCATCACACTGCCTCCGCCGTGTTTTACAGATGATGTGGTATGCTTTGGATCATGAGCTGTACCACGCCTTCGCCATACTTTTCTATTTCCATCATTCTGGTAGAGGTTGATCTTGGTTTCATCTGTCCAAAAAATGTTTTTCCAGAACTGTGCTGGCTTTTTTAGATGTTTTATAGCAAAGTCCAGTCTGGCCTTTTTATTCTTGATTCTTATGAGTGGCTTGCACCGTGCAGTGAACCCTCTGTAGTTACTTTCATGCAGTCTTCTTTTTATGGTAGATTTGGATATTGATACGCCGACCTCCTGGAGAGTGTTGTTCACTTGGTTGGCTGTTGTGAAGGGGTTTCTCTTCACCATGGAGATTATTCTGCGATCACCCACCACTGTTGTCTTCCGTGGGCGCCCAGGTCTTTTTGCATTGATGAGTTCACCAGTGCTTTCTTTCTTTCTCAGGATGTACCAAACTGTAGATTTTGCCACTCCTAATATTGTAGCAATTTCTCGGATGGGTTTTTTCTGTTTTCGCAGCTTAAGGATGGCTTGTTTCACCTGCATGGAGAGCTCCTTTGACCGCATGTTTACTTCACAGCAAAACCTTCCAAATGCAAGCACCACACCTCAAATCAACTCCAGGCTTTTTATCTTCTTAATTGAGAATGACATAATGAAGGGATTTCCCACACCTGTCCATGAAATAGCCTTGGAGTCAATTGTCCAATTACTTTTGGTCCCTTTAAAAACAGGGTGGCACATGTTAAGGAGCTGAAACTCCTAAACCCTTCATCCAATTTTAATGTGGATACCCTCAAATGAAAGCTGAAAGTCTGAACTTCAACTGCATCTGAATTGTTTTGTTTAAAATTCATTGTGGTAATATCTATAACCAAAATTAGAAAAATGTTGTCTCTGTCCAAATATATATGGACCTAACTGTACGTAGCACATGTGTTGTACACCCAGCAGTAATACCATATGGTCAGGGAGCATTTTCTGTAGAATGGTAAATGTAGAATGACACATGTACGCCTTGCACTGGACAGCTTAGGCACGTATGGCTATTGGCTATGTAATAAAATACGGTACGCAGAAACTCCATACTTCAGGATAATATAAGACCATTTACCTCCCACCAGTTCTGCTCAGCTTCAGCTTTTGTCAGTTCTATGACGTCCCCCTTTTGCATTTGTAGGGGTGGGCCAAAAGCAATAGGAGGTGGAGGAATTCCCACATAGTTGTGACAAGTCTCCATCTTCGTAAGACCTGTATAGACATACATTTATAGACAAGTCATCACTTAGATTAAGGTGTGGAATTTAGGTTCAGTTATCTGTTCATCCCAACAGGGATCTTTTAAAAGCACTTCCCAAGGTGCTTCTGCCCCATTTTCCGACATTTGCATAAATTCTGCTTGTCTATAGAAAGCACATACCTGTTTCTGCTCTTTTACTTGGTGGCCCACGACCAGCTTTCTGCTAAAAATGACATTATAAAGTGTAAGAATTGACAATCCTGACTATTCTTAGTGTAGTATAATGGAGCTAAATAAAACAAGCAAAATAATAGTATAACACTATACTATAACTATTCAACATTTGCTTTACTACACTTCTTTCTTCCTACTCTTTTCTCACTTGCTCACAATTTTTTTTTTACCACAGTCATGATACACCAGACCTGTTAGACCTCATTCACATGTCAGTATTTTTGCATCAGTATTTCATGAATATTTGTATGTCAAATCCAGGAAAACACAGAACAGGTGTCAATCTTTCAATTATAGTTATTCTCTGTAACTTTCACTCCCGGCTTTGGCATACAAATAGTAATGCAAAATACTGACATGTGAATGAGGCCTTGCCATGGAACCATTTCCAATACAGTTGACTTCACCTTACAATTGTTGGTCTACTGTTCTTAAATTGTATTTCACTATTTTGCCTGTGTATTCTGCCTTAGGTTCAGAACACTATTAACCTGCAGATAACCGCATATCGGCAGGTAAATAGCATTTTTTCACGTGACAGGTTCCCTTTAAATACTCAAAGTACTGTAGTTGCCCATTTTCTATAAAACCAGCCCAATATTTAGGAACAATACAAAAACAGGGCATGAAATGGATTGTCTGTTTTATCCTATTCTATACATTTTACCTTTTTTAGGGCAGCGCCAGCACCATCTGGAAAAAAAAATCACAGTATAGTAATATGTTATAGAAAGGTCATCAGACCATGAATTTGTGACAATTGTGCCATCAAATCACTTTCCAACAAATATGTAAGAAATATACATTATATCTTTATATCTCAACATTCCAGTTATCTGTATAATCTATGTCTTGACATAACATCCTGAACCATCTGATGACATTTTTCATTTTATAGTGATGTACAATAACAAATTGTATTGTGGTACCGTGTTTGTAATCTGCCTGAAGAAGGAGCCACTGTGCTCTGAAAGCTTGCAAACATATTATTTTCTGGTTAGCCAATAAAGGTATCACTCCTAGAATACTTCTGTCATCACTGGGCAGAAAAATATTCACACCGATTTTTATAGTGATACTTCCAGATAGATGAAAATGGACAAAGTCAATTTTAGTCCAAAAGGAATTTCTATTTTTCCATAAAAAATAATCATGGCGTCGAGACAAGTTTGTATAATGGAAACCTTCCTAATACACTTTGTGTTTTAGTTCCTCACCATTTTCTAGATCTGCACTTCCTGTCAGTGAGTATAAACAGCCTGAAAACATCAGATTATTCTCAGCAGACAGGTAAAGACTGTGAACGTGGGTGCACAGGAATAGGTCAGGCTGGGTCTTCAGCCTCAGCTTATAAGTTTGATTTTTTTTCCATTTCCTATCAGTAAAAAGGATCTGAAAATACGTGGAATGATTGATAAGCCATTGATAATTATTTGCTAGTTTGATGATAACCCATTGATTGTAGCATTTGAATCCTCTTTCAATTAGACATAACATTGCTTCCTATATGGCCAGTTTCATAGATTACTGGGGGTTTGGGGCAATAACTACACTAAAGTTTACTGAACTAGGAATTAACAGGCAAAAGAAAAGTACCGGTATTTGACACTGCTATGAAATTACAACTATTACATATCACATTGAATCTTCATAACATGATCAATATCGACTCTAGTGCTGTAGCATTATATGACCCTGGTTCTCAAAGAATGCATACTCATACTGCGGATTTTGGAGCAGAATGTTCGGTGACGATTTTACTAATCTGAATGGAGCTTGCAGAAGCCCTTGTGGTTTCCACCAATACAACTCCATTTAGCAGGAACTTTGTTTTTTAGCACAAAAAAATCTCGCTATATCGCTTCTGTGCGTGTGGATGTACAGTAGTCAGTGTACAATTTACTATAGCAATAATCTTCTATTGGCGCTTTATTATTCCCTGCTAAACACCTAAAATCTCAGTTTATTTTCCCATTATTGGGTTAGGGGTCTTCATACTCTAGAATTAGCTCTCACCTTGTCTCCCACAGCATGGCACTCTTCCCAAGCATTCCTTATGAGCTGGAGCTCGGCAGTTGACACATCTGTATCCCTGAAAGAACATGCCCCTATGGTGCCAAATATACGTATACAAGATTACACTAGTGAATGATGTGTCAAAATAACAAACTATTTCCTATGAGACTTTTCACAAGATTCATACCTTAGCAGCATTTGGCAGGATCTGCATGTAGCTGTGTTCTCAAAGGAGTACATTTGGAAATCATGTCCATTTGCATGAGCATCTTCAGGGTAAATATTAGATCTGCAATGCAGAATTTCACATTTTGAATTTTAAAGTATCTCTTTGGTAAATTAATGAACATAAAATTTGTGTATATTGTGCAGTGCATGCATTCTAAAGTGGAGAACATGTATGAGAATTATTGAAGTGAAACATTTACTATGTATGACAATGAAGAAACCCAATAGCATAAATGTCATATCAAGTTATAAAATATGCCTACGGCTTTATTATTACATGGGTAAGATATCACTCCTAAATATTGATATTGCAACACCAAGATGGAAAAGTCATTATGGAAATCACGAGATCGATAGACACATTAATGATACTCAAATGAGGAAAATGGATAACTACATACCATTTTTCCAATCTGAAGTGCATTTGGAGCGCCCCACTAGGGCCTTTGGGTACTCGGTACCGGGCCGGTTCTTAAAGGGATGTGACACGGTGGCAGTGACCAGGTCTGTGGCCCTGGGCATCCAATAAAAGAGGTTGAAGTAAATGAGAAATAAAGTTTATAAAGTTTGTTCGTGACGCCACCTGTGGTATTCGGTCAGGAATGCCCGACACTGCTTAAAGGGGTCCACTGGGATGATGTTATGGCAGCAGGGATGGTATGGCTTCCCACCGGTGAAGCTGGGTCCCCAGGGCTCCCGGTGTAGTAGATAAAGATGGTGTAGTGCCAGAAAGAACTAGAGGACACAAGGTTGCAGTCTCTTTACCTTTTACTGGTGTAAGGCAGCCACAGTCCAGGGTACGGATCACAGGTGCTGGTGTGGTCTGGCCAGCTTGGAAGCGACTTAGGAATCCCTCTGACCAGGTGGGGTTGGGAGCCTTCCCTTCTGTGCTGTGTTGTAGTCCCTTGCTGCCTTAGGCCTCACACAAAGTCCTCACTTTCTCTCTGTCCCTTGAAGTAGGACACTACCCGCATGGCAGGCAGTGCAAGCCTTTTTACAGGGGTCTCTCAGTATGACTCCGGGCTCAATGTGCTGCTGTGCCTTTGGGTGTTAAAGGTGGGCAGGCAAACTGCGATCTCCTGTCTGACGGTTTCTGCTGTGGGGCATACAGTTACTCCCACAACCTCGGTCTTCTGGCTACCGGTATTCTGCGCTTCAGCGTTGAGGAAGCTCAGTCACCGATTCCCTCCAGCTCTTTACTTCTCCTGTGCCTCTCTTCCCCTTTCAGTCTCCTACAGACTGCTCTGTTTCCCTCTCCTTCCAGGAGCTGCAGAACCACTCATCTGCATACTAAGAGTAAATGTTCCAGCTCCTTAAAAATGTTTTTCTTCATTGTCCAATAGTTAAAATATCATAGTATTATTTAACTATTGGACAATAAAGAAATTTTTTTTAAGGAGCTGGAACATTTACTCTTTGTATGCTGTGGATCATGCCTAGTCCTGACGGAGTTCCGAGCACCGGTGGCGGTCAGTAGGCTGGATAGGGTTTCACGCCCAAATTTTACTTTTTTGAGAACCACTCATCTGCACGGCCCCAGAGTTCCTCACTCAGACTCTCTATGTCTGCTTCCTCTCTCCTCTGTCCATCTGACAGACTGAACCACTAACTCCTCCACCAGACGGAGTATATAGGGAAGTTCCCCTGAATCAAGGTCTCGACCTCCCCCTTCTGGCCTGGAGTCAGAATGGTGTTGCATGTACTGGTTACCTGTTAAAGGAATTCTTCCCTGCTTCCAAGCATGGCATCACCCTCCCCTGGAGGAAGGCAATACCACTGTAACAACCGGTTACCTGAGGTGTTACACTTTCAGCATGGCAAAGCATTCCCTCAGACAACCACTAATAACCTCATTGATAACATGCCAAGGCTTGTAAATGCATGTATATCTGCACGTGGTGCTCATACTCAAGATGTATCAAAAATTTTGTTTACATTTTTTCATCATTTGTATATAATTAGCGTCTTTTAATCCTCTGGTTTACATAATTAGATGACTTTTCCTTCTTGGTGTTGGGATTTTAGTGTTGAAAAGCGTATGTATATGATTCTAAAGTATTTAATGGGTTTTGATTACTGAAACTGTAGACATAGCATATTTTAAAATTTTGATGTGGTGCAATCCTGCATTTATCTTGTTGGGAATGTAGTATGCATACTTGGATTTTGTACCCTTAGATAATTTCGAATATGTATATACAGTGCCTTGAAAAAATATTCACACTCCATGAACTTTTCCACATTTTTGCACTTTACACCCACAAATTAAAATTTATTTTTTAGGGACTTTATGTAAAATACCAACACAATGTGGCAAGTATTTGTGAAGTGTGCATGGTTTTCTAATTTTTTAAAAAAATCTAGAGCAGAAAATTGTGAAGTGCATTTGTATGAAGCCCACTGTAATCTGATACCCCTAAATATCATCTTGAGTGACCAATTGCATCCAGAAGTCACCTACTTGGTAAATTGAATCCACCTGTGTCTCAGTGCCAATCGCAGCATGCTTGTGATTGTTCTCGCATGCCGATTTAGCATGAGAAAATAATCGCAGATGTGAGCTGGCCCATAGAGTAACACTGGGCTATGCAATGTTTTATCTCATAGCACTCGGCCGTATTGTACGGTAGTGTGACACCGGTCTTAGTTGTATACTCCACAAATCTGTCCTTTATTGAAGAATGGCAAGAAGAATGACATTTCTTTTTGGCTAAATGCAAAAGGCTATGTGTGGTCGAAAACTCGCACTGCACATCACACTGAAAACAACTTCCCCACCATCAAACATGGTGGTGACAGCGTCATGCTGTGGAGATGCTTTTCTTCGGCAGTGACAGGAAAGCTGGTTAGATAGGAAGATGCAGCTGAATACAGGACAGTCCTTGATGAAAACCTGTTAGAGGATGCAAAATACTTGAGACTGGGGTGTAGGTTCACTTTGCAGCAGGACAACAACCCTAAACATACTGCCAGAGCTACAATGGAATGGTTTAGATCAATTCATATTCATGTGTTTGAATGGCCCAGTCAAAGTTCAGGCCTACATCCCACTGAGAATCTGTGGGAAGACTTGAAAATTGCTGCTCACAGATGCTTTCTATCCAATCCCACTGGGCTAGAGCTAGGTTGCAAAAAGGAATTGACAAAAATTTCAGCCTCTAGATTTTCAAAGCTGTCAGATGCATATCTGAAAAGACTTGAAACAGTAATTGCAGTGAAATGTGGTCCTACAAAGTATTGACTCAATGGGGCTGTATACAAATGCATGTCACAAATTTCAGATTTATATTTTTAAAATAATTCGAAAAAAATATATAATTTCCTTTCAACTTAAGAAATGCTTGCTACTTTGGGTTGGTAAATCAGATAAAACCCAAATTAAAAACATTTAAGTTTGTGAGTGTAATGTGAAAAAAAAATGTGGAATCGTTCATGGGTATGAATACTTTTTCAAGGCATTGTATATATAACAATGTAATCATGTTTGTCCTGAGTAATTTAGAAATATATATTTCAGTCACTCACAGAGCCATTTCAAACTGTTCCATCCACTTCTTCTTCAGTTCCCGAGTCTTGAAGTAAAGCTCATATCCGTGAGATCCGCGAGAATCAATCAGATAGAACATGTGCGACCACTGAAAGATAAGAGAAGGAAAATGGATGACTGCATGGTATGGATGGTAAAGGCAACTGGACAGTGAGAGCTCATAATGAAACAAGGCTTATCTGATGGATGACTGTTCAAGCACATTACTTTCCCTGCCTAACCAGGGAATTTATAAGCTCCGTTTTTCTTATGCTAGTTAGGCCTTTGACTAGTCGATGAGGTGTATGTTTCCCTTGATTAGTCATCCCTCTGTAGGAAGATGGACTGGAGCGGTGGTGCCTCACTTCTGCCGGTCCCGGAACCATCGGGACTGTCACCATTGTTGCAGGGGGGAAAGCATTTAGACCTGGACGGACCTTTGCACCTGTCTGAAGAGGGCGTGACTGACATAAAAGATGCTGTGCGCGGAAAAAGGGGAGACTCGGTGGGAAGGCAGAGTACGCAACAGGAGACAGTTAACTCTCGCTCCGTGAGGCGACGTCACATCACCACTCCTCACTGCCGTACACTACCTTGCTCCCCTGCTGACCGTGAGAGAATTGACTGTGTGCCTTCACCTAGATGTAGCACTGAATTGACTGCACGTGCCGCTCCTCAGTCTAACGCGGGCGCACGGCCCACTGGTGAACCGGACGATCAGCCGGAGTCATCTGTCGTACATCCTGCCTACGCCACTGAACTCTGCAGCACTCTGGTGTTAACAGAGACTGTGTCACGACTAGTGTTGAGCGATACCTTCCGATATCGGGAAATATCGGATCGGATTGGATCGGACCGATACCCAAAAAATTTCGGATATCGCCGATTCCGATACCGGAAACCAATGCAAGTCAATGGGACACAAATATCGGAATGAAAATAAACCCTTTCTTTCCATGTAGGTTAATTCTACATGAAGGAAAACAACTAAGAATAATGTAGAATGTATTGGGGGAGGTGGAGGAGACATTAAAGGCATAGAGGTTTAGCCCAATCAAATGGAATAGCAGGAATTAAAAAATTTTTTAAGACGTTCGGAGTTACAAAGATATTGACTATGTTAAGCTTTTTTAGATTTTGTCAGATGTTTATGTTTCACTACTTCCATGCTCTTCACCTTCTTTTTTACTTCTCCCACACTTTCTCCTTCATCATCCTCAGCAGCAGCATCTTTTTCATCAACTTCTTCTTCACCTTATTCATCTTCTTCTTCACCTTCTTCCTATTATTCTTTTTTTTACATTCTTCAGATTCTCATTCAACTATTATTCTTCTCCATATTCTACTTCTTCATATTCTTCTTCTTCATCATATTCTTATATGTGACAGGCATTCTTGTAGTTGTTATCTATAAAAGTTTGAAGATTACACCTTCTGTTCTGCCTGTCACGAAAGATTTACAACAGGATTTGTCCGTGCTCAGTTTGGGCTGCAGCAGCAGGTATTTTCCAGGGGCACCATGAGGAGGAACGGACTCACCCCCATACACTGCTTAGTCTTCTTCTGCTTATAATTTAGATAATATCTTTTGCTCTGATTTTTAGTCTTATGCTTAATGTTCTTCTGCTTTTTGTTCTGCAGCTTCTTGTTCTTCTGCTTCTTGGTCTTCTGTCTCTTGTTCTTCTGTATCTTGGTGGTTGTCTTCTTGTTCTTTGTCATCTTCTTCAGGGTCATCTTCTTGGTCTTCTTTGGGGTGGTCTTCAGGGTCGTCGTCTTCAGGGTCATCATCTTCGGGGTCGTCTTCTTTGGGGTGGTCTTCAAGGTCGTCGTCTTCAGGGTTGTCGTCTTCGGGGTCGTCGTCTTCTTCGGGGTGGACTTCAGGGTCGTTGTCTTCAGGGTCGTCGTCTTCGGGGTCATCGTCTTCTTCGGGGTGGTCTTCAGGGTCATCGTCTTTAGGGTCATCATCAGGGAGATCCAGAGTGATTACCAAAAACCATTTCAAAAAGCTTGAACTTGGAAATGTAGCAGAAAGTACAAGAAGGCTGAGGAACTGCCAAGAACCAGCTGACGGTACTGGAACCCGGATGGGTAGCATAAGGTACAAGAGCCAATGGAACTACTGAGGACCAGCTGATGGTACTGGAACCGGTTACTAAGCAGGAGGTACCTGTGCCAGAAAGCACTAGCAATGACCAGCAGACGTTGGTGGAACTCGGATACCGAGAAGGAGGCACCTAATCCAAAGGCACTGCCTGGAACCAGCTGATGTAACTGGAACCAAGGGGGACATATTCAAGATTGACTTCCAAAGAACCAGCTAATGGTACTGGAACTCAGATAGGCAGCAGAAGGTAAACATGAAAAAAAAAGTTGCAAGGCTGCGAGCCGGCCGGAGTTACCGAAACCCACAGTCCTACAGGGGGTGCTTGTCCTATTGGCACTACGGGACCAGCCTTCATTGCAAGGTCCCGCAGCCCTTATGGGAAGCACCTAAACTGCAGGCACCATAGAGTCGGCTAACCCGACCGCAACACGACAGGACAACGTATTGGAGGCAAAGTGACGTTGACACTACCCGGAAACAGCTGGCGTGCTGGAACCAGGCTTGGCAGGAGGGAGTACCCATGCCAAAGACACTGCTGGGAAACAGCTGGCGGTGCTGGAGCCCAGGGTAAATACTAGAAACAGAGTGGAGGCAGAGGCCTAATTGGAGCAAGTTTAAAATCAGTAGTAGTGTGAATGTGGACAGAGCAGGAGAAATTGCTGGACATACAGCAGGGGATCAGCTGACGTTACTGAACCCCAATAACACAGGAGCAAGTGTTGACTGTGCAGACGGCACTTCTGAGCAGCAACTGGCGGTGTTGGAGCCCAGGGTAAATACTAGAAATAGAGTGGATGCACGCTGAGCGGACTACAACCGGAGGTGGCTGCAGAACACACTACAGCATGAGCTGCACTCACACACAGACCTCGCAGACAGCCGTGAACAGTGCAGAGAACTGTGCACTAGCGCTGCAAGGCTGCAGAAAGGCTCCTCTGTCTACTCCTATATAGTGTTTGCAAGCAATCTAGCTGGATACGGATGAAACCACACTAATAGGAGAAATCAGGAAAAATGAGCAGCACTGATTCAAAAAAGGACAATGTATGAAGCAGTGACGCACGCTGAGCAGACTACAACCAGAGGTGGCTGCAGAACACACTACAGCGTGAGCTGCACTCACACACAGAGACCTCGCAGACAGCCGTGAACAGCGCTGCAAGGCAAAAGAAAGCTTCTCACACAATGGTTGCTAAAGTAGCCTGGGTAAAGCACAATAAAGCAAATCGCTAGCTCAAACTGTCCCTCAGAGTCAGAACAGCAGCGTCCTGTCCCTAAGTAAATTCACAGCAGAGTGAACCCAAAATGGCGGCAGCAGCTTTTATAGTGCATCATGACATCATTTCAGCAGCCAATCACAGCCATGCCATTAGTTAACATGCCTAACATGCCTAACAGGATGTGCCCACACTTCTTAGGATTCTCATTGGCTGAATAAAATCAAACTGGCTCAATGCATTATGGGAACTTCCAATTCCGGTATTCGATATTCTAAAAGTATTGGAACTCAGTATTGAAACTCTGATACAGCGAATATCGGTCGATACCCGATATTTCAGTATCGGAATGCTCAACACTAGTCACGACCCATACGTTGCTCCGTCCCCGCAGGACCTCGCTCAAGAGTACCCGGACACACCGTTTCCTTCAAGAGACAGTGCCTCGGTTTCCTTCAAGACCAAGCCAGGGACTTCACGCGCTTTCTGGGGCGCCACCGTGGGAGTATGAGCCTTCACCGCCCTGAAAACTTCACACTGATAAGTTTGCCTGTTGTTTAGCCAACTGTTTAGTTACCCCTGTTTTATGCGTTTTGCTTTTACCTGCCCCCCTTTATCAATAATACTCACCCTGTGTGGAGTATCCCTTGTAATAAACCCTTTAACTGCCTCCTGCTCATCACTGTATCCTGTTTTCCTGCGATTTCCACACCTCTTTGCATGTTATCATTCCCTATGGGCATGATAACATGATTTGCAGGAGCCGGCGTCATCGCCAATGCTCTGCAAACCTAGCAAATGCACGCGGCTTTCTTCAGACATGCCACTGCACCTCTGAAGCAAGGTATACTTCTTGGCTTCAAAGGTGCATTGTGCATAACGGAAAGCGTAGAAAACAGCTCACGTACATCTTCTGCATTTTCAGTCATGTGCACTGTGCCACTGAAGCCAGAAGTGTACACCCAGCTTATGGGGCTTTATGACGTTGATGAATGGAGCCACGTGCATGCGCAAGATTTTCAGGGAGCTGGCGATGATGTCGGCTTTTACAGATCATCTTATTATGTCCTTAGGTGTGCAATAACATGCGGAGAGGGATGTCTAGTCTGGGAAAACTAACACCCCATGGACTAGCCAAAACCTAATTAGCATAAGAAAACGGAACTTATGAATACTTTTTTAAAACGTGGATTTAAATAATGCTGCAGGGTTGGAGGCCATGGGGGATCTGACAGGTTCCTTTTTAATGGCGTCTGTCAGCACAATATGACTGGTAAAACAAAGCACGTGCTCTTGGTGAACAAACAGTTCATTAACTTTTAGAAATTATACGTAAAATCACAAGAATATCATGTTCTATTTTTCTCACCCAGCAGCTCTTTACATTGTTTGCACTTTTAGCTCAGTAAACCTTAATTTATTGGGGAACATTATTGATTATTTTGTACCTTTTTATTATCTTTTTCTCCACATGAATCATCACGGATTTGATAATTTTGAAGCTTAATGAATTCTTTGAGGTCATATGAATCTCCCTTTCTTTTACAGATAAGCAATGCCTGGTCCAGAAGAAAAGCATATCTGAAAAGCACATAGAATGCACGCTGCATGGTAAGATACAAGCATAAGTGAACAACATGACTTACATGACCTGTATGATTTAGGCTATAGGGTTAACCAAGATCATTTTTTTTTCATCTGTTCAGCCTTTAGTTTTCTCTATACTTCAATATACACTAAACCTGTGCATAAAAAATACTTAAATATCTTAAGGGAGTTGTCCACTGCTATCATAACCCCTTTTCGATCTGAATGTTTGGCCCAGTTAAAATAAAAACACTTAGGCCGGGATCACACTACTGTAGAATATGGACGAGTGCTCTGCAATAAAACATCACAAAGCACTCAGCCCAGTGTTAATCTATGGGGCATCTCATATCAGCATTATTTCCCAGGCGTATTCGACGTGCGTGTAAAATCGCAGCATGCTGCGATTGTCACTGAGACTCGGTTGAGACTCGCCAATGCAAGCCTATGGGTGCAACAAAAACTCAGATGCCACACGGACCATGCGGGTGCTGTCCGATTTTCACACACCGATGTCCTTTGAAAAGAGTGAGTGATTTGAACTTTTATATTTTTTTTATATTTTTAAAAACATTTTTTATTACCTTTGGCATGCTTCAATAGTCTTCATGGGAGACTAGAAGCTGCCATAATCCAATCTGTTCTGCTACATACAGCAATGAGCAGATCGCCTGTATGTAGCAGAAACGCTCACTTCCTATGAGCGCCGACCACCAGGTCACCGACAGTGACATCAATAGAAGTCTGGAGACCTCTGGTTGTCATGCAAACCCATCGGTGACCCGCGATCACGTGAACGGGGTGACCGATGGGCGGGTTTTCCGGTGCACTTGCCGGAAGCGCCTTACATGCCGCTGTCAGAGATTGATAGTCGCATTTAACTAGTTAACAGCTGCGAGTGGATCACAATTCCACCCACGGCTTTTAGAGGCACATGTCAGCTGTTGAAAACAGCTGACATGTGCCGGAAAAGGTGTGGGCTCAGTGCCGGAGCCCACATCAAAGGGAGGGAGTCCGACATTGGCGTACTATTACACCCGATGTCGGAAAGGGATTAAACAGGTGAATTTTAACTGTCCTATCCTTGTATTAACAAGAAGATAAGCCGCCATCAGAGGTGATTGCCATTGGCTTGCTCCCCTCATGCCTGTCACACTGTGAATGTCCTACATTAATGGGAATACAAAAATACTGGAATACTGATAATTTCAAAGCATGATGTAATATTTTATATGTTACAGCATGTGATAGCATGTTATGATCAATGACCTGCATGAGATGTTGAGAGGATCATATACCTGTCTAGTTTTGATTTCTTTTCAGCAGTAGTGATTTTCAGCTCACCATCAGTTTTTGGTCTTCCGTACTGAGCAAGCGACTCATTCTGATGGGAGAAGACATTAATGAGGTTAGATTTAAAAATAGTCAGTTTATGATACTTAGACTGGGGAAAACAAATAACAGGACACTGTGCGCAGGTTTACACCTCCTGACTTTTGGCGTTAAACAACCCCTAATCAACTACCTACTAAGGGGAATCTGTCAGTAAGTTTTTGCTCCCTCATCTGAGAGCAGCATAATGCAGGAAAAGAGACCCTGATTCCAATGATGTATCAGTTATGACACAATAGATGTAGGAAAGCTCAGAAAGCAAACCCCGCCTACACCACACCGTTCTGTGTACATTGTCTATTGACAATCAAATAAATAAAGCAACACTCTGTAGCGCCATAGCATGCAAATATGAAATATGAAAATTAAATTGCATTACTGCACTAGAAATATGAAAAATTGAGAATGCTTAGCACATAAATTGGCCAATTCATGTGTACCTGGAAGCCACCTTAAGGCGTTTCTCGTTTCCAGAACCTAACTTAATGCCAATCCTCTCTTAGAATAAAGTCTTCATCTGTATGGGAACTAAATGTGAATCCTCTCTTAGACTGAAATCTATATCTCCGTGGAGGGGTAGAGTCCTGCTGTGATTATATTTGGATGTGACGGTCA
The DNA here is from genome assembly GCF_051348905.1 of Ranitomeya variabilis. Classification (NCBI taxonomy): domain Eukaryota; kingdom Metazoa; phylum Chordata; class Amphibia; order Anura; family Dendrobatidae; genus Ranitomeya; species Ranitomeya variabilis. The sequence continues at coordinate 372,939,862 of NC_135234.1, forward strand.
GTTTTTTGAAATTTATATTCATTAGCCTTCTGACTGAGCACTCCGCTCTTTATAATCACAGCAGGATCCTCTGTCAGTTTTTTAAATTTAAATTCATTGTCTATTGACAGTAAGCTGCTAATTAGTGGTGGAGGTGGAGTTGGACTAGGATACAGGGAGAGCTGTAGTCCTGTAATGTTAATCTCCTGCTGATAAAACTTTTATTGTACTGAAACAAAACTACAGAGCCTAATAAGTGACACATCACTGAAATCTGTGTCTCAGGCCCTACCTCATGCTGCCCTCAGATTAAATAGCAAAAAACCCACTGGTAGATTCCCTTTAAGATGGTGACTCTAGGAATAAGAATTATGTGAATTAGTTATCTGAATAACTAGGCAAATTGCTGCAACGTTAAAGAGAACCTGACATCTGATACATGTTGCCTGATCCACTGGCGGTATGATTTCAGCCATATATGTTTGACTCTGAAATACTGAAAAACATACTTTCAAAGCAGATCAGGCACCAACACGCATGGGAGGCTAGTTGGACAGGCTGGTCCCTGATGATCGCCCTTTCGACTACTCACCCATAAGGCTAGATCCCCAGCGGCTTCTAAAAGTATGTTTCTCTCTGAAACACTGCAGTGTTTCCAGGTCGGATATACCTGGCTGAACTAATACAGTCAGTATGTGATACATGCTACCCATGGATTGAGCAGATCTCAGGTTCACTTTAAATAAATAAAAAGCTAAGGGTACAGAATTTATATTGAAATTTATCTTAATTGGAACATGGAATCATAATTTTATTGAGTAAAACCAGGGAAAGAAACAGCTTTCCAAACATGCCCTTATGACATTGGCCATAACAAGTCGTGTCTGTTATTACGCTCTTCTTCTTTGATTGACAACTAGTGATGAGCGAATATATTTGTTACTCGAGATTTCCCGAGCACGCTCGGGTGACCTCCGGGTATTTTTTAGTGCTCGGAGATTTCGTTTTCGTTGTTTCAGCTGAATGGTTTACAGCTACTAGCCAGCATAAGTACATGTGGGGGTTGCCTGGTTGCTAGGGAATCCCCACATGTAATCAAGCTGGCTAACAGATGTAAATCATAGGAAAACTAAATCTCCGAGCACTAAAAAATACTCGGAGGTCACCCGAGCGTGCTCAGGAAATCTCAAGTAACAAGTATATTCGCTCATCACTATTGACAACCCTTGGGTCTGTGAGGTCAGCACTAGGTGCAGCACTAGTTGCTTTCCTCCTATTATTGCACCGGAGAAGCTGGGGTGAATGCATCTCGGTTCACTATAGATGATCACAGTAGCTTTGGTTTATAAATACTGATGACCAATAAACACCTACAAGGAAGGTCTAAGGCCATATTCATAGATAGACCCTGATTCTTCAAGACTGGTGTTTTGCATGCCAGCCTTGATGTATAGTGCGCTGAAGTATGATGCGCCAAATTTATTAAGAGGTGTGTGCCTTTACTCCACCTTTGTTCTGCACGTAATGTGTTTACTGGCAGTTTTATATGAGAATTTCACATTTTTTGATAAATCAGAGCCTTGGATTATTCACTGTGTTTTTACCATTAATAAACTTATTCCAGGAAAATATGTTAGAGAGTAGTGATGAGTGAGTATACTCGTTGCTCGGGTTTTCCCAAGCATGCTTCGCTTGTCTCCGAGTATTTCGGCGTGCTCAGGAATTTAATTTATGTCAACACAGTTGCATGATTTGTAAATAGCACTATGCTATTTACCGGTATTTATTTACTGCCTACTGGTGTTCATCACTTTTGTGTGCAAACAAATGATCTAAAAGTAATCCAACCAAAAAGTTTTGTAAAGTTAGACAATAGTCGTAAGATGAATATGTGTAAGCCATTGCCCAACTTGTCTAGCAACAGCTGATCTCCGGAAGAACAAAGCGATTGGCAGACCGGAATCAGACTGGTCCCCGACAATCAGTTGGCCGATGACCCCCATACACATTGCAGTGTCACCTGAACCTGTCAATATCGGTATTAATCTAATGTGTAGGGCAGGATTTAGGTGACACTGTCTAAAAATTAGGCAAATCATTTGTCCTCTCCATCTTGTGTTATTAAGTCATTATATTTAACCCCATAATGCAGTTTTCCTCAGACAGTGTAGCTACATAAACACATACCAGATTTTCAATACAACACTGGAAGTTGGTGATTTGCTTGATTGTCTCATTATCTCTCTTAACTTCATTCACACATTGGGCCAAATCCTATGGTGCAACAAAAACACATTTACTTACAAGGAAAATTAATATTCATTTGTAATTGTGTTACCACCGCAGCACTTTATTCTGAATGAAATTTCTCTTCTATTTTTCTCTTATTGTAATAACTGTGGCTCTCAAATACAGTATATGAACAAAAGTTCCAATCAATACAATACATTTTAGGTTACAATTAAGGGTAATTTAAGAATTTTCTAATGAAAAGACATTTTTGTGTAAAATGCTATACACCTTCATTGTGAGTCATATAGGATATGGTACTACTGCTGCCTCCGCTGCATACACTGTGCTTCCTGTGCTTTGCATGCAGAGATGGAGACAGAAGAAGCAGTTAGAGCAGAAGCGGTCAAAAACAGCTGGCAAGAAGATCACGGGTGCAGACAATGATGCGACCATGGCACAGTGGCAAATGGATTGATGCTAAAGTTTGGGCACCCTGCTTGGTTAGTATCTAATATCACATAAAGCACCAAAAACGCAGTCAAGAAACGTCCAATTTATACAAAATTGGAAAACAACTTTATTAAATTAAAACACACAGGTGTACAGCATGGCAGGCAATAAATTTCCCCTATACAAGCCCGCACACACATCTCTCACATAGAGGGACCGAACTGCGGTGCACTAATGTTCTTTATGGACCATATAAATAAACAGTCCATGTAAACTGCGGTAACAACCATGATATAGGAACATCTATCGATAGTACATGAAACCTTATAGACAAGTGTCCGAGACGTAATACATACCACAGTAGTGAGTCACAAAATGTGTGCACAGCAGTCCCGTCCTCCCGGGACTGCTGTGCACACATTTTGTGACTCACTACTGTGGTATGTATTACGTCTCGGACACTTGTCTATAAGGTTTCATGTACTATCGATAGATGTTCCTATATCATGGTTGTTACCGCAGTTTACATGGACTGTTTATTTATATGGTCCATAAAGAACATTAGTGCACCGCAGTTCGGTCCCTCTATGTGAGAGATGTGTGTGCGGGCTTGTATAGGGGAAATTTATTGCCTGCCATGCTGTACACCTGTGTGTTTTAATTTAATAAAGTTGTTTTCCAATTTTGTATAAATTGGACGTTTCTTGACTGCGTTTTTGGTGCTTTATGTGATATTATATATTTGCAGTTGTCCACTTGTGGTCCTAGGTCTGTCTTGGCTGATATGGACAGTATAAATATTGTATGGTATATGTAACCAGGACAGACTATGTATGCTACTGAATTGGTTAGTATCTAGTAGCAACCCCTTTTGAAAGTATCACAGCTGGTAAATGCTTTTTGTAGCCAGCCAAGAGTTATTCAATTTTTGTTTGAGCGATTTTCATCCATTCTTCCTTGGCAAATTCTTCCAGTTCTGTGAGATTCCTGGGACATGTTGCATACACTGCTTTTTTTAGGTCTAGCCACAGTGATGTTCAGATCAGGGGACTGTGAGACTGTAAAACCTTCAGCTTGCGCCTTTTGAGGTAGTCTAATGTGAATTTTGACATGTGTTTAAGATCATTATTCATTAGTAGAAGCCATCCTCTTTTCAGCTTTTTTACAGATGGTGTTATATTTGCATCAAAAATTTATTTAAGTTTCATTGAATCCATTTTTTGTTCTACCCGTGAAATGATCTCGGTGCCATTGCCTGCAACATAACCCAAAGCATCATTGATCCACCACCATACTCATGGTTGGCGAGATGTTCTTTTCCTGAAATTCTGTGCCCTTTTTTCTCCACACATACCTTTGATCATTGTGGCCAAAGAGTTCTATTTTAACCTAATTGGTCAACAGGACTTGTTTCCAAAATGCATCAGGCTAGTTTAGATGTTCTTTTGCATGCTTCTGAAGCTGACTTTTATGGTGAGGACGCAGGACAGATTTTCTTCTGATGACTCTTCCATGAAGGCCACATGTGCAGGTATCTCTGAACAGTAGAACAAAGTACCACAACTCCAGAGTCTGCTAAATCGTTCTGAAGATCTTTTGCAGTCAAGCGGGGTTTCTGATTTGCCTCTCTAGCAATCCTACAAGCAGATCTCACTGAAATTTTGCTTGGTATTCCAGACCATTTTGACCTCCTCTGTTCCTGTTAACTGCCATTTCTTAATTATATTTCTTTTACCAATATTTTTTATTAACATTTTGCATGTTTTCACAGGTAACAAATTAACTTTATCAGAGCATATTGACGTTTTCTCTTTACATCTATTCTCTGAGATGATTTATGTAGAAGGGAAATGGGAAGGGTCATTGGGAGAAGGGGGTAATACAAGGGTAGAACGGATGGGGCTTAGGGTAGAGAACTCAGAACAAGCAACTTTACATATTCTGTATATGTATTACTTATGATTATCAATTAAGTCGATTATTTTCACAATTAGCATATGTAACACAAGTTGAACAAGTGATGAAACTAACATGTCAATGAAAAAAACATTAGAATTGAGTAGTAGGTCCTGAGGTACTTGGAGCCTGTAAAGAGGATTAGGCTTGTGTTCAAGGTTTGGGAAATTTTGAGTTCCAGTGTTTCCATTTCTTCTCATATTTATTAATGCGGCCATTGATCATAGCTAATTTGAGATCCAATGAGTTATGGATGTATATAGTCTGTTGACAACTTCAGAGATTCGTGGGGAGTCTTGTTGTTTCCAGTGGAAGGCAATCAGGTTTTTGACTATTAGAAAGATATGTACTATAACATATCTCATTGAAGGATGAATATTTTCTAATCCCATGGAAAGCAAGGCTGTTTGTGGGGTGAGAGGGTAGTCTTTGTTAAGGAGATTAATGATAAATAGGGGAACCTGATTCCATAATAGTGCAATCCTTGGGCAAGTCCAAAAAATGTGTAGCAGATCTCCTTTGGATCCACATCCTCTCCAACATAAGGGTGAATAGTCGCTGTTGATGAGTGATAGTCTTGCTGGGGTGAAGTACCATCTAGTTAGCATCTTATAAAAAGATTCATGAAGTCGTAGGGATATGTTGGAGGAGTATGTGTATTTTATAGCACCTTCCCACTATTCTGGACTTGCCGAAATCTGTAGGTCTGTTTCCCATCTGGACATATAGATATTTATTTGGAACTTGATGTCTTTATTGAAAAGGTTGTATAAGTATCTGGTGCTCCAGAAGACTTTATACCCTATATTACTGAGTAGAAAATGTACAGCTTCTGCCTTTGGAGGTACTTTATGGAAGAAGTTTTGGACACGTTCTTTCAGAATGCAATAATGCATAAAGTCTGATGGGAGGATATAAAATTTTACTTTAATGTTGTTGTTCAAGTTGTTGTTGACATATATGTCACCTATTTTTTTTATGCCCGTTTGGGTCCATCTCTCTGGGATTTGGAATTTATCAATAGTTGCGATCAGGGATAGTGGGAAGTTACTTAACCTTGCCAGTTTGTTGTGTTTCTTAAATGGTTAAGCTATTTTATCCCATGCTTCGGTTGTAGCTAAAAAGATAGGATGATGCAATTTATATCGATTTAGTTGGAAAATATGATTAATTAAACATTCTTTTAATGGGCGGTAATTAACATGTAATTTTTCTAGGTCCATCAATGCTGGATGTGTGTTCTCCCTTACCCAGTAAATACTTTGTTTTATTAGGTTCGCCTGAAAATATGCCTGGATGTTTGGAAGATAGAGTCCCCCATTGGATTTGCTCTTTAAAAGAACATCCCTGGCTACCCTTGCCTTTTTCCCATTTCAGAAGAAAGAGGAGACAGTGGATTGGAATTTGTTTAAATAAGAGGTCGGGAAGTTTAAAGGTAATGCTCTCAAAATGTAAAGGATTTTAGGGAGAACTAGTGATTTAATCGCTAGTATTTTGCCTATCCATGTAAGGCCAGATTTGTCCCAGGATTGGAATTCCTTTGAAATGATGTCTTAATTATATTTCAAACTGAGGAAAGGGCAACTTTAAAACGCTTTTCTATCTTCGTATAGCCTTCTCCTGCTTTGGTGGCCTCCACCATTTTCATTTTCAGAGTGCTAAGCAGCTGCTTGGTAGAACCATGGCTGAAATTTTTTGGCGCAAGGTTAGAGGAGGATGGGTTTTATAAAGCTGGGAAATTTGCGTCATCTGGCCTTTCCTAATGATAATAGTGAACAAGCCATAACCCTAACAGGCTACGGTAAATAAGGTCTGAAACCTTGGTCAAAGATATCTCAGCACACAAATCTCGAAGGGTGCCCAAACTTTTGCATGAGCCCATTGTAACAACCCTGCTAGCATCACTGCATGGCCTCCCATCCCCCACCTGCATTACACTCAAACTCACTTACTTCTCTGGGCCTTCTCTCTGCTGCCAGCTCCATGCTGTTTGCCTCATGTCTGCTGCTTGCTCTGTGCATGCTCTGTCTGTGTGCATAGGGGGCAGCGCCGGCAACTCCTGTGTCTTATTATGACTGTGTGCACCTTGCTAAGGTGTCCCCGGCCAATTGCCATGAGGCTTCCTGTATTTAAGACTTCCCCACCCATTGGTGGGGGCTTGTGCAACTTACTCCCTCAGTCAGTTCTTAGCTGCTGAGGTGCCAGGCTGTTGTGAAATTGGATTCTGGGCTCCCCCGGTGGCCACTTGTGGAATTTAACTTGTGTGCATCATCCCCTCTGTTCACCTGCTCCTATCAGGATGTGGGAGTCGCTATATAACCTTGCTCCTCTGTCAGTTTCATGCCGGTCAACAATGTAATCAGTAGCCTTTCTGTGCATGTTCCTGCTACTAGACAACTCCCAGCTAAGTTGGACTTTTGTCCTTGTGTGTTTTTGCATTTTGTTCCTGTTCACAGCTGCTGTTTCGTTACTGTGTCTGGAAAGCTCTTGTGAGCGGAAATTGCCACTCTGGTGTTATGAGTTAATGCTAGAGTCTTAAAGTAATTTCTGGATGGTGTTTTGATAGGGTTTTCTGCTGACCATGAAAGTGCCCTTTCTGTCTTCATGCTATCTAGTAAGCGGACCTCGATTTTGCTAAACCTATTTTCATACTACGTTTGTCATTTCATCTTAAATCACCGCCAATATATGTGGGGGCCTCTGTCTGCCTTTTGGGAAAATTTCTCTAGAGGTGAGCCAGGACTGTCTTTTCCTCTGCTAGGATTAGGTAGTTCTCCGGCTGGCGCTGGGCATCTAGGGATAAAAAAACGTAGGCATGCTACCCGGCCACTTCTAGTTGTGCGGCAGGTTTAGTTCATGGTCAGTATAGTTTCCATCTTCCAAGAGCTAGTTCTCATATATGCTGGGCTATGTTCTCTCGCCATTGAGAATCATGACAGTTTGACCGGCCCAAAAAAGGGTTAAATTACTGGCTGAGAAAGGAGAGAAAAAAGAAGTCTGCTACAATTTTTTTTTTTTCCCTCTAGTTCTGAGTGTGCTCTTAATTGAATCACTTGCTAGTCTGCCTATACTGCAGCCTTCCTCTCTTCCTCTCCTTCTAATCCTTGAATGGCTCTGTGTTCACCTGTTTCAAATGGATCTTCAGAGTGTAGCTACAGGTTTGAATAATCTCGCCACAAAGGTACAAAATTTGCAAGATTTTGTTGTTCATGCACCTATGTCTGAGCCTAGAATTCCTTTGCCTGAATTCTTCTCGGGGAATAGATCTCACTTTCAAAATTTTAAAAATAATTGCAAATTGTTTTTGTCCCTGAAGTCTCGCTCTGCCGGAGACCCTGCACAGCAGGTCAGGATTGTAATTTCCTTGCTCCGGGGCGACCCTCAAGACTGGGCTTTTGCATTGGCACCAGGGGATCCTGCGTTGCTCAATGTGGATGCGTTTTTTCTGGCCTTGGGGTTGCTTTATGAGGAACCTCATTTAGAGCTTCAGGCGGAAAAGGCCTTGATGTCCTTGTCTCAGGGGCAAGATGAAGCTGAAATATACTGCCAAAAATTCCGCAAATGGTCTGTGCTTACTCAGTGGAATGAGTGCGCCCTGGCGGCGATTTTCAGAGAAGGTCTCTCTGATGCCATTAAGGATGTTATGGTGGGGTTCCCTGTGCCTGCGAGTCTGAATGAGTCCATGACGATGGCTATTCAGATCGATAGGCGTCTGCGGGAGCGCAAACCTGTGCACCATTTGGCGGTGTCTACTGAGAAAACGCCAGAAAATATGCAATGTGATAGAATTCTGTCCAGAAGCGAGCGGCAGAATTTTAGACGAAAAAATGGGTTGTGCTTCTATTGTGGTGATTCAACTCATGTTATATCAGCATGCTTTAAGCGTACTAAGAAGCCTGACAAGTCTGTTTCAATTAGCACTTTACAGTCTAAGTTTATTCTATCTGTGACCCTGATTTGTTCTTTGTCATCTATTACCGCGGACGCCTATGTCGACTCTGGCGCTGCTTTGAGTCTTATGGATTGGTCCTTTGCCAAACGCTGTGGGTATGATTTGGAGCCATTGGAGGCTCCGATACCTCTGAAAGGGATTGACTCCACCCCATTGGCTAGTAATAAACCACAATACTGGACACAAGTGACTATGCGTGTTAATCCGGATCACCAGGAGGTTATTCGCTTTCTGGTGCTGTATAATCTACATGATGTTTTGGTGCTGGGATTGCCATGGCTGCAATCTCATAACCCAGTCCTCGACTGGAGAGCTATGTCTGTGTTAAGCTGGGGATGTAAAGGAACTCATGGGGACGTACCTTTGGTTTCCATTTCATCATCTATTCCCTCTGAGATTCCTGAATTCTTGTCTGACTTTCGTGACGTTTTTGAAGAACCCAAGGTTGGTTCACTACCTCCGCACCGGGAGTGCGATTGTGCCATAGACTTGATTCCGGGTAGTAAATACCCTAAGGGTCGTTTATTTAATCTGTCTGTGCCTGAACACGCTGCTATGCGAGAATATATAAAGGAGTCCTTGGAAAAGGGACATATTCGTCCTTCGTCATCTCCCTTAGGAGCCGGTTTTTTCTTTGTGTCTAAGAAAGATGGCTCTTTGAGGCCGTGTATTGATTATCGACTTTTGAATAAAATCACGGTTAAATATCAATATCCGTTACCACTGCTTACTGATTTGTTTGCTCGTATAAAGGGGGCCAAGTGGTTCTCTAAGATTGATCTCCGTGGGGCGTATAATTTGGTGCGAATCAAGCAGGGGGATGAGTGGAAAACCGCATTTAATACGCCCGAGGGCCATTTTGAGTATTTGGTGATGCCTTTTGGTCTTTCAAATGCCCCTTCAGTCTTCCAGTCCTTTATGCATGACATTTTCCGCGATTATTTGGATAAATTTATGATTGTGTATCTGGATGATATTCTGATTTTTTCGGATGACTGGGACTCTCATGTCCAGCAGGTCAGGAGGGTTTTTCAGGTTTTGCGGTCTAATTCCTTGTGTGTGAAGGGTTCTAAGTGTGTTTTTGGGGTTCAGAAGATTTCCTTCTTGGGATACATTTTTTCCCCCTCTTCCATCGAGATGGATCCTGTCAAGGTTCAGGCTATTGGTGATTGGACGCAACCCTCTTCTCTTAAGAGTCTTCAGAAATTTTTGGGCTTTGCTAACTTTTATCGTCGATTTATTGCTGGTTTTTCTGATGTTGTAAAACCATTGACTGATTTGACTAAGAAGGGTGCTGATGTTGCTGATTGGTCCCCTGATGCTGTGGAGGTCTTTCGGGAGCTCAAGCGCCGCTTTTCTTCCGCCCCAGTGTTGCGTCAGCCTGATGTTGCTCTTCCTTTTCAGGTTGAGGTCGACGCTTCTGAAATCGGAGCTGGGGCGGTGTTGTCGCAGAGAAGTTCCGACTGCTCCGTGATGAGACCTTGTGCTTTTTTTTCCCGTAAATTTTCGCCCGCCGAGCGGAATTATGATATTGGGAATCGGGAGCTTTTGGCCATGAAGTGGGCTTTTGAGGAGTGGCGTCACTGGCTTGAGGGGGCCAGACATCAGGTGGTGGTATTGACTGACCACAAAAATTTAATTTACCTTGAGTCTGCCAGGCGCCTGAATCCTAGACAGGCGCGCTCGCGGTCGTTGTTTTTCTCTCGGTTTAATTTTGTGGTGTCTTACCTACCGGGTTCTAAGAATGTTAAGGCGGATGCCCTTTCTAGGAGTTTTGAGCCTGACTCCCCTGGTAATTCTGAGCCCACAGGTATCCTTAAAGATGGAGTGATATTGTCTGCCGTTTCTCCAGACCTGCGGCGGGCCTTGCAGGAGTTTCAGGCGGATAGACCTGATCGTTGCCCACCTGGTAGACTGTTTGTTCCTGATGATTGGACCAGTAGAGTCATCTCTGAGGTTCATTCTTCTGCGTTGGCAGGTCATCCTGGAATCTTTGGTACCAGGGATTTGGTGGCAAGGTCCTTCTGGTGGCCTTCCCTGTCACGAGATGTGCGAGGCTTTGTGCAGTCTTGTGACGTTTGTGCTCGGGCCAAGCCTTGTTGTTCTCGGGCTAGTGGATTGTTGTTACCCTTGCCTATCCCGAAGAGGCCTTGGACGCACATCTCGATGGATTTTATTTCGGATCTGCCTGTTTCTCAGAAGATGTCTGTCATCTGGGTGGTGTGTGACCGTTTCTCTAAGATGGTCCATCTGGTTCCCTTGCCTAAGTTGCCTTCTTCTTCCGAGTTGGTTCCTCTGTTTTTTCAAAATGTTGTTCGTTTGCATGGTATTCCGGAGAATATCGTTTCTGACAGAGGGACCCAATTCGTGTCTAGATTTTGGCGGGCATTCTGTGCTAGGATGGGCATAGATTTGTCTTTTTCGTCTGCTTTCCATCCTCAGACTAATGGCCAGACCGAGCGGACTAATCAGACCTTGGAGACATATTTGAGGTGTTTTGTGTCTGCGGATCAGGATGATTGGGTTGCTTTTTTGCCTTTGGCGGAGTTCGCCCTCAATAATCGGGCCAGCTCTGCCACCTTGGTGTCCCCGTTTTTCTGTAATTCGGGGTTTCATCCTCGATTTTCCTCCGGTCAAGTGGAATCTTCGGATTGTCCTGGAGTGGATGCTGTGGTGGAGAGGTTGCATCAGATTTGGGGGCAGGTGGTGGACAATTTGAAGTTGTCCCAGGAGAAGACTCAGCTTTTTGCCAACCGCCGTCGTCGTGTTGGTCCTCGGCTTTGTGTTGGGGACTTGGTGTGGTTGTCTTCTCGTTTTGTCCCTATGAGGGTTTCTTCTCCTAAGTTTAAGCCTCGGTTCATCGGCCCGTACAAGATATTGGAGATTCTTAACCCTGTGTCCTTCCGTTTGGACCTCCCTGCATCCTTTTCGATTCATAATGTTTTTCATCGGTCATTGTTGCGCAGGTATGAGGTACCAGCTGTGCCTTCCGTTGAGCCTCCTGCTCCGGTGTTGGTTGAGGGTGAGTTGGAGTACGTTGTGGAAAAGATCTTGGACTCTCGTGTTTCCAGACGGAAACTCCAGTATCTGGTCAAATGGAAGGGATACGGTCAGGAGGATAATTCTTGGGTCACTGCCTCTGATGTTCATGCCTCCGATCTTGTCCGTGCCTTTCATAGGGCTCATCCTGATCGCCCTGGTGGTTCTGGTGAGGGTTCGGTGCCCCCTCCTTGAGGGGGGGGTACTGTTGTGAAATTGGATTCTGGGCTCCCCCGGTGGCCACTTGTGGAATTTAACTTGTGTGCATCATCCCCTCTGTTCACCTGCTCCTATCAGGATGTGGGAGTCGCTATATAACCTTGCTCCTCTGTCAGTTTCATGCCGGTCAACAATGTAATCAGTAGCCTTTCTGTGCATGTTCCTGCTACTAGACAACTCCCAGCTAAGTTGGACTTTTGTCCTTGTGTGTTTTTGCATTTTGTTCCTGTTCACAGCTGCTGTTTCGTTACTGTGTCTGGAAAGCTCTTGTGAGCGGAAATTGCCACTCTGGTGTTATGAGTTAATGCTAGAGTCTTAAAGTAATTTCTGGATGGTGTTTTGATAGGGTTTTCTGCTGACCATGAAAGTGCCCTTTCTGTCTTCATGCTATCTAGTAAGCGGACCTCGATTTTGCTAAACCTATTTTCATACTACGTTTGTCATTTCATCTTAAATCACCGCCAATATATGTGGGGGCCTCTGTCTGCCTTTTGGGAAAATTTCTCTAGAGGTGAGCCAGGACTGTCTTTTCCTCTGCTAGGATTAGGTAGTTCTCCGGCTGGCGCTGGGCATCTAGGGATAAAAAAACGTAGGCATGCTACCCGGCCACTTCTAGTTGTGCGGCAGGTTTAGTTCATGGTCAGTATAGTTTCCATCTTCCAAGAGCTAGTTCTCATATATGCTGGGCTATGTTCTCTCGCCATTGAGAATCATGACACCAGGCCCTGTCTCTGTTACTCTTATGTCTGCCACCCAGGGGGGCGTTGTACCCTGGTCTGTGTCCTGTGTTAGCCACCCAGCGGGGCTTTGTACCCTGGCCTATGTCCGCCACCCAGAGGGGCGTCGTACCCTGGCTTGTGTCCATGTCTCTGTGCCTTGTCCTGTTCCTGACTTTGTCTTAGCTTAGTCCTGTTCCTGTGACCGTTTATATCCATGCCTTGGTTTCCTTTCCCTGCTGTGCATACTCTGTGTCTTGCTTTGCTCTGCTTTTAGCTCTGCTCTCTGTGACCTTGCTTTGCTCTCTGTGGTTTTGCTCTGGGCTCTGCACTGTGTCTTGCTGTGCACTCTCACTTTGTTCTGCTGTCAGCTCTGCACTCTGTGGCTTTGCTCTGCACTCTGACCTTGCTCCGCCTCCTGTGTTTCTGCACGTGGCTCCGCCTCCTGCTCTTGGCTCCACCTCCTGCATCTCTGTTCTTGGCTCTAGCTCTTGTGCTTTCGCTCTGCATCCGCTCTTGCGGTCTTTCTCTACCTATTCATAACTCCTCCCGTCTGAACAGGTTCTTACCTGTTTTAAATACCAGCCTGCAGACTGGTCCCTACCGGTTCTTCCAGTGTACCAGCCTTGTCCGCCTGTCCTGCCAGAGAGCCAGCCGTACGTGCCTGCCAGTATCTCTGTTGTACCCGTCTGCCTGCCTGTGTCCCAGCCGTGCCCACCTGTCTGCCAGAGTGCCAGCCGTGCCCGCCTGTCTGCCAGAGTGCCAGCCGTGCCCGCTTGCCTGTTTATGTTCCGTTCCCCGGTGGGATCAGCAGCCACAGCCAGACACCACCCTGGAGTGGTCCCTGGTAGCTTCCTGCCACACAAGTCTGACCTCACCAACAGAGGCTCCAGCGAAGACCAAGGAAGCTACTTAGTTACGCCCCTTCCAGGGTAGTCTGGTCTGTGGCACAGTGGGACCACACCCCCGCGCCAACCAGTCTGGGCGCGAGCGTGATACCCATTTTCCAGTTTGTAATTTTTTAAAATGTAAAAAATGACAATATATTAATATATTAATATTTTTTGCCTGAGATTTAATCTTCAACTTGCTTTTCTGTTCACAGTAGCAGTAATTTTGACCAGGGGTGCCCAAACTTTTACATGCCACTATATAAGATGCTGTTAATCAATGCAGTAATGACATACCAAATGCTAAGCACCTTGTAGTCTGAGGACAAGTTCACACAATGAGTATTTGGTGAGCTTTTGATGCTGCAGATCTACTGCAACATTTTTGTACAATTAGCTAAATTAGGCTACTGGATTTTTTTCATTCCATTTTCGGTACATTTTTATTTAGATTTTTTCTGCTGCAGTTTTTGTCTTTGTTTTGATATGTTATGTTTTAAATAAATGTACTTTGTTTTGTAAATGTCCTGTTACGTAGCTTTGCTAAAACTTTACTCATTAAGACATGAGCTCATTAAATGTGTTTTTTGTGCGTCTCTGCTGCAGAAGGGCAATAAAGGCGCATATGTGTTTTATATCAACAGATTTTCCTCATCATTCAAGTCTATGGAAAAAATCCACAAGTAAAATGTATATTTACTGGAAGAGAAATTGACATTGAATGTTGCAGAGTTCAAATTTGCACTACAGGTGAGTTTACACTGCATTAATAAAAAAGTACAGTGGGTATGAGATTTATATAAATCCCCTACACTTTGCTGGAACTCTTAAGACTCCATTTTTTTGTACCTGAAAATAAACATCTGTAAAATGCACTAAATCCTCACTATGGGAACTTAGCCTTAGGACTCATTCTCATCTGCGTATAAATCGGACGAGTGAAATCTGATAAAAAAATCGGATTGCACTCTGACTAATGTTATTCAATGATTCTGTGCTGTCCTGCAATTTTTTTTGCATCTTGAATCTGGATGAGATTAAAATTGCAGCGCAATTGGCCGCATGTATCGGACAAGACTCATCAATGCAAGTCACTGGGTGCAAGAAAGAAATCGCACTGCACGTGGACCATGCAAGTGCCGTCTGATTTTTGATGCACACATCTCAAAAGAAACTCTACATTTCATCAGCCAAGAACAGTAAATTCACAGTCAAAACAGTCAGAATAGAAAAGGTAGAACTGATATATCGATAAAACAGATAGAAATATGCCAGTGAGATATGTAATTGGTGCTTTACGTGTGTAGTTTACTGTACATGTATTTAGCTAATAAATAAAAAAAATAAATAGCATGGGGTCTCCTTTATTTTTAATAACCAACTAAGGGAAAGCAGACAGCTGTGAGTTGGTCTTAATAGTCTGGGAAGGGGCCAATAACCATGGATCTTACCAGCCTATTAACATCAGCTAGCAGCTGTCTGTTTAGTTTTTTCTGGTTATTAAAAATAAAGGGGTCCCCACATCTTCATTTTTTTCAGAGTCCCCCCTTTTTAATAACCAGCTAAGGCAAAGCAGACAGCTGGTGACTGATATTAATAGGCTGGGAAGCCTCATAGTTATTGGCCCCTTCCCAGACTATTGAGACCAGGTCACAGCTGTCTGCTTTCCTTTAACTGGTCATTAAATATAAGGAGGACCCCACACCATTTTTTTTCTATTTATTCCTAAAAAGCTGCCGGATAAGTTCAACAGAGCTTATTAAATATCTGACCGCTATCTATCTATCTATCTATCTATCTATCTATCTATCTATCTATCTATCTATCTATCTATCTATCCTGGTATATAGGATTGCCTTATTACTTAGAAAACTAGCTTTAAATTACATATAAATTACATAAAAATTACTGTATGTAATAGATGATATTAAAAACACATTGCATAGGAAAAATTGCATTGCACTCGCATGACACTCATCATAATTTTCAGGATCAACACTGGAGCAATTTTTTTACACAGATGAGAGCAAGCTCTTAGGCCTCTTTACGATGTCCTTGTTTGCAGTACAAGTGTGATACCACATGTACCCATTATAACCTAAGGTGCAATGCACATATGTAAACACATATAAAAACTTACATGGTCCACATGTCATGCAGAACACATGACATATCCGTTTTTTTCCGGCCGCACGGATGACAAGAGCCAATACAAGTCTATGAGTCAGTGAAAAACATGTACAGCATCCATGTGCTGTATGTGTTTAACATTGCAAAGCACAGGAGAAGATTTGTAATTTATTTTTTTTCTTTATCCACACCGGAAAAACACTGATAGGAATAATGGACACACTGACCTGGAAGGTACTGATTACACTGGTACCGATTTTTCACGAACATGTTTTATACCGACGTGTGAAGGAGTCCTAAGGTTGGTTTCAGACAAGCATATGACAAATTATCCATTTTTCATCTAGAAAAAAGGACATTTTTGATCTGCATGTCATCTATGTCTGTTTTTTACAAATACAGTTTCCTATGGTGATTTTTTTGCACCCCCATAGACTTGTATAGGCAAATCTTATCTAAAAAAACAGAACAGTCTAATGCATGTTGCAATTTTTTTTATTGCATGGAGCGCATGGTGCACTTTCTTTTCACATGGACACTTGGGCTATGTGTAAAAACTCTCATCTCAACAGCTGTATTCAAAAAACATTAGTCCGTGAGCGATCTGATTTTTACATGAACAAATAAGATACTTTAAAATACATTCATCTAAGTGTGGCCTAAAGCTGTATTCACATGCTTTTTTTTGCTGCAATTACTAAAGAACCGCAATGTGTTTGCCGCAATTTAGGAAAGTCATGATAAAAAATGCATTTTGCTATGATTGCAGTAAAAAAAACCACACTGCAACCACAACATGTGGATGCAGCCTATAAATACACTGTGGTTGGTGGGGGAAGTTGTGGCCACCCACACAGGCCTGTTAATAAGCCATTGTATATGTGATAGTCTATGGGGCCATTCAGAGGTCCGAGATTTTTCGATGACCGAGAGGTCCGTGGAAAATAGCGGAGACATGTCTGACTTTGATCTGAGGGTAAGATAAAAATAAGCAATGCAAGTCAATAGGTCTGTGAAAAAATTGGACCGCGGTCAGATGACATCATGGATTTTCACCGACTGTCACAATGAAGGAGGTGGAAAAAATGCTGTTGTATTTTTAATATCTACATGTACGAGAAAATCAGATGACACTAGCACTGTACTCTGATCAAACTCTAATCAGAATAATCGGTCTTTTGTTCTGGTACGTGGAGCAATCGGACGCGTGAATGAGGCCTAACATGTAATACATGGACAGGACAGTCAGCATTTAATCACATGATAAGTGCCTATATCGTTACATAAGGGTGCTCATTGCTATCAATTTCGGTCTCATGATCACACACTCACCCTCATGGCATCTAGAGCCAGTTTCAGATTCTCTTTTTCTGTTGGTTCTGTGGTGTGCTTTACTAGCTCCTTGACAGAGATAAAAGAAAGATTGAAGAGTCAGGCATGAATAAATGTGCATAATTAAGCATCTTTGTCAGCCAAAATTACCTGTAACAATAGATGATATTTCAAAACTCTTTGCATCGGCACCATCAATAGATCACGCAGGGAGAAGCGACCATTATTCGCTCTCTGGGAACATTCCTGCAAATCAGAGTCATTATCATCAATTATTGGCTTCTGTTACATACAGTAATTATATTCAACATCAACTGATAGTCAAAGTGCCAAGAAGATCAGTATTTTTCACTTTCTTTTTTGTGCAAAAATGAAAGAAATACTGAAATTGTTTTTGTGTTCTGTAATTTCTCCGGAACATGGTGAACTTGTTTTCACAGCAAACGAATATGAGGGAAGCATCTGTTAACTCACATTTGTTCCTTTTGTCTTTCACATATTTGTAATAAATCTCTAACAAGAAAAGTAAATAACTTATTTCTGTAGACAAAATGGTTACTTCATCACTGACATCAACCTTTATAAATGTGTGTTACTTTGTATTAGGTGAACTAATATAGTTAGGGTCCATCCTGATTGGGTACACCTTGTCGTGGTGGGATGGCTTTTACGCTTTCCATCAAAATAGTCTCATCTAAGTATGTAGCGCCCCCACTGCCGCAGGGCCGAGGGGTACCCGGTGCCGGGCCTCTGCGTCTCTGCTCCGGGGTTGTCACGGTGGCTAGGCCCGGTCCGTGACCCTGCCGAGGGGCGCACAGTGTAATAGATACAACGGATGATGGTGATGAGGCTGTAGTGGTGCGGTGCAGTAAATAACGAGGACACCAGGTTGCAGTCTCTTTACCTCTTTACTGAAGATCTCTGGGTCCTCAGTCCAGAATACGGTTCACCAGGCTGCGCAAGTCCGGCCGGTCCGATGGCACCTCCAGAGTTCTCTTCACAGGTGGAAATCGGTGCCTTCCTTCTTAGCGCTATGTGTTGTGGTCCTTCCCTGCTGTGCTTACGGAAAGTCCCCACAACTGTTGTGTCTGTTTCTTAAGTTCCCTCACAACTCAATTAGATGATGTTCTGCTAATCCTCCGTCCCTCCCTGGTGTTCTGGTTGGGACGGCACCCGTTTGACGGGTAGGCTCGGAGCTCTTCCGGGACCCTAGAGGCGCCCCTCTCCACAAGTTGCCCCCCAAGACTGCATAGGTGATTTAAGTTAGACAGCCCGCCTTAGACTGACTGTCCTGCCGCTGTTTGGAGTATTGCTTGAAGCTGAATGTTATTATACTCCCTCGGCGTTCCGGCCACCGGTAGTGCGCCTCAGTAGGATGTTGCCTCGGTCTTACAGCACGACCCCTACTGGTATTTCTCCTTTTGCGTGATCTCGTTTCTCACTCAGCACAATCTATCTCTCTTCTAGTCCTTCCTTGGGCACCGCCACTACCCGGAGCAGGCACGGTCCCGTTACGTTCGTTCAAGTTGCCAAGCCTCTGTCAGGATCCCACCCCTGACAGAGACCCTACTGTATCTTCCCCCACAACACCCTCTGCCACAAGGTGTTGCCTGGTTCCAACCCAGTCAGCTTTCTGATCTAACTTCCTGCCTGACCCCCAGTTTACCCACTATGGTGGGGAGTGGCCTAATGAATAGCACCCTTAGCTCCCCCCGGAGGCCCAGCTGTGAAATGTATTGGTGTCTGTGATACCTGATCAGATGAACTCCTTCAGTGCCATCAGACGCACCATAGCTCCCCTTAGTGGCGGAGCCATAGTACTGCAACGACCAGGACTCTGGGGCGCTGCAAGTACACTATATTATTTACACTAATATTACTATTTATTTACTGCAGGATATTTGCTCATGTTTTGTAAATGTATTTCAATATAAAATCAATATTAACTTTCATCCGTTGCATGGGGTCCCCAAAACACGGAATTGGTTATCTGGCACAGAGAAGTATATTAGAAGGAAGAAATTCCTGGCATAGGATTGGAAAGAAAGGACACAAATAAGAGGAAGAGAATTATATGTAAGATTATACTAGAGGATGAGATGAAAACAAGATAAAAAGAATGGGACAGAGAAGACATGGAGAATAAAATTTGAAATGTGAAGACAAGTGGAAGAAAATAGGAGAAAAAGACCCATGGGAAATGATGCAAGTGAGATTGATTATGGAAATGGGAATTCTTAGCAATAATTTTACCGTATATACTCGAGTCGACCCGAGTATAAGCCGAAGCACCTAATTTTGCCACAAAAAAAACTGAGAAAACTTATTGACTTGAGTATAAGCTGGGTATGCATTGTTCCCTCATCCCTATACTAGTATGCATGGCTCCCCATCCCTGTCCTTGTGTGCATGGTTCCCCGTCCCTGTCCTTGTGTGCATGGTTCCCCGTCCCTGTCCTTGTATGCATGGCTCCCCGTCCCTGTATACATGGCTCCCCATCCCTGTCCTTGTGTGCATGGTTCCCTGTCCCTGTCCTTGTATGCATGGTTCCCCATCCCTGTATGCATGGCTCCTTTTCCAGTCCTTGTATGTGTAGGGGACGGGGATCTGGCGAGCCGTACAGACGAGTGGAACCATTGTTGCCGGGAGTCGGGGTTCCGGGGGACGGATTTGAAGGGCGGAGGAGAAGCCAGACTGAGGTGACAGGAGACAAAGTGACGCAGGGAGAGGGACGGATAAAAAGAAAAGCGCGCGAAAGCAGGGGCAGAGAAGCGCGGGAGAACTCTGAGGAGAGGGAACTGCAGGGCAGTTGTCGTGTGTGTGCAGGCCGCAGTGAGACTTGCTGGGAGCAGAGGGAGAACGTGCAGCAGACGTTGCGGGCAATTACCAGAGCCCCCAGAAAGCGGCGGGTCCGTCGTCAGCGACCCCCAAAGCAGAGGGGTAGCGCTGATCATCTCAGAGACAGTATTACCGCGCTCCCCGGGAGCATCTTGCCAGAAAGTGCTCCGGTCCCTTCTGGGTTTGTCTCAGCTGTCACTGATACGGATTACTCCGCTAATTCTCCTCGAAAAGACTCCTCTTTGGACTTGGAAACTGTTACCCCGGATCAACGTCCGCCTGCAGGGGGTGATGCAGCACCGCAACAGACAGTCTGGTCTCAAATTTACACCTGGGCCCGTCGACGGAGGACACCTCCTTTCCTCGCCATCAGGACTACGTCGCTGACGGAGCTTCACCATCAGGACTGCATCGCTGAAACAGCGCTGATAAGTGAACTTTGTTGACTTTTTCTTGTTAGGTGGTCACTAGTGAGGCGCTGTCGCGTTCCGCGGGTATAGTTCAGGGCGTCTATATAGTAGATAGGATTTACTGTGTAATTGTGATCTTGTACTTAAGTTCCCTGCGTGGAAAACTGTTGTTATCTTTGTTGGGTTGGAAGTTAAAGGAAAGTTAAAAACGTTATTTGCTTTCTGGCTCCTTTTTGTCCCTGCATCCTTCTTTACCTGCGGTCCCTTCATTTGGCGTAGTCAGCAGGATGCAGGATCCAAAGAGGGAGCCAGAAGATACGGAGGATGGGGCTGGGCCGAGAGCGTCTCTCTCATTGGGGGCCATGTTAAATAATCTGCCCAAGTTTAATGGGAGCAACATGTTGTTGTGGAGCTGGACTGAAAGGATGCGGGGGCTGCTGAGAATGCATCCTATGACCCCGGCCCTGGAAGCAGAGGTGGCCATTATGGCCTTAGACGGAGAGGCCCGGGATTCAGTGATGTTGAGACCCCCCACAGAGCGGAATACTTTTACCCGGGTGTTAAATGTGTTAGAGGGGACGCACGGGGATCCCACCGACGTGGGAGAGCTGCGGGCCCGGTTGTTTAGACGGCGACAAAAAGAGGGCGAGACTGTCACTCAGTACATGAATGCTCTGCAAGAGCTAAACATTGCAATCGTGCGGAAAGATGGTATGGGGATGGGACATGTTGACGTGACCCTGCGCGACCAGCTGGTAACGGGACTGCGAGATGAGTTGACCAAACAGGCTCTACGTGAACGAGTGCGGGTCGACCCGCGCCTGACTTTCTCCGACATAGGCAATGAGGCCCGCACCCGGGAGCAAGAGAGGGGGGTGACGGTCCCGACAGGAGAGACTCGGGTTATCCAGACCGCTGCCGCAGGAGGGGGTGAGCCGTCGTGGGTTCAGGAGATGCGGCAGGAGCTCAAACAAATCAGAGACGAACTGGCTGAAGTTAAAAAGAATGCGCGAAGCCCAAGGGAGTTACCCCGGGGGCAAGGGTCTGGGAGTCCAGCTCGTGGCGTTCGTCCAGGATATTATCCGGTCCCCGGTGTTTGCTATGGTTGCGGGGAGGCCGGACATTTCGCACGGGAGTGCCCCCGGAGAGGGAGGGCCTCGTCTCGTCGGGCGTTAAACTAGAGGGCTCCGAGCTAAGGGGACGACGCTCGGAGTCAGAGTCCCCGCAGATGGGTGGTGAAAGTCCCGGAAATTTGGTTTCCAGCTGCCCCCTGGTTTGGGCAGAGTTTGAAGGGCGGGCTGTACGTTGTCTGGTGGACACCGGGTCCCAAGTCACGACTATGCCCGAGGCTTATTTTAGAAAACACTTTCCTTTGTCAGTCAGACCTCAATGGGGCCCCGTAATTCGGTTACAGGCCGCCAATCAGCTGCCCATCCCAGTGGAGGGGGTCACCTGGATGCAAATATCTTTATGTGGGAAAGACCTGGGCCGCCGGGGGGTTGTGTTAACACGGGGAGATCCCAGCCCACAACATACCGTGACCTTGGGGATGAACGTATTAAAAGATTTTGGCAGTTTTCTGTTAGGGGAGACTGCACAAGAGACACTCAATCAGTGGGGGACCAGTACACCTCAGGGCTCCGTGTTCAGACAGTTAGTGAGGGAAGTCCGGGTACAAGAGACCTGTCAGGAGGGAGACATACTAGGGAGAGTAATTACTTCCCCGACAGCAAAGGTGACGTTCCCCCCAGGACAGACTGTCATATCCCTGCCCATACGAGCTCGCATCCCTCTAGAAGGAGTACAAGTGCAGATTGAGCCCACCTTTACATCCCCTTTGCCCACAGGACTGCTGGTGGCCTGATCTCTGGCTACTGTTAAAAATGGGGCAGTACCAGTGCGATGTGTGAATGTGGACGAACATGATGTCGTGCTACGGGTCCGAAGTGAGATGGCCAAAGTGTTACCTTTAGAAGTGATGCCTCCTCCAGATACTTTGCAGTTAAAGGTGGATTCCCCTGATCCCTGGATGGTCAGTGTCCGGTCTACGCAGGATCCTGAGCCAATAGCGTTTCGAAAGGGACAAACTATTCTGGAGCACATGCGGACAGGATTACCGGGCCTGGATCCATCACAGGTCTCGCGAGTGCAGCGACTCCTTGGACACTATGCTGAAGTGTTCGCGCAACATGAAGATGATTTTGGCTGTACCACGGCCATCGAACATGGAATTCCTACCGGGGATACAGTGCCCATCAGGGAGCGGTACAGACAGATTCCCCCGCAGATGTACCAAGAAGTAAAGACGTTGTTAGGCCAGATGCTGCAAAAAGGAGTAATCCGCGAGAGTCAGAGCCCGTGGGCTGCCCCGATCGTGCTGGTGCGGAAAAAGGACGGCACGCTACGGTTCTGTGTGGACTACCGTAAGTTAAATGCGTGCACCGTCCGAGACTCTTATCCACTTCCCCGTATTGAGGAATCTCTCTCCGTGCTGGGTCGGGCCAAATATTTTTCCACTCTAGACCTAGCGGATACTGGCAGGTCCCGATGTCAGAAGCAGATCGTCCCAAGACAGCGTTTATCCTGCC
This sequence comes from Ranitomeya variabilis, assembly GCF_051348905.1. NCBI lineage: Eukaryota > Metazoa > Chordata > Amphibia > Anura > Dendrobatidae > Ranitomeya > Ranitomeya variabilis. The sequence goes on from NC_135234.1 coordinate 372,962,593, forward strand.
CATGGGATTATTCGAGTTCAATCGAATGCCGTTTGGACTGGCCAACACTCCTGGCACCTTTCAACGATTAATGGAGCGGTGTCTGGGGGATTTGAACTTCGAGGCCACTCTCATTTATCTGGATGACATCATCATCTATGCCCCAACATTCGAGGAACATCTGTGCCGACTAGAGCAGGTGCTGGACCGGTTACTGAAATACGGGCTTAAGGTGAAGCCCCAGAAATGCCACTTGTTCCGGGAACAGATCGAGTACCTGGGGCATGTGGTGTCCGCTGAAGGAGTCCGGCCATCACAGGAGAAGATTGCCGTAATCCAGGAGTGGCCCACATCGGAGACCGCCAAAGATGTACGGGCGTTCTTGGGCCTCGCTGGGTACTACCGGCGCTTTGTGAAGAACTTTGCTCGCCGCTCTTACAATCTACAAGTCTTGCTGAAAGGAAGCTCCCCCAAGGAACGGGGGAAGAAGATACAATGGCAGGAGCCACAAGAGGCAGCATTTCAGGACTTGAAGACAGCTCTCATGAAGCCGCCTGTGTTGGCTTATGCGGACTTTTCGCAACCGTTCATCCTGCACACCGACGGCAGCTCTCAGGGATTGGGGGCTGTGTTGTCTCATGTTCAGGACGGGCGGGAGAGAGTGATCGCCTATGCGAGTCGGTCTCTTCATGACTCTGAGTTGAACCAGGACAATTACAGTTCTTTCAAGGTGGAGCTGCTAGCCGTGGTGTGGGCTATGACGGAGCGGTTCGCTGAGTACCTGGCCGGTTCTGAGGTGCTGGTACGCACGGATAACAACCCATTGGCACATCTGGAAAATGCGAAATTGGGTGCCCTGGAACAGCGCTGGGTAGCCCGGATGGCCAAGTACAGATACCGTATCCTCTACAAGCGAGGAGCGGAAAATGTTCATGCTGACGCATTATCTCGTCTTTGGAGGATCACCCCAAGAACTAACCGAGATGAGGAGCTGGAGGGAGAAGAAATCCCCTACGCCATCGGGGGCACTGCTCGGACGGCTGTGAGCCGGGAGCAGACCGGGAACGGAACGGCTACAGGACTGTTGGTTCAGAGTCGGGACGAATGGATACGGTTGCAACAAGAAGACCAGGAACTAGCTCCATTGCGACTATTCTGTCACGCGCCCCTCACGTATGGACTGTCCTATGCTCAGCCTCATGAGAACGTTGCCATGTGTGAGAAAACTGCATGCAGATATTACTCGAATCGTACCTGAATTCTTCTAGTACATCTGTATCCACAAGACAAGGAGTCAGGGAGTAGATTACTTGGCAGTTTATTTTGCCTTGAAGCAAATCACGGTCCGCTAGGTAAAAAGACAATTCCTTTGCCAGGTCAGAAAGTATGACTTCCTTCAATGTTCCACAATTACAGAATGCAGACAGGAAGAAGAACTGGTTCTAACCGGGCAAGCAAGGTCTCCACCCAGGTCATTAACATATACACATATACATGTTGAACACCAAGATGACCACTGGGTGGCAGCAAATCATAACAAGTAAGAACACAATACAAACTGAATGCATTTTCAGAACAAATAGGGAAAAACAGAAAAAACAATAATGTAAATACATTTGAATCTGTCACAGAGTGGCAGCACACTCCTCGCCTAAAATCCAAGGGATTTTACTCCTTTATTAACTGCATTGGAAAATGCCCAAAGTCCATGGAATAGCTGCAAGGGAAAAGCATTAATAATCGCACTTTTAATAGACACAATATGCAAAAAGAACAGTTGTAGTCTTTGTTCATAAAAAAAAGCAAAAATGTAAAACAGGAACAAATTGTAATGAAGGTGGGAGGCTGCCTCCTGGCCAAGGCCTCAAGAAAAAAGAACAGCAAACTGTAATCCAAAGTGTAACTGTAATCCACAGGGTAGCAAATCCAAGAGTTCCCAGCGACCACAGGATAACTCCCGCCGTGAACTGATTAAGTTGAAAAGGGGCTATTTCTCTTGCAATAGCTCGTACAAGCCTCGTCCAGCTCGAGAAGCATTCAAAGTGCTGGCGGTCCTGTCCTGCTCTGGTTTTATAAGTCTTGACTTCTTGATGGATCTCAGGATCGCTGTTGGGATTCTGGAGATTGAAGAAGTTGTCCTGAATTGACTCTTCCTCCTTGTCCAGCAAGAATGATGGGCCTGTTAACCAGGCAGATTTCACTAGGGCACTGGCAGATATTGCCCTGGTAGCGAGATCAGCAGGATTAAGTTCAGACGAAACGTAGCTCCAATGTTCAGGCTTAGAAGATTTCCTGATTCTTGTCACACGGTTATGTACATACACATAGAAGCGCTTGGTTTGATTGTAAATGTAACCAAGGACGACCTTGCTGTCTGTATAAAACTTAACATTGTCCGCATTGACATCTAGCTCCTGCTGCACAAAGTCTGCCATCTCCACGGCCAGCACTGCCCCACAAAGTTCAAGTCTAGGAATTGTATGATCGGGTTTGGGGGCTAGCTTAGCCTTGCCGAACAGGAACCCAATATGGTTTTTGTCTGAAGACTCTGTAATCCTTAGATAGGCAACTGCTGCTATGGCCTCAGTGGATGCGTCAGAAAACACATGTATCTCAGTTCTTTTACTTGAGGCAAGAGGTATTGGTACATAGCGTCTTAACACATTAACCCCTTCTAAGGCTTGAAGGGACTGCTTCCAGGATTCCCATTTTTTAAGCTTACTGTCAGGCAGCGGTTCATCCCAATCTTTCACAGTCTCTGAAAGCTGCCTTAATAGGAATTTACCCCGAATGGTGATGGGGGCAACAAATCCCATGGGATCATAGAGGCTATTGACTACTGAAAGGACACCTCTTTTCGTAAATGACTTGTTGGCACAGCTGACCTGAAACCCAAAGGAGTCTGTTGACAAGTCCCATTTCAGGCCTAGGCTCATCTGCACAGGTGGCAAATCTGACCCTAGGTTTAAGTCTTTAAAACCTGGAGCATGGTCACTAGGTTGAAAGGCTTTCATGACCTCTGCGCTATTGGAGGCAATTTTGTGCAGTCTTAAACAAGCCTTGGACAGCATACTCTGGGTTCTTTTCAACAGATCAATGGCTTCCCCTTCAGTGGGCAGGGACTTCAGTGCATCATCAACATAAAAGTCTCTCTCCACAAAGCGCTGAGCATCTGCCCCGTATTCTGCCCCTCCTTCAGATGCAGTCCTGCGCAACCCATAGGTAGCTACGGCAGGTGAAGGGCTGTTACCAAACACATGTACTCTCATACGGTACTCGATTACCTCCTTACTGGTGTCATTGTCACGATGCCACAGAAACCTGAGGAAGTTCCTATGATCCTCTTGCACAATAAAGCAATGAAACATTTGTTCAATGTCAGCAGTGATGGCTACACGCTCTTTTCTGAACCTCAATAGCACCCCCACTAGGTTATTGGTGAGGTTGGGACCTGTAAGGAGCACGTCATTAAGGGATGTACCGTGGTGCTTTGCGCTAGAGTCAAACACTACTCTTATTTGGTTTGGCTTACGTGGGTGGTATACCCCAAAGAAAGGCAGGTTCCAGCACTCCTCGTTGACTTGTAGTGGAGGGGCTGATTCGGCATGGTTGTTGCTGAATATCCTACCCATAAAGGTGACAATGTGTTCCTTCATCTGAGGTTTGTTGCTTAAAGTGCGCTGTAAGGAGTTGAGTCTGGATAAGGCTTGTTCCCGGTTGCTTGGGAGTTTGGCCCTGTTGAGTTTAAAGGGTAAGGGTGCGACCCAATGACTGGTCTTGTCCTTGACAAACCCACTGTCCATAATATTGACAAACTCCTCGTCTTCTACTGATGAGGCTATCTTGTTGTCATCGTGAGTTGTGCGGAAAACCTGTCCCCCCAAACTGTCATCATAAGGGGTGGGAATGACATCGGGTGTCTGCACTATGTCAGAAGGCCCCTCTTTCACTTGGTAATGACAGGGACAGGGTCTGAAGCAGGTAGGACGGCCATTACTTAGAACATAAGTCTTAAAGGAACTCACACAGTCTGCGTGATGCATCCTGTCCAGGCACACATCTCCTACGATTACCCAGCCTAAATCAAGTCTCTGCGCGTATGGGGCATTATCGGGACCGTTGCACTGCTGGCGCACCTTGTGCATCCTAAGGACGTCTCTCCCAAGAAGGATTAGTATTTCTGCATTCATGTCCATGGGAGGGATCTCACTGGCCAGGTGCCTTAAGTGGGGATGATGATAAGCGGCCTCAGGCGTGGGTATTTCCTCTCTCTCATCTGGCATATCATTGCACTCAATCAATGCAGGTAAGGGAAAGCTCTTTGTGCCTTTAATTGGAGAGATCATGTACCCGCTGGCCCTTCTGCCCGTGGTGTCTACCAGGCCGGAACAGGTCCTGAGAGTGTAGGGAGTGGCCGGTGTCTTTATACCAAAGATGTCAAAGAACTTGGGTTTTGCTAGAGACCTGTTGCTTTGTTCATCTAACATAACGTACATGCGGACAGCCCCCTCTGGCTTCCCCTCTGGGTAAACACTGGCTAAGCATATTTTGGCACAGCATTTGGGACCGGATCCCTCCCCACAGACTTCAGTGCAAGAGGATGAGACTGTTGCTTTAGCAGCTACTGGCCCCTCACCCTCCCCGCCATGGACTGGTACAGGACTGGAGGCAGGGGTATGCTGGGCAATTCCAGGAGCTAAGGCAAGGTGCATGGTTGTTACATGTCTATTGCTACTGCACTCAGCACATTTGACTTCTACCGTACAGTCTTTGGCAATATGGTTGGTAAACGCGCAGCACCTGTAACATATTCTATGTTTCTTTAACAACTCTCTGCGCTCTCTCAGAGGCATTGCCTTAAACCCCCTACAGTGATGAAGAGAGTGAGACTTGCCATGGAGTGGGCACTCTCTATTGGGATCCCTTTCCCTCGGGGCAGGGAGAACTGATGTAGCAGGAGGGGGCATGGCAGAAGGGATGTCAGTTTTCTTGACGGATACAGTCCTTCTAATGTCTCTGCGTTTTGGTGTGGTGTTGTCATACCTCTTAGCGGCAGATGGTGGCATTGACATGTCAGGATCGGTGTAGACGAAACTGGGGTCATTTCTCACCCGCGCTTGATTCTGGACAAACCTGCAAAGGTAAGAGAAAGGGGGAAAAGACACACCATAATCTTCCTTGTACTTGAAGCCTTGTATTGTCCATCTCTCCTGTATGCCATGTGGTAGTTTCGCTACTATGGGGTTCACACCAAGAGCACTGTCGAGATAACTCAGTCCAGTTAGGCGTGGGTCAGCCTTAGCAAACTCGAGTTCCGTCAGTAAATCGCTGAGATCCTGAAGCTTGCGAGTTTCCCTCATCTGGATCCTAGGAAAGTTCTTAAGTCTGTCGAGCAAGGCACGCTCAATGACCTCCGAGCTGCCATACGACTCCTCAAGCCTTTTCCAGGCGGCAGCGAGACCCGGAGCTGGGTTATCCATGTGCACTGACCTTAGCGGTTTGATGCGATTGGTAGACTCTGGGCCAAGCCAGTTGATGAGTAGATCAAGTTCTTCCTTGGCGGTGAGGCTTAAATCTGCGATTGCAGCCTTGAAAGTTGATTTCCAGGCCCTAAAGTTCTCTGGACAGTCATCAAACTTGGAGAGGCTAACCTTGATCAGCTCCCTGCGTATCATGTACCTGGCAAAATCAGACAGATCTGACCTCTCGTTCCTTGTTGCCGCTGAAACTTGTAGTCCCTCTTGGACGGGTAAGTCGTTTGGCGTGTAAGGCTGAGCTGTACCAGGGTGGAATGACGTAGCATAAGGGTTGAGCTGCGGTTTAACCTCTGTGGTGACTGGTGGCTGTAGCTTGAACTGTGGCGGTGCGCTGGTGTTCACCTTGTGGTCTGCTGCAGATGAGATCTGCTGATGTGTAGGCACATTTAAAGATTGGATTGGAGGTGGCGTCAGTGTCTGCGGCACTGCGACATCCGGTTTAGGCGGTTGCATGAGATCGCTGTTAGGAGGCATGGAGGCTGATTGGTTCAGCACGTACTCAGCAGTGCGATCAGCCGTGCTAACCTCCTCTGTGGGGAGAAAACAGTCTGTATTAGTGCACTGGCCCAACGCTTGTTCCAGGACTTTTACTTTAGCGAAGGCAGCGGCCTTTTCCTTTTCTGTATGGAGGATTTTCAATAGGGCATCTGCTTTTGCCTGTTTGGCTTGGGCCTCTGCTTGTGCTTGTTTGGCTTCAGCCTCTGCTTTTGCCTGTTTGGCTTGGGCCTCTGCTTGTGCTTGTTTGGCTTCAGCCTCTGCTTCTGCTTCTTTCTTTGAGAAGGCACTCCTCACCTCTAAGTCTGCAGCGGCTATTTGCGCTTGGATGAGTTGGTCACTTAAGACTGACCTCCTGGAACTAGTAGTTCTGCATGACCGTAATGATCTGGCTGTCCTAATGGTTTGCTTGGATGCAGCAGATCGGTGTGATCTGGTCTCCTGTAAATGGGCGATGCGGAGGTCTGCTTTAACCTTGGTGTTTTCCACTGTCCCCTGCCTCTGCTGGCTCAGTTCTTCCATTTGGGCAAGGGTTAGTGAGGCATCTGGAACATTACTACTTTTCAGAAAGGTGGTATACTTGGTAAGAAGCCTCTCATAAGATTCCTGCTTGGCAGATAAACGGTTAATGAACGCTGTTAATTCTGCTGTATCATCACCGTGAGGGAAAGCTGAGATGCATTGGGAGACTCTTTCCCACAGTTCACTTAAGTTGCTTTCATATTCACTTTTTGTGCACATGTAACTTTCCACTGCCTTTGTGGATGGGTGGAGTGCCCTTTTAGGTTTTGTGGCTGCATCTGCACTCTCTGTGACTTCTGTGCACACAGGAATGTCCATCACTGTCACTGCATCGGCAGGCGAGCTTATATCAGACATTTTCCTACACTTTGCAATAAAGATGTACTGTCACTTTAAATCTTTTTTGAGGCAGAAAGCAGGGCTTTAGATGATGCAAGAAAGGAATACAGTCTATGATTAATCAAGATCTCTTTGAGCGCGTGGCGGATGGCGCGGACTGTAGATGGCAGCAAGCTGTGATTTCAACATGTGCTCTCACAAATGGTGGATGATAAGTCACAGTCACTCATAGATAAGCAGATTGTATGACAAATCGGATCGGATTATCACTTAATTGAGGGCAGATGGGTTCGGATTGTGTCTTGAACAGTTGTGGGCACCATGCGGCTGCTGGATGAGGCACACACAGGCAGGTGTCCTATTACAGTCTCTGCTTTGTGCTGGGCTGCTGAGGCTTCCGGCAGCTTATGACACACACACTATGTAGTGCTGAGGAATCTTCACACAAAGCTTTCTTCCTGAATATACTGAAATGTCTTTTTACTATTCTGTCACGCGCCCCTCACGTATGGACTGTCCTATGCTCAGCCTCATGAGAACGTTGCCATGTGTGAGAAAACTGCATGCAGATATTACTCGAATCGTACCTGAATTCTTCTAGTACATCTGTATCCACAAGACAAGGAGTCAGGGAGTAGATTACTTGGCAGTTTATTTTGCCTTGAAGCAAATCACGGTCCGCTAGGTAAAAAGACAATTCCTTTGCCAGGTCAGAAAGTATGACTTCCTTCAATGTTCCACAATTACAGAATGCAGACAGGAAGAAGAACTGGTTCTAACCGGGCAAGCAAGGTCTCCACCCAGGTCATTAACATATACACATATACATGTTGAACACCAAGATGACCACTGGGTGGCAGCAAATCATAACAAGTAAGAACACAATACAAACTGAATGCATTTTCAGAACAAATAGGGAAAAACAGAAAAAACAATAATGTAAATACATTTGAATCTGTCACAGAGTGGCAGCACAGCGACAGTGGGTAACGAATGGTCTATTGCCCGTGAGAACTCCTGGACAAGCCATCCCGTCAGACCTGAACCTTCTTTTGCGGCAATGGGAGCGCCTAACTCTTCAGGAAGGGCTCTTATGCCACTTAACCATGGCTCAGGCAGATTCCGGGCCGACGTGGCAGATGGTCTTACCAGGGCCCGTGGTGGCCGCAGTTGCTAAAGAAGCTCATGAGTCCGGGGCACACTTCGGAGTGAAGAGGACGTTTAAGTGGCTGCAAACTCGGTTCTATCATCCTCGGCTGCTCGCGGAAGTACAAACTGCCTGTAGGCAATGTCGACAATGTGAGTTAACCAAGTCACCGGAGGAAAGGGCGCCTGTGCAGAGCGTCATGACGTCTGCCCCTTTTGAAGTATTGATGATAGACTACATCACCATTGGAGCAGCGCATCAAGGCTACGAACACTGCCTCGTTATGTTGGATCATTTTTCAAAGTTCGCAGTAGTCACCCCTACCCGCGATCAGACAGCTGAGTCTGCGGCAAGCGCTGTCTGTAAGAACTTTATTCAAGTGTACGGCTGTCCGAGGCGAATACATTCGGATCAAGGAGCCTGTTTCTTGGGCAAAGTCATGGATGAGCTGCATCGCCTCTACGGCATTGATAAGTCACGCACCACACCGTATCACCCCCAGGGAAATGGGGCTTGTGAGCGGTTTAACCGGACTTTGCTTCAAATGTTGCGTGCGCTAGAACAAGATCAGAAAACCCGCTGGCCGGAGTATGTGTCTGACCTAGTGTGGGTCTACAACAATAGAGTTCATCAAGTCACAGGACGCACCCCGTATGAAGTGGTCTTTGGGCGCCCAGGGAAAGGCGTGACAGATCTGGAACTGTCTTCGGAGGAAGAAGGCCCCCGAACAGGGATGGCTTCGTGGGTGCGTGACCATTGACATCGGCTGCAGACCTTACACCGGATGGTGCACACTCGAATTCGGGAAGTGGAGCATCGGAGCACCCCTACAGCAAAACCCCCAGAGTTCCGGCCAGGTGATCGAGTACTCGTTCGAGAGCAAAGACCACAAAACAAGTTAGACCATCGTTGGGAAAAAACACCCTATCGGGTGCTTCGCCGTATAGACCCGCATGGACCTGTATATGAAGTGCGGTCTGAGGTCCCCGGAAGTACAGGTACTCGCATTCTCCATCGCAACATGCTCCGTTTGTGTCGCTCTGTTGACTCGGATACCCCGGAATCCGCAATCAGGGAAGAGCCACCTACGACTGAGTCCCCCAACAACCATTGGTGGGATGGAGAGGATGATGAAGAAGAAGAACGGCGTCAAAATACTCCCCCTATCTCGACTACTACACTACCCCTGATCAGTCGCCCCTCCATTGACTGCATTCCCCCGACACCCCCTACACTAGGACCCGAGCTACGACGCTCTGAACGTTCTACTGCAGGTAGACCCCCAACTCGCTACAGTCCTGACTTACACGCTAGACAGACGCAAGTGTGGAACAATCCGTCAAGTGGGCGACCTGTCAGTTCGAAGGCCTCGCCCAGGGACTGGCGAGCATACAGGGTGGGGGAATGTAGGGGACGGGGATCTGGCGAGCCGTACAGACGAGTGGAACCATTGTTGCCGGGAGTCGGGGTTCCGGGGGACGGATTTGAAGGGCGGAGGAGAAGCCAGACTGAGGTGACAGGAGACAAAGTGACGCAGCGAGAGGGACGGATAAAAAGAAAAGCGCGCGAAAGCAGGGGCAGAGAAGCGCGGGAGAACTCTGAGGAGAGGGAACTGCAGGGCAGTTGTCGTGTGTGTGCAGGCCGCAGTGAGACTTGCTGGGAGCAGAGGGAGAACGTGCAGCAGACGTTGCGGGCAATTACCAGAGCCCCCAGAAAGCGGCGGGTCCGTTGTCAGCGACCCCCAAAGCAGAGGGGTAGCGCTGATCATCTCAGAGACAGTATTACCACGCTCCCCGGGAGTATCTTGCCAGAAAGTGCTCCGGTCCCTTCTGGGTTTGTCTCAGCTGTCACTGATACGGATTACTCCGCTAATTCTCCTCGAAAAGACTCCTCTTTGGACTTGGAAACTGTTACCCCGGATCAACGTCCGCCTGCAGGGGGTGACGCAGCACCGCAACAGACATTCTGGTCTCGAATTTACACCTGGGCCCGTCGACGGAGGACACCTCCTTCCCCCGCCATCAGGACTACGTCGCTGACGGAGCTTCACCATCAGGACTGCATCGCTGAAACAGCGCTGATAAGTGAACTTTGTTGACTTTTTCTTGTTAGGGGGTCACTAGTGAGGCGCTGTCGCGTTCCGCGGGTATAGTTCAGGGCATCTATATAGTAGATAGGATTTACTGTGTAATTGTGATCTTGTACTTAAGTTCCCTGCGTGGAAAACTGTTGTTATCTTTGTTGGGTTGGAAGTTAAAGGAAAGTTAAAAACGTTATTTGCTTTCTGGCTCCTTTTTGTCCCTGCATCCTTCTTTACCTGCGGTCCCTTCATATGCATGGCTCCTTATCCCCTATTCTTGTATGCATGGTTCCTATAAAAAAAAACACATCCTACTTATCTTGCCTGCGCACCCTCCCTGCATCTCATTCCACCGCCAGCAGCTCTTCCAGCCAAGCAATCACAAGTCCCCCGCTCATTAAAGTAATGAATATTCACATCACCCCTATGGGAGTGGAGAGTGTGAATATTCATTACCTTAACGAGTGGGGGACTTGTGATTGCTTGGCCGGAAGAGCTGCTGGTGCCGGAACGAGATGCAGCAGGGGCACACAGGAAAGGTTAGTAGGATGTGTGCTGGAAGTCGACGGCTGAGGCTGTAACTGTGCATGCTGTAAGAGAAATGAATATTCACTGCCAGCGCAGTGAATATTAATTTCTCTTTAGCAGCAGGCACAATTACAGCTGAAGCTGCCGGCTCCTACTTCTGTGACCCACTGCTCTGCCGCTCCCCCCTCCCCCGCCGTCTTTTTGGGACAATGAGTCGTGTATAAGCCGAGGGGGCGTTTTTAGTACAAAAAATATGCTGAAAAACTCGGTTTATACACAAGTATATATATTAATTTTGGTATAAATGTTATAATTTTTCTTTAGATAGGAAAATATTTGTTTTGATCGTATTCCTTCTACAGCCATCATTTGCCATTATTTGTCATTTGCTATCCTTTTTATTGAATCTGGTATGCCGAGGCTCCACCCCATCTTCGCCTTCAAGTCCACCCCTCAAACCTTCCACAGTCCCATCACCCACTCATGAAAAAACTCCACTTTTGCACCATGTCCTCACCAATCACACATAAACAGATCCCATCAAACACCATATCACATACATAGCCATCAGCTTTTGTTTAGGCCAATAAAAATTTAATCCGCTACCATGACAAGGTAGACTGTTTTGGCAGGGCAGGGCCCTACTCCACTCTAACCTATTAAACATTTCTTAAAATACCCAATATTCTTTTAAGGTGTACTTTTAGTTATTTTTCTTTAAAGGAATGTGTCACATTCATTTTTTAAAATGACCAATAATACCACACACAAGGGACAAATACCACCACACCATGACCAGACCACATGTTACCACCACATGGTGACTCGCCACCCTGTCTGCTGTCACTATTATGCCCGTGGGACCATGTGGTACGCTCTTCTTACATGCACCAATATGACGTTTCTCACCCTTTGGGGACATGTAAGGTCAGATTGGCACAGTTTTACACAGACACCCCCTGTACACATGGGCCCAGGGAGGCATAAGGAGTGAGAGGATGTGAAAGGATGTGAGGATGTGGCTCATGCAGTCACTAACGTGGCACACACTGACTCACTTCCCTGTCAGACTGAATGGCCCCTTTCACTAGCTCCATTGAAACAGAGTGCTGCCAGCTTGGTAGGACTGTCACCAGTTCCTCATTTGATATAAGCCCGGTAAATTAACAGGATTATATTGGGCCAGACACCAGCCCCGGTACCATGGAAAGATCAGCTAAGAACAAGGACGTGTGGATTCATGGGTCGAGATAGAAGAGCAGCCCAAGGTTAAATTATATATTTAATCACCTTAAGGTCACACTAGACAAAACTATATACACAACGGATATACAATGGTCAGATATGCAAATACAGTAGTGGTAGGACTAAGTATGCAGAATATCAGTCAGTTACCAGTAGGGCCGGCTCCAGGTTTTTGAGGGCCCCGGGCGAAAGAGTCTCAGTGGGCCCCCCCCCTTTAACACATACCACTATTCATGATGCACAGATACAGCAGAGAAATATAGGCATAGTACAATGCCAGATTTTACTTCTTACATGAGTGATAGCTATTGTAAATTCTACAATACCATACAGCAGAGGGGCTTTATATAAAAGTCAACCCCTTATATGCCAATTTTTGTGACATACTCCCTCTTCCTCAGTTACCAGTAGGCATTTTATTGTTAGCTAAACTTGCTGCAAAGAAAAAACTGCATACATTGAATATGACAATTTTTTAATGGAAAACTTTTTAAAGTAAACATTAGAAAGTATTAATGTAGAACATTGGTAAAAGTGCAAAATGTGTAGCATATAGCACAGCCATGTAGTATATAGCTAAGCACAGCCACACAGTATATAGCACAGCCACGTAGTGTATAGCACAGCCCACATAGTATATAACACAGCCCACGATGTACAGTTATATGAAAAAGTTTGGGCACCCCTATTAATCTTAAGCTTAATGTTTTATAAAAATTGTTTTTTTTTCAACAGCTATTTCAGTTTCATATATCTAATAAATGTTGAACACAGTAATGTTTCTGCCTTGAAATGAGGTTTATTGTACTAACAGAAAATGTGCAATCTGCATTCAAACTAAATTTGACAGGTGCATAAGTATGGGCACCCTTATCATTTTCTTGTTTTAAATACTCCTACCTACTTTTTACTGACTTACTAAAGCACTTTTTTTGGTTTTGTAACCTCATTGAGCTTTGAACTTCATAGCCAGGTGTATGAAATCATGAGAAAAGCTACTTAAAGTGGCCACTTGCAAGTTGTTCTCCTGTTTGAATCTCCTCTGAAGAGTGGCATCATGGGCTCCTCAAAACAACTGTCAAATGATCTGAAAACAAAGATTATTCAACATAGTTGTTCAGGGGAAGGATACAAAAAGCCGTCTAAGAGATTTAACCTGTCAATTTCTACTGTGAGGAACATAGTAAGGAAATGGAAGAACACAGGTACAGTTCTTGTTAAGGCCAGAAGTGGCAGGCCAAGAAAAACATCAGAAAGGCAGAGAAGAAGAATGGTGAGATCAGTCAAGGACAATCCTCAGACCACCTCCAGAGATCTGCAGCATCAACTTGCTGCAGATGGTGTCACTGTGCATCGGTCAACTATACAACGCACTTTGCACAAGGAGAAGCTGTATGGGAGAGTGATGCGAAAGAAGCCGTTTCTGCAAGCACGCCACAAACAGAGTCGGCTGAGGTATGCAAAAGTACATTTGGAGAAGCCAATTTCTTTTTGGAAGAAGGTCCTGTGGACTGATGAAACCAAGATTGAGTTGTTTGGTCATACAAAAAGGCGTTATGCATGGCGGCAAAAAAACACAGCATTCCAAGAAAAACACTTGCTACCCACAATAAAATTTGGTGGAGGTTCCATCATGCTTTGGGGCTTTGTGGCCAATGCCGGCATCGGGAATCTTGTTAAAGTTGAGGGACGCATGGATTCCTCTCAGTATCAGCAGATTCTTGACAATAATGTTCATGAATCAGTGACAAAGTTGAAGTTACGCAGGGGATGGATCTTTCAGCAAGACAATGATCCAAAACACCGCTCCAAATCTACTCAGGCATTCATGCAGAGGAACAATTACACTGTTCTGGAATGGCCATCCCAGTCCCCAGACCTGAATATCATTGAACATCTGTGGGATCATTTGAAGAGGGCTGTCCATGCTAGGCGACCATCAAACTTAACTGAACTGGAATTGTTTTGTAAAGAGGAATGGTCAAAAATACCTTCATCCAGGATCCAGGAACTCATTAAAAGCTACAGGAAGCGACTAGAGGCTGTTATTTTTGCAAAAGGAGGATCTACTAAATATTAATGTCACTTTTCTGGTGAGGTGCCCATACTTATGCACCTGTCAAATTTTGTTTGAATGCAGATTGCACATTTTCTGTTAGTACAATAAACCTCATTTCAAGGCAGAAACATTACTGTGGCCAACAGTTATTAGATATATGAAACAAATAGCTGTTGCAAAAAAAACAATTTTTATAAAACATTAAGCTTAATATTAATAGAGGTGCCCAAACTTTTTCATATAACTGTATATAACACAGATACATAGTATATAACATAGCGATGTAGTATACAGTACAGCCCACGTAGCATATAACACAGCCCACGTAGTATATAGCAGTGTTGGCACCATATCCCTGTTAAAAAAGAATTAAAATAAAAAATAGTTATATACTCATCTTCTGGCGGCCCCCAGATCCAGCCCAGGCCTTAGCGATGCTCTCGCCAGCTCCCATTCCCCGTAATGCCTTGTGAAATGACCTGATGACGTAGCGGTCTCGCTAGACCGCTACGTCATTGCAGGTCATTGTCTCGCAAGGCATTACTGGGAACAGGAGCTGCCGGCAGCATCGCGAGCATCGGAAAGGCTGCGGGGGACGCCAGAAGGTAAGTATATCACGATTTTTTATTTTTTAAAATTATTTTTAACATTATATCTTTTTACTATTGATGCTGCATAGGTGTGCTGGATGCTGATGCCGGCCCTGGTTACCAGTAAGATGAAAGGCCTGTCTGGCATGGGAGGGGCTGCCGCATGGAAGGCTGGTGGTCCCCTCTATTCCTTAGGGAATCTGTGACCTAATTTTGGCCCTATAAACTGCGGCCACCGCCATTAGGGGCTTATCTACAGCATTCTGTAATGCTGTAGATAAGCCCCGATGTAACCTGAAAGATAAGAAAAACAAGCTCCCTTTGCAATTGCTTACCTACGATGTTCCATATATGCTAGGTGGGAGACAAGACTGGAGATGCTACAGGCCATGGTAGCATGTTTAGGCCACACAGTCTGCCTACAGTAGTAAACGCAACATGAGGCTTGGAATTGTTGCTTTGAAAACTGTCTCTAAAGACACTAGAGAAAAATGGCCACACCACTAGGTCCACGACCAAATTAATGTAATGCTGAACAGCTAGTGTACCTGGAATAAAGACTAGAGAGTTTCGGCTACCGTACATTATCCCACACGATATTATGGGAGTAGGACCGTTGTGTCATTCCCTAATGATAGCATCTTCATGGTATTACACATGAGCCCTGCTTTTGTCTTGGAAGCAATGATAGCCAGAAATTAGTCTGAACATCAATGAACAATGAGACCTTCAAGAGGAAACGTCACACCAGTCCTACCCCTGGGATTATGGTGTGGGGTGGCTTAATGCAAGGTAGCCAGTAATGTGCAAAACTTCAGGCAAGTTTATTTAGGCAGATTCAATTTTAAGATTGTGACAGTTTGTTAGAGTTTACAGCTCAGCAATAGAGAAAAGAATAAAAAAGCCCTAAAATATTGGACAAATACTCCAGATATTAATATATTGAATAACTGAAACACTGAAGAAGAGTGAAGAAGTCTGGACTAACTAATGCATGCATTCAATTGATAGGGGGAAGGAAACAGAGATAGGACAGGTGCCAGCAGCAGTGCCAGGCTCGGTGTGATTGTTCAGTGATATAGTGAAGCTGGTACCTACTGTATCTGATCTGCTGCATTTGAATTTCAAATATACATTCTTGTTATCCAATATGAAAGAAGAGGTTGGCGTCTCCAGTAAAATAATTTCTCACTTTATTAAACTTCCATATTAAAGATAATCATCGCAGGATGATATTTCAGATGTTGACGCGTTTCGACTTTCACAGTCTTGATTGTAACATGCTCCTGATATGGTATCTCAACATTTATAAAAACACTAAACACTCCTTCATGATGACATCATGCAAATAATTATATGCAACATGTGTGTAATGAGTCACAGAAGATAAATATAAGAAAACAGCATTAACATTAACTTGATATTGCAATAAATATACATGAGAACATTGCGAAAATTTAAGCCTGACGGTGACCTGGTATTTAATTTCATGATCCATAATGCCTTGTTCTTAGATAATAGTTTTCTCCAATCACCCCCTCAGGTTTGTTTGTTCTCATAAAGGCTATGGGAAAGAAAATAATGAGTTTCCATTTCTTGCAATTAAACCTCAATCTGGTAAATTTTTTTGCATTATCTGTTTTATAGAATCAAAATGATTACTTTGGGATGTAACAAAATTCACACTATTATTTTTATTAACCTTTATTTTGTTTTAAGATTTATCTCTGCAATAACTTCTCTCTTGTTGTTTTTAAAATTTTTGTTTTGCATTTTTTAGGAGTCTTTTGTTGTACTCTCTTGTCTTAATTTATCCTGGACAAGTTACATTGTTCAGAAAAAAACCTTTGAGTCTGAACAAATCCTTTTAGCACGGACTATTTCTCCATAAGGTATGGAGCAAATTATGTATTTCAGATGATAACTTTCTGCTCCTAATATTGTATCCCCTGCACAGGGTTTTCTGTAAATAGTGACACACAATGTCCCCTATCAAAAGTAGTCTTTAAAAAGGAGTGCTATCAGAAACTAATAAGAAGTTAGTAAATCTTAAATTTGCTAGATTTCTATTTATGAATGGCATGAATTCCGACACAGCCGCTCAAACCCTACACCACACTATACAGTAAGTATGTCGTCGATGAAGCAACCGTACCAGAGCAGGCAATCCAAAAATGGGTTGTTATAAGAAAAAATGAAAAACTTCTCCCACCATGCAATGTAAAGAATTGCCAAAGAAGGTGAAAACCTAGGCGCCCTGAATCTGTAAATAATATTTATCAAGCATAAAAAAAATCATGTTGCAATAAATATTCAATTGACATTAAGAGAGCTTTTAGAAATTTCCCATGTAAATTGACTGTAAGTCTTTACGTGATGGTTAATGGCTTCTAATGCTAGATGATGGGGAATAGTAAGATATAGATTCACCACATCACAAATAAAAAATTACACATGTTCAGGCCAATTTGAAACCTCAACAGTTCTTAAAACTTCAGAGCTGGAATAATATTGGTAAGTGGTTGCAAAAAGGCACTAAGTCTCTCAAAAATTGTAAAAACTACAAAAGGAATTTTTGCATAGAGATAATTCTTGTAACAAAATTAAGGTTAATAAAAATAAAAATATTGGTGGGAATTTTGTTACATCCTATAGTAATCAATTTGATGCTATAAAACAGATAATACAGAAGTATTTTCCAGTATTAAACCAAGATGAAGCTTTGGCTAAAATTTGGAAACAAGGTTGTGGTTTTATTTCAAGAAAAGGAAAATCATTAGTAGATTTTCTTCCCCCTAGCCTTCATCAAAACAAACGAAACTATGGTAATGTTTTTATAAATGTTGAGAAATCAGGGGCATATTACGATTAAGAATGTGGAAGTCGAAATGCGTCAACATCTGAAATATCATCCTGTCATGACTATCTTTTTTGGAAGATTAGTAAAATGAGAAATTATTTTGCCAGAGATGCCAAACTCTTCTTTCTTTTTTTGTTGGATCTCAGGACTTATACGTGGTGGTAGAAACAATGTAGCATTGGAGAACAAGTTTTTTTCTCTTCTGAATACATTTGTGTTCTTCATTCCTAGTGCACTAAAAAAATAGGGGCAAGACAGCATAATATTTTTTTAATTACTTCAGACCTGTGATTGTACTGATATTTCACATTTTTTGTATAACAGTTTGTGTGAATGTGAGAATAATTGTTGCTTCTTTTTTTAATCCAAGAGAAAATTCTCCACAAATCTTTACCTAGAAGAGACCATGCTGATGCAGCATTGTATCTTCTTGCTGTTCTCAGTATTACCATGATGTATATGACCTGAGACATGAAACTGTCTTCCACAACCTCAACATTGTTTCAGAGTTTGCCTGTTCCTCACCCAGTGCTAACCCTCCTACACGAAAGTTTCTATATTGATTAATGACTGTGTTTCAACATATATATAGGGAATGATTAATACTATAACCTGTTTCGTATGATTGGATACCGATACAATTAACTAAAATCCTACCAAATCCATAAATTGGTGCAGGTGTAAATAGAAACAGAAATGCTGTTTGGAAGACAAAGGATGATCACAGTAAATATTAATATGATTTATAGTACTGTGCTTTAAACTTTTGCACAATACTGTAAAATTATTGTTATCCTCATTGCTGAGAAATACCAGTAGATATGTATTTCATCATGCAATACCTGGGAAGTGTCTGATTCCAATTTTATTGTGCAGTAGGACAATGACCCCAACTAAGAACTTTCTTCAGACATAAGAAGAAGGAGTCCTAGAAGTGATGTTATGGCCTTAACAGAGTCCTAACCTCATCATCAAGTCTGTGTGGAATTACATGAAGAGACAGAAGGATATGCACAATACTACATCATAGGAGATCTGTGGTTATTTCTTCAAGATGTTTAGAACAATCTCCTTGTTGAGTTTGGTCAAAAACTGCATGTAAGTGTACCTACAAGAATTGATACTTTCATACTTTAATTTAGATTTCTTTTTGTTCACTCACTTTGCATTTTATTAATTGATAAATCTAAACTATTAACACTTCTATTTTTAAAAGCATTCTTAGGCTACTTTCACACTAGCGTCGGGAACAACCCGTCGCTGTGCATCGGGCCGAGGTTCCCGATGCTAGCGTGGTCTCCGCCGCACAACGGGGGCAGCGGATGCATTTTTCCCACGCATCCGCTGCCCCATTGTGAGGTGCGGGGAAGTGCGGGGAGGTGGGGGCGGAGTTCCGGCCACGCATGCGCGGTCGGAAAAAGCGGACCGTCGGGAGCAAAAAACGTTACATGTAACGTTTTTTTCTCCCGACAGTCCGCTACCACACGCCCAAGCGTCGCAAAACGGACGCGACGTTTGGCAATGCATCGCAAATGCGTCGCTAATGTTAGTCTATGACGAAAAAACGTATCCAGCAAGAACTTTTGCTGGATGCGTATTTTCGGCAAAACGATGCATTTGCGACGTATTGCAGTTAACGCTAGTGTGAAAGTAGCCTTACTTTGCAGCATTTTTAGCACTATTGTGTTTAAAAAAAAAAAAAAAGCCATTGAGCATTGAAATGCTGCATCATGTTTATGGGAGAATACATTTTGCTATATCACTGGAGCGCTGCCGTCTTTCTGTTTCATAGCTATTCAACTTCTGTCATCAGGGAGAATGTATGACCATATATTAGAATTACCAGTAGAAGATGAAAAGAAAGTGGGGAAGACTCTTAACTAATTAATCTATGCATAGGAAACAGAAAAATACTTTGGATTGTAACAAACCCCAGTCTGTGTATGTAGTGTTAGGGCTAGCGGAACGCACCAAGTAATAGACAGACTGATACGAGGTGTGTTCGCAGCCCGGGGTCCACCATGCAGAGATACCTGCTGCAAAGTAATGGCGGATGGACACTGAGCTCACACGTGGGTTAAACTTCACCCCGTGTGAACTGGAAGCGATCTCTTGCCTCACAGAGTCGCGCTGTACACAGGGAATAATACCCTAACTAGGGTTGTGCTTGCTCTGGAACTCTTCTGTGCTAACCGCACACATGAAGGAACCAGATGCTAAGCCAAGGCTAATTGCCCCCACTGATGCTAGCTGCCTGCCTGAGTGTACAGCCCCAAAGCTAAACAGACTCACACCACATATAAACTGAGTGGTAGAGTATCCACTGGCAACAGCCAAACACAAATGATACTAGCGCATGGCCGTGCGAACCTTTTATAGTTGTAGCTCTCCAGGGCCTTCCTAGTGGACCAATAGGAGCTGCTACAGGACCTGAGCGTGTGACCCCCGACCTCCAATGAGAGGTCTTCCCTTGGGCATGCTCAAAAGGTGAAAAGCATGACTTAGTCCCAGGAGCGCCTGCTCGCCGCCGAACAGTACTGGTTATAATGGCTGAACCTGGAAGGGTAGCAATAACCAAACGTGCAGTATCTGTCCGAGCCAGGCGCTGGGACCGATGTCTCTGCTGAGCAGGTTCCACTGCAGCTGGAGAAAAATGGGAGACCACAGTGGACATGGCTCGAGATTCCCCCTGTGCAGCGGCAAGAACTCGACACCTAACATGTTGTCACTGGCTTTGACATGATGAAATACACAGTGTGATGTATTTACAATATTGCAGGTAGATCAGTATATGGGATTATTTTCATTTTATAACAATGGCTCTACTATTTAGTACAATGTGGAATTACACGGTTAATAGGATTGATAAGAACAGCATTGATATCCAGAAAGAAGCATGATAAGACAATCCTATTTACATATTGGTCAGCACGTCACTAGTCACTTTGCATAGATTCGTGACATTATAACTGCTGTGCTGAAGTAAAGCCCAATGCTAAGAGAGCTGGTATAGAGAAGTAAGTAAGATGCCCAAAGTAATAACTTGTGTAGAATAACAAGCAATTTATATCACTAGGTAACAACACCCCTACCTCTAACTTCATCCTGAATCCCTCATGTTCCTGGGAAATCTGTTCCAATCTTTTAGAGGCAGATTCCACGTGACTGCAGTATGTGCCATAAATAAGAAACCTGGTAGAAAAGACAGAATCATGAAAACTGGGCAGAAGTCATTTTTTGAGAGAATTAGTGATAAAGAAAGATATTAGTTGAGTTGTGTTTCTTTTCTGGTGTTTTAAAGGGATTTTGCACATGACTATATCTGGTATTGCAGGCAGCTCAGTCTCATTTAATTAAAGAAGCATTCCTACTGACATTTGTAATCATTAAATGTGCATTAAAGGCTGCTCCGGGTCACACAGAGCGCAGTGACTTTTACAATGTAAGCCTATAGAGCATCCGAGCGAGGCACCATAGGTTTTCATTGTAAAAGAAACTTCCTGCTCACACACAGAGTGTAGAATGAGCTGGCTGGTCTCATTTCAAGTGACTAAACGGAGAAGAGCTGAAGACTGGCGAATGAATGGTGTGAGTGTCATCATTGAGATCCCCACTGATCGCCAGAATAAGTGACTTGTGTCTCTAATGCTGCATGGTAGGCCATTGGATGCAAGACTGGCACTCTGTTCTACATTTATGGTGTCGGAGGTACAAAACAGCAAAGCATAGCATTGCACTCAACTATTTTTGCAAACCCATAGATTTTGAATGAAACTGCAGGATGGGGTGCCAGGGAAGAGTGGAGAACACAAGTCTAGTATATGGGATAGATGATAATTTATGCAGACTGGTTTACTCCTTCAGGTAGCAGAGAACAGGTTGGACTTCATACTGTGTAATATATTCACGTTGTGAAAAGAAAAAAAAAATAAAGCATCTTTGAACTGTCCTTTACTGTTTTTTTTATTTTTTTTTATTTTGTTTGTTTACTGCTTGTTGCTTAGGATACCAGCCACCTCTGCTGTCTAGCATAAGGCCATGTTCACATGTTCAGTATTTGGTTAGTTTTTTACCTCAGTATTTGTAAGCCGGCTCGGACTGGCCCACAGGGTAACAGGGCAATCCCCCGGTGGGCCCCTATGCAGATCTGAGACCCAATCCCACTGTATGGGCAGTACTTGGCATAATTCACTTGATTCACTCTGTACAGAAAAAAGCAGCATCTCATCATTCCCTAACCACAGTACCCAGTTTATTATTATATAGAGCTATAGGTACATTTGTGATGGGGGTAGTGTAATATTTGTATGCAGGTGAAAAGTGGGGCCCCCAAAATCAAAGTTACTGGTGGGCCCTTGGCACCCCAGTCAGACACTGTTTGTAAGCTAAAACCAGGAGTGGGTGATAAATACAGAAGTGGTGACGTGTTTCTATTATACTTTTCCTCTGATTGTTGCTCTCCTGGTTTTGGCCTACAGATACTGAGGTAAAATACTGACCAAATACTGATGTGTGACTGTGCCCTAAGGCTTACAATCTCTTTTCTATAGAGCTTGTAAACACCACAATGAAGCTGGCCAGGATCACTGGAGCACACTGTTATCTTCCAATCCTGCCTCATACAGCAGCATTACAGAGACCAACCGACAGCACAATGTGAGCGCCGATAGGCAAATTTCTAGAAACTGCTACATTTCTCAGCAGTGTGAGTCCTGCCTACACAGGACATGATGCGTTTTTTTTCTACAGTCCGATGCTGTAGAAAAAGATGCAGATCAGCACTGCCCCCTAGTATAATATTGGTCTGAGTGCTATCCAATAAAACATCGGAGACCACTCATCCGAGTCATACCCTCCTGTGAGCGAGCCCTTATAGAAACTACGGCCCGGATTCACCATAGTTGCTTCTCCACGTTTCTGGAATAATTTGATCTATTTTTGTATTTGCTGCTTATTTCCTATGTGTTTTCTTGTTTTTTAAGTCTTATTTTTTATTTTTCCTCGACAACTTTGCTTATCCAAATGTTTTAGACAGGTTCAGCAATTGCAACTTTTAATAAATGAGCAATTTTTTTTGGCACATTTCACTCCAGTTTCCCCTGTGGAGTAGATATCAGTTTGCTGCATTTTTGCGCCTTTTCAAAGGATTTGCGGCTTCTGGTGCTTAAAAAAAAATATAAGTGACTTCAATAAATTGCACTTAAATTGCCTATATGACCTATAAAAAAAAGAAAAAGAAGGTCTCATGATATATAGTAAGTATCTGTTCATTAGTGTGTGGTTTATGAGTTATCCCCCTAACAAGAGTGCGTCCTCTTTATATTTATTTTTATCATACTTCTCCTTGTACTGAAGGAACACTTGATGCAAGTTCTGACTGGTCTTCAATGAAGTGAAGTTTTTCGTATCTAACAAAAAGTTTTGATGGAGTTTCCTCAGGTCCTAAAATAAAGTGGATATGGAGATAAGCAGAACATCCTGGATACCAAAAGCATGAAAATAACATGTAATAAAGCACGGTTGGAGGTTAACTCCAGTATTTGGGCCACTTTGAATCCTTCACACACACTTTTTACTTGTAAAATAAAATCCACCATGGACCGCAAGTGTTTTTCTGAACATTTTTGCAAGCATTTTTGGTGTTTTTTTGGTTAAATATGCATGAAGCCTCTAGGGTTTGCTCACACTGCCATATAGCATGGCCGAGTACTATCCAATGTTATACTATAGGGCAGTGCAGATGTGCGATTTTCTCATGCCGACTCGGTATGAGAAAAGAATCACAGCAAGCGGCGAGTGGCTCTGATATTCGGATCATGCACCCCCAAACAAGTCTATGAGTGCGTGTAAAACATTGGACTGCACTCGGATAACATCTGACTGCAGTCCGATTACCGCATACACAGAGAAAGAAGAAGATGGAGAAATTAAGTTCTCTATCTTCTCCGCACATGTGCTGCGATTTTCTCATGTGAGTGAATCGTATCACACTCATGCATAGCAACTTGTAGTCCAGTTCATTTTTTAAGCGTAAGTAACGGTGTGGCCTCCTTTCCTTTGAGTTGGATTTGACATTTAAAAAGCTCCCCACTAGCTATGTGTCCATGTTTGGGACCCGGTCCTGCTCAGCCCTTAGTCACACAGAACGTCACTATGGCACATGGTAAGGTTTAATATTAGAGGTTAGGACCATCCAAACTAGAGTAGACCATGACACTGGTGGGATGGCTTTTACGCTGTTTTTTTTTTTTTTTTTTTACCAAAAACTGTGTTTACTAAGTGCCCAATGTTATTTATATGCACTATTGCTTTTACTTATTCACTTTCAGCAGGGTATATGTTTATTCTGATTGTTTCTTGGGTTTTGCCTATTTTATGACCAGTGTGAACATCCTCCTAGTTTGCATTCATACCAACTTGTACGCCAGTTAATTTTTTTTCGGTGTAATTGTATAACGCTCAGATGACACTCGGATCAAACTCTGACAAAGTTTGAGCC
The DNA here is from genome assembly GCF_051348905.1 of Ranitomeya variabilis. Taxonomy (NCBI): domain Eukaryota; kingdom Metazoa; phylum Chordata; class Amphibia; order Anura; family Dendrobatidae; genus Ranitomeya; species Ranitomeya variabilis. The sequence continues at coordinate 372,986,473 of NC_135234.1, forward strand.
GACTGTCATTAGCATAATTAGCCCTATTCTCTCATATGAGGGAATATAAGCCTGGGTGAGCGTACCCTTATTCTTATATCAAATTAGAGGACTGCATGTAAACAGCACCAAAGGCAATACTTTCTGCATTTAAAAAAAAAGAAAACGCCTTCACGCCTTCACCCCCCACACCAAAACACTACAAAACAAAATGCATTGTATATGATATGATTTTAAATTATATTTTAGACTTTAACATAATATCTGGCTAACAAAAAAGTATAATAATCTAAAAGCATGTTCCCACATAGCAGATACACTGCAAATTTATCCTACAGCTACGTGCAGAAAATCTGCAGCATGCTACAATAACCGCATTGGGGAAGAGCTGTTACCACATAGACCTCAATGTACAGTAAGTCACTAATGACTTTTCACTCCCATCTAACCTGTTTGTGATTTGGATGTGTTTTGTTTTATTGCCAAATAACAGCTGTAAAATTGTAGTGAAGCAGCAATAATTTATGTTGTGGCTCAGTGGTTAGCACTGCAGCCTTGCAGCGCTGGAGTCCTGGGTTCAAATCCCACCAAGGACAACATCTGCAAGGAGTTTGCATGTTCTCTCCGTCTTTGCGTGGGTTTCCTCCAACATTCCAAAGACATATATAAAAATAAAGATTATGTTGCACAATCCGTGTGGCAGTGCAGCGCCAGCCTTAAGGTCTACAGTACGGTCAGTCATTTTTTTTTCTGAGATGAGCGAATTAATTAGATGCAAATCAAATCTGTGAAAAATGTAAGGAAATTTACTGCAACTGGTGAATTCAAACAAGACGTAAGTAATTTTGTGCGAATCACGAAAAAAAATACATACTACCAATTTACTCAAATCAGAAGATTGCATGAGCCAGACTCACATTATCTCAGGTGTGGCCACTCAGATATTCCCATAATGCTTTACAGTTATCATATCATGTGCTCTAGCACAGCCAATCAGGAACGACTATCATAGCCTTTATACAAGCAGAGGCAGGGAATGCAGCAGCTGCTTTGTAGTAAATCTGAGTGGTGAGAGGACACAGATCACAGGATAGTGAGAGGACACAGCTCAGTAACAGCGATAAGCAGGCAGCGCTTTAAGCTTGACCATATACATTAGATGATTGTTGGCCAAACTCTCCCATATACAGGAGCACTCACTCAGCTGAGCGTCACTGTTTCCTCTATGAGCAAATGAGAAAGCCGCCAACTTACAAGGTGAATAATGCGATCGGCAGTCTAAAATCAAGCATGCGTGATCGACATCTCTCTGGACCATCAGTGGGCTGACGCCCCCATAAACATAAGACCCTCGACCAAACTTGATGATATCGTTGGGTCCCGCCGACATTTGTCTAATGTGTATGGAAGTCTTAAGAAACTGAATAAACATTACAGATAGTGTGTGTGACCAAACAGCAGTGAAAAACAGTTACCATCCGTTTACCCATCTCTAGATTCCTTATAATAGGTACACTTACTTTTGAATAACAATGCATATTATTTAGAGCTGATAACACAGGATCCAATATTCCTATCCATAAATACTATACTATATATATATAGTCACCTCTATATTGATGAATATATCACTAATTTTATCTCGGCGAAGGAAATTCTGCAAGGGCTTCATAAAATACTGAAAAAGAGAAACAATCCAATCAGCTTCACCGACATTCATCAATGGATCCTCAGAGATACAAGGTTCAGCTTTTATGCAGCAAATCTGGATCACCTTGTCCACTGCTGCTACATATATCAGTACCTGGCAGATGGATCCAAGCGTGTCTGTGTACTTTTCCTCTGTCTGGTACAACTCATGGAGGCAGCACCTTTTCATGTCATCGGAAGTCATTTTCTGTTTGTTATTTTAAGAGAAAAATAGATATACCTTTGTAGAACAGAATACAGTAAGGAAGATCAATGCAAGACCAGTCATATCTGAGGTTAAAACGGCTATATTTTGTAACTTTAGTTATATAGCCCCACGGAATACCACTCACCGGGCTTGTTTACACCTAGCGTTTTTGCATGCTTTTCTTTGTGCACAAACAATAACAGCATTTTAGTGTAACAACAGCAAAAGGAATGCAATTTCTAAAGTCTTATTCACACTGTAGATTTTTTTTCTTGCATTTTTTGACCTGTGATGCAACATATTAAGTATTTCAGCATTTTATGCCCATTGAGTTTAAATATAATATAATAGGATTAATATTAAAATGGCTTTACACAAAAAAAGCATTAAGAAATGCATCATAAAGTACATAAAAAATGCACCAAAAACACGCTCTGAGATTTCCTGGCCATAGGCTGCATTTTTTGTGCAGAAAAAGATGCTACATGTGAACATAACCTATCACTAGCTTGTTAGCTTATATTGTTGTTTTATTAGGTTACTTTTATATATTTCATTGCATACGTTTCTGCACAGAATAGCAGTCACCTAGCACCAGTCTTTGTCATGATTTATTGTGGCACATGCAGACACAACTAGCTCAATGTTTTACCCCATCTTTCAGCGGTGCCGGTTGCTCATCACCCTTCATGAGTACTTCATATATTTCATGGCCTTCCTCTTCATCCAGGTCAACACAATCATAAAGGTCTTCATCTTCTTCCCCAGTGTCACTATATTAAATTATACCATTTGGAAATTATACATTTATTGAAATAGTTTTTACAGTCTAAAATTTGCAGTTATTCTGTTATTATTTTTGAGGAAGAAAACATGAGACATTAAATCCAATAAGTAAATAATGCAGGCCTATTAAATAACCTACAGACACCATCATGTATCTAAATTGAAAACTGTCTTTCTTAGCCATAGCAATCAATAAGAGTTAAAGGGAATCTGTCATCAGAATCAACCCTCCTAAACCGTCTATATGGACATGTAGGTCATAGAAAGCTGAATAAAATGATATATTGATATCTGCGATCCAATGTCTTATTCCTGAGAAATCCATGTTTTTCCTAAATATAAATGAGCTGTGGGGTGGACACTGATCTGCACGAGAATCTGCCTCCAGAGCTTATATTGCATAAAAAGGGGAGTTACCAATGTGAGACAAATAACTAACACAGGAAAGCGGGTATAATCACACACAGAGTTCTGCAGTGAGATCAGGAGAGCAGAGCGCAGCCATTACATATCACACTGGTAACTCCCCTTTTATTTAATATAAGCTCTGGAGGCAGATTCTCATGCAAGTCAGTATCCGGCCCATAGATCTTAACAGCTCATTTACAAATAAGAAAATCATGGATTTCTCTGAAATAAAACATCAGATCGCGGATGATCAAGGTATCATTTTATTCAGTTTCTTATGACCTACATGCCCATATAGACTACTTAGGAGGGTTGGTCCTGCTGACAGATTACATTTAAAGATGTATTCACTTCTGTTCATTTATAGCATATCTATTAAACACCCTAGAGCCCCCTTCTATTTAGGGAATAATACCGTATTGCTCTCTGCTGTCAAGGAAAGGTGTTTGTATATTTGCGTCTCTCTCCATTGATTTTATTTCCAAAAAATTCTGAACAATTATGCTTTTCAATTTTCAGAATGAACATACAAAAAACTAAGATAGCAACCTAAATATGTCAGACAGATCAGAAGCTTTCCTCTAATTTTCCATATTTTTTTTTTAGTACTTGAACAGCAACATCAGTGAGTGATGAGGCAACAAGCTTCTCCTCTGACTCGGGTTTCTGTAAAAGTCAATATAGCTGGCAGGCTTCGGATATAATTGTATAAAAAAGAAAATGGGAATTGTAAAATATATATTAAGCACTTTTTTGATCTCTGCAGACTGTGTTGGGTGTATTCACCATAGCTAACATATTAGAGAACATCTACCAAAGAATACATCAGATGTGTAGCCCAGACGTATGCTGTAATGTATTCTATTATTTAAAAATATAATCGGAAAACATTTTAATAATGTGTGGTCTACATTGGATAAAATTTGCTACAATTGAAAATAAAACTTAGAAACATACATCGGTCAGGAGTATGCCAAGACAGCACAAGTTATTATGCCCCAGATATTTTGCACAAGCCTAATCTAGCAACTTGATAGCTTTTTGGGAACTATTCTTGTAATGTCCACTTATCTGGCCATACAGGTCAGAATTGAGGTCCCTAGTGTGGAAAGCTCTGGGCAATGAGATATCTCTATTGCCAACCAGTTAAAGTTAAAGATGACGCATTTCCTTTGTATTTTAGGACAAAATATATGTATTTTCATCTTTTATGTTTCAAAAACAAGCCTGGGCATTTTCTCTCCTGTCTGCCAGTCGCGTCAGACTATGGAGGAAATTTTTCCAGTCTCTGGGTCTTATCTACGACGACCCCGACCGTGTCTCTCTGGCTGAGTCTGGCTACGTCAGCTTCAGCAGTGAGACCGGCCAGCAGAGGAGTATTGCTCAGAGTACTGTAGGTGGTCTACGGGTACTAGGTGGAATGACCCTGCGCTCTGTAGTCAGTTCTGTCAGGGGCTTTCGGAGAGGCTAAAGGATTGCTTTATTAGAGCTCTGCTTCACTGGAGGTGGCTATGTCTCCATATATCTGTGTGGAACGCCATCTAAGTCAGAGACATAAAGAGAAGCCTCTATTTTCGGATGGGGGATCAGGGGTCAATGGAACCTGGGCTTGAGTCTACCAGGGAACCCATGCAGTTGGGGGAGATGAAAACACGCTGCCAAAACGCGCGTTGGGGATGTGGCACCATCGCTGATATAAAGGTAAATCATGTTTCATTACTCTGCAGCTTAGTATTGTACAATCTTGTATGGGCAACATGCTTGTGCTTCCCTTGTGTTGGTAATATATGCACTTTGCACTTAAGCATTTACTAGGTAGGATATGTTTATACTGGGACTGTGACATTGTGATCTGTTGCCCGTTTACTATGTAACATCCATTTTTTGCTGCTATTGTAACAAAGTCTCCTGTCAGGCTGTGGTGCCACAAATCTTGGCTCACCATCTGATTATTTTGGTTTCACCTGCTTTTTAATAGTCTTATGTAAAACTTTGTTATTTGAGTTAATAAAGTACCTTATAATTTTATAAGTTCTTGTGCGTCTTTTCTCTTATATGTTCTCCTTTTCTGAAATGCTGTTACTTCTACACCAGATGTAATGAGATATACACCTTCCAAAAAGTTCAACTTTTTTCTCATCAGTCCACAGAGAATTCTGCCAAAAGTCTTGGAAATCATTAAGATGTTTTCTGGCAAAATTGAGACGAGCCTTTATGTTCTTATTGCTCAGCAGTGGTTTTCGTCTTGGAACTCTGCCATGCAGCCCATTTTTGGTGGAGTCATGAACACTGACCTTTACTGAGGCAAGTGAGGCCTGCAGTCGGGCCCTGTAGGCTTGGATTTCTTTTTCCCTTAATAATTAAGACCTTTGTTTAAAAACTGCATTTTGTGATTCCTTGTGTTATCTTTGTCTAATATTTTCATTTGTTTGGTGATCTGACACATTTAAGTGTAACATGCCAAAGAATAGGAAATCATGAAGTGGACAACCACTTTTTCACACAGCTGTACAGATTGCAGATAGCTGAAGTGTGCATCAAGTAAAGGTTATATTGGCAGCACTATAGTATGGTGAAGAACTTGCTTGTGGGTGTTTGCGCAAGTTCAAGTGCCAAGTTCTTTATATACTTCTCTTCCATCAACCAGTTTCGTCCCCAGAGAGTGAATACGGCAGCACCTGGAGACTGTGGCAGACATTGCTGGAGAACATCCAGGTAGAGATGTGACATGCACGTGGTGTTCTCTCCTTTTTGCTGAAAGTAGTTAGTGGACTCCTGGTAGCATATGGAAGAATCTGTTCTGACAGCATTTAATTGCTGCTGTCGCTAAGTCCTCTTTTGGGAGGCCTGCTGTGGAATGACATATAGGAGCTCTAAACAAGCGCCATGGAGCTATGCGGTGAGACATGTATGCTTATTTATTTGGGGTGTTTTTTGGTGCACTGTAGTTTTACGGATGCCTGTCAAGTGTGATAGTAACTTCTTGCTGTGAGAGAGCTTTCAAAGGATGTGACATTGAGCTTCAGGAATGACTCTCAAGAAAAGAGACAACCAACAATTGTTTGGAGGCCAGGGCCACACAAGTGGAGAGTGTACTCTCACTGCCAATGGGATGAAGAACAAACCATGGAGAGTGGAAGCTCGCTTAGAGATACTCCCTAAGAAAACGATGACATTTGCTTACCCCATCTAAATCAGTTTAGGGGACGTGCCCTGGAGATGTGTATACAGCAGAGTGTGTTTAGCTGCCTCTAGAATGAAGATATATTTATTCACAAGTAACTACTTTATGGACATTTATGGGAAAACAATCCCATCACTTGCATTTTGCAGACATATTCATAGGTTTTAAGTCGATAAAATTACAGGGCAATGAGGAAAACAATGAAGGCACAATACTTATAAAAAGTGAATATTAAGAAATACATAGTTTGGTGTCTATTGTATTATTACTTCAGACCTGGCCTTTTCTAACTTACTCGATTTGATCAGAGAGACCACTGTAGATGTCATCATCTGCTTCATAATCCTCAGTAGGGAACGGCCTGAGAACAAACAGCACATGTCATCTGATTATTTCATAACGCATCAATATTACCTTTTTTTAAACATCTTTGTAAAAAAAAAAAAAAAATAACCCATAGCAGTATGCCAACATGCAGTACTTACGAAAGACCTTTACTTTGTGCAACCTGTGTCCATGATAACATAGACAATGTGTTGATAACCTAAAATAAAGTGAAAAGAAAGAAATGTTAACAATTTTATAATATAATTCTAAAAAAAATCTTTAACAGCTTCTTAAAGCAACATTTCTCTTTTCAATTTTTCTTTTGAATGTACAAATAGAAAATCTAAATTTTGATTGGTTGGTATTGTCAACTGTTCAGATTTTCTTGGCGCTACTTTTTGAGCATAAAGTAAATGGACAGTTTAGAGAGTGGACAATTTTATAGGGTTTGTATTGTGATGAAATGACCTATTGTTTGAGGCAAGTGTCAAATATATATATTTTTTCTCTTAACGTCAAAACGGGTTTGTGTTTTGTTCAGTGTGTCGCGTCCATTTTAGGTCCATGTATCAATTAAATTCAATCCTGGTTACAACTGTTTTTATTTTCTAGTATAAAAAAAAAGTCTTATCCTCTTCTAACCATTAGACAATAAAACATGGACAGCACATGGATGTGTTGTTTTTTTTTCCACAGGGCCACTGACTCGTATTGGCAAGTTCAATTCACGACATGGATCGAAGGGGAACATGTCTCTGATTTTCTTTATTACAGATAATCAGATTGATATAAAGAGGCCGTGATCTATCTGCAAAAATAACAGATTCCACATGTTAAAAAACAACCAACTAAGACAAGGAGAATAGGGGATGAATCAAATAATATTCCAGCAGATTGTGGATTGTTGGGGCCAACCAAACATAGACCTGTTCAAGAGCAAACAAAACAGGAGAATTCTAGATCCAAGAGAAAATCCCCACGCAGATGCTCTGCAGATCCCTTGAGATATCAACCTGGCCTATGCCTTTCCTGCATTGATGTTGATTTGTGCAGTGTTTAGGAAGATCAGGGAGGATCATTCTGATTGCTCCATTCTGGCCCAAGAGGCTATGGTTCTCATGGATAAGGATGATGTCCGTATTGGATCCATGGATCGGTATAGATGTTCCGGATCCCCTCAGTCAGGGTCAAGTATTCCATCCGCAGAAGTCAGGCCTTCATGTGATGGCCTGGAATTTGAGAGGGTATTTTTGATTCAGAAAGGTTTTTCCCCGAACATAGTCTCCACTCTGCTTAAAAGCAGAAAACCAGTAACAGCTAATATATTCGGCAGAACCTGGGCAAGGTTCTTGTCTAGTTTGAGGAAAACTTTAGAGGGAAAAAATACCAATTATTGCCATGTTAAAATTCCTCCAGAAAGGTGTGGAAATGGGCCTATCTAAGGCTACGTTCACATTTGCGGTCGGCGCCGCAGCGTCGGGCGCCGCAGCGTCGCCGCATGCGTCATGCGCCCCTATATTTAACATGGGGGCGCATGGACATGTGTCGCACTTGCGTTTTGCGCCGCATGCGTCCCTGCGGCGCACGCGTCCGGACGCATTGGACGCAGCAAGTTGCATTTTTGCTGCGTCCAAAATCAATCAAAAAAAGGACGCATGCGGCGCAAAACGCAGCGTTGTGCATGCGTTTTGCTGCGTTTTTGTTTGCGTTGTGCGTTGCGGCGCCGACGCTGCGGCGCACAACGCAAATGTGAACGTAGCCTAATAGCACTCTTAATGTGCAGGTGTCAGCCCTAAGGGCCTTATACAACTATAATCTGAAGGCTAATAGATGGATTCTAAGATTTCTCAAGGCTTGTGACTAGTGTTGAGCATTCCGATACCGCAAGTATCGGGTATCGGCCGATACTTGCGGGTATCGGAATTCCGATACCGAGATCCGATACTTTTGTGGTATCGGGAATCGGTATCGGGATTAATATCAATGTGTAAAAGAAAGAATTAAAATAAAAAATAGGGATATACTCACCTCTCCAGCGGCCCCTGGACTTTACCGCTGTAACCGGGAGCCGTTGTACCTAAAAATGCGCGCTTGAAGGGCCTTAGATGACGTCACGGCGCTCTGATTGGTCCGTAGCGGTCGCGTGACCGCTACGCGACCAATCACAAAGCAGTGACGTCACCTAAGGTCTTTCAAGCGCTTGAAAGACCTTAGGTGACGTCACTGCTTTGTGATTGGTCGCGTAGCGGTCACGCGACCGCTACGCGACCAATCAGAAGCTGTGGACGTCTTCTAAGCTATTTCAAGCGCTTGAAAGACCTTAGGTGACGTCACTGCTTTGTGATTGGTCGCGTAGCGGTCACGCGACCGCTACGCGACCAATCAGAAGCTGCGGACGTCTTCTAAGGTATTTCAAGCGCTTGAAAGACCTTAGGTGACGTCACTGCTTTGTGATTGGTCGCGTAGCGGTCACGCGACCGCTACGGACCAATCAGAGCGCCGTGACATCATCTAAGGCCCTTCAAGCGCGCATTCTTAGGTACAACGGCTCCCGGTTACGGCGGTAAAGTCCAGGCTGCGTCGGAGAGGTGAGTATATCCCTATTTTTTATTTTAATTCTTTCTTTTACACATTGATATGGATCCCAGGGCCTGAAGGAGAGTTTCCTCTCCTTCAGACCCTGGGAACCATACAGGATACCGTCCGATACTTGGTGTCCCATTGACTTGTATTGGTATCGGGTATCGGTATCGGATTAGATCTGATACTTTGCCGGTATCGGCCGATACTTTCCGATACCGATACTTTCAAGTATCGGACGGTATCGCTCAACACTACTTGTTACAGATCCAGGCCGGTACCTGGCCCAAGAATACCTCCCTGGGATTTAAATATGGTCCTAGAGGCATTAACTAAAGACCTCTTTGAACCACTATAAGAATTGCCAGTCAAGATTCTCATCCAAAAAACTGTGATATCAGTGGCACTAACTTCAGCCCGTAGAGTCAGTGACATACAGGTATTGTCAATTAACCATCCGCTGACGCAGATTTCTGAGGATAGGATTGTCTTAACACCAGACCAAGGCTATCTCCCGAAAGTGGCCACAAAATTCCATAGGAGTCAGGAAGTTGTTCTCCCCTCTCTTTTTAATAAACCAAAAATGCAGAGGAGCGGAGAATTCACACCCTAGATCAGTGTTCCCCAACTCCGGTCCTCAATAGCCACCAAAAGGTCAGGTTTTCAGGATTTCCTTAGTATTGCACAGGTGACTGAATTCTTGCCTGTCCAGGTGATGCAATTATCACCTGTGTAATACTAAGGAAATATTGAAAACATAACCCACACAAGTTATCATACACCTCTACACTTCTAGAGGAATTCATCTAGTGGTATGGTGAGCATTTTTAACCCTCAGGCGATTCACAAAATTGTATAAATATTGGGCTGAGTCACCGGAAAATTACAATTTTTTCCACTAAAATGTTGTTTTGGACCCAAGTTTTTAATTTTCAAAAGGGATAAGTGGAGATAATGAATGGTACAGTTTGTTTTGCAATTTCTCCTGAGTATGCTAAAACCTTATATATGGCCGAAAACTGCTTTTGAGGCACAGGGCAAAAGCTGAAAAAGGAAGGATTGCCATTTTGAATTCAGATTTTGCTGGAATGGGTGCCATGACCCATTGGAAGAACCATTGAAGTGCCAGAACAACAGAACCCCCATAAGTGACCCCATTTTACTAACTACACCTCACAATGAATTCATCTAATGGTGCAGTGATCAAATTGACACCACAGGTGTGTCACAGAATTTTATACCATTGGGCAGTGAAGAAAAAATAATTATATTTTCACAGCAAAAATTTAGCATTAGCCCCAGATTTTACATTTTCACACAGACAAATGGGTAAAATTGGCACCAAAATTTATCACACAATTTCTGCTGAACATGTCAATTTCCCATATGTGGCTGTTTAGTACTGCTTAGCCACACAGTGAGACTCGAGATCGAAGGAGCACTATTTGACTCTTGGAGAACAAATTATGGTAGCATAGTTTGCGGACTCCATATACTGAGCCCTTAAGTGCCACAAGAGCAGAATCTCCCCTCAAGTGACCCCATTTTGGAAATTATACCCCTCTGGGAATTTATCTACAACTGTAGTGATGATTTTGACTCAATGGGTGTTTCCCAGAAACAAGAAGCAATGGATGTTGCTGGGTGAAAATTGCAAATCTGTCATTGTAGTACCCAGTGCATTGTAGTACCCAGAACATTGTAGTGCCCAGCTCATGCTACTGGAGATATGGATGCCATCAATTCAGTGAGCTTTCATTGATATGTAGGGAGGTGGCGGAGACCCTCATTTGCCCCTCCCTCACATGGGACTTACGTGACCCTTTTTGCATGATACACCTGTGTGTGTAAATTATGTGTGTTGAATTGTCATTCATGTGTACCGTAAAATGTACTACCCGTGCTATGTCGTTTCATTGGACTGATTAATGTTGTGCTTGCCTTGTATTATAATAGAACTAGGGATAGAAGGGGTTAACCCCAGAGGTTGGACTAGCAGCTAATAAGGGACAGGTGTTCCTGTCGGATGTTCAAAGTTGGACACGTGTGCCCAGGGTGGATGCTTTGCTGTGGCTGGGAGCCTTGTCAAACGTTAGGAGGTGAAGGAGTGCTGCCCTGGACCTCTGGGTAGCAACACAGGCACCAAGACTACGTAAGTGGCCTGCTGAAGGGACTCCAAGCATCCAGAATCCGACGTATGGACTATCTCCTCTTTCGGTCACCGTGGCTGCTGTGGGTACAGCAGTGGATGTCGTTAGGGAGAGAACAGGAAGTTGATGTTGCATTTTCTTCAAACCTTTCATTAAACCATTTCCCTGTTGGATTGCAAATTGAGCCTGGCATTGTGTCTGTCCTGTCCTTTCCTGTACAAGGTGCCGGGGTGTATACTGACTGTACAGGGCTTAGTTGACTCGGCTGGGACTACCACCACGTCACCTCGTTACAGCTACAGAAATGCCAAACATGTGGATGCTAAATGTGGTTTATGTGCACTGTGGGGCTCAAAAGGGATGGGGCATTTGAACTTGGGAATGCAGAATTCACTGGATTTCTTTTGGGGAGGCAAGGAGCCATAGAATTTTTCAAGAGCCTTTGAACTACCAGTAACGTAGAAGCTTCCTATATTTCCATTGACAGATGACAGACCTGAGGGTGAACTCGCTTTTTCTGTGGATTGAATTGAAGCTTTTATTGGGAACATTTTGGATCACTTTTATCCTGGGCACTTCACTTAGCACTTTACATCGGTGTTTCCATCTAAATATATGAATGACATGATTCAGATGACACCCCTGAGGGATCCATTCACTACAATGAGGCAGCAGAGTTACTCTGGACTCCGTCTGACCTCTGTTCAGCAGTGTCCTTCTTTTCATAGGTGCACAAAACTGTGTCTGACTGCGCTTTTATGCAAGTTTAAAAAGACGGATACCGTCATTTCATAGGCTATAGGCTTGTTTTTTTGCGGGACGAGTTAACATTTTCATTGCTATAATGAAAACTCATAGTTTTCTTGCCAAGTTTTTTATTTATATCTTTTTACAGTGTTCATTACAGGAGTTAATTTGTGTAACAATTTTATAGATCAGGTTATTCTGGATGGGGCAATACCAAATATGTGTACTTTTTTATTTTTGTTTTTACATATATTTACATATTCATTGGGGTAATATTTTTTGCATTTTTTGAATTTTGCAATGTGTTATACCTCTCAGTGAGACATACAAAACCAAAGAAAAAATGGATTTTACAGGAAAAAACATTAGTAAACATTCTTTCCTGTATAATGATTGGCACTACAAGGCAAAATTAAAAAGAGAAAAACAAACAAAAACCGCCTCCTCCACCTTTTAATAGCAAGGCCACCTCTCACTGTATTTTTCAGTCGCTTATGACCAAAGCACATGACATAATAGAGGGGGGACTAAAACTACACACAGCGGTGGTCAACAGTAAATGTAATTTTTACACTTTACTATTGTATCTGGGCATGTGGTGTGTGTGACATGGTCAGACACATCCTGTTTCATTTAAGGAGGAGGGACTCAAACTCACAAAGCCTATGCGGACAATGCAAGAGCTGCCAAAAATTAGGAGGATGATGGACTCCATTACACCCTGTATTAGACATAAAGGAGGGCCCCATACACATTCTGTTAAAATTGTTATGTAGTGGGACTCCTAGACTCATAAAGCTTATGCACTAAGTGCAAGGGCTGACAAAAAATGTGAACATGTGACTGCAATACACCCTGGAAGACATAAGGAGGAGGAGGGCCTCAGAAAAAAAATGTTTTCCGATTTTGAAGGAGTGGGACTCCTAGACTGGTAAAGTCCATGCACTAAGTGCAAAGGCTAAAAAACACTTACATATATATATGTAAGAGAATTGTAGAGGTAGGTCTCATACACACACTCTAAAAATTATGAAGGAGGGCATTATACCTTGGAAAAACTAACAGTGAGTAGCATTATGACTCTAAAAATTTTGAGTGAAGGCCACCTGATAACCCTATAAAGATCTCCACCTGATCCACATGAAAAGCATCCTCTTTAATTGTGAGCAGCATGCGTTTGAGTATACACAGAAGTGGGATGGTTGCGCTGATTATTGTGTCATTGCCACTCACCATCTTGGTTGATTCCTCAAAGTTTTGGAGAACCTCACAGATCACAGATGTCAGACTTCTATGCTGTGAGGTAGTGACCCCTGTTACAGCTAGGGGGCGCTGACTGTGCTCTCCAGAGTGCGCACGGAGGCATAGTGAGGCCATGAGGGCGTATGGCAGTCACAGGTGTGGCTGTGATTAGAATAGTAAAGCAGTGACTGATTAAAAAGCCCTGTAGTAGAGGGGGAGGTGGGTCAGTGTTGCTCTTGGAAGCAGACAGAGCAGTTGTCTGAAGAGCACTCCCTGTGTGAAGCAACAGAGGGGCAAGAGGAACCAAAGAGACTGACACCCTGCATCTTGGGCTGTCTTATGTTTACCAGGCTGCAATCTGGAGGATAGCGTGTGGTGCACGGCCTGAGTAAAGAGACTTGGTACCGGCGTGCGGTCACCCAGGGAAACTGGACAAAGGGAAGTTTGGCCTGTTTAGGGACTGCAAACTAAAGCTGTGTATTGTGTATTTCTAAATGGACTGTGTGAAGTAATACATTAAAGGAACGTTTTGTTTGAACTTGCTTGGGTCACTGCTGTTTCACTGCGTACGGTGCTACCGCTGCATCACAATGCCTACTCGTCGTTTGTTATGTGCTGACCTGAATGCCGACGGGCATGTTGTAGCTACAATGCTACAAATTAGAATATCATCAAAAAGTTAATTTATTTCAGTTATTCAATACAAAAAATGAAACTCATATATTATATACAGTCATTACAAAACATAAGTGATTTATTTCAAGTGTTCATTTCTGTTAATGTTGATGATTATGGCTACAGCCAATGAAAACCCAAAAGTCATTATCTCAGTAAATTAGAATAATTAACAAAAAACACCTGCAAAGACTTCCTAAGAGTTTAAAAAGGTCCCTCAGTCTTTTTCAGTAGGCTTCACAATCATGGGGAAGACTACTGACTTGACAGATGTCCAGAAGACAGTCATTGACACACTCCACGAGGGTAAGCCACAAAACGTCATTGCTAAAGAAGCTGGCTGTTCACAGAGTGCTGTATCCAAGTATATTAATGGAAGGCTGAGTGGAAGGAAAAAGTGTGGTAGGAAAAAGTGCACAAGCAACTGGGATAACTGCAGCCTTGAAAGGATTGTTAAGAAAAGGCCATTCAAAAATTTGGGGGAGATTCACAAGGAGTGGACTGTTGCTGGAGTCATTGCTTCAGGAGCCACCACACACAGAGGTACCCAGGACATGGGCTACAAATTCCTTGTGTCAAGCCACTCATGACCAATAGACAACACCAGAAGCGTCTTGCCTGGGCCAAGGAGAAAAAGAACTGGACTGTTGCTCAGTGGTCCAAGGTGTTGTTTTCAGATTAAAGTACATTTTTGTATTTCATTTGGAAATCAAGGTCCCAGAGTCTGGAGAAAGAGTGGAGAGGCACACAATCCAAGCTGCTTGAAGTCTAGTGTGAAGTTTCCACAACCAGTGATGTTTTGGGGAGCCATGTCATCTGCTGGTGTACGTCCACTGTGTTTTATCAACACCAAAGTCAGCGCAGCCGTCTACCAGGAAATTTTAGAGCACTTCATGCTTCCCTCTGCCAACAAGCTTTTTGGAGATGGACATTTTATTCTCCAGCAAGACTTGGCACCTATCCACACTGCCAAAAGTACTAATAACTGGTTTAAAAACAACAGTATCACTGTGCTTGATTGGCCCGCAAACTCGCCTGACCTTAACCCCATATGGGGTATTGTCAAGAGGAAGATAACAGACACCATACCCAACAAAGCAGACGAGCTGAAGGCTGCTATCAAAGCAACCTGGGCTTCCATAACACCTCAACAGTGCCACTGGCTGATCGCCTCCATACTACGCCGCATTGATGCAGTAATTGATGCAAAAGGAGCCCTGACCAAGTATTGAATGCAATTACTGAACATACATTTCAGTAGGCCAACATTTCAGATTTTAAAATCATTTTTCATTCTCTATCAAGAACTGCCATCCCGCTCAAGTCACCCCCACTTTCCACACTTATAGAAACATACAGGCCATTAACACCCAGAAACTTATGAAGAACTTGCAGTCCTCATTGGCCCCAATCTTCTCCATCTCATGTCCTGATTCTGCTCTGAAGCATTACAATGAAACCCTGCAAAGTGCCCTGGATGAAGCTGCACCTCCTATACATAGAACAACTCGGCACAGACAGCGACAACCGTGGCACACGCTGCAAACACGTTTCCTGCAGCGGTGCTCCAGGTGCGCCGAACGTCTGTGGAGAAAATCTAATCTACCTGAAGATTTCATCCATTATAAGTTCATGCTAAAAACATACAACTCTGCCCTTCACCTCTCCAAACAAACCTATTTCAACACCCTCATCACCTCACTGTCCAATAACCCTAAACGTCTCTTTGACACTTTTTAGTCCCTACTCAACCCAAGAGAGCAGGCCCCAACCACAGATCTCTACGCTGATGATCTGGCCAATTACTTCAAAGAAAAAATTGACCACATTCGACAGGAAATCATCTCCCAATCTCTTCATACCATGCACTGTCCTCCCTCCCCCACTGCATCTAGTTCACTCTTTGACTTTGAACCAGTTACAGAAGAAGAAGTAAGCAGGCTCCTTGCATCTTCTCGCCCGACCACTTGCACCAGTGACCCCATTCCGTCACATCTCCTCCAGTCCCTTTCCCCGGCTGTCACCTCTCACCTAACAAAAATATTCAACCTTTCCCTCACTTCCGGTATTTTTCCCTCATTTAAGCATGCCATCATACATCCATTACTTAAAAAACCCTCCCTCGACCAAAATTGTGCCGCTAATTATAGACCTGTCTCTAATCTTCCCTTCATCTCTAAACTCCTCGAACGCCTGGTCCACTCCCATCTTACCCGCTATCTCTCAGATAACTCTCTTCTCGACCCTCTTCAATCTGGCTTCCGCTCTTTACACTCTACTGAAACTGCCCTCACTAAAGTCTCTAATGACCTACTAACAGCTAAATCTAATGGTCACTACTCCACGCTAATTCTCTTGGATCTCTCCGCAGCATTCGACACTGTGGATCATCAGCTCCTCCTCACTATGCTCCGCTCCATCGGCCTCAAGGACATCGTTCTCTCTTGGTTCTCCTCCTATCTCTCTGACCGATCCTTCACTGTATGTTTTGCTGGTTCCTCCTCCTCTCACCTTCCCCTTACTGTTGGGGTTCCTCAAGGATCAGTCCTAGGCCCCCTCCTCTTCTCTTTGTATACTGCCCCTATTGGACAAACAATCAGTAGATTTGGTTTCCAGTACCATCTCTATGCTGACGACACCCAATTATACACTTCTTCTCCTGTTATCACGCCGACCTTCTTAGAAAACACCAGTGATTGTCTTACCGCTGTCTCTAACATCATGTCCTCCCTCTATCTGAAACTGAACCTGTCAAAAACTGAACTCCTCGTGTTCTCTCTCTCTACTAACCTACCTTTGCCTGACATTGCCATCTCCGTGTGCGGTTCCACCATTACTCCAAAGCAACATGCCCGCTGCCTTGGGGTCATCCTTGATTCCGAGCTTTCATTCATCCCCCACATCCGATCACTGGCCGCTCTTCTTATCTGCATCTCAAAAACATTTCTAGAATTCGCCCTTTTCTTACTTTCGACTCTGCAAAAACTCTTACTGTTTCACTTATACATTCCCGTCTGGACTATTGTAACTCTCTACTAATCGGCCTCCCTCTTACCAAACTCTCCCCGCTCCAATCTGTCCTGAATGCTGCTGCCAGGATCATATTCCTCACCAACCGTTACACCGATGCCTCTACCTTGTGCCAATCATTACACTGGCTACCCATCCACTCCAGAATCCAGTACAAAACTACTACCCTCATCTACAAAGCACTCCATGGCTCAGCACCACCCTACATCTCCTCTCTGGTCTCAGTCTACCACCCTACCCATGCCCTCCGCTCCGCTAATGACCTCAGGTTAGCATCCTCAATAATCAGAACCTCCCACTCCCGTCTTCAAGACTTTACACATGCTGCGCCGATTCTTTGGAATGCACTACCTAGGTTAATACGATTAATCCCCAATTCCCACAGTTTTAAGGGTGCCCTAAAAACTCATTTGTTCAGATGGGCCTACCGCCTCAACGCATTAACCTAACTATCCCTGTGTGTTTTTTAAAAAAAAACATAATCAGGTTCCTCGCATCATGTTCTCATACACTTTATGCAGTTAATAGCATTCTGTGTCTGTACTGCTACATACTTAGGCAGTTAACTGGTGCCTTACACTATGGCTGGTCCAAATAACTAAAGCAATTGTTACCATCCACCTCTCGTGTCTCCCCTTTTCCTCATAGTTTGTAAGCTTACGAGCAGGGCCCTCATTCCTCCTGGTATCTGTTTTGAACTGTGATTTCTGTTATGCTGTAATGTCTATTGTCTGTACAAGTCCCCTCTATAAGTTGTAAAGCGCTGCGGAATATGTTGGCGGTATATAAATATAAATTATTATTATTATTATTATTTTCAACCTCGTGTTATAAAGTATTCTAATTTACTGAGATAATGACTTTTGGGTTTTCATTGGCTGTAAGCCATAATCATGAACATTAACAGAATTAAACATATGAAATAAATCACTTTGTTTGTAATGACTCTATATAATATATGAGTTTCACTTTTTGTATTGAAGAACTGAAATAAATTAACTTTTTGATGCTATTCTAATTTTGTGAGAAGCACCTGTCGTATTCAACTACTGCCCTCTGCTGCTCACAAAGCCATGCCAACATGTGTAATGTGGAGTTCTACCACATGGTCATGTTGAATACCAGTCTATGAGCTGGCACTTGCAAGGGCTTTTGCAGCACTGCCAGACTGGCGGCAGCTGTAGCTGACTTGTGGAAATAGGAGCACACACGGCATACCTTCACAAGCAGCTCAGGAAAATCTGGGTAAGTTTTCACAAACTGCTGAACCACTAAGTTGAGCATGTGGGCCAAGCATGGTACATGGGCGACCTTGCCAAGTTTCAGAGCCGCCACCAGGTTACGGCCATTATCACACCCTACCTTGCCTGGTTGTAGGTTCAGCTGTGAAAGCCACAGATCTGTCTAGTCTGTTATAACTTTCCACAACTCTGTGGTGGTGTGCTGTTTGTCACATAAACAAATTTGTTTCAGCAGAGCCTGTTACTGCTTCACCGTGGCAGTGCTTCCAGCTTGCGACTGACATGGATGACGTGCTCAAAAATGACAATTCGAAGATGGAGGAGGAGGGGGTGCAGGAACTGGTTATAGGAGGTGGAAAGAAACCCTGATGGAACCAGGGCCCTCAATCCTCAGTGTCGGTAGTACGTGTGCCACCCCTCGGTCCCAGCCTCCACAATGTTCACCCAGTTTGCAGTCAGGGAAATGTAATGTCATTAACTGGACCTTCCCCATAACTGCGTTGACTTAGGGCACAAGTGATGGATGGGACACATGCTGATGTAATGTTGGCTGAGGGCCAAGTACCAAGGGACAGCAGTCGCCACACTTTTTATATGGCAACAAGCCTAAATGGCAACATTTCCAGGACAAGCAGTCTGGTAATGTGCCTTCTTCTTAGAATATTCTGGGCCCTATTAAGGGTGTCCATGGTATTAAACAATTTATTTCAAGCCCCAAAAATAATCCAGGTATGGATAATTGTTTCCAATGTAGGACTTGACATCACAGCTCTCTGATCTGCATAGGATAGATTGAGCGGCTTCTTTGGCCAGCAAGCCAGAGTAATACATGAAATGAGTGGACTACAGAAAGATTATGAAAATTAATGAACAGTCAATTCTGTGTGGCCTCCAACTATCCACGTAGTGTGGGAGCAGTGGTGGGTAAGTACTAATGGTGTATTGTTTGGCTATCTCTCAGACCACTATATATTGGCAGAATTGGGGCCTCCTGACTGATAGTTTACATTCCAGAGAGAAGTAGATGTGGAACTTGCATTAACTACAACAGAGAGAACTGCATACATAGTCTCTTCATTCTGGAATGTGAACAGGTGAGACGGTGACTCCCACTCTAACAATAGTCGGGAGTCCTAAAAATGGAACGGGCAACTTAACAAATATTAATAATATATACTTTCAATAGATCATGAATAGAGTTAGTGCAAATTGATTCGCATGACCCAGTCCAGCAACAACAATGGTCTGTGTCAATTGGACAGGAGGGGGAGTACCACTTCTTACCTGATGGCATCCCTGGCTCTTCTTTTGATTATCCGGTCTGATGCAACATTATTGTTGCAGCCTGACACATGTGACACCGAAGAGCCATGGATGCCATAAGGTAAGAAGTGGTACTCCCTCTCCCATCCAATGGCCACAGACCACTGCCATGGTCGATGGACTAGGTCGTGCAAATTGATTCGCACCAACTCTAGTTGTGTCATGTTTCATATATATTTTATCATGGTCTGAAGGATTGCTTTAATGTGAAAATGTGGCCCTTAGATGACAGAAGGTTGTATAACACTAGCGTAAAGTGTTAATGATGGTAAGAACACTTGTTCCTGACGACTGGCCTGTGTAAACATGCGATCACCTAACAAATTAACAAAATGTTCGTTTGTTAGTGATTGGATCTTTTATACTGGCAAAAATATAATCTTTACCTGCCGCACATCGCCCCGTGTAAAAAGGGTATGTACTGCTGATAACAATGATACGATTGTATTATCGATCTTTTTTTGCTGACAGTTCTCATTGGTCCATGTAAACAGGCCAGCAACTAACTCTCGCTTGACTTGTAAACAGTTCATTGGTATACGCTAATAGGTCAAAATTGACTGATCTACATGTAGCCTTAACATTACTGGTTTATTTGGGCTTTGTAAAGAGTACCTATCAATAGATCTGTACACAGAGTAGGGTTTTCAAGGGTTTATGTAAAAACTTTTTTTTTTCACTATGGACCTAAAAACTAACAGGCAGGTAGTTGCTAACTAGCTGCCTGTTCAAGCCGGCACCTGCACAAAGCGGTCACTGACTGATCCTGATGGCGATTCAGGTCTTCTTCTTATGGGCTGCTTTGTTGAGGGGCGTAAGTGTCAACATCATGCTGATTTACCGCCGGCTCCCTGCAGTTAGGCAGCAGGGAGCCAACTCTGTCAAACAGTATGTCAGCATTTACGCCTCGGGTACACAGCAGAGCAAAGAAAGCCACTCCTCAGTGGATGTGATGTCAGTAGAAGCCCCTGAATTGCCGGCAGGAGGGGTCTGTGACCAACAGAGCTTGATATCTTGTACAATAGGCAGGTAGATAGCACCTAACTGCCTGCTAGCTTTCAGGCACATAGGAAATAAAAATATATTAGAATATATTTCTACTGGTATGCTACTGCTTTCATATGGACAAACAGTTGGTGGACAGTGCTGCGTACAAGCCCACAACATGACTATACCATATTATGTCATCACAGAGCTTGTACTTATGGTTCATGCATCATAGACATATGACATCAGGCCGCTCTTCTCTTGTGGGCCATTATGCTGTACGCTGGAGTTTCCCAGCAGTTGCTGAAATGGTAAAGCTGTAACAGGAAGTGAGCGAAACCCACACAGGAACTGAAACAACAGCCTGTGTCTCGCTATGTGTTCACACAACCCGTAAACTATCTTCACGTGCATGGAATGTCATGCTCGCTTCTTGCACTGAAAAAATAATCAGGTTCAATGAATCTACCACATACAAGGAGAGAAAAGTTACCTGGCACTGCTTATCTCTGGATTCAAGGGGACTAATTAGGTAAAAATCTAACTTCTACGATCTTTGTGTAAATACTGTCCTTAATTGGTGGAATACTTGTACATTTATGGATGATAATGCAGAAAATACCGAATAAACACATCAAATTGCAAATATACTTAACATAATATATCTAGATGTAATCTGTAAAGGTTAAATTCCAACTTCCAAAACAGTAAGGCTGTCGCTGGACCAAAGTTCACTAAGTGGTAATGGGCAAATAACTGGGAGGAATTGGAGCGCTACCTGCGGGCCAAATTATCAGCTGAATCATCACTCGGCTGACAGCTATGGATTGTGTATGGGGAACCTGTCAGAGAAATGTAACCAATCGAAAACTCCACCACCTCTTGTTACATGACCAGACAAAGTTTCCAAACATGCTGCTTTCTAAGGCTACTTTCACACTAGCGTTAACTGCATTACGTCGCAAATCCGTTTTTATGCCGAAAAAACGGATGCGTCAAAAAAGTGAAAAACGTATGCAACGCATACAGCATTTCGACGGATCCGTCGCAAATCCGTTAAACGTTTCCGTCGAAAATACTGGATGCGTTGCATACGTTGCATCCGTTTTTACCATCCGTTGCATCCGTTTTTACGACTGATCCGTTTTTAAAAGGGAGGCTCCCAAATTTGATTGGCTACTGGAAAATATGGAAAACTATATAGTTACTGTTTTTACAGCCCATCTTTGAGGGTTTTAGTTTTGTGGCAGCGATGGAAGGTGTTCTTGTGAGCATTGCTAGTTTGGTTACCGACATTATCTTTGAGACGAATCGCCTGGATATCATAGTGCGGGAGAAGGAGGCGGCAGCGGAAAAACGGAGGATGCTTCTGCAGCAACGGAGACGGAGGCGACTCTGGATACATCCGATTAATGAACTACGGATGATGATAAAGGGATCCAAACCCTAACCCTACCCCTAACCTCACCCCTAACCGTTTAATGAACATTTTCTGACAGTCATAGTGCCACGTATTTCAGTGCCACGTATTTCAGTGCCACGTATTTCAGTGCCACGTATTTCAGTGCCACGTATATAAGTGCCACGTATATAAGTGCCACGTATATAAGTGCCACGTATATAAGTGCCACGTATTTCAGTGCCACGTATTTCAGTGCCACGTATATAAGTGCCACGTATAACCACGTAGTTACAGTATTTATAGTACGTGGCACTGAAATACGTGGCACTTATATACGTGGCACTTATATACGTGGCACTTAAATACGTGGCTGGCTGGGGTCTTGTGGCTGGCAGTCTTCTCTCTGGGTCTTGCTGGCATATGTGGGGTTGAAGGCCCAGGCCAGGTTTATATAGATTTGGGGGTGTCTGGCCAATTGGCAACAAAATCCAGCTTCTGAGCATGCTCAGTGCAAAAAAACGTATTGCAGCGCTGCATTGCGTCGTACGACGTGTCCCGACGCATCCGTCGCTCATAGGCTTCCATTGTAGCCAACGACGTATGCCACAGGATGCGTCGCGACACGTTTTTTAGGCGGAGACAAAAAACGTTACAAGCAACGTTTTTTGCCGACGACGTGTGGCCAAATTTCGACGCATCCGTCGTAAAACGGACACGACGTATGCCAATCCGTCGCAATACGTCGCCAATACAAGTCTATGGGGAAAAAACGCATCCAGCAAAAACTTTTGCTGGATGCGTTTTTTCTGAAAAAAGACGTTTTGAGACGTAATGCAGTTAACGCTAGTGTGAAAGTAGCCTAAGGAATAGAAAAATTACTATTTTTTTTTAATTGCATGTCTTTTAGGCTTGTAACCTGTAAAGAGTAAAGTTGGCATTAATATATATATATACCATAAGTGTGAAAACCCTGCCCCTCCAGTCTTGAATGACATCCCCCTTGCTGCTGTAGCCACAACTAGCCTTCTTCTAATCTTGTGCCTCATACTTGTAGCCATGGTCGCACATTCAGAATTCTGTGCAGATTTCACACTGCAAATCCACGGCAATACAGTATAATACAAATGACTAGTGTTTTCAAAATCCCATTCACACATTGTAGAAAAATCTGCATGAAAATGAGAACACTGGAAATTTTCTGTGAGATATGAACATAAACTTGTGCAGCGCAGCGATAGATACTGTGATGAAGCTGTGAATAGTACACCTCTCTATACTGCACATTCTCAATGAATATAACATACACCTCTGTGTACTGCACATGCCCAAGGCATACAGCATACACCTCTCTATACTGCACATTCCCAATGAATATAACATACACCTCTCTATACTGCACATTCTCAATGAATATAAAATACACCTCTCTATACTGCACATTCTCAATGAATATAACATACACCTCTCTATACTGCACATTCTCAATGAATATAACATACACCTCTCTATACTGCACATTCTCAATGAATATAACATACACCTCTCTATACTGCACATTCTCAATGAATATAAAATACACCTCTCTATACTGCACATTCTCAATGAATATAACATACACCTCTCTGTACTGCACATGCCCAAGGCATACAGCATACTCCTCTCTATACTGCACATTCTCAATGAATATAAAATACACCTCTCTATACTGCACATTCCCAATGAATATAAAATACACCTCTCTATACTGCACATTCCCAATGAATATAAAATACACCTCTCTATACTGCACATTCTCAATGAATATAAAATACACCTCTCTATACTGCACATTCTCAATGAATATAACATACACCTCTCTGTACTGCACATGCCCAAGGCATACAGCATACTCCTCTCTATACTGCACATGCCCAAGAATTTCAGCGTACACCTCTCTGTACTGCACATGCCCAAGGAATACAGCGTACACCTCTCTGTACTACACATGCCCACGGAATACAGCGTACACCTCTCTGTACTACACATGCCCACGGAATACAGCATACACCTCTCTGTATTACAACGCTTTGCCAAGATTTGAAAGAAGCTTGTGGTGACTACAGTAGATGTAGGGAGTGTCCAATCAGGGTTGGACACTTTTCCGTACATTGTCAACACCCAATTGATTCTTTACAGGTCATAAGTATACTGTTTCGCCAATTTTTTTTTAAACATTTTATTGATTTTAGAGAAAACTGACAGAAGTGTGTTTGGAAAGATTGTCAGGTCATGTAATAAGTAGTGCTGAGCGAATATACTCCTTTCTCGAGATTTCCCGAGCTCGGGTGTCCTCCGAGTATTTTTTAGTGCTTGGAGATTTAGTTTTTTGCGCCGCAGCTGAATGATTTACATCTGTTAGCCAGCATAAGTACATGTGGGGGTTGCCTGGTTGCTAGGGAATCCCCACATGTAATCAAGCTGGCTAAGATGTAAATCATTCAGCTGAGGTGAGGAAAACAAAATCTCCGAGCACTAACAAATACTCGGAGGACCCCCGAGCGTGCTCGGGAAATATCGAGTAACGAGTATATTCGCTCATCACTAGTAATAAGGCATGGTGGCCATGGTAAACCACCCTGACAGGTTCCATTTAAATAGATTTACAAGCTTCGCATTCAACAAGTGCAGATTAACAAGTGTCAAAGCATATACCTTTCCAAAATCTCTGACATCAAACAGGTCAAATGCTTCAAAGAGGTCGGCTCGGCGCATCCCAAATTTCTCAATGCAGTTTGAAAGGAAGGTCCGAATATTCTTTAAGCAAAGAAACTGGAAGAAATTAAAATCATTATTATCTCACTAATTTCTTATCACCTTATCAATCGAACATACCAGATCCTTATCTTTCCCGATACCATCTGTTAAGCGGAGTGTTGAGAGGTCCCAATACACACTAGTCTGTAGGCTGAGCCTGTCGATATTGGCTGATTTGGGTGATGTTAGTCTAATATGTATGAGAGTCTTCAATTTGGTGAAAACAGAACTCTTTACACCAAGAATCATTGGGTGTTACTGCATCAAAAAGAGATAATTATAATAATCTACTGAATCCCCCCTCCTTTATATAACACACAAAATATAAATAAATAAATATACAGTATATATATATTTATTTATTTATTTATATACACAGTGGGTATGGAAAGTATTCAGACCCCTTTAAATTTTTCACTCTTCGTTTCATTGCAGCCATTTGGCAAATTCAAAAAAGTTCATTTTTTTCTCATCATTGTACACTCTGCACCCCATCTTGACTGAAAAAAAAACAGAAATGTAGAAATGTTTGCAAATTTTTTAAAAAAAGAAAAACTGAAATATCACATGGTCAAAGTATTCAGACCCCTTGCTCAGTATTGAGTAGAAGCACCCTTTAAGCTAGTACAGCCATGAGTCTTCTTGGGAATTGTGCAACAAGTTTTTCACACCTGGATTTGGGGGTCCTCTGCCATTCTTCCTTGCAGATCCTCTTCAGTTCCATCAGGTTGGATGGTGAATGTTGGTGGACAGCCATTTTCAGGTCTCTCCAGAGATAATCAATTGGGTTTAGGTCAGGGCTCTGGCTGGGTCAGTCATGAATGGTCACAGAGTTGTTCTGAATCCACTTCTTTGTTATTTTAGCTGTGTGCTTACGCTTATTGTCTTGTTGGAAGGTGAACCTTCGTCCACGTCTGAGGTCCAGAGCACTCTGGAAGAGGTTTTCATCCAGGATATCTCTGTACTTGGCTGCATTCATGTTTTCTTCAATGACAATCAGTCATCCTGTCCCTGCAGCTGAAAAACACCCCCATAGCATGATGCTGCCACCACCATGTTTCACTGTTGGGATTGTATTGGGCAGGTTATGAGCAGTGCCTGGTTTTCTCCACACATACCGCTTAGAATTATCACCAAAAAGGTCTATCTTTGTCTCATCAGACCAGAGAATCTTATTTCTTATAGTCTGGGAGTCCTACATGTGTTTTTTAGTAAACTCTATGCGGGCTTTCAGATGTCTTGCACTGAGGAGAGGCTTCCGTTGGGCCACTCTGCCATAAAAGCCTGACTGGTGGAGGGCTGCAGTGATAGTTGACTTTGTAGAACTTTCTCCCTTCTCCCTACTGCATCTCTGGAGCTCAGCCACAGTGATCTTGGGGTTCTTTTTTACCTCTCTCACCAAGGCTCTTCTCCCACAATTGCTCAGTTTGGGTGGACGGCCAGGTCTAGGAAAACCTCTGGTGGTCCCAAACTTCTTCCATTTAAGGATTGTGGAGGCCACTGTGCTCTTAGGGACCTTGAGTACTGCAGAAATTCTGTTGTAACCTTGGCCAGATCTGTGCCTTGCCACAATTCTGTCTCTGATCTTTTTGGCCAGTTCCTTTGACCTCATGATTCTCATTTGGTCTGACATGCACTGTGAGCTGTGAGGTCTTATATCGACACGTGTGTGCCTTTCCAAATCAAGTCCTATCAGTTTAATTAAACACAGCTGGCCTCCAATGAAGGAGTAGAACAATATCAAGGAGGATCACAAGGAAATGAACAGCATGTGAATTAAATATGAGTGAATAGCATGTGACTTAAATATGAGTGCCTGAGCAAAGGGTCTGAATACTTATGACCATGTGATATTTCACTTTTTTATTAAATTTTCAAAAATTTATACATTTCTGTTTTTTTCAGTCAAGATGGGGTGCAGAGTGTACATTAATGAGAAAAAAAATGAACTTTTTTGAATTTACCAAATGGATGCATTGAAACAAAGAGTGACAAATTTAAAGGGGTCTGAATACTTTCCTCCGTACCAACTGTGTATATATATGTATATGGTGGTAGCATGAGACAGACTCCACAACCCACACAAGAGGCTCAGGTAGTGCAGCTCATCCAAGATGGCACATCAATGCGAACTGTGGCAAAGAAGGTTTGCTGTGTCTGTCAGTGTAGTGTCCAGAGGCTGGAGGCGCTACCAGGAGACAGGCCAGTACACCAGGAGACGTGAAGGGGGCCGTAGGAGGGCAACAACCCAGTAGCAGGACCGCTACCTCAGTCTTTGTGCAAGGAGGAACAGGAGGAGCACTGCCAGAGCCCTGCAAAATGACCTCCAGCAGGTCACAAATGTGCATGTGTCTGCACAAACGGTTAGAAACCGACTCCATGAGGATGGTCTGAGTGCCCGACGTCCATAGATCAGGGTTGTGCTCACAGCCCAACACCGTGCAGGACACTTGGCATGTGCCACAGAACACCAGGATTGGCAAATTCACCACTAGCGCCCTGTGCTCTTCACAGAAGAAAGCAGGTTCACACTGAGTACATGTGACAGAGTCTGGAGACGCTGTGGAGAGCAATCTGCTGCCTGCAACATCCTTCAGCATGACCGGTTTGGCAGTGGGTCAGTAACGGTGTGGGGTGGCATTTCTTTGGAGGGCCGCACAGCCCTCCATGTGCTCGCCAGAGGTAGCCTGACTGCCATTAGGTACAAAGATGAGATCCTCAGACCGCTTGTGAGACCATATGCTGGTGCGGTTGGCCCCGGGTTCCTCCTAATGCAGGACAATGCCAGACCTCACGTGGCTGGAGTGTGTCAGCAGTTCCTGCAAGATGAAGGCATTGAAGCTATGGACTGGCCAGCCCGTTCCCCAGACCTGAATCCGATTGAACACATCTGGAACATCATGTCTCGCACAATCCACCAACATCATGTTGCACCACAGACTGTCCAGGAGTTGACTGATGCTTTAGACCATTCGCTGCCTCATCAGGAGCATGCCCAGGCGTTGTAGGGAGGTCATACAGGCACGTGGAGGCCACACACACTACTGAGCATCATTTCCTTGTCTTGAGGCATTTCCACTGAAGTTGGATCAGCCAGTAACTTCATTTTCGACTTTCATTTTGAACATCATTCCAACTCCAGACCTCCGTGGGATATTAGTTGTGATTTACGTTGATCATTTTTAAGTTTTATAGTTCTCAACACATTCCACTATGTAATGAATAAAGATTTATAACTGGAATATTTCATTCAGTGATATATAGGATGTGGGATTTTAGTGTTCCCTTTATTTTTTGAGTAGTGTGTGTGTGTGTGTATATATATATATATATATTAATAATAACATTATATATAATAAATCTAAATAATTATTTGAAGAGCAGCATTACGTAAGGGCAGACAACTGACCAACACCCCCACCCGTAGTACTGTTTCAAATTCAGGCTTCATTAAGAATTTTTGGTGTACAAACGGTTACAACGGAAAGTATTATTACCATGTAACTTCAATGCCATTAGAAAAGTGGTAGACCTAACAATTCAAACATATATACATCCTCGCCTCCCAGTCTATGAGATTTTACACCAAAAATATTAGGATCTGACATAAAGGAGTCACAATAGGGCGGAAAAGGGGGCCCTGGAATGTCACCTGCCTCGCATGGAATTATTTAAAGGCCGAGAGAGTGTAGGAAGGAACAGTTAAAGGATTGAGAAAACGTACCAGGTAAGAGACAAACAAAGATAGATGGGCGACAGGGATAGAGGGTCTCAAAAGCGGCTATGAGACCTAATGCGAATTGTGAAGAAGACGAGGCGCAAACGGTTTAAGCTGAAGGCTTTTTAATTTGGATGGCCCTATAAAATGGCGAAGCTTAAAAGGTATCCTCGTGGAACCACTTAGTAGAGATTTTTCTCCTCTACTACAGGGAATGGGCAACTAGCATCTCCATGTGCTGGGTCAGAGCAATTTCTGCAAACTATTCCTCTAGGGAAGGTGCATCTGGGGACTACCAGTGACAGGGATTACTGTTTTAGCTGCTTGTAGCAGGTGTCTCAGGACAAAGTACCGTTTCTTGCATACTTATGTAAATTCCATTTTTAAGTGCCTCCGTGAAAATCTTAGATAAAATTTTGAGGGCACTTTATTGGGGATGGTTACTTTACAGATCTATAATATTAGCCATGTGTATAAGCTCTAAAAAATTGAGTATGGCCTTTTCAGGAAAAATAAACTTGACTTGTCTGAACTTAGTTTGATGGACATTAGTGGTGCTGATTTCCAGGAACAGAACATGAATGAGAAGAAGAGGACAGGACTGTCTTTTCTGGACAGTTTATGGGGGTGCTGAGGAACAAGGGACAAAGCCTCTTCCTAAAAGAAGCTTTCATAATAAAATAGAACTATGTGCCATAGCTGAGCGGTGGTGTGGAGAGTGCAATAAAAAACAATCCTATATTCTCTACAAAATATGTGGTGTAGCCTCTTGGAGTTTTGTTGTATGAGACATTACCCAGCGACTTTTTATGATAATTGCATTCATTGCACTGGTTCCTTATCCAATTGAAGAAAATCTATACCGAGTATTAAAGCGCCAGAGTGAACTTCTGTTCAGCAAACACTGAAAGCAGTGTACATGTTTGCATACTACTTTAATTATAACAATGGTAGATATGTACTCTGGAGCTTCCTTTTTTTTTTTTTTTGAAAGAACATATTTACATGAACCTCACATGTAGAAATCATCTACATTTGCCTATTACTAGTCTTACTTTAGGCTTATTTGTCATGTGCAGCCAAAATACAGTTTTACAGATCATTTATTCAACAATTCCATTTTGAAACTAACGAGACTTGTAGAAATCTTGTCATCGTTGTACAAATTCTCTTAAAAGTCACCATGGGGCCCTAGAATTAAAGTCGCCTGTCAATCAAAGTGCTGGGCCGTGCTTACAGCCATCGCTTACAGAATAGTGTGTGGTGTGGAGAGCGGTGACTGTAGCCACTCCATACACACTCCCATGACTGAAAGCCAGAGGCTCCAGGGAGGAAAACGTTCATTTTCTCCCAGTAGCCGCACTTGCAGCAAGGCGGCTGGAAGCATTGTAGTGCTATTTCCCTTAGCATAACCCTAAATCTGCAGGGAAATAGTGTTTTCTAAGGCTACAGGTTCCTTGAATGTACAAAGAAATTAACAAAAGTAAAAAGTCTACTAAACCAAAGACACCTGAAGATGTCTGCATTCTGGTAGTAATAGTATTTAAAAAAAATGAAGAATTTACCAGAAATTTTAATTTCACTGGGATCCGTGAAAGGAAAACTTAATTAAGTCTACGCCTACTTATTGCTAACTAAGGTTTGCAAGAAGTACAAGTTGGAAGGAAAGAAATCAGACAAAAAAACAGATTATTTGTAGTTATTTGTAGTTCCCATGGAGATACATGGGTCTATTAGGGAGCTGTAGGCATAAAATGGGGGATTTTAAACAATCATGTTCTAGAAAGGAGGCTTGTTGTCTGCCTTACATATGACCTAAGAAATCTATATAGCTCAGAAAATAATTTAAGGCCCAGCTCATTTTGGCCTGTTAACACGCGTCAAAAGTCTATACTGTATACAAGTTGATCAGCGTTTATTTACTGCTAATTTGCTGCCGATGGTAATTTTTACGCCAGCATCAACAACCAGATCAGCAGAAGAATGAGTTGTAAGGTGAAAAAAAAATTGCCCAAATAAGACTAAATTATAATAATATTCTGTCCTAAAACGAAGAGTTTTACCCACAAGTGTAATTAACCTTTTAACTGTCAAGGAGTTTTTGTTTAAGGTAGGAGTCATTTCAAGAGGAAGATACATTATCAAAGAAAGGAGGAGGAAGTCAGAGTAGATAAAGAGATAATGTTCTTTGCCAAACATTTGGCATGATATATTTTTCAGAGCTCGTAACTGTAAGTTATACATGCTGAGTAGTGATGAGCGGAAGTGCTCGTTACTCGAGTTTGCCTAGGGTGCTTGGGTGTGCACCGAGTATCGCGGGTGCTGTAGTGACATGCTCGAGTCTCCACGCCCGCATGTTTCACAGCTGTTAGACAGCCACAAAGCATGCCGGGATTGATTGTGTTGGTCAGGCAATTCCCTCATATTTTGTGGCTGTCTAATGTAGCGCCCCCACTGCCGCAGGGCCGAGGGGTACCCGGTACCGGGCCTCTGAGTCTCTGCTCTGGGGTTGTCACGGTGGCTAGGCCCGGTCCGTGACCCTGCTGAGGGGCGTACAGTGATAGATATAATGGATGATGGTGGTGCGGTGCAGTAAATAACGAGGACACCAGGTTGCAGTCTCTTTACCTCTTTACTGAAGATCTCTGGGTCCTCAATCCGGAATACGGTTAACCAGGCTGCGCAAGTCCGGCCGGTCCAATGGCACCTCCAGAGTTCCCTTTGCAGGTGGAAATCTGTGCCTTCCTGCTAGCGCTATGTGTTGTGATCCTTCCCTGCTGTGCTTACGGAAAGTCCCCACAACTGTTGTGTCTGTTTCTTAAGTTCCCTCACAACTCGATTAGATGATGTTCTGCTAATCTTCCGTCCCTCCCTGATGTTACGGTTAGGACGGCACCCGTATGACGGGTAGGCTCGGAGCTCTTCCGGGACCCTAGAGTCGCCCCTCTCCACAGGTTGCCCCCTATGTCTTCGTAGGTGATTTAGGTGAGACAGCCCGCCTATGACTGACTGTCCTGCCGTTGGTTTGAAGTATTGCTTGAAGCTAGATGTATGAATACTTCCTCGGCGTTCCGGCCGCCGGTTGTGCGCCTCAGTAGGATGTTGCCTCGGTCTCACAGCACGACTCCTACTGGTATTCTCCTTGTTGCTTTGATCTCGTTTCTCACTCAGCACAATCTATCTCGCTTCTAATCCTTCCTTGGGCACCGCCGCTATGCTGAGCAGGCACGGTCCCTTGACGTTCTCTCAAGTTGCCAGACCTGTCAGGATCCCACCCCCGACAGGGGCCCTACCGAATCTTCCCCCACAACACCCTCTGCCACAAGGTGTTGCCTGGTTCCAACCCAGTCAGCTTTCTCTCCAACTTCCTGCCTGACCCCCAGTTTTACCAGTATGTGAGGAGTGGCCTAATGAATAGAACCCCTAGCTCCCCCTGGAGGCCCGGCTGTTAAATGTATTGGTGTCTGTGATACCTGGTCAGGTGAACTCCTTCAGTGCCATCAGACGTACCATAGCTCCCCTTAGTGGCGGAGCCACAGTACTGCAACGACCAGGACTCTGGGGCGCTGCACTCCCCCCGGTTAAATCCAGTACTCCTGGACTGGGAAGAAAACAAAAATACAGGTTAGCAAAAAGACATACAATTTTGAAAATGTAATATCGATAAGTAAGCTTGAACAGAGCTTCCCTTTATGGGAGGTGAGGACACTTGAACGTTACAAACATGGTTAAACATTATAAATTACAGGCTATAAATAACTCCTGTTACCCAACCGGGTATTCTACTTAGTGCAAACTTTTGAATAACAAATTGACATTGCCTTTAAGGACGTATACTTCCTATCCACTAAAGACGTTACTTATAAAACATTATGAAACTGACTTCTTCTTTAAGGGCTTGCAAGCTGACCCACTAAAGAATTATTCTGAACATTATAATATTAATTAACACTTTCTCTTTCATTCTCCTTCGTTAAATCTGCAGGACCGCCTGTCCTAACTGCTCCAGGCCTACTGCCTCTCCTTTCTTTACAGGACCGCCCCTTTCAGCCCGGGCCTACTGCCTTTTCAACTACTATACACAGTATAGAACATAACATTTACTTTCAGTTTGGAACCACTGAACCATCCTTACATGGCTCCTAAGAGGACTCACTGACTAACCCCGTACGGGTTCACTCTCTGTCCTCATTTTTCTATCAACGTTACCAATCATTTCTTACAATCAACTAGTTGGATACATATAACTTTTACATGTAGGCATCATCATCACTTTCTTTTTGTCAAGACATTATTGCTATCTATCTGTCTTAAAGCAATACCATTCTTTAAGTGCAACAAGTGAACATCCCCTTTAAGAGGGGATCCAGTCTGTATGAGGTAGCACATCTTCTCAAGCTACCAGTCCGTACTCAGCAAAGGCTCCGGTGCGGTATCTTCGCAAAGAGTCCCTCTTTAAGTAAAACCAGTAGGGAGCACCTTTAAGAAGGTGCAAACTATTTACAAGCAGTTTGTATCATGCACTGTT
Organism: Ranitomeya variabilis; assembly: GCF_051348905.1. NCBI lineage: Eukaryota > Metazoa > Chordata > Amphibia > Anura > Dendrobatidae > Ranitomeya > Ranitomeya variabilis. The sequence goes on from NC_135234.1 coordinate 373,019,470, forward strand.
CTTGATTGCGGCAGTTCTTGATAACAAAGAAGAAAATAGAAAATAACCAAAAAGCAGTAGGGATCCCGGGTCAACAAAGGGATCCCTTTAAGAATAACCCTAGACGGGTTTTAGCAGCAACATGGTGAAAACAGTTAACTTATTTACAGTCATTAAAACTTATTCACTACTCAGTTTCTGGCAGCCCCCACCGAGGCTTTACCTGGCAGGTGGCTTTCTGCGGCCCGGATAGGCTGAACTCCAAGTCCACTCCCGCAGCCAGGTGTACCCCGTGGGTTCGGGTCTTCTGCACGACCAGGTCGTGCGCTGCAATGAGGGTCTGTGTGGGTCGATGGATGATGCTAGCAGCGGCGGCGGCAGCAGCGGCTTCAGCGGCGAGCTCCTCCCCCTCGGTTCGGGATACCGCCAGAACGGCGGTGCAGCGCTGCATATCCCGGGCCCACCAGCTGCTCCCCTTTAGGTGCCGGCGATATGTGACCACATCCCCCGGCTTCAGGAAGGACTTGGCGCCGTCTCCGCACAGGCAGGGCTCCACTTCATCCCGGGTGATGCGGACCCTCAGGGCTGTCCCGATCTCCTGCACGAAGCCCTTTCCTGTCTGAGGCAGGTAAACAATCATGACACCCCACTTCGGCAGGGAGCCCTCTAGCAGCTCACCACGCGCCTCCCGCTCCACTTCCCGCTGGAACTCCGCAATCAGGTGATTCCTGTACTCTCCCCAAGGGAAGGGCCCCATGTCTGGCCCCCCCGGTTCTTTGGGAGCAGGCGGCAGGAATGCTGGAGCGCCAGTGGCCGCAGCAGCGGCCGGGTCTGGTGCAGAGGTGAGGTGGTCTCCCTGGGGGTCGCAGCACTCCGTACCCCTACCTGGGGTGACTCCTCCAGCGTCACTCCTTTCCCCTGGGGGAGGCACACGGCTGGGGACTGCGCAGGCAACGGGTGCCCCATCGACAGCTCCCACGGATCCAGGTCCTCCAGCGGGGGCATATCCGAATAATCCTCCGGTGACGGGGGTCGATGCGGGGCCATCCTTTTCTGCAGGCCTTCTCCAGTCTCCAGTCCCACCTCATCTGAGTCATAGTTTCGTTTCTTCGGCCTCCGCCCGCCATAGAAAATCAGGAGGCGGATCTCCCCTGTTGACGGGCCCGCCCTTAGGATGCAACAATATTTAGACTGGGCGGCCATTGTCCTTCGCGCTCTTCAGCTGGTCTACGCCTACTCCATGCCCCTCTTCTCTTCCTGCGCTCTCCTCAGCGCTGTAATGGCGGCGGATTTTGGCGGTAAATGGCAACACACAGTCTTTGCAATAAAGTACAGTCCAAGTATAATAAATCACAGTTCCAAGGCACACATGACCTGATTCTTCAGGCTTAAGTAGATCCTGTTCGTGATGCCAAGTTGTAGCGCCCCCACTGCCGCAGGGCCGAGGGGTACCCGGTACCGGGCCTCTGAGTCTCTGCTCTGGGGTTGTCACGGTGGCTAGGCCCGGTCCGTGACCCTGCTGAGGGGCGTACAGTGATAGATATAATGGATGATGGTGGTGCGGTGCAGTAAATAACGAGGACACCAGGTTGCAGTCTCTTTACCTCTTTACTGAAGATCTCTGGGTCCTCAATCCGGAATACGGTTAACCAGGCTGCGCAAGTCCGGCTGGTCCAATGGCACTTCCAGAGTTCTCTTTGCAGGTGGAAATCTGTGCCTTCCTGCTAGCGCTATGTGTTGTGATCCTTCCCTGCTGTGCTTACGGAAAGTCCCCACAACTGTTGTGTCTGTTTCTTAAGTTCCCTCACAACTCGATTAGATAATGTTCTGCTAATCTTCCGTCCCTCCCTGATGTTACGGTTAGGACGGCACCCGTATGACGGGTAGGCTCGGAGCTCTTCTGGGACCCTAGAGTCGCCCCTCTCCACAGGTTGCCCCCTATGTCTTCGTAGGTGATTTAGGTGAGACAGCCCGCCTATGACTGACTGTTCTGCCGTTGGTTTGAAGTATTGCTTGAAGCTAGATGTATGAATACTTCCTCGGCGTTCCGGCCGCCGGTTGTGCGCCTCAGTAGGATGTTGCCTCGGTCTCACAGCACGACTCCTACTGGTATTCTCCTTGTTGCTTTGATCTCGTTTCTCACTCAGCACAATCTATCTCGCTTCTAATCCTTCCTTGGGCACCGCCGCTATGCTGAGCAGGCACGGTCCCTTGACGTTCTCTCAAGTTGCCAGACCTCTGTCAGGATCCCACCCCCGACAGGGGCCCTACCGAATCTTCCCCCACAACACCCTCTGCCACAAGGTGTTGCCTGGTTCCAACCCAGTCAGCTTTCTCTCCAACTTCCTGCCTGACCCCCAGTTTTACCAGTATGTGAGGAGTGGCCTAATGAATAGAACCCTTAGCTCCCCCTGGAGGCCCGGCTGTTAAATGTATTGGTGTCTGTGATACCTGGTCAGGTGAACTCCTTCAGTGCCATCAGACGTACCATAGCTCCCCTTAGTGGCGGAGCCACAGTACTGCAACGACCAGGACTCTGGGGCGCTGCATCTAACAGCCACGAAACATAAGTGAGCGGGGACTTGAACATGTCACTCGAGCACCTGCGATTCTCGGTGCACACCCAAGCACCCTAGGAAAACTCGAGTATCGAGAACTTCCACTCATCACTAATGCGGAGTCCTTGAAGAACACTTTTTTTTCCCACCAATTGTCAGTATAGAGGTTTGTGGCCTATGGTACTTTGGAGTCTATGGAGTGATCTTGTGCTTATCTCACCACAATATAAATTTACTTGACCGTAATATCCTTTCCAAAATATGAAGACTCCAGTGACAAAATCTACTAAATTTATGTTAGAATCATTTAGATGTTTCATATTGACTATAATTAACCAAGCTCGCAGATGGCAGAAGTTCAGGTAAAGAGGAATTTATGGATTTTTTTCTGGGCACAAAATTAATTTAACAGCAAATTTACGCAAATTTATAGTGACAGTGGTTTCTAGATCATATTAACAGATGCAAAACTCGACCCGATGCTGTTAAGTTTTGATCACAGGATCCGCGGTTGGGCTGGAACTTGCATCTGTAACACAAACTAAACCCTACTGGCATGATTAAAGCACACAGGTTTGATCTCTTTGGTTGGGAAAAACAACAAATTATGGAATCATGAAAAACAAACAAACAAAAAAAACACTCCAAAACATCACTAGTATTTTGTTGCACCACCTCTGGGTTTTATTACAGCTTGCAGTCTCAGAGGAATGGACTTAATGAGTGTCAAACAGAACTCTTCATCAGTCTGACTCCAACTTTCTCTGATTGGGATGTGCTTTTTTTCTACAAAATGAAACAACTGAATGAACATCCTCCAAGGCCGGTGATTCCACAATTTTTGTCAGGGGTTGTATATGTCATTAAGCACCACTGGTGTCCATTGTGAGATGATCCAGCTTTGCATTTTGGCTTCAGTTTATTACAAAAAGCAGCACAAAGGCATAAATGTAGCCTACATTTATAAATCAGGGAGCTTTGCAGATTTCTAATATATGTACATTACATTTTTTTTACTTGTTTTATTAAAGAATACAGTAATATGAAAAAGTACAGCATTACACTTACAACTCATATGACTTCCCATAGAATTTACAGTGTGTGGATCCAACTAAGGAAAGTAATACAAAAAAGACATCTATCAACAGGTACAAAATAGAGGCTTACATTTTTTTATACCCGTGCGTATAGAACAGACTCTCCACTTGTTAGAGACTAGGAGAGTAATTACTCAGAGCTTTGGCTAGAGCCACCCCCGAGGACTGGGTGAGGGTGAATTTCACCGCTTCTCACATACATTTTTGAGGGCAGACTCTATTTTTGCATACAATATTGTCATTGAATACTTTATCACTATCTATATTTTTTCACTGAGAAATAGAAGATCTCTCTCCCATCCAGTGCCTAGCGACAGCTGCCTTCGTCATAAATAATTCTTCTCTGAGAAGGATCCTGACATAATGAGAGCATAATTCTTTATCTTGGATTCCAAATAAAACATATCTCAGCAATATAACCGATAGAGACTTCCAACAAATATGATAAAATGTTAACCACTTCCGACAAGAACGTCTGAATCTCGTAGTTCCATAGAAGATGAACATATCATGAGATATTGTATTCTAGTAGTCTACCATAAATTCTATTTTAAATGCTTGTATGCTGGTAAATTGCATGGTTCCCTATTTTATGTAGTTCTTGAATACCCGAATAACTATCACAGTCATCAATTTTTCTGCTGGTCAAAGTGAAATACTATTTCCACTGTTGGTATGGCAAGGAATTTTAGCATTGCCTCCTGTTTATGGTTGTGGATACAAAATCTTAAGGGTTTGGATCAGTATAGAATAGTGGCTGCGAGACATTTTTTGCTTACAACACAGCACTCTCTAGGTATGGTGTTTATTTTCCAGGCATTTTTCCATAAGTTTTTCATAGGACTTGAAAGATTTCTTAAAAAATGCATGTCAGATCTCCCTGAAAAAAGGGTTCCTCCAAAAATAGCTTGTAAAAAGATGTATGTGAAGGAAGCGTTAGGTTAAATCCCCACAATGAGTATTTGGTATGTTTTAACACCCTCCCTTTGATGTGGGCTCCGGCACTGAGCCGACATCTTTTCTGGCACTTGTCAGCTGTTTTGAACAGCTGACATGCGCCTCTAACAGCCACGGGTGGAATCGCTATCCACCCGCGGCTGTTAACCCATTAAATGCTGCTGTCAATCCGGAAATCCCGCCCATCAGTGACCCCATCATATGATCGCAGGTCACCGATGGGCTGGTATGACAACCAGAGGTTTCCAACAGACCTCTATGGTTGTCACTGCCGGATTGCTATGAGCGTCGCCCGGTGGTCGGCGCTGATAAGCAAGTGAGCAATTCTGCTACATACATCCGATCATCGCCTGTATGTAGCAGAGCCGATCGGATTTTGACAGCTTCTAGTCTCCCATGGAGACTCTTGAAGTATGCTAAAAGTTTTAAAAAAAAAATAATAAAAATATTACAAAAAATAAAAAAATATATAAAATTTCAAATCACCCCCCTTTTACCCTATTCAAAATAAAACAATAAAAAACAAACATACATATATTTGGTATCGCCGCATTCAGAATCACCCGATCTATCAATATAAAAAAAGATTTATCCCGATCGCTAAACGGCATAACGAGAAATAGGGCAAAACTCCAGAATTAAGTTTTTTGGTCGCCGCAACATTGAATTAAAATGCAATAACGGGCGATCAAAAGAACATATCTGCACCAAAATGGTATAATGAAAAACGTCAGCTCGGCACGCAAAAAATAAGCTCTCACCCAACCCGAGATCACGAAAAATGGAGACGCTGCAGGTCTTGGAAAATGGCATGATTTTTTTTTCTTAACAAACGTTGGAATTTTTTTTCACCACTTAAATAAAAATGAACCTAGACATGTTTGGTGTCTATGAACTCGTAATGATCTGGAGAATCAGAAATGCAGGTAAGTTTTATCAATTATTGAACACTGAAAAAAAAAAACAACTGTGGAATTGCACTTTTTTTGCATTTTCACCATACTTGTAATTTTTTCCTTGTTTTCCAGTACATGATATGTTAAAACCAATGGAGTCGTTCAAAAGTACAACTCGTCCCACAAAAAACAAGCCCTCACTTGGCCATTTTGACTAAGAGATAAAAAAGTTATGGCTCTGGGAAGAAGGGGAGCAAAAAATTAAAATGCAAAACCAAAAATACCTCTGTCGTTAAGGGGTTAATGCTGAGTATATCTGATATGCAAAAAACTGCAGAGTATTACAATTGCAGCAAAGTGTATGGGATTTATGGAAATCCTATATCCTTTTTTTGCGTTTCTTTATGCTTTGGAATATGACCTGCGGTGCGCTTCTGAAATCTGCAAATAAATATACATTTTATTTGCAGATTTTCCCAATTGACTTCAATGAGATTATGAAAATCTGTAAGGGTGGTGGACTGTTCTGCTGCGTTCCTACACCCCTGAACACAACAATCGCTCTGTGTACAGTGTTATGTGGTTTTACGTGTAATGTGAACAGTGATGTGCATGTTTTATATTGTATGATGGTAATTGTACAATGTGAGTAGTGCATAATGTAGGGTAAGCACAGGATTAAACTTGGGAGACTGTAAGTACTGTTCATATAGTTAAGTGGCGTAAAAACGGTATAGGACATTAGATAAGGACAATAGGTTTAGCCTAAAGGATAGTATATTGTTAATGTATCGAACTAGCCCAGTGGTTGGGGACAGATAAGGAAGTACTGTGACAAGCTCAAGTTCAAGCACAGTGGGCTGCTAGGGCCAGCATGTACCAGTTATTCAAAGCAGTGGGAAGTCATACTGGAGTCCCGAGCTGACACTCCTGTCATGTACGAAGCCCAAGGTCTGGCATAAGGGCTGCCAAGCACATTGTGCCCTCTGGCATACAGTGAAAGATGAACAAGAACCCGTGTAGATAAGAGGTAGTGTATCCCGGGTGCACTCTAAAGTGGGCAGGAAAACCCTGAATAATACAGAGTCAGTGGGCTTAGAGATAATCCAGAACGAATGAATCGTAGGGCTGAAGAGGTGTTATAAAGTGTTGTGCCCTATCCCACATGTTACAACCCGATGAACTTGAACTGTCCAGTAAATGGTTGCTTTCTGCATTGACCTTGGTGTCCCCTAAGTTGTGTGTGGCAGCTCCTGAAGATGGAGGTCTGGAGACAGTGGAGGCCTGCGACCTACAATGAGTATGATGTACTCCACACCTGACAGCACACTGGGACTGGGACACTGTTTTTTGCTTTAAAGTGCAAGAGCGTAACCAGACAGCAGCTCGGTCATGACTACCACTCTCGGCCACTTTAAAAATCAGCAGATAGAAAAAACCTGCATCTGTTTTAGTGCGTAAAGGAAGCACATTAAATGCACTAAAAACTCATGTAATACGCAAATGATATTATCAATAAAGTTTTAGCAAATCTGAGTAACAGTACCAGAAACAGATAATTTTTAATTAAAATACGATCTAACAAAAAGAGACGAAAACCACGGTGAAAATACCATGATAAAATGCAACCTCACAACCATACATCCCAATCCTAACCCATTTCTTCAACTTATCATGAACTTCTGGTATCTTCTCCTCTGCTTTCAAACATGCCACTATTACATCTATCCTGAAGAAGCCATCCCTTAACCGGACCTCTACATCCAGACTCATATCACTGCTTACGTGTTTCAAAACTCCTCGAAAACCACGTCCACACTACTCTCCCTCCCAGGTCTCATCTAACTGGCTCTTTGACAACATTCAATCTGGCTTCCGCCCCTACCATTCCACTGAAACTGCTCTAAACCTAATTACCAACGACTTACTTACTTGCCAAAGCTAACAAACATTTCTCTATACTCCTCCTTCTAGATCTGTCCACTGCCTTTGACAGTTGACCACTCCCTCCTACTATAGATCCTTTCTTCCCTCTGTATCACAGACCTTTCCTTCTCCTGGATCTGCACTTACCTCTCTACACATTTGGTGTCTTCCACACTACGTCTTCATCCCATTATCCTCAAGGCTGTGTCTTAGGACCCCTACTCTTCCATACCTTTGGTCTGGGACAAGTCAAATACCACCTATGTGCTGATGACATCCAGATCTACCTCTCTTGCCTAAAATACCAGAGAGTCAATCAGCCATATCCTCCTCATCATCACTCTTACTAAATCCCAACATAGATAAAACTGAATTCATCATCTTTCCTCCATCTCGCCTACCTTCCCTACTCGATCAATCTATCACAATAAATGACATCACGCTTTCCCCCGTACCTGAAGTACGCTGTCTATGAGTAACCACTGACTCTGATCTTGTCCTTCAAACCACACATCCAAAGCTCTCACCACCTATTGTCACCCCCAACTCAAAAATATTTCCAAAATCTGTCTTTTCCTCAACCTACGAAAATACTATTGCATGCTCTCATTATCTCCCGCCTCGACTAATGCAATATCCTCCTCTGTGGCCTCCCTGCTACCAAACTTGCACCTCTCCAGTCTGTCGTTAAATTTCTTGCACAACTAATCCACCTCTCCTTGCTACTCCTCCGTTCCTCCGCTCTGCAAATTCCTTCATTGGGTCCCAGTTTCCCAAAGTATCCACTTCAAACTACTAACACTGACCTGCAAAGCAGTCCATAATCTGTCTCCCTGTTATATCTCTGAACTAATCTCCAGATATCTTCCCAAACGTAACCTCTGGTCCTCCCAAGACCTCCTTCTCTCCTCCACACTTGTAGTACGTTCCTCACCCAATTGCCTGCGAGACTTCTCCCAAGTATCCCCCATCTCCTGGAATTCTGTGCCCCAACAAGTCCCATTATCCTCTTCATTTGGAACTTTCAAGTGGAACTTGAAAACCCATCTCTTCAGAACAGCCTGCAATGACCCCACTGCCACCACGCCACTATCAGAGCTGCCACTTCAACAGCAGAGCTATCAAAACCCCCAATCCTATTGTCATCTTCCCCATTATCCGATAGAATATAAGCCAAGAATGGCAGGGCCCTCTCCCCTTTGTACCTGTCTGTCACTGTTCATTTGTTCATTGTAATTTCTATTTTTGTTTTGTATGTAACCCCTTCTCATGTACAAAACTATGGAATCAAAGGTGATATAAAAATAAATAATAATAATAATGTAAGAAACGCACTAAAAACGTAATTAGACAAGTAATCGAGTTTAGGTAATTGGGCAAAAATGTTGCAGAGAATCTGCAACATAAAGAAACACTAAGTACTCATCCTGGAAATGTAGCCTTAATGGGAACCTGTCTTGTAAAAAAAATCCCCGCTATTAACCTGTAGATATGGGGTTACTCTGCAGGTTAAAAGCAGTTTAAAGCGGTCTGGTGCCCACACTGAAAGCCCCACTGCCAGGAGGAAATTAACTTTATGCCTCCCAGCATCCTCGGACTTTCAGTCATAGGGGTGGTGCCGGCGAGGCTTCAGTCACCACTCAGTGAATAGTGGCTGTAACTGCATCCCTGTCGTCGACTGTCATCCAGCTCAGCATTAGGCACTGAACAGCTTCAGAATGCCATTAACCTGCAGATTGATGATTTTTTTACCCAACAGGTTCCCTTTAATGGAAACCTGACACCTTCCCAGCCTCCTCCAAACCGCCACCATGTTTTTATTGGTACCATTAAGGTACCGTCACACTAAACGATATCGCTAGCAATCCGTGACATTGCAGCGTCCTGGATAGCGATATCGTTGTGTTTGACACGCAGCAGCGATCAGGATCCTGCTGTGTTATCGCTGGTCGTTGATTAAAAATTCAGAACTTTATTTGGTCGTCAGATCGCCGTGTATCGTTGTGTTTGACAGCAAAAGCAACGATACCAGCGATGTTTTACAATGGTAACCAGGGTAAATATCGGGTTACTAAGCGCAGGGCCGCGCTTAGTAACCCGATGTTTACCCTGGTTACCAGTGTAAAATGTAAAAAAACAAACAGTACATACTCACTCTCTGATGTCTGTCACACGTCCCTCGCCGTCCGCTTCCTGCACTGACTGTGAGCTCCGGCCGGCCGCAAAATGAAAGTACAGCACAGCGGTGACGTCACCGCTCTGCTGTTAGGGCCGGCGCTCAGTCAGTGCAGGAAGTGGACGGCGGGGGACGTGTGACAGACATCAGAGGGTGAGTATGTAGTGTTTGTTTTTTTACATTTTACACTGGTAACCGGGGTAAACATCGGGTTACTAAGCGCGGCCCTGCGCTTAGCAACCCGATGTTTACCCTGGTTACCCGGGGACCTCGGCATAGTTGGTCGCTGGAGATCGGCATCGTTGTCTGTATCGCTGCAGCGTCGCTTAGTGTGACGGTACCTTTATACCCTTCCTAACTAGACTTTTATATTGTCTTGTTGATTACTGCATATACCAAAAATTAGTAGTGGTGGCGTCGATCATGATAATTGCTGGGTGACTAGTCATGGAGGGTATGGAGTCATGTCATGGAGGAGTCACGGAGTCTTGGAGACGTCACTGCTGCCACTCAGGGCAATGCACAGTGCAACAATGAAGCCAAGATGCATAAACAGGGCAAAGACTCTGAATACGGCAGCAACCATTTTACAATTGAAACCACTGTTTGTTATAGAACAACTTAAAGGGAATCGGTCAGCGCAGAATGACTGTTGAAACCAAGTACAGGCGGTCAGTGCTTCACATCGGTCTGACAACGAGTCCCTTTCATACAGAGAGACAAAGAATGAGATGTAAGTAAATTCTTTAAAAAGTGGAAAAAAAGTTAGTTGAAATCCACACCACCAGGGATGAGACAAGATGTAGTACTCCCATTTGGCACAATGAATGGTACTGTACAGAAGGATTGGGGGGACTTTGAATATCTTGAGACATGGAAGCCTAAACAGGACTACGACAAAGGAATGTTATTTAGGTTTCATGATGGACGACAGTGAGAGATGTGTTTGATTATTCTTCTGCAGGGCTGCATGTGTGCGTCAGGTGATCCCAATGTACTTTATCGTCTGTGTAATAGATTTCTGCAATCCTCATATGTGCTCATGGATTTAATGTGACAGCAGCTGGAAACGCAATATGAGCAATTTTCTTTCATGTTTCAATAATGTGTAGCCTGTTATTATTTCACATCTGTTATATATATATATATACACAGTACAGAACAAAAGTTTGGACACACCTTCTCATTTAAAGATTTTTCTGTATTTTCATGACTATGAAAATTGTAGATTCACACTGAAGGCATCAAAACTATGAATTAACACATGTGGAATTATATACTTAACAAAAAAGTGTGAAACTGAAATTATGTCTTATATTCTAGTTTCTTCAAAGTAGCCACCTTTTGCTTTGATGACTGCTTTGCACACTCTTGGCATTCTCTTGATGAGCTTCAAGAGGTAGTCACCGGAAATGGTTTTCACTTCACAGGTGTGCCCTGTCAGGTTTAATAAGTGGGATTTCTTGCCTTATAAATGGTGTTGGGACCATCAGTTGTGTTGTGCAGAAGTCTGGTGGATACACAGCTGATAGTCCTACTGAATAGACTGTTAGAATTTGTATTATGGCAAGAAAAAAGCAGCTAAGTAAAGAAAAACGAGTGGCCATCATTGCTTTAAGAAATGAAGGTCAGTCAGTCCGAAAAATTGGGAAAACTTTGAAAGTGTCCCCAAGTGCAGTGGAAAAAACCATCACGCGCTACAAAGAAACTGGCTCCCAGGAGGACCGCCCCATGAAAGGAAGACCAAGAGTCACCTCTGCTTCTGAGGATAAGTTAACAGCAGCTCAGATTAGAGACCAGGTCAATGCCACACAGAGTTCTAGCAGCAGACACGTCTCTACAACAACTGTTAAGAGGAGACTTTGTGCAGCAGGCCTTCATGGTAAAATAGCTGCTAGGAAACCACTGCTAAGGACAGGCAACAAGCAGAAGAGACTCGTTTGGGCTAAAGAACACAAGGAATGGACATTAGACCAGTGGAAATCTGTGCTTTGGTCTGAGTCATCCAAATTTGAGATCTTTGGTTCCAACCACCGTTTTTTTTTGTGCGACGCAGAAAAGGTGAACGGATGGACTCTACATGCCTGGTTCCCACTGTGAAGCACGGAGGAGGAGGTGTGATGGTGTGGGAGTGCTTTGCTGGTGACAATGTTGGGGATTTATTCAAAATTGAAGGCATACTGAACCAGCATGACTACCACAGCATCTTGCAGCGGTATGCTATTCCATCCGGTTTGCGTTTAGTTGGACCATCATTTATTTTTCAACAAGACGATGACCCCAAACACATCTCCAGGCTGTGTAAGGGCTATTTGACTAAGAAGGAGAGTGATGGGGTGCTATGCCAGATGACCTGCCCTCACCAGACCTGAACCCAATTGAGATGGTTTGGGGTGAGCTGGTCCGCAGAGTGAAGGCAAAAAGGCCAACAAGTGCTAAGCATCTCTGGGAACTCCTTCAAGATTGTTGGAAGACCATTCCCGGTGACTACCTCTTGAAGCTCATCAAGAGAATGCCAAGAGTGTGCAAAGCAGTCATCAAAGCAAAAGGTGGCTACTTTGAAGAACCCAGAATATAAGATATATTTTCAGTTGTTTCACACTTTTTTGTTAAGTATATAATTTCACATGTGTTAATTCATAGTTTTGATGCCTTCAGTGTGAATGTACAATTTTCATAGTCATGAAAATACAGAAAAATCTTTAAATGAGAAGGTGTGTCCAAACTTTTGGTCTGTACTATATATATATATATATATATATATATATATATATATATATATATATATATATATTACCTTACAAATATTAAAAACCAAACAAAAAAATGCTAAATTTGCACATTTTTGTGCATGTTGAACAAAAATGTGTAATTTTTCAAACTTTTTTGGAGTAAAGGTTTGAATTTCCCTCTGCGTACCCAGTGCTTATTTTCAGTGCCACCACAACATTGTATGTATCGCTGAAATGTGGTGCCTCAACAAATCTGCTTTAAAAGACTGGCCATATGCAGAATTGAAATCTTTTTTATGGGTATCACTGAGAACTCTCTGCAGTTTATCAGGCATGAATAAATACAATTAAAGGTCTGAGTGCAAGGACAGTGGATGTCTCAATTCACATTCCTAATAAATGATGATTAGTAAAGAAATATTCACATTCACTCATTATACATTTAACCAATATTTTACAAGGGATTTGAGGTTCTTATCCTGGGACAATTACGGTTGTTTAAGGAAATCTGTCACAAGGTTTCTACTACCACATGTGATTGCAGCATGATGTAGAGACAGAGACCCTTACTCCAATACTGTATTTTTCATGAAATCAAAGTTTTTCCTGTTGCAGATCTACCAATCCACTTTACAATTCTGCCTAAACCACTGATTGGCAGCTATCTGCCTATGCACAGTGTACGCAGAAAGCGGCCAATCCGTAGTGGGAAGTGTGGTTGAACTCCATGGCTGCATATTTACTAGCTCTCTAGTGATGATCTCCTGCTGATAAAACTGTAATTGTATCAAGAATACAGCAAGCAGCCCAGGAAGTGACACTGGAATCAGGGTCTCTGTCTCTCCCTTATGCTACACTCATATTAGGTGGCAAAAACCTGGTGACAGATTCCCTTAAATCAATGTTGGCTCAACTACTGGCTCCCGCTGCAATCATCTTTAGGCCTTATTTAGACATCGATGATTATTGTCCCGCATAAAAATGGACTGATGTTCACCAGTTTTTTTAAAATCAGAATTTCACCAGTGATTGGACAAGGTGTCAATTTTTCCCATCATTGGTTAACATGGACAGCACCCAGATTGCAAACAATTGCCATCCATGGGCTTCACGGACCCATGGACTTGTATGGGTAATTTTGATCAGAGACTGATAAAAAATCAGGACTTTTTGGTGGACAAAAAAAAACATGGACATATGAACAGCCCATAGACTACAGTATAATAGGTACACGTTCTAGCCATGAAAAACACAGAATTCATGAGAAAAAAAAATTAACGTCTGAATGAGCCCTAAGGCTACTTTCACACTTCCGTTTTTTTGAATCCGTCACAATGCGTCGGCGCGACGCATAGACGGATGCGTCAAAAATAGTGAAAAACGGATGCAACGCATCCAGTATTTAGACGGATTTGCTAGACGGTTCCATCAAAAAACTGGATCCGTTGCATCCGTTTTGTCCGTTTTGACCATCCGTTTCATCCGTTTTTTTGACGGATCCGTTTTCTATGCCTAAAAATGGGAGTCTCCCAAATGTGATTGGCTACTGGAAAATAGGGAAACCAATATATTGGCTGGCTGGCTGTCTTCAGGCTGGCAGGAGTCTTGCTGGCACATTTGGGGGTGACGCCCCAGGCCAGGTTTATATAGATTTGGGGCCTGTCTGGCCAATTGGCTATAAATTCCTGATTCTGAGCATGCTCAGTGTAAAAAATGGCTTCCAGCGCTGGATTCCATCATACGACGTGTCACGACGGATCCTGCGTCCATAGGCTTCCATTCTAATCAACGACGTATGCCGCAGGATCCGTTGCGACACGTTTTCCCGACGCAGACAAAAAACGTTACATTGAACGTTTTTTCCAGACGACGGTCCGACAAAACACGACGGATCCGTTGCACGACTGATGCGCCGTGTGTCCATCCGTCGCGATGCGTCGCTAATACAAGTCTATGGGAAAAAAACAGATCCTGCGGGTAAATTTGCAGGATCCGTTTTTTTCTCAAAACAACGCATTACAACGGATCTGAAAAGACGGAAGTGTGAAAGAGGCCTAACTTCTTCAGTTTTGCAACTGTTTATTTTAACCATTGCACTGATAACAAGAAATCTTAGGTCTTTTGCGTAGATTGTGGCATTCTCCAATACATTCTGTCTCGGGTAGGTGCCCTATAGATGCCTTTGTACAAATCATAGCCTTATTAGGACCCAGAGATAAGGCCTTACAGCATGTTCAAACCTTTTTCTTTTTTTATACAAGAATTTCGGAGCAGATTTTGCTCCAAAAGCCACATTAACATACTTTTTTATATACTCTTAGAATAAGCTTTCTGTTGATCAATGGAAAACGAGCCTATAACGCACACAATACTGTGTTTTCCACAGTTTATTCAGTGTGAAATAAAACAAACCCATCAGTTCTTGTGGAGTTTCTGCTCAGAAAAAGGCTCAAAATTCAACCACTGAACTGAATAAAAGCAGAAATACGCATTAACAAAAACTGCTTCAAGTTTCTGAGGGCGATTGTCTGGCAGAAAAATCCTCAAAAAAAATAAATTAGGTGACTATAAAGCCAATACTAATTAAAATGAGTTCCTTGTATTAGATTTTAGTCTGCGTTCACACGGCCGATAGCAACAGATGTGCAGTTTATTCTGCTAAAGTGAAGTTTCCCTTAAAGATTAAAATATTGTGTAACAAGCCATTAAAAGATGGCAGTGGCGTAGAGCTGCTGTGGTCTTTGGCAGCAATGTTTGAATGCAGCCATAGAAAGTCCAAAGCTTCTTATATTCATGTAATGAGGAAATGTAGGGAATTAACATGTTAGCGCCACTGGCTGTATATATGCAAAATTCTATGCAAAACACGTCTTTCTGGATTTTTTTTTACCTCTAGTCTCTTCACCTTTGAACACTTTGGTGTTTTCAGAAATAATGGATGTTTTCTCATGGAACGCTTCCAAGAAGGCATCATGCGACATGTAAAATGACCTAGTTTCTTGTAAAACAGTCAAATTCGTGCTTCCCTGTTGCCCATTTCCTCATTTTCCACTAACACGTTTAGAGAATCGGTAGATCTAGTTCTCAGATTAACACTCTGCGGCTGCCAATTACTTAAAGCTGTTGGTTTCCCTCACTAAAATAATGGGTTAGGGGTCTAAAAGAGGTCGAATAAGGTGACTACTCACACAAACGCCCACCATAGTGGTTGATGAAGGTCGCAGGGTGATTAGTTTCATTGCAGTTTTATATTAGTACTGATTCTATACCACTCAGCAAACCAGACAGGAATTTCACTTTCATGGAGTTTCCAAGGTTACAAAAACATGGCATCTTCTAGAAACAGAAGCATAGCTGTGGTCTGCAGGTTGTGTGTGGCATTACAGATTTACTTAGGAGCCACGACACAAACCCAAACAACTAGTAGGGTGGCACTATTTCTGGAAGTAGCAGCCATGTTATTCTAACCCTACACAACCCTTTTAGGCTAGGTTCACACACATTCCTCTTGGAGATCTGGAAAATGTGGGCTATCAGGTTTGTTCAGCCCACTGGACACAATTATCCCTTTGGAGAAAACCAGACCTAGGCTGTTTGGCTCTTGGTGGACACAAAGTGGGGAGCATGACAGGATCTCACTAAGCTTAGGAGTAGGAAGGGCATGGTCCAACACCCTTGTTCTGATCTTCTGGCTCAAACATTTGTTGGGGGCCCTTCTATTAGATTGGGTTTGAGAGGCAATGCATAATTGTACTTCTGTGTGGGGGCACTTCTTGGCATTTGAGTTAAGGTCATCTTCTTGGGTCTTAATAGAGATAAAGCCCCCTAAAATAATGGGTTATGGGTAGTAATGAGCGAACGTGCTCGCCACTACTCACTACTTGCTCAAGTATCACTATGCTCGGTGCACTTGGGATTATTTCTGGGATTATTCGGCGGGAGCTCGGATCTCCGCCCTGAAATTCTGGCACTCTTTAGAGCACCAATGACAGTGCAGGGATTGTCTGCCATGCACTCTAATGCCATAGCCAAATTTGTTGTAGTATTACAGTGATTGGCTGGCCGCACAGAGTCATTAGGTCTATAAGAGACCTGACGCCGCCCTGCTCGCCGCATTCTGCTCTGGACTTAGCGAGTTTAGGGAGAGCTGCTGCTGAGATAGGGTCAGAATCGTGGTTTTCAGAGTTAGTGTAGGTCTGCAACTGTTCAGTCCACAATTCCTGAGAAACCAAGAGTCCTTTTTAGGGCTAATTCGGGGGTCCATAGATTGCAGCGCTAGGTAGGCAGGGGAGTCTATGTACACATAACCACATCAGTTCAAGGCCTACAGGCACTGTATGCTAGTTCATAGCCTGTCTGATGCTGCTGCTTATCTACTATATACAGTTATATGAAAAAGTTTGGGCACCGCTATTAATCTTAAGCTTAATGTTTTTTAAAAATTGGGTTTTTTGCAACAGCTATTTCAGTTTCATATATCTAATAACTGTTGGACACAGTAATGTTTCTGCCTTGAAATGAGGTTTATTGTACGATCAGAAAATGTGCAATCTGCATTCAAACAAAATTTGACAGGTGCATAAGTATGGGCACCCTTATCATTTTCTTGTTTTAAATACTCTTACCTACTTTTTACTGACTTACTAAAGCACTTTTTTTTGGTTTTGTAACCTCATTGAGCTTTGAACTTCATAGCCAGGTGTATGCAATCATGAGAAAAGCTACTTAAAGTGGCCACTTGCAAGTTGTTCTCCTGTTTGAATCTCCTCTGAAGAGTGGCATCATGGGCTCCTCAAAACAACTGTCAAGTGATCTGAAAACAAAGATTATTCAACATAGTTGTTCAGGGGAAGGATACAAAAAGCTGTCTCAGAGATTTAACCTGTCAATTTCCACTGTGAGGAACATAGTAAGGAAATGGAAGAACACAGGTACAGTTCTTGTTAAGGCCAGAAGTGGCAGGCCAAGAAAAACATCAGAAAGGCAGAGAAGAATGGTGAGATCACTCAAGGACAATCCTCAGACCACCTCCAGAGAGCTGCAGCATCAACTTGCTGCAGATGGTATCACTGTGCATCGGTCAACTATACAACGCACTTTGCACAAGGAGAAGCTGTATGGGAGAGTGATGCGAAAGAAGCCGTTTCTGCAAGCACGCCACAAACAGAGTCGGCTGAGGTGTGCAAAAGCACATTTGGAGAAGCCAATTTATTTTTGGAAGAAGGTCCTGTGGACTGATGAAACCAAGATTGAGTTGTTTGGTCATACAAAAAGGTGTTATGCATGGCGGCAAAAAAACACAGCATTCCAAGAAAAACACTTGCTACCCACAGTAAAATTTGGTGGAGGTTCCATCATGCTTTGGGGCTGTGTGGCCAATGCCGGCACCGGGAATCTTGTTAAAGTTGAGGGACGCATGGATTCCTCTCAGTATCAGCAGAGTCTTGACAATAATGTTCATGAATCAGTGACAAAGTTGAAGTTACGCAGGGGATGGATCTTTCAGCAAGACAATGATCCAAAACACCGCTCCAAATCTACTCAAGCATTCATGCAGAGGAACAATTACACTGTTCTGGAATGGCCATCCCAGTCCCCAGGCCTAAATATCATTGAACATCTGTGGGATCATTTGAAGAGGGCTGTCAATGCTCGGCGACCATCAAACTTAACTGAACTGGAATTGTTTTGTAAAGAGGAATGGTCAAAAATACCTTCATCCAGGAACTCATTAAAAGCTACAGGAAGTGACTAGAGGCTGTTATTTTTTTGCAAAAGGAGGATCTACTAAATATTAATGTCACTTTTCTGGTGAGGTGCCCATACTTATGCACCTGTCAAATTGCACGTTTTCTGTTAGTACAATATACCTCATTTCAAGGCAGAAACATTACTGTGTCCAACAGTTATTAGATATATGAAACTGAAATAGCTGTTGCAAAAAAAAACAATTTTTTATAAAACATTAAGCTTAAGATTAATAGGGGTGCCCAAACTTTTTCATATAACTGTAATTGTCTAAGGGTCACTTCCGTCTTTCTGTCTGTCTGTCTGTAACGGAAATCCCAAGTCGCTGATTGGTCGCGGCAAAACAGCCACGACCAATCAGCGACGGGCACAGTCAGGCGGCAAAATGGCCACTCCTTACTCGCCGTAGTCAGTGCCCGGCGCCCTCTCCATACTCCCCTCCAGTCACCGCTCACACAGAGTTAATGGCAGCGGTAACGGACCGCGTTATGCCGCGGGTAACCACTCCGTTATCGCTGCTATTAACCCTATGTGACCAACTTTTTACTATTGATGCTGCCTATGCAGCATCAATAGCAAAAAGATCTAATGTTAAAAATAATAAAAAAAATAAAAAATAGTTATACACTCACCGTCCGTCGGTCCCTCGGATCCAGAACAGGCCTTTCCCGCTCCTCATGACGCTCCGGTGACCGCTCCATGCATTGCGATCTCACGAGATGATGACGTAGCGGTCTCGCGAGACTGCAATGCACTCTTTGGACCGGAGCGCGCGAGGAGCATCGGTAAACGCTTCGCCTGGATCTGGGGCCAACGGAAGGTGAGTATATAACTATTTTTTATTTTTTTTATTATTATACATTGCTATACACTACGTGGGCTGTGCAATATACTACGTGGGCTGTGCAATATACTACGTGGGCTGTACAATATACTATGTGGGCTGTGCAATATACTACATGGCTGTGCAATATACTACGTGGGCTGTGCTATATACTACGTGGCTGTTATACACTACATGGGCTGTTATATACTACGTGGGCTGTTATAAACTACGTGGCTGTGTTATATGCTATGTGGGCTGTTATACACTCCGTGGGCTGTGCTATATACTCCATGGGCTGTGTTATATACTACGTGGCTGTGCTATATACTCCGTGGGCTGTGCTATGTACTACGTGGCTGTGCTATGTACTACATGGGCTGTTATATACTACGTGGCTTTGCTATATAATACGTGGCTGGTCGCGAACAATCAGCGACAGGCGCAGTCCAGCCGTGAATTGGCACGGGATTTGAACCACGCTTCGCTAATTGGTCGCGGTTGGCCGAATCCTGTGTATTCAATGTATTATTCTAAAATCTTCAAATAAACTACATACATATTATAGAATACCCGATGCGTTAGAATCGGGCTACCATCTAGTTTAATATATATCTACTGTAGCTGGCTTTTTTTTTTCTTCACCTGATACCTGCCCCTTTTATTCTAAAGCAATCCTTAGCCCCCTTATTTTAACTTTTATTTGCTTCTTCACGCTGCCTACTACAGCCAGTTTATTGAAATCTAAGATCGTGCAAATGTACTGTACCTTTTTTTTTTGTCCCAGACACCAGATGTGAGTGCGACAAAAAAATCTTTTTTTTTTCTTTTTGTGTCATAGCCAACTTGTTGACACAATTTAGTTGTGCCCCAAAAAATCAAGGCCACATTTACATCAGTCTGTTATCTGAGGCTGACGGCTGGGTGCATCGGTGGTGGAAAAATCGTAGCTTCGCAGGCAATAGTTTGATAGTTCTGTCTGCTAGCCTAGTTCCACTAGTTTTTTTATTTTGGAAATTTTTTTTTCATTATTTTAAAAATTCACCAAAACTCCCCCCATAAAAAAATTATACAGTCTGTTATGTCAGGCTGAAGCCTGTTGTATCTGCGGTGGAAAAATCTTAATTTCGCAGGCATACGTATCATAGTTCTGTGTGCTAGCCTTGGTATCTTTTTTTTTTAAATTCACCCCCCAAAATTTTTTTATACAGTCTGTTATGTCAGGCTGAGGCCTGGTGTATCTGTGGTGGAAAAATCGTAGCTTTGAAGGCATACTGATCAGATATAATTTTGCTCCAAATAAATACATTTGTGTTGAGCTTTTGAAATAGTTCAGTAGTCCATTTAAAATGGGCAAGGGACAGGGAAGACGTGATGCTGATGGTGAATCCAGAGGACGAGGCCGTGGCCAAGCTGAAAGTGGGCCACAACAAAGACCCACATCTTCTCGCTCGACCTTCCTGTCCCAGTTTCTAGGGGAATGCAGCACACCACTATGGAAGCCAGAGCAGTGTGAAACGGTTGTTGGTTGGATAGCGGATGCCTTCAGTTACTTAGCCACCACCACCACGTCTTCCACACGGTCAAGTCTGAGTAGCCGTGAGTGTGGACCGCATATTCCTCACCCTGATCCTCCTTCCTCCCACCATGCCGAGTGTCCTGAGGCAACTGATCCCACACTTGGACACTCCGAAGAGCTGTTCAGTTTTCCCTTTCAAGATTCCGTACTCTCGGCCGGTCAACTTGAAGTGGGGCCAGATGAGATCAAATGCAGCGATGCCCAATGCTTTGACCAGCCACGGTCACACGAAGGTGATGGTGGGAAAGTGTCACAAGAGGTTGACGATGATGAGACACAATTGCCAGAAAGTCAGGAGGAGGAGCAGGGTGCAGATGTGGAAGATGAGGTGGTGGATGACAGTGACTGACCCAACCTGGTAGGAGGACATGCAGAGCGAGGACAGCAGCACACATGGGGAAGGAGGCATATCACCCCAACAGGCAGGAAGAAGCAGTGTGGTGGCCACAGACAGAAGGCATGCATCCGCTCCCCGTAACACCAACATTAGAGAAGTTGCCATTCCAACTGTTAGATCTTCCAGAGTCTGGTTATTTTTTTAAAGACTCTGCCGATAACCCCAAACAGGCCATTTGTAGCACCTGCCATGCCCGCATCAGCAGGGGTAGCAAAACTACCAGCCTGACCACCACCAGCATGATCAGGCACATGGCAGCATAGCACCAGACTTTGTGGGCTGACCCCCAGGCTCTAGGAACACTGTCTGCAGGGGACACCACTACGTCTTCCACTGCTTTGCGTAGAAGCCAATCCCCAATCCACCGTGCATGTGAAGATGCCTCTAGCCCTGCACCTGTTGTTGCCCAGTCAAGCAGCACCATCATCAGGCCCGTCCACGTCCTTGTCCCAGCACAGCCTTCAGTTGTCTATACCCCAGTCATTGAAACGCAAGCTGAAATACCCAGCCAAAGCCCCACAGGCCACAGTCCTAAATTCTAACATTTCTCTTCTGCTTGCGCTCGAAATGTTGCCTTTTAGGCTCGTTGTGACGGAAGCTTTCCGCAACCTGATGGAGGTGGCCGTCCCAAGGTACTCGGTCCCCAGTCACCACCATTTCTCCCAGTGTGCCGTAACAGCATTACACCAGCATGTGTCCCACAACATTACCTGTGCCCTCAACAATGCTGTTACTGGGAAAGTCCACCTAACTACAGACACTTGGACAAGTGCTTGTGGCAAGGGACGGTACATCTCACTGACGGCACACTGGGTTAACATAGTGGAAGCCGGGACCCAGTCGGACCTTGGGATGGAACACATCCTCCCCACGCCAAAGATTGCGGGCCCTACATCAATCAGGGTTGCCCCCACAGTCTACAGCTCCTGCACCTCCTCCTCCTCTTCAGCCTCCATCTCTGAAATCAACACATCAGTCAGAAGCTGGAAGCACTGCCTCAGCCAAGCAGCAACAAGCTGTGCTGAAGCTGATCTGCATAGGTGACAAACCGCACAATGCAGAAGAGTTGTGGACAGTGCTGAAAGAGCAGTCAGATATTTGGATGACACCGCTGAACCTACAGCCAGGCATGGTCGTGTGTGACAATGGCTGGGACCTGGTGGCTGCTCTGCGGCAAGGTGAGCTCACACACGTACCTTGCTTGACCCATGTGCGTAACCTCATTGTTCAACATTTTCTGAAAAGCTACCCGGAACTGCCAGATCTGCTAGTGAAAGCCATCTGTCTGCTCATTTTAGAAAGTCAGCTACAGCTTCAGCCGCCCTTGCCGTGCTTCAGCAAAGTATGCAGCTTCCTGCTCACCGACTAGTGTGTGATGTCCCCACGTGCTGGAACTCTATGCTGCATATGTTGGAAAGGATATGTGAGCAGAAGAGGGCAGTTGTTGACTACCAACATCAACAAGGCCGTCGATATTCAGTTCTGACTCCACACATAAGACCTCAGGAGTGGACATGGATGTCAGACATATGTATCATCCTACAAAACTTTGAGGACTGCACCAAGATGGTGAGTGGCGAGGACGTGATAATTATCGTCACCATCCCGCTTCTCAGCATTCTGAAAAAATCTCACAATTAAAGAGGATGCATTGCAGGCAGAGCACGAGGACATGGATCAAGGAACCATACAGGGGGATTACACTCAGCCCAGCCTCATGTCTTCCCAACGTGGATTGGTAGGCAATGAGGAGGAAGAACAGGAGCTACTTTAATGCGCTATAGACGGTACTACAAGCACAGATGTCATACTGTCTGTTCAGGACAGGGAGGAAGATGAGGATGAGGACAGCATGGTCAGTCGTCCTGTTGGTGAGGACACAAAAGTCTTGCCTGTTAGCAGTCTGGCATGCATGGCAAACTTTGTTGCGCCGCGTTTCACATGACCCTCGCATTACAAAAATTTTTGGTTACACTCATTACTGGTTGGTGACACTTCTAGACCCACGCTACAAGGAGAACTTTCAATCTCTTCTGCCAGAGGCAGAGAGGTGTACTAAAATGTTGCAGTACCAGAGGGCCCTTGTAGCGGAATTACTTAGAAAATTCCCATGTGAGAACGCTAGCAGCAGACGTCAGAGTTTGTTGTACAACCAAGGAGTCCAAGCGAGAGAGACAGAAGTACAATCCAGCTCAGGCAGGGGAACAATGACAAAGTTCTGGGAGTTTTCTCAAACCCTCCCATCGTGCCGGGACAGAGGCAAGGGGTGCTGTCACAAGAAGTGCAATGTTTAGGAAGATGCTGAGGGAGTACCTTGCAGATCATACAAACGTCCTCTGGGATTCCTCTGTGCCTTTTAATTATCGGGTATCCAAGCTGGACACATGGCATGAACTGGCTCTCTACGCCTTGGAGGTTCTGGCCTGCCCTGCTGCTAGCGTTCTGTCAGAGCGGGTTTTTAGTGCTGCTGGTGAAATTATAACAGATAAAGCGCATCCGCCTGTCAACTGAAAATGCGGACAGACTGACTCTTATAAAAATGAACAAGGGCTGGATTGGGAAAGACTTCTGTACACCAAGTGAAAACAGCGAAACATAACCTCTAATACATTTTTTGGGGGGAGGTGTATTCTCATGCACCTCTTCACAACCACACATGGGTATACGATTCCAGATTTGGTCTGTTTGTTGTTATCCTCCTCCTCATGATCCACAACCAGTAGTACACCAGGGTGAACGGATTCCGTGATGCCAAAGTCACAATTTTTTTTTTTGCAACGGTGTTTTTATGATGCCCGTTACTAATTGGAAACCAACACAAATGTTACTCCCACAGGGGAAAATGTCATAAAAAAGAGATGTACGTCTATTATTCCCATTTATTCTTATATTTTCCATTTTCCCTACCTCTGGACAGTGCTCTAATGAGGTATACCTCTACAATAAAAAACTATTCAAAGACTTTTATATCATTTTTATTTATAGCCCTGTCTCTGAGCTGTTGCTAGGGACAAACATATCTTGTTGGACACATTCAGGTTTCAAATCTATGAACCTGTGTGCGCCCCTCCCTTTTTTTTTTTTTTAATTTACTTTCATCGGTGGATTCACATTTTTTATTTCATTCTGATTTATCTTTATGTCTCCTCATTCTCCACCACTAGATCACCAGGCTTAACGTCTTCTGTGCTGCTACAGACAATTTTTTGGCAAGGGTGTCTATGATGCCCATATGTATATTTTAAAAAAAAAACTTACCCCCTATGGGGAAATGTTTGTCAGCGCATGCACTGCGTGGATGGGCATTACAAGTCTAGGAGACGCACTCCTTTTTATTGGGCCTAGTTTTTAATGAGGCCTTCAGCAATGTCTCCTCATTCTCCACCCCTAGAACACCAGGCTTAACGTCTTCTGTGCTGCTACAGACAGTCAATTTTTTGGCACGGTGTCTGTGATCCCAATTAAATATTTTTACAAATGTATCCCCCATGGGGAAATGTTTGTCAGCCCATACACTTAGTGTATGGGCATTACAAGTCTAGGAGACACGCTCCTTACCGATGGGCCTAGTTTTTAATAATGACTTCCTCCGCATATCATCATTCTCCACCACTAGAACACCATGGTAAACGTGTTCTGTGCTCCTACAGCCATTCAATTTTTGGCCAAGGGCATCTATGATCCCCATAATTTTTTAAAAATGTAACCCCCATGAGGAAATGTTTGTCAGCCCATACACTTAGTGTATGGGCATTACAAGTCTAGAAGACACACTCCTTTGTAATGTGACCGTTTTTTTTTTTATGAGGCCCTCCTCCATGTTTCTTCCAAAGGGGATTGGGGTGTGTGCAAATTTGGGTCAAGGCGGAACTTGCATTCAATGCATAAGGAAACAGTATGGCAGGACCAACTGAAGAATGTGAAGTGGGTTTTCCTGTGGCCATCCAGTATCTGGGTTCAAAGGCTTATTGGGGTGCATATGACTTGGTAGCAGGGCAGGCCTTGCATTCAATGCAACATTTTTTCAGGAAGCCCTCCTGTACCTCTCGTGAAAGGGGTAGTGGGGTGCGTCGTAATTCTTGGCAGCCCAGGCACTTACTGCATAGGCAATAACAGCTTAGGAGACCCACTGTTTAATAATGGCCCTTTGAGAATATTATTGCCGCCCGATGCCCCTCTAAAAATAGGCTTTGTTTAAGAGTCCCTCCTTCATAAATTAAACAAGATGGGTCTGCTTATGTGTCACATTCCACATGGCCAGCTAGGGTTGTTAAATGTTACAATGACATTCCACAGTGAATGCATTTGTATTGGTTTAAAGCAATGTTAAAGTTGAAAAACACATTAAAAACGCTGCATGTGAACATAGCCCAAGTGGTGGAGGAATATTTTGGTCTGGGGTTAATTATTTTGCCTTATATACAAGTCATTACCCTGGAAAGGATGTACCTTAACATATTTCCCAGCAAAATCCATTTTGGTTTCGTTTTTGTATGTTTTTTGGTGCACCTGTAAAAATGGCATGAAACTCTGACAATATTGCTTACAGCTGTGACATTGGAGGCACAAATGCTTCCAGGGGCGATCCCCCATGATGTTCCCATGTCATTTGAGCAGTGTTTCCATCATTTTCAAGCGTTTTTAGACCTTAAAAGGACCCCCGGGGGGATCGTGGTAAAAATACTCGGGTTTCCCATAGACTTACATTGGGCTCGTTGCTCGGGTCGAGTACCCGAGTACTTTAGTGCTCGCTCATCACTAGTTATGGGTCTAAAAGAGGTCACATAAGGTGACTATTCCCATAGACATCCACCATAGTAACTGGAGAAGGTCGCAGGGTAACAAATTTCATTCCAGTTCTATATTAGTACTGATTCTAGACCACTTGGCAAATAATCCTGACAGAAATGTAACTTTTATTGAGTTTCCAAGGTTACAAAAACATGGCATTTTCTAGAAACAGCAGCATGGCTGAGGACTACAGGTTGTGTGTGGAATTAGATTTACTTATGAGCCACGATATAAACCCAAAGTAGTACCAGTCTGGCACTATTTCTGGAAGAAAGCCATATTTTCCTAACCCTACACAACCATTTTAGGTTAGGTTCACACACATAACAGCGCTCTCCAATGAGCAACCCTCTGGGCTTTCCGTCAGAATCCTTGAAAAACAGGATTCTGACAGCAACTCACTATTATGAGGCTGATGGTGTAATTGTGTACGCTGTCTGACCTCCTCTGTTTTGGTATTCATCATTTTCAGACATGCACAAAAACGTGGTAGACAATGTTTTTTCCATGTCTGAAAAAGACGAACACTGCCTGACTAGATGCCAGGCAGTGTCCAAAGTGATTCCTGTTGCATCACAATAGTGAATGACTTGGTCAGAATCCTGTTTTTCGGAAATTTTAATAGTAACCCTGACATAGTGTTTAGGGACAAAGAAATGTACGTGTGTGACCTTACCCTTAACTGCTAGTTGGCCAATATGCTTTATTGTAGACAGTGTCTCAATCAACCAAAGCCAACTGTCCCAGAAGCGATGACCCTGGAGTGCCAGAAGAGAAGTGACAATTTGCTCCAACTTCACTTTCACACATTTAAAGTGGTATTCTCCAGATTGGAAGTTAAAGCGCTGGCGGTCTGACTGCTGGGACCCCCACTGTGGGGAGCATGACAGGATGTCACTAAACTTTGGAGAAGGAAGGCCATGATGCAACACCCTTGTTGTAATCTTCTGGTCCTAAGGCCCCTTTCACACATCAGTTTTTTGCCATCAGTCGCAAATCCGTAGAATTTAGAAAAAAATGGATCCGGTGACTGATGCCGCTGGATCCGTTTTTTCTCATAGTCTTGTATTAGCGAAGGATTGCGACTGATGGCCTCGCAATTCATCCGTCATTCGCTGGATCCGTCAAAAATTGTTTGTCTGGCGGCCGGAGACAACGTAGATAGTAACGTTTTTTGTGTCCGTCGAAAACACGGACAGCGACGGTCCGCAAACTTTTTATTTTTGCTCTTACGTTTTTTCCCCTCCCTCTTCAAAGAGCCATATTTATTTATTTTTCTGACTATATAAGGGTTTGTTTTTAGCAGAATGAGTTGTAGTTTGAATACCATGAACGGTCCCCAAAAAAACTCTGTAAAAAAATCCCAAGTGAAAGTAAATAGAGAATAAAAAAAAAAAAAAAAATGGGGCAAATTTATTTAAGTAAAATTACAGGGCAACATGACTAGAGTTGAGCGAATTTTTGAAAATTTGGTTCGGATAATGATCGGCAGCGAATATTGAAATTGCAACATTCGCCGAACGTCATTCAAGTCAATGGGAGTTGAAATGAGCGAATATGTTCAGACCCAATCTTCAAACATAAATTCGGCATGAATAGGGTACCAATACGGCACGAATATGGCAAATTCAGATTCGGCGATCATTTCCGAACAAATTCGTTCATCTCTAAATATGACTAGCTCAGTACAATTATTATTATTATTACAATTACAGATACCAAAATTGTATGGTTCTCTTCAATATTTTAGTGGTAATAAACTTCAGAAATTTAACCAGTTTCAGAGACCCCAACATCTTTTCTGCTGATAGAGCCATATGAAAGCTTGCTTCTTGCATGGCGAGCTGTTCTTTTTTTTTTAGTTTTTTTTTTTTTTAAAGGTGAGTATGGTGACCAAAACCCCAATACTTCAATTTTCTTTTTCTTTTTACAGTGTTTACTGCATGGATTAGTTTACAAGACCAACAACAAAAGAATACAGTTTAAGGTGGCAATAAGAACGTTTATTTAAATATGATTAAGAACATTAGTAGCATACATGGTAACTGCATTCCAAAATGGGAGAAGTCACTACACAAATTGCAATCTTCTATGTGCTTTACTGAGAATAATGTAAAAAAGCCTAAAGTACCATATACTATTTGTGGGATATACTGTTCCCCTGCAGAAGTCTGGCTGTAGTAAGGTAAATGGTCTGTGAATGGCGTCCCCCGCTGCCCCATTGATTAGTTTACAGACACAGTGATACCAAATATTTTTATTTTATTTTATTTCCTTATTGGAGGGTAAGAGGGCGATATTCATTTTTAGATTTTTTAATACATACCGTATATATTTTTTTTTCAGGTGGCAATGGCATCATTTAAATGCTGCTGTCTGTTATTGACAGCGACATTAATACCTTAATGACCGCCAATACATCATATTACTGACCTGATATATAAGAGACTAGCCTCCCCATACAGGTAACAATCCAGCAGCTGTCGGCTGTCCACTATAGCTGACAACTTGCTGCATCAGCCACGATCAGTGTTTGCACCGTCCATATCTGTTAACCCCTTAGATGCTGCTGTCGTCAATAATGACTATGTCATATAAATGTTTAGAAGAATGTGGCTTCTCCCTCTTTATCCCCATCGGTGCCCTCAGATCATGATTGTGTGGTCCTGATGGTAGCCATGGCAGGTCATGACTAAATACTGGCCTTAGAGTCTGATGGCTGTAGTAACCTGTTCAGATGTTAGGGACATTTAGGTGGTAAAAATACAATTTATCATTCCTGTCATGTCACTTTGCATTAATTCCTGAAAATCACCTGAAGGGTTAATAAACTACCTGACACCAGTTTTCAATATGTCGGGGGATGCGTTTTTTTTAAAAATGGTATCACTTTTGGGGGTTTACCAATATATATGACCCTTAAAGGCACTTCAAGCTTAGATAGGTCCCTAAAAAAATAAACTTAGTAAATTTCTGTAATAAAATGAAAAATTGCTGCTACATTTTTAAACCACCTAAAATGCTAATAAAATAAAACAACACTTTACAAATGGTGCTGATGTAAAGCAGACATGAGGGAAATGTTATTTATTAATGTTTTGCTATGGTATTACTATCTTAATTAAAGAGATAATCAAAGTTTGAAAATTGCTAATTTTTTTTACATTTTTGTCAAATTTATGATATTTTTTGTAAATAAAGAAAACATATCAACCTAAATTTACCATTATCATAAAGTATAATGTGTCACGAAAAAAACTCAAAATCACTGGGATTTGTTGAAGGGTTTCAGAGTTACCACCACATAAAGTGACACTGGTCAGATTTAAAAAAATTGGCCTCGTCACTAAGGGGTTAAAACAGGTAAGCAGCAGTGATCTGTGCTAACTTCAGGTGATGCTGAAACAGGGAGATGCCAGCTGTGGAGAACAGCCGCATCTGCTGGGTATGGTGTGGTCTCAGCTTCTCAACCTGCTGCAAACATGGGGACCCAACATAGGACATACTGTTACGAATTTTAAAACTGTATTAACAGACAACTTTCATACTTCTGTTTGTTGTGTTCCCCACTGATAGAACCAGGAAGTCAGTTGTAAGAAAAATAGTTCCCCATCCTCTCCTTGGGGAATAAGAAGCCATAAGAATTAACCTTTTATTAACAGTGCATTTCTTAAAGTGTTATTCACAAATAAATCACACCCTGCAGTCCAGTTCTAAATAGAACAGAAGTACATGTGTTCCTTCCACTCCATTTATTGTCTACGGGAATCCCTTTCCGGCAGTCTCATAGTCAATGAATAGAGCGAAGGCCACAAATGTCCATCTCTGCTTCATTCAGAAGTAATTTTATATTTTCCAATTATGTAAGACCAAAATCACATTGGATTTCTGCACCATTCTCCATTTGTGCCACTTTCTGCAATTTTAAGGGGTTGTCCCAGATTGTACTATTCTCAAAACGGACATTAACAAATCACTGATCATAAAGCAAGAGCTGGTTTTGGGAATCTGCCTGAGCATCAGGATTTTGCACACACGCTATAGCCCATCTGTGTCATGCGAGTGAACAATGATCTTTCTCTGCTTCTTGAAGTGAAAGCGCCCACAATTAGGAATTATCTCAACCACTCAAAAG
This sequence comes from Ranitomeya variabilis, assembly GCF_051348905.1. Lineage (NCBI taxonomy): Eukaryota > Metazoa > Chordata > Amphibia > Anura > Dendrobatidae > Ranitomeya > Ranitomeya variabilis. The sequence continues at coordinate 373,049,264 of NC_135234.1, forward strand.
TAAAAAAAAATAAATAAATCCACTTCCCATTTCAAGATCCTATACATGTCCCCTTCCTTTGTTTCCAGCTTAACTGAATGGACTAGTTTTCTATTGAAATAAATGATGGGAGACGGCGTATGCCCTCACTGTGGCTAGTAGATGGCTGCTGAAAACAGTCACCATTGTGCTACAGACTGCACAGGACTACACTTCTTTGCACATTTCAGGCATGCACCAAGACCTCAGAGTATAACACTAGCCCATACCTGTGACATCTGTGGCCGGACGTTGATTTCACTCAAGTTGACACTATGAGGCATCAGGTTGTTAAGCAGTTGGCAAAGAAGGACTCCATCCCGTAGTGCTTGAGCGAGGTCACATACTTGGGCAGTGTCCAGAATGACTCGATGATTGGGAGGAAGCACACGGCAGTCAATAAGCCATCGAGCACAGTGCCTCCACAGCTCCATCTCCACCCTGGTGCCCAAACAGGTGGAATGGATCAATTAGGGTATACAAAAAAAAGAAACCCAGCGTAGAATGACACCAGATTACTAAAAGGCAGCGTGGAGGAGATCGGCCAGATAAGACACGAGAGCAGAGTCTTCAGGCACAAGCAGCCTCATAGATGCCTGAGAGGACACTTCCGCCGTCTAATGAGGAACAACGAGCTAACTTCCTCTTCTGTAGACGACACCAGAGCTATGTGTGGTGTGTGCAGGCGTGACTAGATGTGGCCAGCTCCTGTATACCCCGGAGTAGACTATCAGTGTATATATCTGCAGAAATAACTAGTCCGCCCAGTGTAACAGGAGCAGGGGAATAATGAAGGGCAGAGCATAAACCTGCAATATAATCGGAAATGATTTATTATAATGTCTGTATAGAAAACAAAGCGGAGACAAATGACAAAGGCACGGGGGGTTATGTTGTTACTGCAAGCAATTTAATACAAAAGTGTTGTTGTTTAACAGTTCATTGGTACAGCGTCAATATCTGTCGCAAAATAATTGAGAAAAATCACACAGCAGCCTGGTTAGAACCGGATGTGATGACCGATGACAGGAGGGATCCATCCGAGCGCTAACACTTCCAACCTACAGGGTCAGTGTTGTCAGAGGAAGCCAGCGTACAAACGTGAGGAAGGAATTGTGCTGGTGAGCCCCATTTATTGGACGCACAACTGTGAGTGTTTCTTACAAAAATGAACATGTCACACAAATTCTAAGTGGAATGACCATTAAATAATAAATAAGAAAAATCCTAAGCAGATAAATAAAACAAATGTAGTTTACAATTAGAAAATCAGCTGAACCTGGCATGAGTGTAAAATGGCTGTGGAGACGCTAACCTATGCTGCACCGGGAGCTCGCGGTCGGTCGCACGTGGTGGCGCTCAGCGGCAGCTGCTAAGAGACTTGATATCGTTATTATATGGTCAAAGCAGGATGTGCAAGTGCTGTCAGATTCAGAAAGGCGAAATCTTATTAAAATCTCATGTCAGTCTCTGATCCCTCTGCAATTTAATAAAGAATAGTTTACAAAACAGAGGATTCCCATATTAAAGTTTAGTAGTGTTGCCTCAGGATATTAACCCTAACAAAAAGGGTCTCATACCCCACAAATCCGATCAATAGCCGCCTACTCTCCTGTTTTACACTCTTCGATCTGCTAGAGTCCCTGAACCTTAGCAGGAATTCACACAAGGCTTTGTATCTACAGAAATATTCACATGGAAGTAGTAACATACAAAAAGAAAAGAAACAGATAAGGCAGTTATAATCATTATTCTCGTATACATGTATAGACGATAGAAACTTCTCTGCAGAGAATCGGCGTACATCCAGATGTACAGTGCATGGTAGAAAAGGTCTCGGTCCGCCCCGTTACAGGCTACTTTGCTCTTGTGCCAGAGATTTGCTTCAGTGAGGACTATCTCTTGGTTCCTGAAGATTTCGGAGTGCTGGCAGGTTTCTTGGACATGGTGGGGATTTTAGAAGGTTTAGACAGTCCTCTGCGGGATGGTCCCCCAGCAGCACTACTCTCTGAGGTGTCTGAACAAGCGGACTGTGTCTCTAGAAGGTCGAAGTCAGAGGCATCACTCCCCCTTCGGCTGCTGGCGCGGCTTCCTGCGCGGCTCCCGGCACGGCTACCACTTTTCTTAGGATCTACAAAAAATGTAAGAAGATTATGTAGAGAACTGCATGACATCTGATGTATTCCTGGGCTTTTATTTAGGACATCTACTATATAATTGTCTAAGGGTCACTTCCGTCTTTCTGTCTGTCACGGATATTCATTGGTCGCGGCCTCTGTCTGTCATGGAAGTCGCTGATTGGTCGTGGCAAAACGCCCACGACCTATCAGTGACGCGCACAGTCCGGACGAAAATGGCCGCTCCTTACTCCCCGCACTCACTGCCCGCATACACCCCTCCGGTCACCGCTCACACAGGGTTAATGCCGGCGGTAACGGACCGGGTTATGCCGCGGGTAACGCACTCCGTTACCGCTGCTATTAACCCTGTGTGACCAAGTTTTTTACTATTGACGCAGCCTATGCAGCATCAATAGTAAAAACATCTAATGTTAAAAATAATTTAAAAAATGATTATTATACTCACCTACGCCGCCTTTCCTGCTCCTCGGGATGCAAGCGGCACGTTCCGGTGGCAAGGATTGTCTGGCAGAAGGACCTGCCATGACGTCACGGTCATGTGACCGCGACGTCATCACAAGTCCTGCGCACCTGCGCGGAAAGGACCTGACGTGACATCACAGTCATGTGACCGCTACACGGTCATGTGACCGCGACGTCATCACAGGTCCTGTGCGACAAGGACCTGCCGTGACGTCACGGTCACGTGACCGCGACGTCATCACACCCTGGGACCGGAAGCTGCCGCCTGACCCCACACAGGCGACAGAGCTACACGCGCCTGGGGAAGGTGAGTATATGTTTATTTTTTTAACCTGTGTCATACGTGGCTGGGCAATACACTACGTAGCTGGGCAATATACTACATGGGCTGGGCAATATACTACGTGGCTCTGTGCTGTATACTACGTCACTGGGCAATATACTACGTCACTGGGCAATATACTACGTCACTGGGCAATATACTACGTCACTGGGCAATATACTATGTGGCTCTGTGCTGTATACTACATTCACTGGGCAATATACTACGTGGCTCTGTGCTGTATACTACGTCACTGGGCAATATACTACGTCACTGGGCAATATACTACGTCACTGGGCAATATACTACGTCACTGGGCAATATACTACGTCACTGGGCAATATACTACGTCACTGGGCAATATACTACGTCACTGGGCAATATACTACGTCACTGGGCAATATACTACGTCACTGGGCAATATACTATGTGGCTCTGTGCTGTATACTACGTCACTGGGCAATATACTACGTCACTGGGCAATATACTACGTCACTGGGCAATATACTACGTCACTGGGCAATATACTACGTCACTGGGCAATATACTATGTGGCTCTGTGCTGTATACTACGTCACTGGGCAATATACTACGTGGCTCTGTGCTGTATACTACGTCACTGGGCAATATACTACGTCACTGGGCAATATACTACGTCACTGGGCAATATACTACGTCACTGGGCAATATACTACGTGGCTCTGTGCTGTATACTACGTCACTGGGCAATATACTATGTCACTGGGCAATATACTACATCACTGGGCAATATACTACGTCACTGGGCAATATACTACGTCGCTGGGCAATATACTACGTCGCTGGGCAATATACTACGTTGCTGGGCAATATACTACGTCGCTGGGCAATATACTACGTCGCTGGGCAATATACTACGTCGCTGGGCAATATACTACGTCGCTGGGCAATATACTACGTCGCTGGGCAATATACTACGTCGCTGGGCAATATACTACGTCGCTGGGCAATATACTACGGGGCTGGGCAACATACTACGGGGCTGGGCAATATACTACGTCGCTGGGCAATATACTACGTCGCTGGGCAATATACTACGTCGCTGGGCAATATACTACGTCGCTGGGCAATATACTACGTCGCTGGGCAATATACTACGTCGCTGGGCAATATACTACGTCGCTGGGCAATATACTACGTCACTGGGCAATATACTACGGGGCTGGGCAACATACTACGGGGCTGGGCAATATACTACGGGGCTGGGCAATATACTACGGGGCTGGGCAATATACTACGGGGCTGGGCAATATACTACGGGGCTGGGCAATATACTACGGGGCTGGGCAATATACTACGGGGCTGGGCAATATACTACGTGGACATACATATTCTAGAATACCCGATGCGTTAGAATCGGGCCACCATCTAGTGTACTAATGAAAGAATAACGAAAGCTCCTTTAATTACCTATAGGTATATAATATATATCTCATGACAAGGCACTAGTGAGTGGACCAATGAGCTAACTTTGTGAGTACAGCGGTTTTCAGCCCTTTTCACATGACATCTGTATGACATGTTTAGTATGTACCGTGGGAAAGCTCTGATGTACATGCTAAATGTATGTCAAAGGGTTATACCTGCTCAATGAAGGCCAAAGAGTGATCTTGTAGCCTCTGGCTGGCCGCTAAAAACCCACGTACCCTAATCATATACTTATTTTCTTTTAAGTCACATGCCTTTGGTTAAATATACGCATTAGGAAGCTGCAATCTCCATAGTGCCCGGCTACCACATGTCCCTGGGGCCAGGAGAACTCTACATCCGTTCTCTAACCCTTCTCCAAGAGGCAACAAAGGCAAGAACAAAGCATAGCTTACAGGAAAAGCCGCCAAGGAGGGCACCATGCTTACACAGAGCCTGGCAGACATTTCTGCATTTCCCGCTCTCGGAGGACAACGCACATCACTGTGAATGAGACCATTCTTTTGACACTGCTTTAGGGGCAGCTGTGTAAGGACATCTGCATGGGGGGTAGCCCAGCATTGCCATTCTCCTGGGGACCCTTAGGGTATGTGCACACGTTGCGGATTCTCTGCGGATCCGCAGCGTTTTTTGCAGTGCAGAAACGCTGCAGATCCGCAATTGATTTACAGTACAATGTAAATCAATGAGAAAAAAAAAATGCTGTGCACACTTTGCGGAAAATCCGCTGCGGTTTAAAAGAAGTAGCATGTCAATTCTTTTTTTTTTCTTTTGAATCTGCAGCGTTTTTGTACCCACTCCATTATAGAAAACCGCAGGGGTAAAAAACGCAGCAAATCCGCAAGAAAACCGCAGCAAAAACGCTGCGGAACCGCACAAAAAAACGCAGGTGCGTTTTCTGCCAGGAGAGACAGATTACGCACCAGAAATTCCTAAGTCGAATCCGCAACGTGTGTACATAGCCTTACATAGTTCAGAATCACTGCAGACACTTTGAATCTGTTGTCACTGCAATTTTATTAATTTTTTTTTTTATTTCTGCCATGTTGATGTTAGAGGTGGTAAGCTAGTGTCAAGAGCAAGGGCAATATACTGCACTGTATGCCTATATAGTGTATATTGGCTCCCACAAAACCCTTAAACCGAATAATGGCTCCTTACATAGCGCTCAAAATAGTATAATCCAGGATGCAAACACAGATGAAAATGTAATGCTGGGCAGAGGCGGTACCGGCGCTAACACGGACCCCTCCCTCTGACTCACGTGCCCCATAGCGGCTGCATAGGAGTTGCCACTGTCTACGACCACAGTGCCCATAAATGAACTGAATTGATGAGAATCTGTATATACAAAGAAAACATGTCTCCTTCGCAGCTCCCTTTCACACAGGATGTGTATTACAAAGCGTATTGACTTTTACCCTCCAAGTTAATTTATTTTACCATTAATCACATACTATTTGCTTTAAAAGTGTGATGTTGCTGTGTTAAGATAATCATCTTTAACACATTCTACTCCAAATCAAGTTACAATATTTCTCCTAGGACAGAAGTATGGGTAATATGTGGTTCCCTCTGCACTGCTAAAGAAGAAAAATCCAGGAGACAATAAAACTTGATGCGGTTATATTATCAATGTGTTTCAAAGACTTCTCTGACTTCTTCAGAAGGATATAACCACACAATCAGATGATTTTTCCTTTGGATCTTCCTCAGCAGCGCTGTGGAACCACGTATTATCCACACTTTTGTCCTTCTACGGTTTTCTTAACCCGTGGATCTGCAGCAGCTGATTTCCCCAGGACTCAGTTTTTCTTGTGTATAACACAACCGTACCAGATGAGCAATTTTCCTGCTATTACTTGCCCTCTTTCATTGAATTTTCTGTCCCACTGTTTTTTTCCAGCATACAATATTTCTCCTGTCATATAAACTGGGAAATACTTTATACACCTTTTCGACAGGCCTTATTTTTCAACTTAATATTTAATTTAATTTTCCAATTCACGGGAAGGCTGCAAGATAGACATAGTGTATGCTTCAGGAGACCTTTACTGCAAGTACCCTGGAAGGACAAATCAGACAAGGTCTCAACAGAGCCTGAGCTTGTCGGCACAATGTTACGATTTCAGGAGCAAAAATACAGCGATTAGAATAGATAATTGTCAGGAACAATAACCTTTTCCATTGTACAATCATCATTAGATTTATGGCACGTTGCTGAAAATGATCATCACCAATAAAGGTGCCATAGTATTTAGGATATTACGTACCAGGGCGACTTGATTTGGCACCAGGTGGGGTGGTTCCAGACATGTCTCCTGTCAGGGAAGAGCGGCTCGTATGGATAGCAGCTTTCTTCATTTTGCTGCTTTGCGCCGGCGTTACCTTAAAATGCCCATAAAATAATACATTACAAAGGACTCAATGCAATAGACAGACAAGCCAACAGTTACACTCTTTTATGGTTTGCTTGAAAAGAAAAAAAAATGCTGTTTTACTACTACTATACATAGCAATAAACACCACAATCTAAGTCACTTTCTATTCACTATCACACTACAACGCTCTGTTACTGCATCATCGCTGCAACAAGACTGATACCACCAGCATTAAGAAGTCAGAAATCTAGGGCCGTAAATATGTTTATGTCTTCAGGCTGGTGTAGATCCAGTCTCTGCTTGGGTCAAATCCAATGTTATCAGGCTGCACGCTGGTAGTGGTATTACTTACATGAATATTTCTATAATCTATGTCAATAAAGGCATTTCTAGCATGTTGTACTGGAAACAAGGTAGAAATACCCCAAAGCAATGCGTTTATCTTACAAAAGTCCAATAAATCTTAATTCTGTAGTGGTGTCGATAAGTCGAAATTCCAGAATATCTACATAAGAAAACCATTTTTTAAAGTGAACAGAAACGATTGACCATGCTTAAAGTTCATCATGATACTGTGCATTTAAGTGAAGGCAGTGCATACAAGTGACGGTCTACTGACTGAAGGAGCATGCATGCAATCTTATCTATATTTTTATTGCATTTTGAGTGAACACCAATCTGAAAGAATTAAGATTTAGAATTTGCAGAAATCTTAGTGAATTACAAAATCATGCATTAATATCGGAGGGAAAAAATCCATGGTCATTTTAGTATAGAGAGACCATTCTTTAGTTTTCCAACCAGTGTCTATGTCAACATGCCTTAACCCTCACATATTAGAAGGAAACGGATCAAAAATGGGAAAGTTGATTTGTTTGGATAATGACAAGTATTTCTCATCCATTCCAAAGACAATTGTTAGTTAATTCTAGAAAACATGACGAGGCAGAGTGTTAGCAGGAAGATGGCTCTTGGAAAGGGTGGAGGCTCTATTGTTGGAGGACCATACTGTACCTCACATGACGGAATCTGGTAGTCTGAGCATTCGGAGCCCCTAGAGGGCGTGCCAGCCTTGCTGTTTACAAGCCAGGGCTTCTCGTAACAGCGAGATGGCTGCTGTGGGGTCTGCGGGAGGGGCAATGACACACAGGACGGATGAGGGAAGTGAGCGGAGATGAAGAAGGGTGGTGAGTTGTCACAAAAATGCAAACAAAAAAATACATCTAAACAAACAAAATCTGAACAAAATACTAAAGCAGATCACGTAGACAAGGTAACATTTAATGTCTAAATCAAAGAAACCATCTGGAGAAACTCAGCCCATTGCATGGGTTTTCCCATGTTATACAGTGATGGCACACTGCTAGGATATACTGTTGCTTCATAATAAGTGGGTGACCGAAATCTAAGACCACCACCAATCCTGAGAATGAGGCGAATGGAGCGTTAGTGAAGACGTATGTCCCAACCTTCTCTTAGAAGCCGAGATACATTTCAGCCTTTCATCCCCAAATGTTCCGCTACGTAAAGAACCTGTGTTTCTCCTTTCCATTTGCTTTTATATGAACGTAAATGTATGAGGCATATCACACTCTAGGATCAGACTACACAGGGTTTATTTGTAGTCAGTAACCATGGAGGGGGGATATACAGATATACATGGGTAGTAGTAGTAATAATCAACATTCTTTTCATTTTAATATTTCTTCTTACTATAGAAAGGAAATATTGATGGCTTTTAAAGGTTACATAACATTAAGTCTGTGTAGTGTACCTTGGTCTCTTGCATAAAACTTACTAAAGGATTACATGGCCATGAACATGTGCTTTATGCATCCAGCCCCTCCATCTCATAGCAGACATCACTTTCCATAAGTACTAGAAGTACTCAAAGAAGGTGTAATTGTTCATGAAAGATCCCACTATTAAACCGAAACAGTCTACTTTTGTCAATATATTTAAACCTCAAAAATAAAAGACGCATGGCATTAAGAATCTGTAAAGCCAAAGGTACTGCTCTTCATACCTCTGGTGACATCCCACGATACACATGCTAATGTCAGACAGGTCAGGAGCAAAACTTACCTTTGAACCACTTGCAGGAGTAGCGGGTGAGGATGGGACGGATGTACAGCTATGGTTACTCTGGCTGGCACTAGAGCTGGACCTAGTAGGAGAGGCAGTCCTGGAAGACGGTTTTGACCTTCGCCCTCGTGACCTGAAAGGAGTCATTCCCTGGGAAACTCCTTCGGGTAGTATAAACTTCTCTCGCAGCTCGAGATTAGTCCTTCCCCTTGCTAAATAAGAGAAATATGCAGAGGTGAGGTTACATCTCCTGTAACTGCACTTACAAGATGAGCAAAAGTTAGAGCAAGCAAGACACATTTAGTTCAGCAAAACACGTTAACATATAGCAGGCGAAGAAGGGTTAGGTTGAGTTAAGAGTCAAACATCTGATAAGCCACACACGTTATATAATACCTACAAAAGACATGTAATCCCTACTTACACCACATTACTGGAGAAGCCTATAGAATCTATACATCCCCTGTGTACGTCCCACAAGGCAGGACGATCACTATACTGAGAGGAGCAAGAAGACGCGGTAGAGAAAGAGGAGATGGCAGAAGTAAAAAGCTGCAGTAATTATGCAGCGTGTACCTCACTGAGTCAAGTGAATCTTCAAGAATAATAAATAAAAAAAAAACTAGTGGAAAAGGTGCACATAATCGCACGCATGCAGGGCGCAGGCGCGGGATTCCAGTGCCACAACTGCAGGTCACGTGGCAAATTAACACCGGAGGAAGGGATTTCTTCCAGGCACCGCACACCCCGGATCCAGGAAGAACTAACTAACATTAGAGATTAAAAGTCTATTTCTCAGCAACAAGACCGCAGATATGAAGCATACAGCTAGAATGGTCAAAATCATCCTCTCACCGGTATGCCCATAGTAATAACCTAACAGCGTCTCAGAGTGACAGATTCCCTTTAAAAGGGATCGTACACTTCTGGGGACAATTTTTATTTGATTTAAAATGGCCACTGTTTTGTTACAATGACAGAAAGTGGTTTTAGAATGATAAAGGGAACCTGCCATGTAAAAAATGCTATTAGCCTTCAGATATGGGGTTATTCTGCAGGGTAATAGTGTTCTGACACCATGTGGCGTCCGCACTGAAAGCACCGCTGCCGGGAGGAAGTGTTCCTTATTTCCTCTGACAGAGTTCGGCTTCCAGTCATAGGTCATGGTGGTGAAAGGATGTGGTTTCAGTTACCGCTATATGTTTAGAGAGCGACCGCTGTATTCACGCCCCCTTCACTGACTGACTGAGGGCTCAGCATTAGAGCAGACTTCGGAATCCTCAGTGTGCGCCTTGTCAGGATCCTCCGGGCCAGGAGCATACAGACTCGTGATTGCAAGTATGTCACTTGCATACAAGTGGTCACATGTAAACTAGACATGCGTGGCCTATCTCAATACAAGTGAACGGAATGAAGCCAAAAAAGTCTAGGTGGAATGTGACCAGAAATATGCAAATCCCATACTTGCAATCACATGACAGCACCGGACAATCCTGACAGCAGGCACTGTGAGGATTCACAAGACTGATAAACTGCCTGAAGACTTGAGCCCCAATCCTGGACAACCCCTTTAACAATCCAGGAAACAGCTTCTGACAGTGTAACAAGACCACTGCCATTTTGATGTGCTATAGTGATTACATCCCTGGAAAAAACATGATGTGCTAATTAACCCCTTAAGGACTAGGGGTATTTCCGTTTTTGCATTTCCATTTTTTGCTCCCCTTCTTCCTATGGTCAGAACTTTTTTATTTTTCCGTCAATATGACCATGTGAGGGTTTGTTTTTTGCGGGACGAGTTGTACTTTTGAACGACACCATTGGTTTTACCATGTCTTGTACTCGAAAACGGGGAAAAAAATTCCAAGTGTGGTGAAATTGCAAAAAAAAGTGCAATCTCACACTTGTTTTTTGTTTGTTTGTTTTTTTATTATTTTATTTTTTATGATTCTCCAGGTCATTACAAGTTCATAGACACCAAACATGCAAGTGATAAAAAAAAATTCCAAACTTTGTTAAAAAAGGCCTATTTTCTGATACCCATAGCGTCTCCATTTTTCGTGATCTCTGGTCGGGCAAGGGCTTATTGCGTGCCGAGCTGACGTTTTTAACCCCTTTCTGTCATTGGACGTACCATTCTGTCCATGTGGGGTGGGCCCTACTTCCCGAGGACGGAATAGTACGTCCAGCACGATCAGCCGCGCTCACGGGGGGAGCGCGGCCGATCGCAGCTGACATCCGGCACTATGTGCCAGGAGCGGTCACGGATCGCTCCTGGCACATTAACCCCCGGAACACTGCAATCAAACATGATCGCAGTGCTCCGATGGTATAGGGAAGCATCGTGCAGGGAGGGGACTCCCTGCTTGCTTCCCTGAGACGATCGGTACAAGGCGATGTGCTCACCTTGTACCGAGCGTCTCCTCCCTGCAAGCCCCAGATCCAAAATGGCCGCGGGGCTGCATCCGGGTCCTGCAGGGAGGTGGCTTCACAGCGCCTGCTCAGAGCAGGCGCCGGGAAGCCTCCCTGCTGTGCATCTCAGATCGCTGATTTGACACAGTGCACAGCAAAGTGTCAGATCAGCGATCTGTCACTTTACTGTGATGCCCCCCCCCTGGGGCAAAGTAAAAATGTAAAAAAAGAACAAAAATTACGCGTTAAAATAAAAAAAATCCTAAATAAATAATAATAAAAAAAAACAATATTGTTCCAATAAATACATTCCTTTAGCTAAATAATAAAAAAAAACAATAAAAGTACACATATTTAGTATCGCCGCGTCCGTAATGACCCGACCTATAAAACTGTCCCACTAGTTAACCCCTTCAGTGAACACCGTAAAAAAAAAAAAAAAAAAAAAAAAAAAAGGCAAAAAACAACGCTTTATTATCATACCGCCGAACTAAAAGTGGAATAACATGCGATCAAAAAGACGGAAATAAATAACCATGGTACCGCTGAGAATGTCATCTTGTCCCACAAAAAAACGAGCCGCCATACAACATCATTAGCGAAAAAATAAAAAAGTCATAGTCCTCAGAATAAAGCGATGCAAAAATAATTATTTTTTCTATAAAATAGTTTTTATCGTATAAAAGCGCCAAAACATAAAAAAAATGATATAAATGAGGTATCGCTGTAATCGTACTGACCCGAAGAATAAAACTGCTTTATCCATTTTACCAAATTCATGAATAGCTAGTTTTTGGTCATACTGCCTCACAAAAATCAGAATAAAAAGCGATCAAAAAAAGTCACATGCCCGAAAATGTTACCAATAAAAACGTCAACTCGTCCCGCAAAAAACAAGACCTCACATGACTCTGTGGACCAAAATATGGAAAAATTATAGCACTCAAAATGTGGTAACGCAAAAAACATTTTTTGCAATAAAAAGTGTCTTTTAGTGTGTGACGGCTGCAAATCAAAAATCTGCTAGAAAACGTGCTATAAATAGTAAGTCAAACCCCCCTTCATCACCCCCTTAGTTACGAAAAATTTAAAAAAGTATTTATTTCCATTTTACCATTGGGGTTAAGGTAAGGGTTGGGGCTAGGGTTGGGGCTAGGGTTAGGGCTACAGTTAGGGTTAGGGTTGGGGCTAAAGTTAGGGTTTGGATTACATTTACGGTTGGGAATAGGGGTGTGGTTAGGGTTACAGTTGAGATTAGGGTTAGGGGGGTGTTTGGATTAGGGTTTCAGTTATAATTGGGGGGTTTCCACTGTTTAGGCACATCAGGGGCTCTCCAAACGCGACATTGCGTCCGATCTCAATTCCAGCCAATTCTGCGTTGAAAAAGTAAAACAGTGCTCCTTCCCTTCCGAGCTCTCCTGTGCGCATAAACAGGGGTTTACCCCAACATATGGGGTATCAGCGTACTCGGGACACATTGGACAACAACTTTTGGGGTCCAATTTCTCCTGTTACCCTTGGGAAAATACAAAACTGGGGGCTAAAAAATAATTTTTGTGGACAAAAAAAAAGTATTTTTTATTTTCACGGCTCTGCATTATAAACTGTAGTGAAACACTTGGGGGTTCAAAGCTCTCACAACACATCTAGATGAGTTCCTTAGGGGGTCTACTTTCCAAAATGGTGTCACTTGTGGGGGGTTTCAATGTTTAGGCACATCAGGGGCTCTCCAAACGCAACATGGCGTCCCATCTGAATTCCAGTCAATTTTGCATTGAAAAGTCAAATGGCGCTCCTTCGCTTCCGAGTTCTGCCATGCGCCCAAACAGTGGTTTACCCCCACATATGGGGTATAGGTGTACTCAGGACAAATTGTACAACAACTTTTGGGGTCCATTTTCTCCTGTTACCCTTGGTAAAATAAGACAAATAGGAGCTGAACTAATTTTTTTGTGTAAAAAAGTTAAATGTTCATTTTTATTTAAACATTCCAAAAATTCCTGTGAAACACCTGAAGGGTTAATAAACTTATTGAATGTGGTTTTGAGCACCTTGAGGGGTGCAGTTTTTAGAATGGTGTCACATTTGGGTATTTTCTATCATATAGACCCCTCAAAATGACTTCAAATGAGATGTGGTCCCTAAAAAAAAAAATGGTGTTGTAAAAATGAGAAATTGCTGATCAACTTTTAACCCTTATAACTCTCTAACAAAAAAAAAAATGTGGTTTCAAAATTGTGCTGATGTAAAGTAGACATGTGGGAAATGTTACTTATTAAGTATTTTGTGTGACATATCTCTGTGATTTAATTGTATAAAAATTCAAGTCGGAAAATTGCATAATTTTCAAAATTGCTAAATTTTCTAAATTTTCGCCAAATTTCCGTTTTTTTCACAAATAAACGCAGGTAATATCAAAGAAATTTTACCACTATAATGAATTACAATATGTCACGAGAAAACAATGTCAGAATCACCGGGATCCGTTGAAGCGTTCCAGAGTTGTAACCTCATAAAGGGACAGTGGTCAGAATTGTAAAAATTGGCCCGGTCATTAAAGTGCAAACCACCCTTGGGGGTAAAGGGGTTAATGATACCACTTTTGTGTAGATACGTTCTTTTGATTGCCTGTCATTGCATTTTAATGCAATGTCGCGGTGACCAAAAAAAACCCGTAATTCTGGCGTTTTGACTTTTTTTTTCTCGCTACGCCGTTTAGCGATCTGGTTAAACCTTTTTTTTTATTATTGATATATCAAGTGATTCTGAAAGCGGCGATACCAAATATGTGCATGTTTGATTTTTTTTTTAAACTTTTTTATTTTAAATGGGGCAAAGGGCGGGTGATTTGAACTTTCATATTTTTAAAAACTTTTTTTTAACTTTTGGCATGCTTCAACAGTCTCCATGCGAGATTAGAAGCTGCCATAACTCAATTGGCTCTGCTACATACAGGCCATGATCAGATCACCTGTATGTAGCAGAATTACACACTTGCTATGAGCGCCGACCACCAGGTGACGCTCATAGCAATCTGGCAGTTACAACCAGGAGACCTCTGGTTGTCATGCCAACCCATCGGCGACCTGAAGTCATGTGACACGGGCGCTGATGGGAGGAGGTAATAAGGCTCTTCCTGCGCGTGCATGTGAAATGTCGCTGCTAGTGTTTGACAGCGGCATTTAACATGTTAACAGCTGTGGGTGGATTGCAATGTCATGTGCTGGAAAAAATGTGTGCTCATTGTCGGAGGCGTTCAATGACGGACTCTGTCCTGTCATTGGACGTTAAGGGGTTAAAGGAATTTATGTACCGTATATTCATATTTTCTTTAGTTATTTTTTTCTGTTTCTGGAAAACTCCTTTAAGGAGCACTTGCTTGTGCTAAGAACAAAAGACTGCATAGTAGGATTAATTCTTAGTGCGACTGCACTCTCAAGCACAGGAGAAAACATGATAATGATTTGTATACATGGTGCCAAAATGCCTGGAGCTTTCATCTCTACACACAGGTTTTTGCACTTAGTAGAAGATGCTTAATTTCTGAAAATCATACCTCATAATTACTGCAACTTGTACCTTTATGAGAGATTGTCACCAAACAATGTTTTTTCTATTTTTCTTCCTACCATGCTACCAGCTTATTATAAAAAAAAAAAACTAATTGTGGTGGAAACCATCACCTTAATGCCAATTCCAGACAGAGCAATGTGAAGTGGACATTGCTATTTATCCATAAGATGTAAATACAATATATAGTTCTTTTTGCGCGTACGATAAAACACAAAGCTTGGAAAACCAAAAAGCACATCTAAAAAGCAAGAGCAGTTACCCAAACCTATGGATGAGACGGAATCAGTTCTCTTTAATTTAATTCCTGGATGGTGAACTAAGAAGGATAAAGAGGTGCAGAGGGGAGAAATGGACATGATGTAAGGCATGCAATGTGTACAGCCAAAGACAAATGCTTAGTAAGGTAACGGTTTAAATGGGGCTCATTATGTAACCAATCTTTTAAAGGAATCTGTCTCCAGGTTTTTGTTACCTCTTCTGAGAGCAGCATAATGTAGGAAAAAAGACCTCAATTCTAAAGTTGAATCACTTTGTGTCATAACTGGTGCACTCAGTAATCTATCAGACTTTTTAGATGTAGCCGAGCTCAAGAAAGCTAGCCCAGCCCACACAACAGCTTTCTGCATACATGGTCTATTGACAGTGAGCTGCTAATCAGAGGAGGGGGCTTGGTCAGACTAGGGCTCAAGTGAGGTGTAGTCCAGGCAGTGATTATCTCCTGGTGACAAAACATTCATTGTATTAAGTCAACAGCACACAGCCTAATAAGTGACACATCCCTGAAATCTGTGACTCAACCTCTAACCTCATGCTGTCTTCAGATTACATAGCTAAAAACTTATGACAGATGCCCTTTAAATGAACAGAAACAGGTTATGAAGGAAAGAAGAGGACGTACATATCAGGTCCTAGATCAGTGACTACATGCACTACCACAGACAGATATGCTCCATGCAGCAGGCAAATCAGCAAAGCAAGTATCAACCAAAACTACTCCTGCTTTGTCCAAATGCAGTCATACTGCCCTCTGGTGGCTGGATTTAAAGTATTAGACATTATTGCACCAACATCAAAGCTGGAAACAAGAGCTGCCTATAGGGGCGTTTTTAGTTAGCACTTGGGAAAATTGAAAGTCGCCTTGCTTCTCCTGATGAGTCCTGATCAATATATGTAAAGATCATCTAATGGCAAAGTGCTTGAAGGTGACAGAAGTGGTCTCCAGTTACATTTATTTTCGGGTACCAATAATGGACCACCATACAATGTATTGAAAAACTTTTCCACATCTTTTTGTATGGTGCAATCGAAAAAAACAATACAATTGCATTAATGCAATAACCGTGACACGAAAAGCAATATTATAGTCGTACCCATTATCATCATAATTGATTGTAACACATGTCACATGTAAATCGCCATGGAATAAATGGCGCTGTAAAAATAATAGTAAGAATCATTGTTTATATAGCACCAACAGGTCCTGCAGCACTTTACAATTCAGTGAATGCTGTTTCTTTTTAAATTTTAATCTATTTTTTTTTTCCATTTTGAAAGTTTTAACTGTTTACTGAATCCAAGGGAAAAAAAACAAGAGCATTATGAGTATGAACAGTGTTCTATTTTGGGTAGCAAAAATTCTTACCTCGGCAAGGATCGTTTTTCACCAAAAATTCATCTAGAGCCATCCAGCCTCCTCCAACCCGGACCATCACAGTGCTGCGCAGTATCCGGACCAAGCGCAACTGCTGAGAGTCTCCAAACTGTGAAAACCAGACAACTGGTTATTTACAGCAAAACTCGTGCCCGAAAATGCCCACATACCAGCAAAGACATCTATAGGGAAACATATACGGAAACATGTGTACGCTCATGGACTCACTGCACAAAATGAATCAATGTGTGCACACACATTAACAGAGAATGAATCTTGCTGTAGATCTGGAGAACATGCCTCAGTCATTGCACATTCAGCAATTTGGGATTTTAGCCACCAATTATATCCAGGAAAATCTGGCTATTGATTGTCATCTTCCCCAAGATCTACTAGGATGTGAATACAAGGCATCCACAGCACCCCCTACCATTGATTTGTTGGATTAGTTATGGAAATGGAGTTAGTTGTCCCACACTGACATGGTCCTATTCACATGACTAAATGATGAGAGATCTGATTGCATGCTTTGGCAGCTGTCCGGATAATGGGCTCCTGTAAGAGCTACGTCTCAGTAATTCGGGGGAAACTTTTATTACAATCCTATCAGCAGATTGCAGGTAAAAGTTCCCATATTGAGATCGTCACCGTGCATCTCACATGAAGGCCCCTGTCACCTTTAGCTGCGATGGAGATCACGATGCAAACACCCCGAGAATTAATACAGCTGTTCACTGGGACATGCAGACTCCTCCACACATTGAAGCACTGTGGGATTATTTGCGTGAGAGGCAGGTCTGAACACCCTTTTCTAAACAGCTCAGAACACATTACTGTGATTGTCAGAATTTTAAAGCTATCACGACAACAGGAAAAAATCAATTTAGTAAGTAAGCATGTGATTATTTGGGCAGAAAAGAGGCAGCGTCAGAATGCACTGTACCTGGTTCCCTAGGAAGAACTACATGAAAAAGCACAGGAAGAAAGAGAAAATTCTTTAGTTACATAAAAACAGCAAAAACACAGCGCTGTCTATTAGTGACTAGTATTGCACGTCACCATAGAAAGCATACATATAACCAGTTATTTGCACTATACCTTAAAGGGGTTGGTCCACAAGAAATGCTACAATACATATTCTTAAGTGGAAGCAATAAGAAAAATGCTCTTGTATCTAGATTTTGCACAGACTTGTTGTGGTGCCCCCTGTTGCTGCTTTAATTCCCCCTTAAACTGACCAGCTAATATGTCCACTGCCGGTAGACATACGTGCTCTCAGAAGTGCAGTCCTGCCGGCAGTGATGGATTTCACAATATCTATTACGGTTTCAAAACTCAATGACACCCAGAAGTGGCATCTTGTTGCCAAAACTGAACACAATATTTGGATGCAGTAGGAAGAAAATATGGAAAAAAAAAAACAGCAGGGGGCGCTGTAACATGTATATAATAGTAATATACAGACACAGGATCATTAAAATGATGTCAACTGAAAAAAGAATATATTCTGTTTTATGTAACAGAGAAATGGAATTTTCAATCATTGGACAAGCCCTTTAACCTCTTTCTGACATATTTACGCTGATGTCGGACTCCCTCCCTTTGAGTTGGGCTCCTGCTTTGAGCCCACATCTTTCCCGGCACGTGTCAGCTGTTTTGAACAGCCGCAGGTGGAATCGCGATCCCACCGGTGTCTATTAAACCGTTAAATGCAGCTGTCAAACTCTTCACAGCCGCAATTAACATGCGTTACTGCACCAAAATGGTATAATTAAAATGTCAGCTTGGTGTGCAAAACAGAAGCCCTCACCCGACCCCAGATCATGAAAAATGGAGACGCTACGGGTATCGGAAAATGGCGCAATTTTTTTTTTTTTTTTTTTTTTAACAAAGTTTGGAATTTTTTTCACCACTTAGATAAAAAAAAGAACCTAGACATGTTTGGTGTCTGTGAACTCATAATCAAGAAAAAAAAAACCTAGCACTCAACTTTGATGCGTTTTGTGAAATTTTATTGTAGTACCCAACAAACGTTTCGGTCCCTCATACGGACCTTGATCAGTAACGTACTTAACTGTGGCTTGGGCATAAAGAGACAAAAGGAGTCTCAGGGCACATAAACATGCAGCGCCAAAGCGCTGGGCTGGTGTGAATACTGTTGGAGACCTGGCAACATGTGCAGTGATCAGACGCGGTGTCCGCCGCGGACACCGCGTCTGATCACTGCACATGTTGCCAGGTCTCCAACAGTATTCACACCAGCCCAGCGCTTTGGCGCTGCATGTTTATGTGCCCTGAGACTCCTTTTGTCTCTTTATGCCCAAGCCACAGTTAAGTACGTTACTGATCAAGGTCCGTATGAGGGACCGAAACGTTTGTTGGGTACTACAATAAAATTTCACAAAACGCATCAAAGTTGAGTGCTAGGTTTTTTTTCTTGATTATATTAAGGTGTGGGAACCTACCTTAGCACCATATACACAGTAGTGCACACGTTTTTTCTATAACCTGTGAACTCATAATGACCTGGAGAATCATAATGGCAGGTCAGTTTTAGCATTTAGTGAACACTATAAAAAAGCAAAACAAAAAACAAGTGTGGGATTGCACTTTTTTGCAATTTCACCACACTTGGAATTTTTTTCCCCGTTTTCCAGTACACGATATGTTAAAACCAATGGTGTCGTTCAAAAGTACAACTCCTCCCGCAAAAACAAGCCCTCACATGGCCATTTTGACCACAAAATAAGAAATTATGGCTCTGGGAAGAAGAGGATCAAAAAAATGAAACACAAAACAAAAAACACTTCTGGTCGTTAAGGGGTTAAATTTGTAGTTCACATTGGCAAATAGCGATGCTCTCCTAAATTTTTATTCCTTACACCTACCCTGCAATGAATAGGATAATGATATATTCAGTGTGCATAAGATTGATCCTCACCTTAACCTCTTTCATACGTACTAAATCTACCAAAATCTCATTACTGTCACAAAGAAACAAACACTGCTCACCCGGTATTTATTCTCCCCAATCTGTTCCACTTGGAATCTCTTTGCACATTTGCATTGTGCCACCTGCCTGGTGACCTTCAAAGGAATAAGTCAGACATGAGCCCTGGCATACAAAAGCTGCTAGAAAAAGACAACATCCTTGTTAATAAAGGATAATCACGTACTTCATCCTCAATCTTATCTGCATCGGTAGTTGGCCGGTAAGCATCTTTATTGGGATGAAGGGCGGCTACGAACTCGTAATAATCGATGTATCCATCGCCATCCCGGTCAAAGATATCGGCTACAGCTGTCATTTCAAGCTTTGTGGTTGGAAATTCTGCAGAAGACATCAAATGTTGGTCACTGAATAAAGGGGATGAACCCTAGAGATTCCTGCACCATCATGTGGACATCCTCGGTACAGTCTACTTACTGGATGCCAATATTCCATCAATAAATTCTTGTCTGGTTATTTTGCCATCCTGGTCTTTGTCTATCCTGCGGAAGAAATCCATCACCCGAGATTTCTTGTGATTCATCCACCGCATGTATTTCTTCCTCCAGATGTCAAAGTCAAAATTGGCAAATTCTTTTAACTTAAAAAAAAAAAGAAAAAAAAAAAAAGAAAGGAAGTTTATCAAGCCAAAGCCTTCGAGAATCTGACAACCGTGCAGGGAAATACACTGCTCACTAGAATATGTGCCACCCTACCTCTTCCAACCTGTCTAGGGCGTCGTTAAGCTTCCGCTGTCTCTCCAAAGCCAACAGCCACACCTGCTGCCAACGGGCAGAGAGCTGGTTGATCCTTGGGTTTTTGGTCTCTGACTGGGAGGGCACCTGAAAAATAGGTGGGGTGGACTGCACTGCAGGTTTCCCTAAAAAGAAAATAAAGTGATCTAGTTGCATTGTAAAAATCTGAATTATAACCTTTTCACATAGACATTAATGTTCAGTCCTAGAAGTGTTAAATAATAATCAGCTGTAATACTGTGGTGGATAAAATCATGATGTGATAACCAATATGTAATACATGTAATCCTCATTCGAAAAATAAAACACAACACCCGTCATGATTTGATAAATCAGCAAGGCCCACTCACGGTTTCGGGTCTTGTCATTGAATGAAGAGTGGTTAGGGTCTGTTTTCCTCTTGTATGTCTTTGTAACTCTATCCACATCTGGTTGTTTCTGAGTCATTTCCTCCATAAACACCTTCATAAAGAATATACAAAAGGCTTGTCAAATGTCATTCTCACCCATATGAACATCATACGAACATTGTCCTTCTATACAATATGAAGAATAGTGAGATTTCTCTATGGTATCTGTGGAAACACGCATGTTCATGGTCATATTTTGTTATGTTATCCATGCATTAATTTACTACAGACACAACAATTCTTATAATTGGATTTCAGTAATAACTGCTTTGTGCTAATAAAATAACCAGATCTGGACCAGTTGTTTTCTGGTGGCTAATCAGTAAGATCCTAGCTTTTTAATATTTATTAAAATGTATATACAAGTGCTTCTCACTAAATTAGAATATCATCAAAAAGTTAATTTATTTCAGTTCTTCAATACAAAAAGTGAAACTCATATATTATATAGAATCATTACAAACAGAGTGATCTATTTCATGTGTTTATTTCTGTTAATGTTGATGATTATGGCTTACAGCTAATGAAAACCCAAAAGTCATTATCTCAGTAAATCAGAATACTTTATAACACCAGCTTGAAAAATGATTTTAAAATCCAAAATGTTGGCCTACTGAAATGTTCAGTGAATGCACTCAATACTTGATCAGGGCTCCTTTTGCATCAATTACTGCATCAATGCGGCATGGCATGGAGTCAATCAGCCTGTGGCACTGCTGAGGTGTTATGGAAGCCCAAGTTGCTTTGATAGCAGCCTTCAGCTCATCTGCATTGTTGGGCCTGGTGTCTCATCTTCCTCTTGACAATATCCCATAGATTCTCTATGGGGTTAAGGTCAGGCGAGTTTGCTAGCCAATCAAGCACAGTGATACTGTTGTTTTTAAACCAGGTATTGGTACTTTTGGCAGTGTGCACAGGTGCCAAGTCCCGCTGGAGAAATAAATTTCCATCTCCAAAAAGCTTGTCGGCAGAGGGAAGCATGAAGTGCTCTAAAATTTCCTGGTAGACGGCTGTGCTGACTTTGGTCTTGATAAAACACAGTGGACCTACACCAGCAGTTGACATGGCTCCCCAAACCATCACTGATTGTGGAAACTTCACACTAGACCTCAAGCAGCTTGGATTGTGGCCTCTCCACTCTTCCTCCAGACTCTGTGACCTTGATTTCCAAATGAAATGCGAAATTTAGTTTGATCTGAAAACAACACCTTGGACCACTGAGCAACAGTCCAGTTCTTTTTCTCCTTGGCCCAGGTAAGACGCTTCTGGCGTTGTCTATTGGTCATGAGTGGCTTGACACAAGGAATGTGACACTTGTAGCCAATGTCCTGGATACGTCTGTGTGTGGTGGCTCTTGAAGCAATGACTCCAGCAGCAGTCCACTAATCAAGAATCTCATCCAAATTTTTGAATGGCCTTTCCTTAACAATCCGGCTGCGGTTATCCCGGTTGCTTGTGCACCTTTTTCTACCACACTTTTTCCTTCCACTCAACTTTCCATTAATATGCTTGACTACAACACTCCGTGAACAGCCAGCTTCTTTAGCAATGACGTTTTGTGGCTTATCCTCCCTGTGGAGTGTGTCAATGACTGACTTCTGGACATCTGTCAAGTCAGCAGTCTTCCCCATGATTGTGGAGCCTACTGAAACAGACTAAGGGACCTTTATAACTGCTTAGGAAGCCTTTGTAGGTGTTTTTTGTTAATTATTTTAATTTACTGAGATAATGACTTTTGGGTTTTCATTGGCTGTAGCCATAATCATCAACATTAACAGAAATAAATACTTGAAATAGATCACTCTGTTTGTAATGACTCTATAGAATATATGAGTTTCACTTTTTGCATTGAAGAACTGAAATAAATTAACTTTCTCATGATATTCTAATTTAGTGAGAAGCACTTGTAATATACCCCATTATAATAGAGCACACCAATTTAATTTATTTTTTACTGGGACAATGGGAACATTTTTTTTTAGGGGAATCCGTCAGCAAGTTTTTGCTACCTCATCTGAGAGCAGCCTGATTTGGGCAAAGAGAAGCTGAATTCAACTCTGTATCACTTAGATTACTGAGTGCAGCAGTTCTGACACAAGCAGCACTTTTAGATTTACAATGAAGCAGAGCTGAGAAAGCCAACCCCGCCCACACCAGGCTCTCTGTGTACAAAGTCTATAGACAGTGAGGTGCTAATTACAGAAGCGGGCGTTGCTGGACTAGCATAGTCCATCAAAATTAATCTCTCTTAATGATAAATTCTTCACAGTCAGTAAACAACAGTACACACTTTGACAAATGACATATCCCTTAATTCTGTGTTTCAGCCTCTATCTCCCGCTATCTTCAGATTACACAGCAAAAACCTGCTGACAGATTCCCTTTTAAGAGCCCTTGATAACGGTAAAATAACATGAGTGAGTTACTATAATTCACATTGCTATCTTGATAACAAGCCATTAGCTTAATCTGTATGATAACATACTTCTTTAATGGGGTTGTCAGGCCTTGGTGCTGTTAGTGGTGGCCACATGACCGTAAGTATTTGATTTGCATATATGTGGTCATCTGCCAACTAGATGTGTCTGGCTTCACTGAATACAAGTGGATTGAGTGAGACGGGAGACGTCTAGTGGAAATGTGGCTGGAATTATACAGGTCACATACTTGATTACACATGACTGACTGCCCCCAGCACTGGATATTCCTCACAGCGTTCAGTGCACGCACAGTGAGGATTCACAAGTCTGTAATCACAGAGAGTGACTGCAGACTTGTACTCCAAAGCAACTCCTCCTTTAAACACTACAAGTGACCCAATATTAGATATATAACCAGTGCATATCTTACCTGATGTTCAGAGATAAGAGCTTTGACTTGATCGATGTTTTGAGGCATTGGGTCCTGATCCCTTTGGATGAGTGTGGTTTCTGCCCATTGGATCCAGTTAAACAACTCATCCAGTAGGTCAGAATTGGCAATGAGATCAGAGAGAGCTGCTTGTAACCTCTGTTGGTGTTGATTTCCCCAAGTCAAAACCTTAAGAGATTAAACATTTTATTGTCTCAAGAGTTTAATAGCCGTTTAAAAACCAAATAAATTACGGCAATCAAATTTTCAAAAAATCACCCATGCTCAGTTCAGAACTTTTCAAATCTAGATAGACACAGTAGAATATTCTGTCTGTACATCGCTTTTAGTAATGTTTACACTGTGGACTAGGACTATGGCTATACCTCTTCGAATCGTGCCCGGATAATAGTGATCCAGTGCTTGACCGTGGTGATACAGTCTGGATGGCATACAGTTAGGATCCTTTCGCCCATACTGACTGCGGTGTTCACATCCACCTGTTTCTCTTCTACTTTATTCATGAAATCCTAGAGAAGTAAAAGAGAACATTCGCTAAATAAGCAACCAAATGCAGAATGTACAATGAAAGAGGAAAACATATTAGATGATGCCAGTATTAATATCAGCACTATCATCCCACCTTGTGAACATCAATGAGTGACTGCAAAGCATCTGCATCATCAGGAAGAGCCCCCCGAAAACGCAAAGTCTGCTCTGCCTCTGACAGCCACTCCAGGAGCACATGGACGGTACTACGGAATTCTTCAGCCTAAAAAGGCACAAAATACCATTTAGTGCATTTTACTAGGTAAATTCAAAGTATTCTATGTTAAAGCAGATTTTCTGTAAAAATGTGATGCTCTTATTTGTGTTATTCACCTGTTTCAGAGCTTGCTCCAGACGGGTCTGTTTAGACACAGACAGCTTGCAGACAGTATCCCAACGTGTGCTAAGTTCCTGGACTTGAACCTTTACCCAGGTAGTATCCTCTCTGCTACTATCCAAAAGTTCCCTGGCAGAGCGCTTTAGGGCTTGAACACTGCTAGTTCTCTTCCCAAGCTCTTTTTGGAAAACCTAAATTAAAAAAAATATATAAAACAATTATAATGATAAATAAGCACACTAAAGATAAAATGTTCAAATCTATGCAATATTTTAAGAGTAAATACACTTAAACGTACTTTATGGGCATCCATCAAGTTCATTACGAGGTCCAAATCTCCATGCACGGGTTGATCTTCTGCCAATTGAGGTTCTACCTTGTATAACCAGTCAACCAGTGCCTGTAAAGCGTCCATGAACTGGCCGGAGAACAGCAAAGCTTCCTCCAGTTTATGTTGTCTGTAAAGAAAAATCCATCACAATCAACTTATTAAACTTAATATTTTCAAAAAAGAAAAATATGTTATGAAAGAGAAATGATCTTGTATCCACCCACACCATCCATCCATACACCAGATGCTCCAGCCATCACGTGAAATAAATTTACAGCTAACCAACAAGTCTTAAATCTAGAACAATTACCTTTCAACTGACTTCCCACACACTGTGTCCCATTTATCCCTCACTTCTCCAAGAAGATGGTCTAGCTTTTGTACATCATCACTTAGTGCCGCTTTTTCCTTTAATGCACGTCCTGTCCTGACCGTCGTGTCATAAACAGGCTGTTTACTTCCTAAAGTTTTCTGGAATTCCTATTGTAAGAAAAAAATGTTTCAGGTTTACATGCAAAGAAAGATCCAGGACTTTCAATATAGCAGAAGCAAAAGGCAGACATGCAATTCCCAATAACAGCTGTAACCTTCATGCGGAGAAATAATTAACGGATCAGACACAATCTAACCTTGTGCTTGGAAAGCTGCAGTTTAATCTTGTCTGGATCATTCGAGATTTCTAATTCAGAATCCAAATGATTCTCAGCTTCTTCCAACCAGTCAACCAATTTCTTCCAGGCTTCATGGAACTATACCACAAAACAGAGAAATCCACTGTATTCAGTAAGGTAGACACAAAAGTCTTGTATTTCTAATCCTTAACACGTGCTACTGTAAACACAATTTACAAAGGAAAGCGATGATCTGAAACAAGTGCTGCGGTTAATGCAGTATGTTCAATTGTAACAGAGGTAGCTGTGCTGTGCTGCTGGCTGGTATGAAATAAAAGATGTCCACGGTGTAGTGAAATGGTAGTGGTTTTATTCTCAACGCATTTCGAAGTATCCATAACTTCTTCACCACTTCTGTGTTTTTCCTGATAAAAGGCATTGTAGATACTTTGAAAGGCATTGAGAATAAAATAGGGATTTTTGTGTACTCACCGTAAAATCCTTTTCTCCGAGCCATTCATTGGGGGACACAGCTATTATTGGAACTCCCAAACTGTGAAGCTGGATTCATATCTTGAGCCTATAAAGTGTTGTGCTTTCTCACAATACCAGGCGTGCACGCTCTACTCTGGATAATGCTCAATTGCGCTTTTGTTTTTTGTCCCCTTAGCTTTCTCTCAACACTACTGCCAGTGTAGTATAGTGACAGTGTGTCAACTGTCTTTTACGATATCTAGCACCGTTCTGCTCCTCTTTTGAGTCATGTGACGGCAATCCCGACCAGTAAGATCATACTGCGCTCTGTGACCCAGAAGGGGCTTTTACAGAGTAAGCTTATGGAGCGTCAGAACAAGGCTTTCTGGACTTACAAAGTAAAAGATTTTTGGCTCACACACGGAGTGGTCCGGAGAGTTGAGATCCTTATCACGAGTTTCAGAAGAGAAGCAGAACAGCACTAGACCCCGGAGAAGACAGCGATCAGTGAGTACATTAACACACTGACACTACACTACCATTTACACAGGTTTAAGACAAAAGCAAAATTAAAGAGTACACTTGTTGAAATGAAAATTGTATTGGAGTACCACAATTGTTACCCAATGTCCTAGCGCTTTATACACACCTGCTTCGCTCTCTTCCGTGCATCATCCAGGGATCGCCCTCTCTCCACAGATCTCTGAACCACCTTTTCCCATCTAGACTGGACACTTAGCAGGAGATTCTTTATCAGGACAACATCCTGCTTCTGGCTGAGAAACTTTAATTGGTTACCGGTTTTGTCCAAATCAATTATTTGTTCCCGATGTACATTAACCTCATTTACAAAAACCTAAGAGAAAAAAAAATTGTAATCATTTGAAAGCAATGTTAGTCATGGAATAAAGAAAAACAATCAATTAATGAATGGTATTTTTCCAAGCAAATAACCTTATGTTCGTCAATCTGGAAAAGAACAGTGTCCAGGATGAGACTAGGAGGGGGCGCAATGTTCAGGCTCTGCTCAGCTTGTGTCAACCAGTTGATGAAGTCTTGCAATGAATTCTGGAAGTCTGTGGCGAGGTTGAGTGCTTCTTCCAATTTTGCCTGTTGACAAACAATTCTCAATTAGGTGTAATAACTATAAAAGCTTTAGAAAGAGATAGCATGTGAATGAAGTGTAGTCCAAACAAAGAAGTGTCCAACTTGCCCCGTGAAAACTTACCTTCCTCTCATCTACTTTATTGTTAATGTTCTGCCATTTTCTCTTCAGAAGACCAACGTTCTGCTCAGTGACGGAGCCTGCAGAATCATCCCGGCTCAGAAGCATTAACTGCCCCTTGTCCAGAAGCTGTTTATACAGTTCTTCATTTGCTTTCACTTCAGCATACAATTCCTTCAAAGATAAAGGGATAGTGATGGTGTAGAGATCTACGCTTACTTTTTACGAAAGCACATAAACATTCTGGCTTGGACTGGCCAACAGGAGAATCCTCCGGTGGGCCCCTGTGCAGGAGTGGGTCACCACACTCTGATATGAGCAGTACTTAGAACAATACACTTGAATCACTGTGCACAGACAAAGGCAGCATCTTACACACTTAACAATTTACCCGGTTAATGATAAAATATATTAATTTATGATTGAGGATAATGTCACATTTGCATGTAATTGAAAAGTGGAGTTGGTTACTGGTGGCCCAGTCCGACACTGTATAATATATTTCAGAATCCCTGTACATCAGAGAGCTCTACTACTAAACAGTATTAAATTAAATAAGTATTCACCTGGGGCATCAATCCCTCCGGTCATACCTTTGCCTACCTAAACCAGTTACACTGGAGACCACAGAAAACTGTCTTACCATATGAGCCTGCAGCTGTTCCCGGGCTGTCTCTGGAAGCCCACCAGTGGGTTTGGCGGCTGTAAGTTGGCTTTCTATTCTGCTTTGCCACTGGATGAAATCTTCAATCTCCCCAGTGAACCCCTGAGCCTATAAGGCAAACCAGAACAGGTAAAGCTTAGATAATGCAATATACACAGTGTGCAACATGAACAAACAAGGACTAATGGAGAATCTCTTTATGAGAAGCCTAATAGCGTAAAAACCACCCTGTAGGATTCTCCCACAAATATCCCAGGTCAGTGCGTGGTCCTTGAATCATGTGCTCACTCTTTCTAAAACACATTGTGACAAAATGATGTTGCTTAGGGCAGGTTCACATGCGCGTATAAAAAATTGTTTAGAGTTGCATTCAGAAAAGTGGGATGATTTTTTTTCCTCTTCCTTGTCATGCACGAGAAGTCAGTATACAATGTTATTTTATCAGCAGCTATTAATCATCCACAGTTTTCTGTTACAGAACTGCAATGTAGCCTTAAAAATTGAATGCTATACAGAGGCTTAATACAGTATCTGATTTTTTTGTGTGCACCGACTTGAATAGGTGAGTCTCATCTGAATTACAGAAAAAAATAGTGCATTCTACAATTTTTTTTCACAACCAGTTTCGGTCAGTGAAAAAAAAAATCACTTATCTGCACTGTTCCTTTAACCCCTTTACCCCCAAGAGTGGTTTGCATGTTAATGAACAGGCCAATTTTTAAAATTCTGACCACTGTTCCATTATGAGGTTATATCTCTGAAGCGTTTCAACGGATCCTGATGATTTTGACAATGTTTTCTAGTGACATATTGTACATCTTGTTAGTGTTAGAATTTCTTTGATATGACTTGTGTTTATTTGTGAAAAAAAACCCAGAAATTTGGCGAACATTTTGAAAATTTCCCTATTTCCAAATTTGAATTTTCATGCCCATACATCACAGATATGTCACACAAAATACTTAACCCCTTCACCCCCAAGGGTGGTTTGCACGTTAATGACCAGGCCAATTTTTACAATTCTGACCACTGTCCCTTTATGAGGTTATAACTCTGGAACGCTTCAACGGATCTTGGCGATTCTGACATTGTTTTCTCGTGACATATTGTACTTCATGATAGTGATAAAATTTATTCGATATAATCTGCGTTTATTTGTGAAAAAAACGAATATTTGGCGAAAATTTTGAAAATTTCGCAATTTTCCAACTTTGAATTTTTATGCCCTTAAATCACAGAGATATGTCAAGCAAAATACTTAATAAGTAACATTTCCCACATGTCTACTTTACATCAGCACAATTTTGGAACCCAAATTTTTTTTTGTGACGGAGTTATAAGGGTTAAAAGTTGACCAGCAATTTCTCATTTTTACAACACCATTTTTTTTTAGGGACCACATCTCATTTGAAGTCATTTTGAGGGGTCTATATGATGGAAAATACCCAAGTGTGACACCATTCTAAAAACTGCACCCCTCAAGGTACTCAAAACCACTTTCAAGAAGTTTATTAACCCTTCAGGTGTTTCACAGAAATTTTTGGAATGTTTAAATAAAAATGAACATTTAACTTTTTTTCACAAAAAAATTATTTCAGCTCCAATTTGTTTTATTTTACCAAGGGTAACAGGAGAAAATAGACCCCAACATTTGTTGTACAATTTGTCCTGAGTACACCGATACCCCATATGTGGGGGTAAACCACTGTTTGGGCGCATGGCAGAGCTCGGAAGGGAAGGAGCGCCATTTGACTTTTCAATGCAAAATTGACTGGAATTGAGATGGGACGCCATGTTGCGTTTGGAGAGCCCCTGATGTGCCTAAAAATTGAAACCCCCCACAAGTGACACCATTTTGGAAAGTAGACCCCTTAAGGAACTTATCTAGATGTGTGGTGAGCACTTTGACCCAACAAGTGCTTCACATAAGTTTATAATGCAGAGCCATAAAAATAAAAAATCATATTTTTTCACAAAAATGATCTTTTCGCCCCCAATTTTTTATTTTCTCAAGGGTAAGAGAAGAAATTGGACCGCAAAAATTGTTGTGCAATTTGTCCTGAGTACGCTGATACCCCATATGTGGGTGTAAACCATTGTTTGGGCGCAGGGCAGAGCTCGGAAGGGAAGGAGCGCCATTTGACTTTTCAATGCAAAATTGACTGGAATTGAGATGGGACGCCATGTTGCATTTGGAGAGCCCCTGATGTGCCTAAACATTGAAACCCCCCACAAGTGACACCATTTTGGAAAGTAGACCCCTTAAGGAACTTATCTAGATGTGTGTTGAGCACTTTGACCCAAACAAGTGCTTCACAGAAGTTTATAATGCAGAGCCGGAAAAATAAAAAATCATATTTTTTCACAAAAATGATCTTTTCGCCCCCAATTTTTTATTTTCTCAAGGGTAAGAGAAGAAATTGGACCGCAAAAATTGTTGTGCAATTTGTCCTGAGTACGCTGATACCCCATATGTGGGTGTAAACCATTGTTTGGGCGCAGGGCAGAGCTCGGAAGGGAAGGAGCGCCATTTGACTTTTCAATGCAAAATTGACTGGAATTGAGATGGGACGCCATGTTGCGTTTGGAGAGCCCCTGATGTGCCTAAACATTGAAACCCCCCACAAGTGACACCATTTTGGAAAGTAGACCCCTTAAGGAACTTATCTAGATGTGTGGTGAGCACTTTGACCCAACAAGTGCTTCACAGAAGTTTATAATGCAGAGCCGTAAAAATAAAAAATCATATTTTTTCACAAAAATGATCTTTTCGCCCCCATTTTTTAATTTCCCCAAGGGTAAGAGAAGAAATTAGACCACAAAAGTTGTTGTGCAATTTGTCCTGAGTACGACGATACCCCATATGTGGGGGTAAACCACTGTTTGGGCGCATAGCAGAGCTCGGAAGGGAAGGAGCGCTATTTTACTTTTCAATGCAAAATTGACTGGAATTAAGATGGGATGCCATGTTGCGTTTGGAGAGCCCCTGATGTGCCTAAACATTAAAAACCCCCACAAGTGACACCATTTTGGAAAGTAGACCCCCTAAGGAACTTATCTAGATATGTTTTGAGAGCTTTGAACCCCCAAGTGTTTCACTACAGTTTATAACGCAGAGCCGTGAAAATAAAAATTCTTTTTTTGTTCACAAAAATGATTTTTTAGCCCCCAGTTTTGTATTTTCACAAGGGTATCAGGATAAATTGGACCTCAAACGTTGTTGTCCAATTTGTCCTGAGTACGCTGATACCCCATATGTAGGGGGGAACCACTGTTTGGGCGCATGACAGAGCTCGGAAGGGAAGGAGCACCATTTGGAATGCAGACTTAAATGGATTGGTCTGCAGGCATCATGTTGCATTTGCAGAGCCCCTGATGTACCCAAACAGTACAAACCCCCCACAAGTGACCCCATATTGGAAACTATACCCCCAAGGAGCTTATCTAGATGTGTTGTGAGAACTTTGAACCCCCAAGTGTTTCACTACAGTTTATAACGCAGACCTGTGAAAATAAAAATTCTTTTTTTTTTTTCACAAAAATGATTTTTTAGCCCCCAGTTTTGTATTTTCACAAGGGTATCAGGATAAATTGGACCCCAAAAGTTGTTGTCCAATTTGTCCTGAGTACGCTGATACCCCATATGTGGGGGGGAACCACTGTTTGGGCGCATGACAGAGCTCGGAAGGGAAGGAGCGCCATTTGGAATGCAGACTTGAATGGATTGGTCTGCAGGCGTCACGTTGCATTTGCAGAGCCCCTGATGTACCCAAACAGTACAAACCCCCCACAAGTGACCCCATATTGGAAACTAGACCCCCCCAAGGAACTTATCTAGATGTGTTGTGAGAACTTTGAACCCCCAAGTGTTTCACTACAGTTTACAACGCAGAGCCGTGAAAATAAAAAATCTTTTTTTTTCCCACAAAACTTATTTTTTGGCCCCCAGTTTTGTATTTTCCCAAGGGTAGCAGGAGAAATTGGACCCCAAAAGTTGATGTCCAATTTGTCCTGAGTACGCTGATACCCAATATGTTGGGGTAAACCCCTGTTTGGGCACACGGGAGAGCTCTGAAGGGAAGGAGCACTGTTTTCCTTTTTCAACGCAGAATTGGCTGGAATTCAGATCGGATGCCATGTCCCGTTTGGAGAGCCCCTGAGGTGCCTAAACAGTGGAAACCCCCCAATTATAACTGAAACCCTAATCCAAACACACCCCTTACCCTAATCCCAACAGTAACCCTAACCACTCCTCTAACCCAGACACACCAACCCTATTCCCAACCATAAATGTAATCCAAACCCTAACCCTATCTTTAGCCCCAACCCTAACTGTAGCCCCAACCCTAGCCCCAACCCTAGCCCTAACCCTAGCAATAACCCTAGCCCTAACACTAGCCGTAACACTAGCCCTAACCCTAGCCCTAACCCTAGCCCCAACCCTAGCCCCAACCCTAGCCCTAACCCTAGCCCCAACCCTAACCCTAGCCCCAACCCTAGCCCTAACCCTAGCCCTAACCCTAACCCTAACTCTAGTCCTAACTCTAGCCCTAACCCTAACCCTAATGGGAAAATGGAAATAAATACATTTTTTTATTTTTCCCTAACTAAGGGGGTGATGAAGGGGGGTTTGATTTACTTTTATAGCGGGTTTCTTAGCGGATTTTTATGATTGGCAGCCGTCACACACTGAAAGACGCTTTTCATTGCAAAAAATATTTTTTGCGTTACCACATTTTGAGAGCTGTAATTTTTCCATATTTGAGTCCACAGAGTCATGTGAGATCTTGTTTTTTGCGGGACGAGTTGACGTTTTTATTGGTTACATTTTCGGACACGTGACATTTTTTGATCGCTTTTTATTCCGATTTTTGTGAGGTAGAGTGATCAAAAACCAGCTATTCATGAATTTCTTTTGGGGGAGGCGTTTATACCGTTCCGCGTTTGGTAAAATTGATAAAGCAGTTTTATTCGTCGGGTCAGTACGATTACAGCGATACCTCATTTATATCATTTTTTTATGTTTTGGCGCTTTTATACGATAAAAACTATTTTATAGAAAAAATAATTATTTTGGTATCGCTTTATTCTCAGGACTATAACTTTTTTATTTTTTTGCTGATGATGCTGTATTGCGGCTCGTTTTTTGCGGGACAAGATGACGTTTTCAGCGGTACCATGGTTATTTACATCAGTCTTTTTGATCGCGTGTTATTCCACTTTTTGTTCGGCGGTATGATAATAAAGCGTTGTTTTTTGCCTCGTTTTTTTTTTTTTTTTTTTCTCTTACGGTGTTTACTGAAGGGGTTAACTAGTGGGGCAGTTTTATAGGTTGGGTCGTTACGGACGCGGCGATACTAAATATGTGTACTTTTATTGTTTTTTTATTTTATTTAGCTAAAGAAATGTATTTATGGGAATAATATATATATTTTTTTTTCTTTATTTAGGATATTTTTTTTATTTTTTTTTTACACACATGTGGGGAATTTTTTTTTTACTTTTTTACTTTGTCCCAGGGGGGGACATCACAGATCATTGATCTGACAGAGTGCACAGCACTCTGTCAGATCGACGATCTGCTGTGCAGGGCTGCAGGCTTACCAAGTGTCTGCTCTGAGCAGGCACTTGGTAAGCCACCTCCCTCCCTGCAGGACCCGGATGCCGCGGCCATCTTGGATCCGGGACCTTCGGCGAGGAGGGAGGTAGGAGACCCTCGGAGCAACGCGATCACATCGCGTTGCTCCGGGGGTCTCAGGGAAGCCCGCAGGGAGCCCCCTCCCTGCGCGATGCTTCCCTATACCGCCGGTACACCGCGATCATGTTTGATCGCGGTGTGCCGGGGGTTAATGTGCCGGGGGCGGTCCGTGACCGCTCCTGGCACATAGTGCCGGATGTCAGCTGCGATAGTCAGCTGACACCCGGCCGCGCTCCCCCCGTGAGCGCGGCCGATCGGCTATGACGTACTATCCCGGTCGAGGGTCAGATAGGCCCAGGTCACCTCGACGGGATAATACGTCTAAGGTCACAGAGGGGTTAATAAGTAACATTTCCCACATGTCTACTTTACATCAGCATAATTTTGGAACCAAAGTATTTTTTTTGTTAGGGAGTTATAAGGGTTAAAAGTTGACCAGCAATTTCTCATTTTTACAACACCATTTTTTGATTAGGGACCATATCACATTTGAAGTCACTTTGAGGGGTCTATATGATAGAAAATACCCAAGTGTGACACACCATTCTAAAAACTGCACCCCCCAAGGTGCTCAAAATCACATTCAAGATGTTTATTAAACCTTCCAGGTGCTTCACAGGAATTTTTGGAATGTTTTAACTTTTTTCACAAAAAATGTATTTCAGATTGAATTTGTTTTACTTTACCAAGGGTAACAGGAGAAATTGGACCCCAAACGTTATTGTCCAATTTGTCCTGAGTACGCTGATACCCCATATGTGGGGGGGAACCATTGTTTGGGCGCATGGCAGAGCTCGTCAGGGAAGGAGCGCCATTTGACTTTTCAATGCAAAATTGGCTGGAATTGAGATGGGACGCCATGTTGCGTTTGGAGAGCCCCTGATGTGCCTAAACAGTGGAACTCCTCCACAATTGACACAATTTTGGAAAGTAGACCCCCTAAGGAACTTATCTAGATGTGTGGTGAGCACTTTGAACCCCCAAGTGCTTCACAGAAGTTTATAATGTAGAGCCGCAAAAATAAAAAAATCATTTTTTTCACAAAAATGATCTTTTCACCCCCAATTTTTTATTTTCCCAAGGGTACAGGAGAAATTGGACTCCAAAAGTTGTTGTGCAATTTGTCCTGAGTATGCGGATACTCCATATGTGGGGGAAAACCACTGTTTGGGCGCATGGCAGAGCTCGGAAGGGAAAGAGCACCATTTGACTTTTTCAACGCAGAATTGGCTGGATTTGAGATCAGACGCATGTCGCGTTTGCAGAGCCCCTGACGTGCCTAAACAGTGTAAACCCCCTAATTCTAACTGAAACCCTAACCCCAACACGCTCCTAAGCCTAATCCGAACCCTAACTTTAGCCTCAACCCTAACTCTAACAGGAAAATGGAAATAACTACATTATTTTATTTTATTATTTTTCCCTAACTAAGGGGGTGATAAAGGGGGGTTTGATTTACTATTTATAGCGGGTTTTTATATCAGATTTTTTTGTTTGCAGCTGTCACACACTAAAAGATGCTTTTTATTGCAAAAAATAGTTTTTACATCACCACATTTTGAGAGCTATAATTTTTTTATTAAGATTTTTGGGAGGCAGAATCAACAAAAACCAGCAATTCATGAACAACTTTTTTTTTTTAGGGGGGCGAGTTTATACTGTTCCGCGTGTGGTAAAATTGATAAAGCAGTTTTATTCTTCGGGTCACTATGATGGCAGCGATACCTCATTTATATAATTTTAATGTTTTCGTGCTTTTATACAATAAAAACAGTTTTATATAAAAAAATTATTATTTTTGCATCGCTTTATTCTGAGAGCTATAACTTTTTTATTTTTCCAGTGATGGAGCTGTATGGCGGCTTGTTTTTGTGGGACAAGATGACGTTTTCAGCAGTACTACGTTTATTTATACCCGTCTTTTTGATTGCGTGTTATTCCACTTTTTGTTCGGCGGTATGATGATAAAGCATTGATTTTTTTTGCCTTTTTTTTTTTAATCATGTTCACTAAATGGGTTAACTAGTGGGACAGTTTTATACGTCGGGTCGTTAGGGATGTGGCGATACTAAATATGTACTTTTATTGTTTAGATTTTTTTTTTATTCAAATTTTTATTTATTGATGGAATAACTATTGATTTTTTTAAAATATTTTTACAATTAGTAAAAAAATAAATTAAAAAAAAATTGTATTTAATTCTTACTTTTACACTTTGTCCCACTATGGGACACTCAGATCTGTATGCTATAGAAGCTGTCAGCGCTGCAGTTTCTATTACACTAACCTGAGAGACTTTCTGGTCATCACTGGACATGACAGGATGTCTCTCAGGTCTGGAGACCTGGATGTCGTCATTATGACATCGGGTCTCCTTGGCAGCGATCAGGACCTCGCAGCATGACGTGGGGTCTCCGATCCACGCCAGAGGGGCTGTTAGCTTTGATCGCAGCTGTCATGTTTGATCGCAGTGTACCGGGGGTTAACCCCTTCATGACCTTGGGATTTTACGTTTTTCCGTGTTCGTTTTTCGCTCCCCTCCTTCCCAGAGCCATAACTTTTTTATTTTTTCGTCAATATGGTCATGTGAGGGCTTATTTTTTTGCGAAACCAGTTGTACTTTTGAACTACATCATTGGTTTCAGCATGTCATGTACTAGAAAACGGGAAAAAAATTCCAAGTGCGGTGAAATTGCAAAAAAAGTGCAATCCTACACTTGTTTTTTGATTGGCTTTTTTACTAGGTTCACTAAATGCTAAAACTGACCTGCCATTATGATTCTCCAGGTCAGTATGAGATCATAGACACCAAACATGTCTAGGTTCTCTTTTATCTAAGTGGTGAAAAAAAATTCCAAACTTTGCTAAAAAAAAAAAAAAAAAAAAAAAAATTGCGACATTTTCTGATACCCGTAGCGTCTCCATTTTTCATGATCTGGGGTCAGGTGAGGGCGTATTTTTTGCGTGCCGAGCTGGCATTTTTAATGATAGAATTTTGGTGCAGATACGTTCTTTTGATCGCCTGTTATTGCATTTTAATGCAATGTGGCGGAGACCAAAAAAACTCAATTCTGGCGTCTCAAATTTTTTTCTCACTACGCCGTTTAGCGATCAGGTTAATCCTTTTTTAATTGATAGATCGGGCGATTCTGAATGTGGCGATACCAAATATGAGTAGGTTTGATTTTTTTTTTAATTGATTTATTTTGAATGGGGCAAAAGGGGGGTGATTTAAACTTTTATTTTTTTTTACATTTTCACATTTTTTTTTTTACTTTTGCCATGCTTCAATAGCCTCCATGGGAGGCTACAAGCTGGCATAGCCTGAACGGCTCTGCTACATAGCAGCGATCATCAGATCGCTGCTATGCAGCAGAAATGCAGGTGTGCTATGAGCGCCGACCACAGGGGGGGGACGCTCACAGCAGGCCAGCATAAGTAACATAGAGGTCTCAAGGACCTCTATGGTTACAATGCAGGAGCATCGCTGACCCCCGATCATGTGACGGGGGTGGCAATGCGCTCATTTCCGGCCGCCCGGCCGGAAGCGCTGGTTAAATGCCGCTGTCAGCGTTTGACAGCGGCATTTAACTAGTTAATAGCGGTGGGTGAATCGCGATTTCACCCGCTGCTATTGCAGGCACATATCAGCTGTTCAAAACAGCTGACATGTCCCGGCTTTGATGCGGGCTCACCGCCGGAGCCGGCATCTGACCTTGGACGTACTATCCCGTCCGATGCCAGAAAGAGGTAAAAGTGCCGGGAGCGGTCCATGACCACTCCTGGTACATGATGCCGGGTGTCAGCTGTGAGAATCAGCTGACACCTGGCTGCAATCAGCCGTGCTCCCCCTGTGAGCGCGCCCATGAGGTACTATCCCGTCCATGGTCAGACGGGCCCAGGGCACATGGACGGGATAGTACGTCCAATAGCAGAAAGGGATTAAATAATATTGGTCCGAGTGCTGTCTGTATTTTTTCAATGGACAGCACTCGGACCGAAAATATGATCGTATTAACAAATTCTTAGCGGGACTATGAGCCCTCAATCTTAAAGAGCATCTGTCACCAGGTTTTTGCTTCCCCCGATCTGAGAGCTGCTTCAAGTTGGATTTGAGACCCTGATTACAGCGATGTGTCACTTACTGGGCTACTTGTTGTTTTATGATTGATAAAATCAGTTTCATCTGCTGCAGATCTATCAGTTCTCTGAATGCTGAATTCTCAATAACCCTGCCCACACCGCTGATCGGCAGCCTTCTGCCTATGCACAGTGAACATAGAAAGCTGCAAATCAGTGGTAGGAGTGGGGTTACACAAAGCTCATGAATATGGAAGGCTAGATGGCAGCATTCTACTAATCCTATAGTGATAATTTACTGCTGATGAAACAGTGATTTTATCACAACCACAGCATGCAGCCCAGTATGTGACACTGGAATAAAGATCTCTGTCTCTACATTATGCCGTGTAAAAACTGGAAAAAATAGATTAAAATCTGCGCTGCCTGTTGCCCAATGACAGGGGATACGATCCATAGAAATGCGGCTTATCAACACAGTTTTGAAGTT
Source organism: Ranitomeya variabilis (assembly GCF_051348905.1). NCBI lineage: Eukaryota > Metazoa > Chordata > Amphibia > Anura > Dendrobatidae > Ranitomeya > Ranitomeya variabilis. Next base: position 373,087,239 of record NC_135234.1, read on the forward strand.
ACACACTTCATCAGAACAAATCACAATGATAGGAAACTAGCAATTAACTGGGACGATATCCTGAGACATAAAAATACACAAAGAAAATGGGAGACGTTTAATAGCATCCTGGATAGGACCTGTGCACAGTATATACCATATGGGAATAAACATACTAGAAATAGGAGGAAACCAATATGGCTAAATAGAGCTGTAAGGGGCGCAGTAAGAGACAAAAAGAAAGCATTTAGAGAATTAAAGGAAGTAGGTAGTGATGAGGTATTAAATAAATACAGAAAATTAAATAAATTCTGTAAAAAGCAAATCAAGGCAGCAAAGATTGAGACAGAGAGACTCATTGCCAGAGATAGTAAAATTAATCCCAAAATATTCTTTAAGTAAATAGTAACGAACTAAAAAATGATAGTGTTGGCCCCCTTAAAAATAGTCTGGGTGAAATGGTGGATGAGGATGAGGAAAAAGCCAATATGCTAAATGACTTTTTTTCATCAGTATTTACACAAGAAAATCCCATGGCAGCCAATATGATCAGTGATAACAAAAATTCCCCATTAAATGTCACCTGCTTAACCCAGCAGGAAGTACGGCGGCGTCTAAAAATCACTAAAATTGACAAATCTCCGGGCCCGGATGGGATACACCCCCGAGTACTGCAGGAACTAAGTACAGTCATTGATAAACCATTATTTTTAATCTTTAAAGTCTCCATAATAACAGGGTCTGTACCACAGGACTGGCGTATAGCAAATGTGGTGCCAATATTCAAAAAGGGGACAAAAACTGAACTCGGAAATTATAGGCCAGTAAGCTTAAAGGGAACCTGTCACCACGTTTTTGGAAGATGGGATAAAAATAGCGTTAAATAGGGGCAGAGGTGGGCATTACATTAGTGTGTTTGTTATGCGTTTATTACCCACCTAAGTTGCCGAAATACCTTTGCAAAGTCTCCGTTTTCGCCTGTCAATCAGGCTGGTCTGGTCAAAAGGGCGTCTTGTCTTCCCCCAGATTTTGCGTAGTTTTCCGTTGGTGGCGTAGTGGTGTGCGCATGCCCAAAGTCCTGAATCCTCTGCCATGGGATTTAAAAGAGCGCGGTGTTCGTTTTCATTGGTGATCGGTGGGCGCGGCCATCTTCCTTTGGCCGCGCGTGCGCAGAAGCGGCGCTCTGCTGGCCGCGGCTTCAGGAAAATGGCCGCGGGATGCCGCGCGTGCGCAGATGGATATCGCGGCGGCCATTTTCCTGAAGCCGCGGCCAGCAGAGCGCCGCTTCTGCGCACGCGCGGCCAAAGGAAGATGGCCGCGCCCACCGATCACCAATGAAAACGAACAGCGCGCTCTTTTAAATCCCCTGGCAGAGGATTCGGGACCTTGGGCATGCGCACACCACTACGCCACCAACGGAAAACTACGCAAAATCTGGGGGAAGACAACGCCCTTTTGACCAGACCAGCCTGATTGACAGGCGAAAACGGAGACTTTGCAAAGGTATTTCGGCAACTTAGGTGGGTAATAAACGCATAACAAACACACTAATGTAACGCCCACCTCTGCCCCTATTTAACGCTATTTTTATCCCATCTTCCAAAAACGTGGTGACAGGTTCCCTTTAACCTCTACTGTGGGTAAAATCCTGGAGGGCATTCTAAGGGATGCTATACTGGAGTATCTGAAGAGGAACAACCTCATGACCCAGTATCAGCACGGGTTTACTAGGGACCGTTCATGTCAGACTAATTTGATCAGCTTCTATGAAGAGGTAAGTTCCGGACTGGACCAAGGGAACCCAGTGGACGTAGTGTATATGGACTTTTCAAAAGCTTTTGATACGATGCCACACAAAAGGTTGATACATAAAATGAGAATAATGGTGATAGGGAAAGATATGTGTAAGTGGGTTAAGAGCTGGCTCAGGGATAGGTAACAAAGGGTGGTTACTAATGGAGCACACTCGGACTGGGTTGCGGTTAGCAGTGGGGTACCACAGGGGTCAGTATTGGGCCCTCTTCTTTTTAACATATTTATTAATGACTTTGTAAGTCTACGTTCACATTTGCGGTCTGCGCCGCAGCGTCGGGCGCCGCAGCGTCGCCGCATGCATCATGCGCCCCTATATTTAACATGGGGGCGCATGGACATGCGTCGCACTTGCGTTTTGCGCCGCATGCGTCACTGCGGCGCACGCGTCCGGGCGCAGAGGACGCAGCAAGTTGCATTTTTGCTGCGTCCAAAATCAATGAAAAAAAGGACGCATGCGGCGCAAAACGCAGCGTTGTGCATGCGTTTTGCTGCGTTTTTGTTTGCATTGTGCGTTGCGGCGCCGACGCTGCGGCGCACAACGCAAATGTGAACGTAGTTTAAGGGGCATACAGAGTAGTATTTCAATATTTGCAGATGACGCTAAACTCTGCAGGGTAAACAATACAGCGGAGGACTTTTATATTACCGGATGATTTATGTAAACTAGAAGCTTGGGCTGACAAATGGCAAATGAGCTTTAATGGGGATAAATGTAAGGTCATGCACTTGGGTAGATGTAATTAGATGTATAACTATGTGCTTAATTCTAAAACTCTGGGCAAAACCTTCAATGAAAAAGACCTGGGAGTATGGGTGGATGACAAACTCACATTTAGTGGCCAGTGTCAGGCAGCTGGTACAAAGGCAAATAAAATAATGGGATGCATTAAAAGTGGCATAGATGCTCATGAGGACATAATTTTACCTCTATACAAGTCACTAGTGCGACCACACTTACAATACTGTGCACAGTTCTGGTCTCCGGTGTATAAGAAAGACATAGATGAACTAGAGGGGGTGCAAAGAAGAGCGACCAAGGTTATTAGAGGACTGGGGGGTCTGCAATACCAAGATAGATTATTACACCTGGGGCTATTTAGTTTGGAAAAACGAAGACTAAGGGGTGATCTTATTTTAATGTATAAATATATGAGGGGACAGTACAAAGGCCTTTCTGATGATTTTTTTAATCACAGACCTGAGACAGGGACAAGGGGGCATCCTCTACGTCTGGAGGAAAGAAGGTTTAAGCATAATAACAGACGCGGATTCTTTACTGTAAGAGCAGTGAGACTATGGAACTCTCTGCCGTATGATGTTGTAATGAGTGATTCATTTCTTAAATTTAAGAGGGGACTGGATGCCTTTCTTGAAAAGTATTATGTTACAGGTTATATATATTAGATTCCTTGATAAGGCGTTGATCCAGGGAACTAGTCTGATTGCCGTATGTGGAGTCAGGAAGGAATTTTTTTCCCCAATGTGGAGCTTACTCTTTGCCACATGGGTTTTTTTTGTCTTCCTCTGGATCAACATGTTAGGGCATGTTAGGTTAGGCTATGGGTTGAACTAGATGGACTTATAGTCTTCCTTCAACCTTAACTATGCTACTATGTTAGATTAGGTGGCAAAAACCTTGTGACAGATACCCTATAAGAGGAGAGACACGGACTCTACTCCACTGAACCAGTGTCAGGAGCGAGTGACCTAATTTTGCCACTGTGTATAGTATATTACTCCACCAATGCCTTGTACAAAGAGGCCACAGAAGTGCAGTACACTGGGAGCCTGGTCAGACGCTTCTATCCTCTTTTTTATGAAAAGGACAAACACAGAAATCACATCTTATAGATGTGTCATCAATTTCTTCCTCCTACGAACCTGCTGAAGAGCCATGTCCAGCTGCTGCTCCCTCTCCTCAGTTTTTTGCAGTACAGACTCCCACAGCTGGTTCAGCATTTGCAGCCGACTTCTTAGACTGTTGGCATCATCTCCGGCACTGGACTCCAGCAGTTCATTCCCAGCCTTGATGACAGTTTTCACTGTGGTCTCGTGAGCGAGCACATCGTTTTTAAGTACCTACAAACAAGTGAGAGGAAAAACCACTTACATGTCACCTAAGTACATGAAATTAATAATTAGAGTGTGATACAAACACATATCCATAAAGCACACCAGTATTAGTTAACGCACAACATATAGCACCAGTCACAAAGTAACGTAATGTTGATCACAACTTACATGATGCTTTGCAAGCTCCACCTCTATAACCTTAGGATCTCCACTGATGGGTTTCTGCGCATCCAGCAAATCTTCGGTGTGTGTCAGCCATGACATAACTTCTGCTAATGCATGTTGGAATTGTCCAAGGGCCAACAGGGCAGCTTCCAATTTGTGCTGCAGAAAAGAGACACACAGATCACATAGTGGTAGGCCATGCAATGATATAAGGTCCATCTGTTGGGAGAGTGCCCACACTCAACTGCTTCTACTGCTTGGCCATGACACTGTAATAGTGGCTACTTGTAGGCATCTTTAAGGTGAAGCTAATGGTAAAATTAACGGGAGCCTGTCACCCTCAAAATGGAAGTTGAGCTAAGCCCATCGGCATCAGGGGCTTATCTACAGCATTCCAGAATGCTGTAGATAAGCCCCCGATGTATCCTAAAAGATGAGAAAAAGAGGTTAGATTATACTCATCCAGGGGCGGTCCCGCTGCAGTGGGCGTCGCGGTCGCGGGCCTTCCATTTTCTTACGATCACGTCCTCTTCTTGTCTTCACGCCGCAGCTCCGGCGCAGGAGTACTTTGTCTGCCCTGTTGAGGGCAGAGCAAAGTACTGCAGTGCGCAGGCGCCGGGAAAGGTCAGAGATGCCCAGCACCTGCGCACTGCAGTACTTTGCCCTCAACAGGGCAGACAAAGTACGCCTGCGCCGAAGCCACAGGAAGAGGATGTGATCGTATGAAGATGGGAGGCCCCGAACAGGACCACGACGCCCATCGGACCGGACCACAGCGGGAACGCCCCTAGGTAAGTATAATCTAACCTCATCTTTTAAGATACATCAGGGGCTTATTTACAGCATTACAGAATGCTGAAGATAAGCCCCTGATGCCGGTGGGCTTAGCTCAACTTCCTTTTTGGGGGTGACAGGTTGCCTATAAGTACCCCCAGACGTGGCAACAAGTGCCCAGATATATCGCTATTCACATAAGTGACTTTACGACAACCTTTCTCCCCCAAGGATTATACATTTATCACCTAAACTGCATTTAGTGGGAACACCTCTTTATATTAATAAAAGCACAGAACATTTGGCAGAGCAGTTGGTGGGTTTTGCCATGTGATCCTACTGTATGATATCTGTCTATGCTCCACTTCCAGGTATCATCTAGTAAGACAATGATCATGTTCAGGCACCTCACCTGTCTGTGTGTTATTTTCTCTCCCAGATTCTCCCACAAGTGTTTCAGTTCAGTGAGGGGTCCCTGAATGATTTCTCGATCTGTGTCATCAATGGCTTTCTTCAGCATCAGTTCCCCTTGATGATTCAATTTCTCCATTTCGATCTGCTGCTGGTATACCTCCACCTTGAACTCCTGGTGTCAAAACAAATGAAAAATAATGAATATGTAATAATAAGCAATAATAGTGGATACACTTTAATACAATATACCATGTATTTTACACAATTAACATAAGTTAATTAAGGAGGTACATTTACCTTCATTTCATTGAGCTGCTCCTTTACCGTACTGATGTCTGTCCCAACGGGAGGCATGTCACACAGTTTAATGACGGCATTATCCAGCCAGTCAAACATGGCCTAAAATAAGAGACACATGGGAAAGTCTGAGCAGGGCTCACCATTCACTAATGTCTGGCAACCCAATACAATATAGTTGCATTAAGAGATTTTTGTACAGAATTTTCTATCGTCAAAGCAGGTACATAAAACACAGTAATTGCAGCAGTATATTTCAGTTCAATGTATCCAGTACTGATGATTGTAGAAATCTACCTGCAAAGTGTCTTGATATTGTACCGCATAAGACATTGCATCCCTCAGTTTCTCCAGACGTTCTGTCCACGTTTTCTTTAGATTTTCCCAGCTTGAATTCATCTAATAGAAAAAAAAAGTTAAAACCATGGGAATAATAGAAAGACATGACAAATTATGAATATTGGCTCTTAGAAACCTAAATCTGAAAGGAAGGATGAAAGTATGACTTTATATCTGTATTACATGCAACAGATTTCGTACCAAATCCAGCGTGGACTAGCCTTTCTCAGAATAAAGCTGCACACTAGAGCCGATTTATCTCAGTGAGAAAAGCGGCTGCTCATTTTCCATTTCAGGTACCTCGTCAATGCTTTTCTTTACTTCTGGCTTTTCAGTCTCTCCACAAGCAAATATGAGATCAGCTCCAAGAATCCTAATAAACTCCAGTTCTTCATGAAGTCCATCAGTCTCCTCCTTGATGGACTAAAGAAAAGAAGGAAATATATTCTCAACACTCTAAACAATCTGATCAGATACTGGAGACTACAGACTAACTGCATGGGTTTCTTACATCGGCAGCTTCTATCTGTTGTTTAATCATTGACGGGTCAATTCCAGGACTCTCCAGATCGTAGACAATCTCGTGTGTGTCTTTGATAGTTGTTAGTAGTGCGTTCATATCCAACCAAAATTTCTCCGCCAGCTCAAGAACATCCAACAATTTCATTTCACGCTCGTCTGCTTTGTTTTTGATGTCTTCCCAGAAGAATGAAAGCCGATCCAGTTTATCCTGAACAGCTGAAGAAAGTCACAAGAACCAAGACATGTCATGTAAAATATCATTCTTGTACCAAATGGCTTATAGAGTAATATGTTTTAACAATAGCAATCTAAATGGCGCACTGAGAGCCTGCGGTTACCATGGATACCCAGCTTTTGGATTTGATCAATGGTAAAGACACAAAAGACATAACTAAACAAGATTAGGGTCCCTTCAAATCTGTGTCAAGGTTTTCATTCTAAATAAAATCCAAGACACAATGCCGGATGCGTCTCACGACACCCACAGTCCCCTATATATCCAATAACGTACAGTCGAGTCCGTCATAAGCTGCACTATTCCAGTCATCAATCAGGATGGTAGCCTGTGGCAAAGGCTCCTGAAGAAGGCACCGACACACGTGGACACTGCATTAATCCATGACTCCAAGACATTGCAGCCAGGCATATTTTTCTCTGAAACGCCAGGCGTGTTATAGTTTGAAGATTGTGCCAGGGGCCATAGCTGGAGACCAGACTAGTCCAGTGCCGCTTCTTCCCTTACCAGTCTAGGTGATTGGTTATCACCTGGAGCACTGGTGGTAATAGCTGGCAAGATGTGGTGCCAGACTAGTCTCGTCTGTGGCTATTTTCCATGGTTCATCTTCAAAATATATTTTCTCTGAAACGCTGGAGCATTTCAAACGAAAATAAGTCAGGCTTTGACTTCCGCTGCCTGTGGTTTGGGTAGCATTAACCAGCTGACAGGTTCCCTGTAAACTATCTTGCGTACCCTTTGCTGCGGGGTCCATATCTGCTCCTTGTGAACGACTGAGAAGTTCCTCCCCGCGATGTTTTAAAGACTCGAAGGAAGGTTGTAATTTTTCAAGCTCAACAATTGAGTGCTTGGTCTCACTGATACAATCCCGGATCTTTTCCACCTCTGCAGGTATCGGAGGAGGCATATGTAACCGAGATGCCATGCTCTCAAGGGTCTCCAACATCGGTCCCACCTTGTCATGGAACTGGTAGCGCAAAAGATAGATGAATATAGTTACATTTATGAATGACCGGAGAAAAAAAAAACATGAAGGAAGCAGGACATATACGGAAGCAAAGGTTAAGGTAAGAAACTAATCAAGCAGGATGACACTTACCTCCACGATCTGTAATGCAGAATAGTCAGGCCGACAGGGACATGTTACCATGGCAGCACAACAGAAAGTTAACACATTCCACAAGGAAAGGGAGGTGACGTGAGATGAGAGGAGAGATGGGGGGTTAGTGGAGTATGAACCACAGCAACTCAACAATGCAAACACAATAACGCAGGGGCAAATCATAAAAACACACTTATGTATGAACTATGGGGCAAGATGGTATGGAGACTACAGAGGAGGCGGCACACATCACTGGCATACACAGACTTCTTACAGAATTCAGCATTTAACATGGTGCTCACATGTTAGGGTTCATTCTACGACATCTTTCATTAGTAGTATAGTTGTACCATACACTATATAGCAATAGGTCCTGCTGTAGTAAGGCATACCTGAGCGGCTTGTGCCAGTGCATCATCCAAAGCCATAGCCATCTTGCGAACATCTTCCTTGATTCCCAGGTAGAGCTGTTCTGCGGCACTGTACTTTTCCTGCACGGCTGCCCCTTCCTCAGGATTCAGTTCACACAAGTGCGGACCAATCTTCAGCAACTTGTCAATGTGAGGTTTGTGTTCGGCAACGGATTCTCTTAATTGCTGCAATTTCAAGAAAGCACGAAACTTAAAACTTTTGATCCTGAAACAGGACATTTTAATGAAAAGGATGAAGCGGATGGTGTGGAAAGTTATACTGGGTCAACAGAGGACGTCACCTGAGACAGTCGGCATTTGTAGGCTAAATGTGAGACATATTGCTAGCCTAATTTCTGCCTCGCGCCTTGGGAAATCAAACAGACTGCTGTATAAATAGCCTGTGTGACAATGTGAAGCCTTCTGAAAAAGAAAGAATACCCTGTGCCATGCCCTACCCTGATTTCTTCTTGCTGCTGTTTAAGCATGTCATGATCAACCGCAGGAGGTGGCAGCTGAGAAATTGTGGTCTTCATTTCTTCAATCCAAGGGTTCAATTCCTCATAAGTTTCCCAAAACTGACCCACGAGAACATGCGCACGTTCCAGACGGGCAGACCGCTCCGAGTTGATGTGGCTGACATCTTCATACTGCCGCAGCAACAATTTCGATTTTTCCTGTAAAAACACAGATATAAACGCTGATCGAAGCCCAATAAAGAGGATTCTTTGCCATTATAGCAGCAGGTGAAATTGTAATTTTGCATTTACTTGTAAAGTGGCCTTTTGTTCATCTCCACATGTACCCAGAATCTCTTCCTGTGTGCCAATCAGCTCGTCAATAGAGTCTTTGTGGCGGATAATGTCGACAGAGAACGCCTGCACAGTAACAAAACTTCATTAATCTTGCGGGTAATCAGAGGGTAAGGAAATTCAGTCAAGTCCCACCGCTACTAGAACAACTGTTCTATCAAATCCATTTTCTATTTATTTATTACATTTATTTCTAAGAAAAGACTTTGGTAACAGTTCTTCAATGTCGGTCTTATTTAATAGAAATACTGGTTGCATGATTATAACAAGTAGAAAGCGACTTTCCGGCACGGATTTGCATGCCAGCAGTAAGGGAACAAGTCCTACCTTCTGCACCTGGAGCTGAGCTGTAGTCTGATCCTGCTCCAAACAGACCGGACCCAGTGCCAACAGTTTCCTCCTGGTCTCAGCCACCCAGGCTAACTCTGCGTCAGCAGCTTGTTCGTACTGGCAGGAAAGGAGCAAAGACGAAGGAGGACAATGAAGCGCACACATTGCTGACACACTGAACATGAAAGGGACAGCGCCACAGTTATTATACAGAGAAGCTGGTCACCTTCATAGGATATGACAACCTTTGGAGGCATTTATTTTTACTTAAATGCACGATTTTTTGCGAAAAAAAGGCCATCATTTTTGCAATTGGGTTTCGTGTGGACAGTTTGCAATTTATTGCATCTGTGTTGCACTGTCTATTGGTGGATGCAAAATGAGTTTACTGAGAACTTGCCAGCGAGTTCTTCTGGCAGGAGATTTTATTAATCTTATCTTATTCTCCTAAACTCCTCTCAGTTTATTTTTGACCACAAAGTCTCAGTTCAACTTTCACTTTGTTCTAAATGAGCTGAGAGAAGCTCAGAACAAAAGAGAGCTATAGACTATCCTAACAAAAGGAGCTTACTGCCAGATTCTCACGTAATGTAATCTGCAGCCAGCAATAGGCAGTGCCAAAACAGATGCTAAGGGAGGCAAATATGCAAAAATGTTAAATGAAACCAAATTTCAAAAATAAATCTAAGAAAAAAAATGACGCTGAAGGTATCCATAGCCTTTAATGAATTGGCTTGTATGGGCCCTTATGCAACTTTAAGGCTGTGTTCACAAAAAAACCCCAAAAACTGAAAGAACTGACATGCTGCAGATTTAAAAAATGCGGTCAATTTAGCTTTTGCTGGTACCATAAAAGAGGGATTTTTGGTTCTTACCGTAAAATCTCTTTCTTGGAGCCTTCATTGGGGGACACAGGTAACCATGGGTGTATGCTGCTGTCACTAGGAGGCTGACACTATGCAAATAAAGAAGTAACTCCTCCCCGGCAGTATACACCCTCCGACAGGCACCAGGCAACTCAGTTGGTGCAAAAGCAGTAGTAGGAACAGGTAATATAAAACTCAACCTATGTACCAACCCACAACAACGGCACGTTAGCCAACACGGTACAACTTCAAGGGAGGGTGCGGTGTCCCCCAATGAAGGCTCCAAGAAAGAGATTTTACGGTAAGAACCAAAAATCCCTCTTTCTTTCTCGCTTCATTGGGGGACACAGGTAACCATGGGACGTCCCAAAGCAGTCCCTAGGGCGGGTATTCTGCAGAAAAAGAGGAGTCAGGTTGGCCGGTGAGAAACCGCCGCCTGCAGTATCCTCCTACCCAGGCTCGCGTCCGCGGAAGCCTGAGTATGCACCCCGTAGAATTTGACAAAGGTGTGCATGGAAGACCACGTAGCGGCCTTGCAAACCTGCAAGGCCGAAGCTTGGTGACGAACTGCCCAGGAAGCTCCCACTGCCCGGGTAGAGTGAGCCTTCTCCCCCGAAGGAGGCTGTTTGTCTTGGACGCGGTATGCCTCCAAAACCGCTGAACGGATCCAACGAGCAATCGTGGATTTGGAGGCAGGAAGACCCTTTCAACGCCCATCTGAGACGACGAACAGAGGATCGGCCTGACGAAAAGAGGCAGTTCTGGCGATGTAAATCCGGATAGCCCTGACCACATCCAGCTTGTGAAGGGATTTCTCCAATGGATGAACCGGGGAAGGGCAAAAGGACGGGAGGACAATGTCCTCGTTGATATGAAAAGATGAGACAACTTTCGGTAAGAAGGAAGGAACCGGACGAAGAACCACCTTGTCTTGATGCAGGACCAGAAAGGGAGAACGACAGGATAAAGCCGCCAGCTCTGAAACCCTTCTAATGGAGGTGATGGCGATCAAAAAGGCTACCTTCCAGGATAGAAGCGAGAAGGAAACATCCTGAAGCGGTTCAAAGGGCGGCCGCTGCAGGGCATCTAAGACGAGGTTGAGATCCCAAGGCTCAACAAGAGACCGGTAAGGGGGAGCTATATGAGCGACCCCCTGGATGAAGGTCCTCACCTGAGGCAGGGAAGCCAGGTCTCTTTGAAAAAGAATTGATAGAGCGGAGATCTGACCCTTCAAGGTGCTAAGGGAAAGACCCGAATCTAGGCCCGTTTGAAGAAAGCTGAGAAGGGAAGGAAGGGAAAAGGTCATAGGAAACAGATTGTTATCCTGACACCACCGGAAAAATGCCTTCCAACATCTGTGGTAGACACGCGATGAGGCCGGTTTTCTCGCTCTTATCATAGTCTGGATGACGCTATGAGAAAAACCCACATTCTTCAGGACCGCGGCCTCAACGGCCATACCGTTAAATTCAGCGACCGAGAATTCGGGTGGGAGAGAGGCCCCTGTGAAAGAAGGTCCGGAAGATCCGGAAGTCTCCACGGAACATCCGATAACATGTTTATCAGCTCTGCGTACCAGGCTCTGCGAGGCCAATCTGGAGCTACCAAGAGTACGGGGACCCCTTCCGACTTGATCTTCTTTACGACCCTTGGGATCAGAGGGAGAGGCGGGAACAGATAGGGCATCCGGAACTGGGCCCAAGAGATCACGAGAGCGTCGCATCCGACGGCCATCGGGTCCCGAGACCTGGCGACGTACTGGGGAACTTTGTGGTTTGCCCGGGAGGCCATCAAGTCGACGTCCGGAACGCCCCACCGCTGGCAAATCTGGCTGAAGATAGCTGGAAGAAGAGACCACTCGCCCGCCACGATACCCTGGCGACTTAGAAAGTCGGCCTCCCAATTGTCCACTCCTGGGATGTGGACGGCTGACAGAGAGGGAACATGACCCTCCGCCCAGCGGAAAATTTTAGCTACTTCCGCCATGACTTGACTGCTGCGAGTCCCCCCTTGGTGATTTATGTATGCCACGGCCGTGGCGTTGTCCGACTGAATGCGGACCGGCTTTCCCGAAAGGAGAGACTCCCAGCGGATGAGGGCTAGGAAGATGGCTCTGATTTCCAAGAGGTTGATCGAGAGGCACGCCTCTTGAGCAGTCCAGCGGCCCTGGGCTGTGAGGTGGAGAAAGACCGCTCCCCAACCTTGGAGACTGGCGTCGGTGGTAATCACCTGCCAGTGGGGGGGTAAAAATGACCTCCCGCACAGAATGGAGGTGGACAGCATCCACCAAGAGAGAGACTGTCTCGCCCTGGGGGAGAGGCGAAACGGACGGTCCAGGGAAAGCGGGTTCCTGTCCCAGGCAGACAGAAGAGCCAGCTGGAGGGGACGAGAGTGGAACTGAGCATAGGGGACCGCTTCCATAGAAGCGACCATTCTCCCCAGAACTCTCATGGCTAGACGAAGGGACAGAGGACTCGGACCCTTTAGCGCTCTGACACCCCGACGAAGAGAAAGAAACTTCTCCTTGGGAAGGAAGACCTGAGCCCGAAAGGTATCGAATTCCATGCCTAGGAACTCCAGCCGTTGGGTTGGAATCAAGGAAGACTTCTGGTAGTTGATCAACCAGCCTAGGCGAACTAAGGTGTTCAGAGTAAGATGGAGGCTCTGGCTGCAATCCCCCTGGGATGGGCCCTTGATCAATAGGTCGTCGAGGTATGGGATTACCAGAATCCCTTTTGAACGCAGGATGGCCATGACAGCTGCCATGACCTTCGTAAAGACCCTGGGAGCAGATGCCAGCCCGAAGGGGAGGGCAGTGAACTGGTAATGATGCTCCCTGATCGCGAATCGGAGGAACCTCTGATGCTGCACGCAAATAGGAATGTGAAGGTACGCATCCCGAATGTCCACTGAGCACAGAAACTCTCCCGGCTCCATGGACGCGATCACCGAGCGCAGAGATTCCATTTTGAAGTGTTGAATCCGAAGGTGGCGGTTCAATCGTTTGAGATCCAGAATCGGACGGAGAGAGCCGTCCTTTTTTGGAACCACGAACAGGTTTGAATAAAACCCGGAAAACCGCTGACGAAAAGGCACCGGCACTACGACTCCCGAGGCGAGGAGCGAATCGACGGCTTGGAGAAGCCCTGGGAGATGAGAGGGCTTTTTGGGAGGACGAGAGAGCATGAAACGTCTTCCTGGGGGCGAAGAAAACTCTATTTTGTAGCCTGACGTGACGATCTCCCTGACCCAGGCGTCGTCGACTACTGAAAGCCAAACCTCTGAGAATAGAAGAAGGCGGCCTCCCACCCTGGAAGGAGTTCCAGGTGGGGGCGACCCGTCATTTATTAGAAAACCTGCGGCCCCGAGATCCCGATGGTTTTGCGGGGTGGCTCTTGGCTCTCCAGCGTGGCGGAGGCCTGAAAGAAGGTTTTCTACGGTCCCCTTGTGAGGAGGAACGGTCCTGGACGGGGTTTCCCGAAGAGGCAAAAGACCGAAAGGGACGAAAGGACTGGGGACCCCTCCTGTTGAAGGGACGTTTAGGCTTGGACTGGGGTAAGGAGGTACTCTTACCGCCAGTAGCGTCCGAGATCATTTGATCTAGCTGCGAGCCGAAGAGTCTGGAGCCCTGGAAGGGCAGACCCGTGAGCGATTTCTTAGATGCGGGGTCAGCGTTCCACGCCTTTAACCAAAGAATCCGGCGAATGGCGACAATGTTGCCATTAGCCCTGGTAGAGCAGGCCGCTGCATCAAGGGAGGCATTCATCAGGTATTTTCCTGCCAGTGAAATCCGATCCGCTAATTCAGACAGTTCTTCAGCAGGAGCAGAGGCCGAAATGTCCCTGCGCAGGGTCTTGGCCCAGGCTGAAACAGCCTTGGCTACCCATGACGAGGCGAAACTAGGGCAAAGGGAGGCTCCGGAGGCCTCAAATGCTGATTTTGCTAGCGCCTCGATTTGTCTGTCCGAGGGGTCCTTAAGGGAAGCCGCGTCCGGAATAGACAGAACTGTCTGTGAGGATAGCCTGGACACAGGCGGGTCGACCTTAGGAGACTCGGACCACTTGGAGACCAGGTCGGAGTGAAAAGGGTATAACACATCAAGCAGTTTCCTGCCTGGGAAACGCTTGCTAGGGTTTTCCCAGTGAGTGGCGGTAGTGTTGTCAAACTCCTTGTGATTAGGGAAAACCCTAGAGGGACGTTTAATCCGTTTAAAAGCAACGGAGACGTCCTGAGAGCTTGCCTCATCCTCCTTAAGATCAAGCGTTGAATGATAGCTGAGATAAGGCTATCAACCATGTCTTGTGTTCCGGAAGTCTGATCTGCATCCGAGTCAGATTCCGACTGAGAGGTGACATCAGACCCGAGGTCCGCCTGTGAGGAAGGGGAACGGGCAGATAGGGGAATCCCGATGTGGTCCGGTGAACTGGAGAAGGATCTAGATAAGGTCCGTTTTCTGTCTCTTTTGTCCGGTCTGCCTCTGTGAGAGTCTAGGACAGGTGCGGGCGAATCGCCGTGAGAGGCGTTCGTGGCACTGGTGGCATTAGAGAGAAGCGGGATGCGTTTAAGTGCCTGGACCAGGGACTGAGAAACCTTAGTCAGGTCGGACACAGATTGAGACATAGCAACAGCCCACTCCGGGGGAGGGGGGGTGCACTCATCCCGGGACCCTGAAGCTTCCAGGGGAGCTGACATGGTGGGAGGAACGCAGGACGGGCAGAAATGAGATGGCTGACCTGAAACCCACTTTTTCTTACAGTGAGCGCAGACGTAATGGATGGCCGTAGGGGCAAAGGCCGGGGTGGGGTCGGACATAGGTGGATATTACCTTGTCCCCAGAGAATACTGCCAGGTGGAGTAGGAGGTAGTGCTGAGCCTGGTGAAAGACAGCGGTAACCGCAGGTGCCTGTGTTCCCCCGAGAAATCCTGTGTCCCACGCGATGAGCAGACGCTGACAGGGAGCAGGAAGCAGGAGAAAAGAGCGCGGAGAAAGTGCGACGCTGTGGGCGTGCACAGGACCGAAGGGGGGAAAGAAAGGAACGCCCCCTGTAAAACTGAAAGCAATCCGGCCGCTATACCGTCGACCGCCACAAGAGGGCGCTCAAGCGGCAAGAAAGGGAAAAGCAGGGAGACGCTGCACATCCCGGCCGCACTAATTCCGGCCACCACCAGAGGGCGCTCAAGCGCTAAGAAAGGGAACATGAGGCAGAGAGAAATGGCGGGCGAACGAGCCTGCAAGTTTGAATAAGGAGGGGGAAAAGATGCCAGCCTTCCTGCTCTCATTCCTACGTGGTCTCAACGCCCGAATATGCAGCCCACTTCCCTGTCAGATGCTCCCCTATGGTAAGAGGAGATCGCTGCTGGGCAGGGTATTGGTGGGGATGGGGGGTTTGTTGATTGAAGATTCCCTACCTGCAGATGAGGAAGCATCAGGATCCCTGGTAGATAGAGGGTCCTGGAAGTAGTCCTCCTTCCCGCGCCACGACTCTCCGGCGCAGAAGACGGCGTCGACCCCTTAACAGGGGGAGAGGGTCACTGGATGTGACCGCCGTCTTCCTCTCAGCCCGCTCCGAGGAGAGGGATGAGGAGGGGAAACGGGCAGGACTGGCCACCGAAGAAAGGGTCACCCTGAACACCCGAATGGGTGACAGGGGACAGAGTCCTGCCCAGCGGGTCCGAGAGGGTGCGATGTGGGTGATACCACACTGCTCTCTCGGTCGCTCAAAGTGGGGAAGACAGGGTGAGAAAACTGCACCCTGTTACCCTGAAGAAAGAGTCTGAAAAAGAAAGGGGAAATGATTAAAAAACACACAACAAATCCCTGTAAAAGAAATGCGGATCTGGGGTTAGATCCAGGTCCGCCTCCTACAGAGACACTAAGCAAAAACTGAGTTGCCTGGTGCCTGTCGGAGGGTGTATACTGCCGGGGAGGAGTTACTTCTTTATTTGCATAGTGTCAGCCTCCTAGTGACAGCAGCATACACCCATGGTTACCTGTGTCCCCCAATGAAGCGAGAAAGAAAAGCATCTATCAATTTGCATAAAAAAGCTGCATGTGAACATAGCCTTACTAAGCATTGGATGAAATTTAATCACACACTCTACACCTGGTGCTAAAAAGTTGAAAAATTTGGCGCCAGTGGCATTTGTGCCAAAATTGAGTGACCTTTTGAGCCGGCTTCTTCGCCTTTCAAAAAAGAGGGAGGAGATCAGCAAATTTATAAAGAACTTTTATACATTTGGCACCACTGTTCCCAGTTTCTCTGCTGACTTACAGCCATAGCTGTATACACGTGGCTGTCCTTTCACAAGCTGTCATAAGAGCATGAGTTGTGTTAACCTATTGTGACGTACAAGCCAACACATTACAGGCCAATAAATAGCCCCTTTACTAAGTAGCTCACATATGCTACAGGCTGCCATCTGATCGGCTCAGCTAGTCAAATGCATTCATTGCAAATCAGAAAGACCACCAAACAAGGGAAGAGAAACCCGGTCCATGTATAGTACATTTCCCGCCAACACATGACATTTACAGACACTGAAAAGCACAAAAGCCTGCAGTAACAGCAACACAAAAACGAGGAGCAAAAAGTCCAGAACTAGTGACATCCCCTATAGGTCCAGTTAGTGTAAAGAACCAGAACCACCCAGCGCTTTATAACTGGACCAGTTATTACAGAATCACTATTATTGGGCAGCACTTTGTGTGAAAAAGCTTTTTAATGTATGAACGAAGGTTACGTTCTTGTGCCGTGTCCAACTGAAGGGAGTTCTCTAGTGCAAAGCAAATTAGATTAACTAATTACGGTAGGTTTATCCCTGCAGAAATAAAATCGCATAAATACTGCAGAATCCTACACTTATCATAAATGGGGTCCCGAGACCCTCTTTCAACCAACTGAGTTGGCCACATTCACCCACAAACTGAAGGCTCTCTCCATTACGTCTATGCCATTTACAGAAAGCAGGTTTTCTTAGCGTGTAATGTAGCCACACATTGTGTATACATACATCTATGGTAGAAGAATGTATACACAAAAATCTATGTGCCCATATCTCCTCTGTGGATGTGCTAGATATAAGCATTCTGCAGCCGAGATCTCAAGATCAGGCTGCAGAGTACAGGACTGCAGCACAACAGATTCCATCTTGTGAGATGTGACCATGCACGCTGCTCAGTCTCCCTCAAAGGGAATCTGGAATGACAATCAACCTACCCCAAACCGCTTATACTATGATGCAGATCACTCGCAGATAAGCCAGTCAGTATTTTTTTTTTCAAATGCACAGCTCCAGAATTGAAAAATGCATATGTAAATGAGGCTGGAGTGCTCTTGGCATGGTTAGAGCACTTTCAAAGCCTCTGCATTCCTTTCTCTACTCCCAGACTACTGCCTCCTTCTGTTTCATTGACCACTATGCAGTCAATGTTATTTCATAAAAGCAGAAGAAAGTGCCAGTGAAAAATAGAGCCGGGGGGTGAGGCTCAGGAAGTGCTCTGATCACACCCAGAGCACTTCGGACTCATTTGCATAGGGATTAAAACATGATCTTTTTGATTATGGAAAGGCAGATTTTTTATAAAGGCACGCAGATTGGCTTATCTGAGAATGAGCTACATGACAAATTAAGCAGTTTGAGTAGGGTCAGATGGTCATGACTGATTCCCCTTCTAAAAAAAATAATTCTAAACATCTAAAATCATTGATTCCAGGATCTCTTCTGTCCATCTATAGGAACATTCTCGCTTACATCTCAGGGTAAACAAGTAACTAAGAGTGCTTCAATTCACTGACAGCAGAGATCTGAAACATTGTGAGAAGTCATGTAATGTCTCATAAGAAAGTTGAATAATACTTGAAAAGCCTACTGAAGTTGATAAAAAGTTTAAGCTGAATTCTCCCAACAGCACAACTTTTATCCATATGAACTATTTGACCATTAAGATGATTCAGGAAGCGGGGTTTCTGCTCAGACCACCATTTTTTTAACAAAACGAGGAGCTGAAGCAAAGAACAGCTTAAGCTATGAAGGACAGGGTGCAACTATGCTATACAGGATCCCCACTGTCTTGAAAGGGAGCCAGCTAATATTAAGTCCCATAAAAGTAAGGTCAAGCACAGAAATCAATTATGAATCATTAGGAGCAGTATCATATCTGTGAAAACTACACAATGTAACTGTAGGTCAAGGAGCTTAGAATGGCTGTCTTTAACATTTAAGGCTATGTGCACACGTCAGGATTTCTTGCAGAAAATTCCTGAAGAAAACCGCACATTTTCTGCAAGAAATCCGCATGCATTTTTTCGCGTTTTTCAAGCGCTTTGATGGGATACATATGCATGCGTTTTTTATGCGTTTTTATAGCGAAAAAACGTGAAAAAAATGCAACGTGTGCACACAGCCTAACTGTTGGGAGAAACAAACGAGAACACATCCTCACAATTACCATTTAACGTCCTTACCTGCTGCGATCTCTGAATGGCAGCATCTATCTGATCAACCCTGTGTCCAATGGTGGCGCTGACTGATCTATACTGCTCATTGGCATCTGAGACAAGTTTGTCTAGACCCTCACGGGCTCTCCAAGGCACAAGCTCCAGCAGGGCACTGCCCACCTCGTTAATGGTATCAAGGACTATACGGTACTCCATGGCTTCAGTCTTTAATTCCTACATAGGGTATAAGCATGTGTGTTTGTGCCGGTAAGCAATTCTGATCATGGTCCAATATATCAGCACATGGTAATATAAGAAAAAATGAACAATCATTATTGACATCTGTAGCACATTAGACAGATTCCTACCTTTTGTCTTTGTTGGAACTGTGGAATCTGATCTCCTGAAGGTGACTGGCCACTTGTGAGGGCAAGTTCCTCTTCAACCCTTCCAAGCCAGCTGGTCAGTTCTTCATGGGTGGTCTGGAACTTGCTGGCTAGTTGTAAGGCCTGCTCCAATGTTCGGAGAGCCTTCCCACTGGATGCTGTGATCTCAGAGTACCTTGTCTTGATGCCATCCAACTTCTCCTGAATAAGCAGTACCTCCTCTCCTGTAGAATCACAATTGACAAGAAAAATTGAATACTGCCAGCATAAAACCAGTGTGTCTACAAACCACCCTCTGAAGTCATTACCTGTTGTCTGCTTCAACAGGGCCTGTCCGTTTTTAACAGCTTGATCCACATTTCTCTTTCGATTGATTATTTCTTCACTGAGGGCCTTAGTGAAAGAGGAAACCCAATCAGACCAGGAAAATAAAAGAAAAACATTTCTTTCTACAAGGTACACGTGATGTCAACTGTCAAAAAAAAGAAAACGCAACAGAAGGCAGTTTTCTGGCAAATCAGTGCAGTTTTCACAAGAAAGTTTGGTTTTTTTAAGAGTAGTGTCTGACCATTGTCCTTGATATGCTAAATCTGGGATACACAAAACTCCACAGGAGCAACGAAACTGGCAAAACTACCTTTTACAGGAAATTCGTAGCTACAGCAGCATCACATATATATTGATGGAAATAAAAAAGGTAAAAAAGTGGTAACACAAATGTTAGTCAGTCTGAGCGAGAAGCCAACTGAAAGGAATAAGCCATGTGTATGTCTAACTAAAAATACCCAAGTTATCAGTATACGGACCGGTTGTAGCTATATTAGGAGGTGGGCTAGCGGTGGTGGTATCTTCACACTATGTTAATTGCTCCCGAGTGGTGGGAATACTGATAATGCATGGCGGCCGAGGGAAGCAGCTTACAATAAAGATAGAAAGCGCCTAACAGAAGGCATCACACGAAGACGGAAAGACAAAGAAAGCAGAGCTGAGAAACCATCTCCCTTTTCATGAGAAGATGGAATTGTGATCAGTGCATTTTAGGGTATGTGCACACGTCCGGATTTCTTGCAGAAATTTCCTGAAGAAAACCGGAAATTTTCTGCAAGAAATCCGCATTTTTATTTTTTTGCGTTTTTTTTTAGTATTCTGCAAGCGTAATTAGCTTGCAGAATGCTAAAGTTTTCCAAGCGATCTGTAGCATCGCTTGGAAAACTGACTGACAGGTTGGTCACACTTGTCAAACATAGCGTTTCACAAGTGTGACCAACTTTTTACTATAGATGCTGCTTTTGCAGCATCTATAGTAAAAGATAGAATGTTTAAAAAAAAATAAAAAAAATGCTTATACTCACCCGCAGACAGCTGATCTCCTCACCGGCGTCCGTTCCGTATAGATGGTATGTGCGAGCAGGACCTTCCATGACGTCGCGGTCACGTGAGCGGTCACATGACCGGTCTCGACCAATCACAAGACGGCGACGTCATCGGCAGGTCCTTCACCGCACACCAGCTACAGGAACCGAAGCGACAGCATGCACCTGAGAGGCGGGAAGACATCGAAGGTGAGTATAGGACTATTTTTTATTTTAATTCTTTTTTTTTTGACCAATTATATGGTACCCAGGGTGGAGGAGAGTCTCCTCTCCTCCACCCTGGGTACCAACCGCACATAATCTGCTTACTTCCCGCATGGTGTGCACAGCCCCGTGCGGGAAGTAAGCAGATCAATGCACTCCTAGGTGTGCGGAATCCCCGCAATTCCGCATTTTTAATGAACATGTTGCTTTTTTTTCCGCGATGCGATTTTTTCGCGGAAAAAAAGGCTACATTTGCACAAAAAATGCGGAATACACTGAAAATAATGGGAGGCATATGTAAGCGTTTTTTTCACGTTTTTATAGCAAAAAAACGCGAAAAATACTGAACGTGTGCACATGGCCTTAGTGTCTACAATGATAACAAGTAGGTCTTCTAAGGAACCTAATCTAACATCTGTGATGCCAAGGTCTCCCAGCATTATTGTGTATAGTCTATGCTCTCTGCGGAGAATAAAGGCATGTCTAAACACAGAGGAGCCCCCAATCACATTTACATGCCATACCATAAGATGCTACATAAATGAAGAGTGTACAGTTAGGCCTATTCTTGTACTGTGCAGAAGATAAATGCTTAGCATGGGCAAGGAAAATAATGATATATGAAAAGCGGCCTATAATTTATCAGTAGTTAGAAAAGCAACACAGCAAAAGAAGGTTTGAAAACTAATGCTAAGTGTCGATGCATGAAAGTATGAGTGTCCGTTTTGGTTTTCAGCCTTGTTTTACCACCTGTTCCATGCTTTATAACGACTTATGGTCCATTTACACTGCCTGCAAAATTATCGTGAGCAGGGAAAGGGGGAATGACGTTTATTTCACGATAATCTTGCCGAGTAAAAAGGCTGCCAATCACCTAGGGAACAAACAAGACACCCGTTCATTGGGTGAAATGATTTTTTGTGCTGCAGGAAAGATCATTGTTCTTGGCAGCAGCGCATCATCCTGTGTAAACAGAAGTCACGCTGCCGAGAACAATGGCAAGCTATGTGCACTGAGTGATCTATTACAGATACTTTGCATCGGAAATCAGGTCGGCCTCCAGACCCCTGACTAGGCATTGGTGAAACGCATGTCGGGTGAGTCGCCATATTATGCTCTTTTTGCATGTACCTGATTTTATTTTGTTACAGGGAATCATTTTTTAGGACTCCAATGTGATCTGTTTGGGAATACTTAAATTTCACCATTAATTTTTTACTTAATATTTTTATAAATTTATCAATTGTTACTGTACAAATATTTTAGGCCTACTATGCCATTTGTGCCACTTATCTCTTTATGGAGGTTAATCTGTTGGGTCACCCACCAATACATTTTTGCGTTTACTGACTTGGATATATATACACATGTGTTTTTAAACGTTATTTCACAAACACTATTTTCTTTATTATCACTACTTTGTTCAGTATCTTTTTTTTTCTTAGAGAAATCAAGCAACACAAAAGAGGCTTGGAAATCTCATGCCAAGTATCCCTGGATTAAAGGTTTAGTATCATATTGGTTTGCAGCCTTGTTTTACCATCTGTGCCATGCTGTATATTTTTTGGTTCATTTACACTGCAAGTTTACCCGGAAAGAAGGAGGAAAACACCCACTCATAGGGTGAAATGATCATTGTTCTCGGCAGCACATCATCCTGTGTAAACAAAAATCGTGCTGCTGAAGACAATAGCAACCTATGGACGATCTTTTACAGCTTGCTCAGAACACTTCGGAAGCCAGGTCATCTTGCTTAAAAAGCAGGCTATTAAATTACCGCTGAGCAGCAAATGAGCAGGGAGATAACTGGCGATTATTTAGTGCCGGAGGTCGGCTCGTATATACAGACCCTAACACATTTGTAGGCAACCCCAATCAGCCCCTGGTTACTAATACAACCAGTCCTTTCACCTTGGCTAATGGCTCCTGCTAATTACTGTTTGGTAGATGATGCAGGCATCAGGCTATAGAAATATGACTAATTCTTATAATGAAGAAGTCTTCCCTGGCGCCAAAGGATTTTTTTTTATAGATGATTTAACAATTTGTCAAAAGCAAAGTAGCTTAAAACAATGACGTAACCACAATGTTGCTAGAGACCTCAGGTCAGACGGGACTGCTCCAGCCCAGCCAGAGACAACTAGACGAGGAGGTGATTCACGGTCTTTACACTTAA
This sequence comes from Ranitomeya variabilis, assembly GCF_051348905.1. NCBI lineage: Eukaryota > Metazoa > Chordata > Amphibia > Anura > Dendrobatidae > Ranitomeya > Ranitomeya variabilis. The sequence continues at coordinate 373,109,949 of NC_135234.1, forward strand.
TATAATTCTTTAAAAATGAACCAACCCAAAAAATATATACATGCATGAGAAATAAATTAAATACGAATGATAAAAAAAAAAAAATCAATGAATATGAAATAAATGTACCATTTGGTTTTTGTGTTGATTCTGTAGGACCTCCAGCTTGTAGTCCTTAACAGAGACAGAGATTAATTTGTCCTCTACTTCTGCCAGCCAGTTCAGGACTTCCACTTCGTCCTCCCCAAACAGCCTGGCATTGCTCAGAGCTTGCCCCAGCAAGGCATTTTTTCTGCTGCAGAGATCCTGAACCTCTTTGTACCGAGCATGCAAGAAGTCTAGTTTCTGTGCCAGCCTATGGCGTTCAGGGGCACAGCACAGGGCAGAAAGACTGTGCACTAGCCTGCTGGCTTCACATACATCAGTCTCATGGACTGCAACATCGTCCTCTAGAGTCTGGATAATGTCCAGAAGGAACACACAAAAAAGAAAGGAATAAACATGCATAGAAATAACAAAAACATGGACAAAATTAATGCAAGGGCACAAATAATAGAACAAAATATAAAACAAATGAGAGAAAATAAAAAGTCATGATATAAAATGAATAATAAATTATATCAAATTAATAAAACAAAACTTATAACGTGTATGCAGTTACACAAAGAGAGGGTTTCTTTAGAATTAAATATATATAGAAGAGTACGGAGTGCCCGGTTCCCACGATTCGCACTTTTCATCCCTGGGATACCTTGTGACGCAGGATCTGTTGCTGAATTTTTCCTGTCTGGGTACCGATTGGCTCAGAATTTGCCAACTTCTTTTCTGTGGCAGAAAGCCAGTCAAATATGGGTTCAGTTGTTTCATGAAACTGCTTGGCTAGAACTAGGATGTCATCAAGTTGTTTCTGCCTGTATAAACGATAGCACGTAAAGGTAATATTAAGAAACAGAGGGCTTATGTACATAGTACCCCCGCCGATCAGCTGTTACTGGTGCTGGACAGATGTCATCCGTTAGCGGAGCTGCACGGCAAAGCTGCATCACTTATATACAGTTGGGTACTGCACATCCAGCCACTATTCAGATACCTGGCCGGGGCCACTATACTATTGAAAGAGCTGTGCAGCTCTCCAACTGAGCACATCTGGCTGCCACCGACTGAGGGTGCTGGGTGTTTTCCCCCTGCTAAACATAGAAAATCAATATAAAAAATATAAAAGTCAAGAGACTTTAATTTAGATGTGACTCAAATCCCCCCCAACCTTTTCTGGTAAAACTGCTGTAAAAGTCTAAATAAACATCCACAGTGGGAGGATCAGCTCAGGGCCTCTATAAGGTTATGTGCACACGTTGCGGATTAGGCTTAGGAATTTCTGGTGCGGATTTTACCTCTCCTGGCAGAAAACGCACCTGCGGTTTTTTGTGCAGTTCCGCAGGGTTTTCTTGTGCGTTTTTGCTGCGGTTTTCTTGCAGATTTGCTGCGGTTTTTACCCCTGCGGTTTTCTATAATGGAGTGGGTACAAAAACGCTGCAGATTCACAAAAAAGAATTGACATGCTATTTCTTTTAAACCGCAGCGTTTCCACAGCGGATCTTCCGCAAAGTGCGCACAGCATTTTTTTTTTTTTTCATTGATTTACATTGTACTGTAAATCAATTGCGGATCTACAGCGTTTCTGCACCTCAAAAAACGCTGCGGATCCGCAGCAAATCCGCAACGTGTGCACATACCCTAAGGCTTACACATTAGATGAAAGTCACTGGGATCCGCTATGTGTATGGTATGGGAGGAGGGTCTCCTGACGCCTCCCCAACCAATGATGTTAGGAATGGAAGGATCTTGTAGTTGGAATTTCAACGTCCAATCCTTTTCTTTTCAGGAAAGATGCTGCCAAGGCTGTATGGCAGTGGCTTTCTCCTCTCACCCAATTGAAAGAACATGAGCACTCAGTGGAATGCAAAGAGAACGGACTGCTGAATGAATGTTTGTCCGACAGTTATGTTATGTGCATAGCCAGCTTAAGTGAAGGTCAATGGATGTACTACTTATTGTACTACTGTCCAGTCTAAGCTGCATATCCATGGGCGGACATATCACTGGTGCAACCACAGAAGCCCAAGAGGCAAGGTGGGCCATTTCTACCTCCAAAGCAGGTGCAATTTTGCATTTTTAGGAGCTTTTAAGCTGCAAAATGCTCATATATTGTTCTTGCATAGGGGCCCTTTTCTGTGTGTGTCTGCCAGTGTGCATATCATTACATCAAGTGATTCATTGAAAATACCGATATACAGTATATACTCAATAGAAAAAGGATAGGGGTAACCAAAGGCAAAAAGTGTATATAGTATACCATCTGGACAGATAAGACCGAATTTATATATATCAAATACCAATACCTAACAGATGGAAATATTTTCGCCCTAATGTTCGGATCAAGACAGTTATCTCAACAACATACAAGCAAAGGGGAGGAAATGAATCCAAAGATAACCTTATGTCTTTTTAATAAAATTGCTTTATTAGTGGTGAACGGCAAACGGGCAATGATGACAACACAGACGCCCAATAAAAATATAAAAACAACTAGTGCAAACAGAACACCGGGAGATACATCTGCGGACCCATATCAGAAAATTCTTATCAAAAACTATCAGTGTATTGGGTCACAGATTATAAGGCCAAAATAGGGGGATTCAAACTAAAGGGATCTCATGTAGAGGATCGCTCTATCCCATTCATAGTAATGTAATACTGCATATAGCCTAACATACTGCAGCAGAAAGAAGTGATGATTACAATGTTCGGCAAGTGCAAAGTCCCATGGAAAATAGTACCATATTCCATGTACAGCTTAGTGCAGTTTAGTGCAGCAAAAGAGAGCGATAACAAAAAGTAATACATCACCCGAAATTAAGGTATTCAGCAGATGGGGCGGACACCGGGACTATACATCTGCTGAATACCTTAATTTCGGGTGATGTATTAATTTTTGTTATCGCTCTCTTTTGCTGCACTAAACTGCACTAAGCTGTACATGGAATATGGTACTATTTTCCATGGGACTTTGCACTTGCCGAACATTGTAATCATCACTTCTTTCTGCTGCAGTATGTTAGGCTATATGCAGTATTACATTACTATGAATGGGATAGAGCGATCCTCTACATGAGATCCCTTTAGTTTGAATCCCCCTATTTTGGCCTTATAATCTGTGACCCAATACACTGATAGTTTTTGATAAGAATTTTCTGATATGGGTCCGCAGATGTATCTCCCGGTGTTCTGTTTGCACTAGTTGTTTTTATATTTTTATTGGGCGTCTGTGTTGTCATCATTGCCCGTTTGCCGTTCACCACTAATAAAGCAATTTTATTAAAAAGACATAAGGTTATCTTTGGATTCATTTCCTCCCCTTTGCTAGTATATACTCAATGTAAAACTTTAAAGGGGCTTTCCACAACTACAATTTGTCACTAAGAAAGTATTTCCAATCTTAGAACTTTTTATAAGTGTCCAGCAATAAGCCGCGAGTGAAGGTAGTAAAATGCACCTTGACTGTGCCTTCTGCAGCAGAGATGACCACCTCTCCTTGAGAGTCTCCAATTGACGGTTTATTTTCTCTTTATCTGCAGGATCGGCACCCTCAGCAATCCTGGTTCCTTCAGCTTCAATCATGTCCACAGTTGATCTACGATCATCCAGGAGACGCTGTAGGAGCTACAAGTGGCAATAAATGGGGTAAGTTCACATCTGATACAAGCAGATTGCCAATAGAAAAAGCTAAATTAGCCATGTACTCCCATCTTAGAATGTAAATACTCAGGTTTAAAAAAATTTATCTATTCAACACATGTCTTGTCCTAATGGAGGTCTCATTAAAACAGATGTAATGAAACCAAACCAGTATCCATAAGGTTTAAGTGAAGTCAATTTAAAGGGTTATTCCCATTTCAGGCTTTCATAAGCAAGGTGGAAATAATGACTTTTTGGTCCTGGCCTACAGAGGCAGGGCTATAAAAACAGCCAAGCAGAGCTGCAGCCCGCTATTAGAGTAACTCACATGTGCTTGGCTGTCATAACCCTGGTCTTATAAAGTACAAGCAGTATATATATATATATATATATATATATATATATATATATATATATATATATATATATATATATATATATATATATATATATATATATATATATATGGTGGCCGGGACCTAGACAGTTCTGATCTCGGTCATGAAAGGTTGAGATGATTAATAATTCAAGGGAACCCGTTACTCATATTATGCTTCCCTGTCTGATGGCAGGATTCAAGGGGTTGTCCAAAGGAAAAAGGATCATCTACCTGCGGCATAGGTGAAAACTTGTTGATGGTGGGAATCCAACTACTGGGATCTGTACCGACTGGCAAAACGAGCTACTTTTATCCCTGTTCAAATGGAAAGGCAGAGTATATACATAATCGCCACTCCATGCATTCCTTTTGGGACTTTTGAGCACTGTGTTCTGCTTTTTCCAGCAGCCCTATAGAATACGCATGGAGTGACGGTTGGGCATATTACCACCTGCTCCATTTTGTATCAGAATAAAAATACCCCACAGAGATAATCAGTAAGTTATAACCAGTCTGGTGTATAGGTGATAAAGAGGTTTTCCAGTGAAGACAAGTTATAGGAGTATTCCCATCTCCAAGATCTTATCCCAATACGTAGTAGGTGTAATAACAATTAGATTACCAAATACCTCTAATTAGAAATGTAGTATAGTTTTTCTGAGTTGCTAGGTCACTCTCCTCATGTGCAGGCATTGCAGGACCTTAGGTATCCATGGTTACGACCACTGATATAGTGACAGCTAGTTACTAGTGGTTGTAACTAGAGATTTGATTGGGTCCCTCCTTATTCAGCAAGCTATAGTGCTTACCGAATAAGCTGCAGACGGAACCCGGATACCTGGAGCGCTCCTGATCGGCTCCGCAGCTGCATGTGTCACAGCCGTTTCACTGTCACAGCACACAGGCTCCCCATGCAGGTGTTGTGACAGCGAAACAGCCGCGACACATGCAGCTGCAGAGCCGAACAGCAGGAGTGATTCAGGTATCCTGGTTCCTGCTGTAGCTTATTTGGTAAGCCAAATAAGCGGGGACCCAATCAAATTTGCTCATCTCTAGCCGTAACCATGGATACCCAAAGTCCTGCAAAGCCTGCATATGAGGAAAGATAGTGAATCAGAAAAACTATACTACATTTCTAATTGTAGGTATATGCTTATATTATTATAACTACTAAATATTTGGATAGGATCTTGGAGATGGGAATACCCCTTTAAGCCCTTCATGACCAAGCCTATTTTGACCTTAATGACCTGGCCATTTTTTGCAATTCTGACCAGTGTCCCTTTATGAGGTAATAACTCAAGAACACTTCAACGGATCCCAGCGATTCTGAGATTGTTTTTTTGTGACATATTGAGCTTCATGTTAGTGATAAATTTAGGTCGATAATTTTTGCATTTATTTTTGAAAAAAAAAACCCGGAAATTTGGCGAAAATTTTGCAATTATCAAATTTTGAATTCTTATTCTGTTAAACCAGAGAGTTATGTGACACAAAATAGTTAATAAATAACATTTCCCACCTGTCTACTTTACATCAGCACAATTTTGGAAACAAAATTTTTTTTGCTAGGAAGTTATAAGGGTTAAAATTTGACCAGCGATTTCTCATTTTTACAACAAAATTTACAAAACCATTTTTTTAGGGACCACTTCACATTTGAAGTTACTTTGAGGGGTCTATATGGCTGAAAATATCCAAAAGTGACACCATTCTAAAAACTGCACCCCTCAAGGTGCTCAAAACCACATTCAAGAAGTTTATTAACCCTTCAGGTGATTCACAGCATCAGAAGCAACATGGAAGGAAAAAATTAACATTTAACTTTTTAGTCACAAAAATGAACTTTTAGCTACAATTTTTTTTATTTCCCCAAGGGTAAAAGGATAAACTGGACCCGAAAGGTTGTTGTACAATTTGTCCTGAGTACTCCGATACCCCATATGTGGGGGGGGAGAAAATCACTGTTTGGGCGCACGACAGGGCTCGGAAGGGAAGGAGCGCCATTTTACTTTTTGAATGAAAAATTGGCTTTAATCTTTAGCAGACACCATGTCGCGTTTGGAGAGTCCCTATGTGCCTAAAGATTGGAGCACCCCCACAAGTGACCCCCATTTTGGAAACTAGACCCCCAAGGAACTTATCTAGATGCATTGTGAGCACTCCTGAGTACACAGATACCTCATATGTGGGGATAAACCACTGTTTGGGCGCACGGCAAGGCTCGGAAGGGAAGGCGCGCCATTTGACTTTTTGAATGAAAAATTAGCTCCAGTTGTTAGCGGACACCATGTCGTATTTGGAGAGCCCCTGTGTGCCTAAACATTTGAGCTCCACCACAAGTGGACCCATTTTGGAAACTAGACCCCCCCAAGGAACTTATCTAGATGTGTGCTGAGCACTTTGAACCCCCAAGGGCTTCACAGAAGTTTATAACGCAGAGGTATGAAAATAAAAAATAATTTTTCTTTCTTCAAAATTTATTTTTTAGCCCACATTTTTTTATTTTCACAAGGGTAACAGGAGAAATTGGACCCCAAAAGTTGTTGTCCAGTTTGTCCTGAGTACGCTCATACTCCATATGTGGGGGTAAACCACTATTTGGGCGCATGGCAGAGCTCGGAAGGGAAGTAGTGACTTTTTGAAATGCAGACTTTGATGGAATGGACTGCGGGTGTCATGTTACGTTTGCAGAACCCCTGATGTGCCTAAACAGTAGAAACCCCCCATAAGTGACCCCATTTTGGAAACTAGACCCCCCAAGGAACTTATCTAGATGTGTGGTGAGCACTTTGAACCCCCAAGTGCTTCACAAAAGTTTATAACGCAGAGCCGTGAAAATATTTTTTTTTCCTCAAAAATAATTTTTTAGTCCGCAATTTTTTATTTTCAAAAGGGTAACACGAGAATCTGAACCCCAATAGTTGTTGTCCAGTTTTTTCTGAGTACGCTGATACCCCATATGTGGGGGTAAACCACTGTTTGGGTACACGTTGGTGCTCGGAAAGGAAGTAGTGACGTTTTGAAATGCAGACTTTGATGGAATGGTCTGCGGGCGTCACGTTGCGTTTGCAGAGCCCATGATGTACCTAAACAGTAGAAACTCACCACAAGTGACCCCATTTTGGAAACTAGACCCCCCCAAGAACCTTATTTAGATTTGTGATTAGCATTTTTAACCCCCAAGTGCTTCGCAGAATTTTAGAACGCAGAGCCGTGAAAATAAAAAATCTTTTTTTCCCCACAAAAATAATTTTTTAGCCCTTGTTTTTTTATTTTTCCAAATGCCCCATATGTTTGGGTAAACCACTGTTTGGGCACATGTTGGGGCTCGGAAGAGAGGGAGCACCATTTGACTTTTTGAATGCAAGATTGGCTGGAATAAATGGTGGCGCCATGTTGTGACTGAAGACCCCCTGATGTGCCTAAACAGTGGAAACCCCTCAATTTTAACTCCAACACTAATCCCAACACACCCCTAACTCTAATCCCAACTCTAACCATAACCGTAATCACAACCCTAACCCAACACACCCCTAACCCTAATCCCAACCCTAACCCTAATCCCAACTCTAACCCCAACACACAACCAACCCTAACCCTAACCACAAGCCTAACCCTAACCTCAACACACCTTTAACCCTAATCTTAACCCTAATTCCAACCCTAACTCTAGTTCCAACCCTAACTCTAGTTCCAGCCCTAACCCTAAGGCTATGTGCCCACGTTGCGGATTCGTGTGCGGATTTTCCGCACCGTTTTTGAAAAATCCGCAGGTAAAACGCCCTGCGTTTTACTTGCGGATTTACTGTGGATTTCACCTGCGGATTCCTATTGAGGAACAGGTGTAAAACATTGCGTAATTCGAACACAGAATTGACATGTTGCGGAAAATACAACGCAGCGTTTCCGCACGGTATTTTCCGCACCATGGGCACAGAGGATTTGGTTTTCCATAGGTTTACATGGTACTGTAAACGTGATGGAAAACTGCCACAAATCCACAGCCGCCAATCTGCTGCGGATCCGCAGACAAATCCGCACCGTGAGCACATAGCCTAATTCTAACCCTAATTGCAACCCTAACCCTAGTTCTAACCCTAACCCTAGTGGAAAAATAAAAATAAATATATTTTATTTATTTCATTATTTTCCCTACCTATGGGGGTGATAAGGGGGGGCTTTATTTACTATTTTTTTTTTATTTTGATCACTGTGATATAACCTATCACAGTGATCAAAGTGTACCTGTAACAAATCTGCCTTTTTGGAAGATGGCGGCACCCACCAAAGATGCCGGATGGAACTCCCGGGACTCCAGCGGTACAGGGGGTGGAATCGGACAGCGGGGGTAGGGGGGGACGGATGGGGGTGTTTCCACCGGAGGGGAGAGGAAAGCAGCGGAGGGCAGCGGAGCACAGAACGGAGGGGAGGAAAGACTGACAGTGGCGGCAGATCCGCTGTCAGTCGGTGGGGGGTCAGATCGTGGTCTCCAGCCATGGCTGATGATATTGCAGCATCGGCCATGGCTGGATTGTAATATTTCACCAAATTTCTTTGGTGAAATATTACAAATTGATCTACCGTATATACTCGAGTATAAGCCGAGATTTTCAGCCCAAATTTTTTGGCTGAAAGTGCCCCCTCGGCTTATACTCGAGTCACGGTCTGTGGCAGGGTCGGCGGGTGAGGGGGAGAGGGCGCTGAGGCATACTTACCTAGTCCCGGCGATCCTGACGCTCCCCCTGCCCGTCCCACGGTCTCCGGGTGCAGCAGCCTCTTCCCCTGAGCGGTCACGTGGGACCGCTCATTAGAGAAATGAATAGGCTGCTCCACCTCCCATAGGGGCGGAGCCGCCTATTCATTTCTCTAATGAAGCGGTGCCGGTGACCGCTGACAGAGGAAGAGGCTGCGGCACCGAACACAGGCAGGGGGAAGGAGCGGGACGCCGGGAGCAGGTAAGTATGTCATATTCACCTGTCCTGGTTCCACACGCCGGGCGCTGTCTCCATCTTCCCGGCGTCTCTCTCTCCTCACTGACTGCAGGCAGAGGGCGCGATGACGCATATAGTGTGCGCGCCGCCCTCTGCCTGATCAGTCAGTGCAGGGAGACGCCGGGAAGATGGCGCCGAGAAGCTGCAAGCAAGACAGGTGAGTATGTGTTTTATTATTTTTATTGCAGCAGCAGCAGCAGCACAGCTATGGGGCAATAATGGACGGTGCAGAGCATTATATGGCAGAGCTATGGGGCAATGGTGCAGAGCACTGTATGGCACAGCTATGGGGCAGTAATGGTGCAGAGCACTATATGGCACAGCTATGGGGCAGTAATGGTGCAGAGCACTGTATGGCACAGCTATGGGGCAGTAATGGTGCAGAGCACTATATGGCACAGCTATGGGGCAGTAATGGTGCAGAGCACTGTATGGCACAGCTATGGGGCAGTAATGGTGCAGAGCACTATATGGCACAGCTATGGGGCAGTAATGGTGCAGAGCACTGTATGGCACAGCTATGGGGCAATAATGGTGCAGAGCACTATATGGCACAGCTATGGGGCAGTAATGGTGCAGAGCACTGTATGGCACAGCTATGGGGCAATAATGGTGCAGAGCACTATATGGCACAGCTATGGGGCAGTAATGGTGCAGAGCACTATATGGCACAGCTATGGGGCAGTAATGGTGCAGAGCACTGTATGGCACAGCTATGGGGCAGTAATGGTGCAGAGCACTGTATGGCACAGCTATGGGGCAGTAATGGTGCAGAGCACTATATGGCACAGCTATGGGGCAGTAATGGTGCAGAGCACTGTATGGCACAGCTATGGGGCAGTAATGGTGCAGAGCACTATATGGCACAGCTATGGGGCAGTAATGGTGCAGAGCACTATATGGCACAGCTATGGGGCAGTAATGGTGCAGAGCACTGTATGGCACAGCTATGGGGCAGTAATGGTGCAGAGCACTATATGGCACAGCTATGGGGCAGTAATGGTGCAGAGCACTGTATGGCACAGCTATGGGGCAATAATGGTGCAGAGCACTATATGGCACAGCTATGGGGCAGTAATGGTGCAGAGCACTGTATGGCACAGCTATGGGGCAATAATGGTGCAGAGCACTATATGGCACAGCTATGGGGCAGTAATGGTGCAGAGCACTATATGGCACAGCTATGGGGCAGTAATGGTGCCTAGCACTGTATGGCACAGCTATGGGGCAATAATGGTGCAGAGCACTATATGGCACAGCTATGGGGCAGTAATGGTGCAGAGCACTGTATGGCACAGCTATGGGGCAATAATGGTGCAGAGCACTATATGGCACAGCTATGGGGCAGTAATGGTGCAGAGCACTGTATGGCACAGCTATGGGGCAATAATGGTGCAGAGCACTATATGGCACAGCTATGGGGCAGTAATGGTGCAGAGCACTGTATGGCACAGCTATGGGGCAATAATGGTGCAGAGCACTATATGGCACAGCTATGGGGCAATAATGGTGCAGAGCACTATATGGCACAGCTATGGGGCCATAATGAACAGTATGGAGCATCTATTTTTATTTTTGAAATTCACCGGTAGCTGTTGCATTTTCCACCCTAGGCTTATACTCGAGTCAATAAGTTTTCCCAGTTTTTTGTGGCAAAATTAGGGGGGTCGGCTTATACTCGGGTCGGCTTATACTCGAGTATATACGGTAATTGGCTGTTGCATTTTTAACAGCCAATCAGAGCGATCGTAGCCACGTGGGGGCAAAGCCACCCCCTCGGGCTAAAGTACCACTCCCCCTGTCCCTGCAGATCGGGTGAAATTGGAGTTAACCCTTTCACCCGATCTGCAGGGACGCGATCCCTCCATGACGCCACATAGGCGTCACAGGTCGGATTGGCACAGACTTTCATGACGCCTACGTGGCGTCACAGGTCGGGAAGGTAGTGACAGGCACAATAATTTTAGCGGTATGTCACTTAAAGATTTTTGGCCGACTCACTGTTGCATGTGCACTTTTTGCCTAGTTCTTGATATTTTTTATTTGTGCCTTATTCTTTTAATTTGCCCGTTTTGCAACCTCTATTTTATATGTGTTCGCTTGTTTTATTTTCTTTATATTCATCATTATTGGTAGGTTTCCAGATGTTTGACAGATTCAATCAAGGCTTCAAAAAGTCGAAAAATTTTAGCGCAAATGTATTCTAGTGATTTTATGTGCTTCTGCAGAAAATGTGACTTTTTGCACTAAAAAAAAAAAAAAAAAATCACAAACGAGATAATAAGGAGCATTTTTTGATTCAGCGCAAAATTCATGAACTTGCGCAACTTTGAAGAATTTAGCACAAAGAAACCTCAATACATATAACAAGAAAAAAAGTAACAAAAAAAAAAAGCAAATAAATAGGGTCCATAAATTCTCAAACACTACAGAACATTAACACATGTGTCAGACCTCAGACAGGGCAGAATAATGAATGTGATAGACTCTTTCTATAAATCACCATAGAAACCAAGGATGATCAACGTCCTTTTCACCTGAACAGAGGATGATCTGGGTTTTGCGCCCATCATACAGACACTGAAATGTTTGCTTAGTGAGCTATTTGTATTTCCTTTATTTCACATGCTTCAACTAGGAGTTGACTTATTCGGTCTTGTACCTTTTGCTCCTGGATCTGGGCCTTCACCACTTTGTATTCGGCAGAGGGCGGCTTTTGGTTTGCAATCAGGTCCTCGGTGTCGGTAAGCCAGCTGAGCAGCGGTTCCAGGGCATCCTGGAACTTCCCACAGTGCAGCAGAGCCTCTTGTAGCTGCGTCACCCGCTCTGCAACCTGCGCAGAAAACAATCGCTCATCATTCACGGCAAGATAGCAATCTTAGGTGACAAGGCGCTGGGGGGAGGAAGGCTCTGGCATCGCTCAAACAAGAATGTGATTGAACAGCAGGCTCCGAGAAACCGTTCCAAGCTGCACAAGTCAGATGGTCTCATCTCTACCACCCACACGCAGTCTCTCTCACTGGAAATTAAATCTAAATCCTCCCACCACATCTCTGTGCAATAGAAGGTGTCGCTTCTAAGACATGCTGTCAGAAATCCGAAAACCCGTAAGCTGCTCCCATGTTAAGTCGACCTCCTGTAGATTAGCATCCCTTTAACACCATGTTTACACATGGCAGAAATGTAAGCTGCGGATTCGGTCCCAATTCCACAGACATAATCCACGTTAGGACTCATTCACACGTCAGTTTTTCAAGTATGAGTGCTGTCCTTGTTTTCTATGGATCCCGCTAGTACTTATGATCGTCTATGGGGCTTTTCACAAGCCCAAGATTTTTTTGCGAACCGAATGATCCATGCAAAATCATGACTACGTGTCCAATATTGATCCCAGTCAGCAATGAAAGTGGGTCCATGAAAAGAAAAAAAAAAAGAAAATAAATAAAAAATCGGACAGCACTTAAACACTGAAGAAACTCAGACCGATTTTTTTGTACCAGAAAATCACTGACCTCTGCATGTGCCCACACCTGCAGATTTGGCTGTGGATTCCACCAGAACACATGGCATAGAGTGAAATCCGAAAAAAAAAGGCGCCCAAGAATGAACATACTTCAGATTTGAAATACGCATTTTTTCTGCAGAATTTTTTCTTGCAATGTGTGAATGGGATTTTTAAATACCTCATTTGCTTGTATAGGAGAAAGGAGTGTGGTGGACACCGGGTGCCGCCACTGACAAAGGTTAATCCGTGTTGTAAGTATCATTTCTGGAATCTATTTGGTAGGTGGTTGGGAATTTGGGCTACTAAACTCTATAGTGTAATTATGTTTGCACTCCATTATGAGGTGTCTCAATAAGCTATGATTTTCTCCTTTACTTGTTATGTCCTGTCTCCTCTTGGTGGGAGTACAGCGGCGGGAGCAGCAGGCAAGATTGAGTTTTACATCACTCTTTACATAGTTGTCAGAATAAAATAGAAAAAGAAGGCACTCACCGTCCGCTGTTTATTTCTATCCTTTATTGTGGCATAAAAACGTGGTAGTAGTAGCAGGTCTTACAGGAGAATGCAGGTGTCAAGAGACGACGGCCCGTTTCGCGCAAGTGCGCTTCTACAGGTCTACCTTTACATAGTTGTGCCACATACAACCTGATCAGGTGAGCGACCAACCCACAGATTCACCTTTACCTGTTTTGCCCACGGTGTTACACAAGGAGCGCCTCTTGTTTTTTTTTAATTCTCCATTTGCTTGTATGGTACCGTAAATTGCTGTGGGTTTGGAGGTGCAGAATCTGCGACGTGTGAATACGGCCTAATGTCTCACCTTTTTGTTTAGTGTGTTCCATTTAGCGTTCAGTTCCTCCGTGTCATGTTCTAGTCCGTGCACATCACAGTTCTTGTCCGCACTTTGAATCAGACCCTGACCAAGGCCATTCACTTGCTGCAGCTTCAACTGTAGAGAGTCCACTTGTTCCTTTTGAAAAACCTTAAGAAAAAAAAAATTTAAAAAAAAAAAAATACTGCAAAATTTAGTTGAACAAGAATGGTGTTTGTTTGCAATAACGACCAAATACATACAGTGTTATTGGACTTTTATTAGAAAAAGCACAAATATAAAGTGGGTCTGTGAACCAAAACAAGAATACAGGGCCATACTCCTAGCAATTACAAAGGAAGGGCGGCATCCCAGGGAAAGGAGGAAATGGGCTTACAAATCTTACTGACAATATTTCAGAGGCTGCATGTCATGAAATGGGTCTTTTTATTTCTTGAAACCAAACAGTGACAAGCATGGGCATGTCCACAGGAATATATACAATTCTTATAAGAAAAAACAACAAGAAAACCGTAAAAACATAGCTTCATTTAATGCACTCAATTCACAGCATAGGTATCCATCAACTATAGTCCTTATCAGACGGAAGAATGGTATCATTCTAGTGGAGTGAGTAACAGAAATATAGAGTCAGGTCACAGCCAAGCTGACATCATACCGGGAAAGTCCAGGAAACCGGAATTCAGCAATATTACAGGGTTACTTTAAAAAGACACGAAGAGGTCATGCTGAAACTGGTTGTTTTTGTTTCCAGACCTTTCTTTTTTACAGATTTATACTGTTCCATCCTCATGTGTTTGAGAAATACACTAAGGCCACAGTCACACATTCAGTATTTGGTCAGTATTTTACATCAGTATTTATAAGAGTGGGTGATAAATACACAAGTGGTGACATGTTTCTATTATACTTTTCCTCTGATTCTTCCTCTCCTTATTTTGAATTACAAACACTGATGTAAAATATTGAACATGTGACTGTGGCCTTAGGGATACTTTTTAATTTTTGAGTGTAAAAAAAAAAAAAAAAAGTGACTATACTTTTTGGAACCACAAAAGCATACACCTTAAAGCATTTGTGGGCTTTGGACAATACCCTTTTGAAGAAAGGTCCTCCAGAGTCTTCTCAGTGCCAAGACCCTCAATGATCAGCAGTATTTTGGAGAACATGGCATCAGGTGTGTAAGAGCCCATTAAAGGGGCTAGCTTGCAGAAAACATTTAGGGTATGTGCACACGTCAGGAAGAAAACCGGAAATTTTTTTTTGCGTTTTTTTCCAGCATTTTGCAAGCGAAATTAGCTTGCAGAATGCTAAAGTTTTCCAAGCGATCTGTAGCATCGCTTGGAAAACGGACTGACAGGTTGGTCACACTTGTCAAACAGTGTTTGACAAGTGTGACTAACTTTTTACTATAGATGCTGCTTATGCAGCATCCATAGTAAAAGATAGAATGTTTAAAAATAATAAAAAAAATAAAAAAATGGTTATACTCACCTCTGCAGACAGCCGATATCCTCAGCGGCGTCCGTTCCTATAGATGGTGTGGTTCAGGACCTTCGATGACGTCGCGGTCACGTGAGCGGTCACATGACCGGTCTCGCGACCAATCACAAGACAGCGACGTCATCGCAGGTCCTTCACCACACCATCTATAGAAACCGAAGCGGCAGCATGCAGCGGTGAGAGGCGGGAACACTCCGGGGGCCATCGAAGGTGAGTATATCACTATTTTTTTATTTTAATTCTTTTTTTTTTACCAATTATACGGTGCCCAGTCCGTGGAGGAGAGTCTCCTCTCCTCCACCCTGGGTACCAACCGCACATAATCTGCTTACTTCCCGCATGGTGGGCACAGCCCCGTGCGGAAAGTAAGCAGATCAATGCACTCCTAGGTGTGCGGAATCCCCGCAGTTCCTCAAATTTAATGAACATGTTGCTTTTTTTTCCGCGATGCGATTTTTTCACGGAAAAAAAATGCAGCATATGCACAAAATATGCGGAATACACTGAAAATAATGGGAGGCATATGTAAGCGTTTTTATCACGTTTTTATAGCGAAAAAAACACGAAAAATACTGAACGTGTGCACATGGCCTTACCACGACATTTGTATGATCACTGGGTATTCTAATATACGGACTCTGAAAGATCACGAGAATAGGAGCCCATGGCCATCTTTTGAATTAAGCAGTACAGCTCTATTCAATGTCTTTGGGACTGATGGAATGGCAGAGTACAGTTTTTGGCTATCTCCATCATTCCCACAGACAGTGAATAGTGTAATAAGCATACATGGTCAATAATGGAAAGGGGCTCCCCGTTTCCATGATTGATGGGTGTCTCAGGCATCGTACATCTTTCTCCCACCTTGTAGATAGGCGATACAGTTATTCGCCTTCATTAACAATCAATGGCCTGCACATGTAACTCAGAATCAAGTCTTTATCAGGAATGGAGCCCACTTGTAAAAAAAGAGAGAGATTTGTCTAATTGGTATCTATTAGAACATATTACAATTGTCCAACAATATAAAAAAGCAAGGTCAAGACGATTTTTTATTTCTAAATTAATATATATCACACTATGAAATATTTCATGAAATTACGGTAATACTGGTTTGGGAAAATGAGAGTCTACCATCTAGATTGCCTTGCCAGCATATTGTCTGAAGGAGATTTAACGGACTTTCTGCAAAGAGCAAAAAGTCTATTAAGTAATGGGATTATATTCTTGAGAAAGAGCAGACGGTCTGAACCCGAGCTGGTCGCAACGTCCAGCATCATAGCGAGATGGTTTATGTCTGATTCATATCTAGTATGTAGGTGGAAAGCACCGTCATAGGCGCCAGCACTTCTACTTTACATGTAGTACGTCTCATCTGCATATTAGAAATAAAGCTGGAGAATAAAAAAAAAAAGCAGAGCTGGAAAGTATTAGTCTTTTAACCCTTCAGTGAATGCTTTCATGGCGGTTATTAAAGACTAGTATTCTACAGGGCTGTGTTTTCACATAAGATAAAATGCGTTATGGACAGATACAGCCTGCAAAACCCATTATAAGAAACATTGTGGCTCATTTGCAGTAACAGCAATTAAGAACAGTGCTGCATATTAACCCCTTTCTGCCAGTATCTGACGGAATAGTACGTCAGCTGGCAGATCCCCTGCTTTGAGGTGGGCTCCGGCGGTGAGCCCACTTCAAAGCCGCGACATGTCAGCTGTTTTGTACAGCTGACATGTGCGCGCAATGAGCGCGAGCGGAATCGCGATCCGCCCGAGCCCATTAACTAGTTAAATGCCGCAGTCAAGCGCTGACAGCGGCATTTAACTAGCGCTCCCGGCCGCGCGGCCGGAAGTGCTCGCACCGCTGACCCCCGTCACATGATCGGGGGTCAGCGGTGCATTGCCATAACAACCAGAGGTCTCCTTGAGACCTCTATGGTTGTTGATGGCCGATTGCTTTGAGCGCCACCCTGTGGTCGGCGTTCAAAGTACACCTGCATTTTTGCTACATAGAGGTGATCTGTACTTCACCTCTATGTAGCAGAGGCGATCGAGTTGTGCATGCTTCTAGCCTCCTATGGAGGCTATTGAAGCATGCCAAAATTTAAAAAAAAAAGGGTTTAAAAATATAACAAAAATATATAAAAGTTCAAATCACCCCCCTTTTGCCCCAATCAAAATAAAACAATAATAATAAAAAAAAAATCAAACATACACATATTTGGTATCGCCGCGTTCAGAATCGCCCGATCTATCAATAAAAACAAAGGATTAACCTGACCGCTAAATGGCGTAGCAAGAAAAAAAAAAATCAAAACGCCAAAATTACGTTTTTTTGGTCGCCGCGACATTGCATTAAAATGCAATAACGGGCGATCAAAAGAACGTATCTACACCAAAATGTTATCATTAAAAACATCAGCTCGGCACGCAAAAAATAAGCCCTCACCTGACCCCAGATCACGAAAATTGGAGACGCTACGGGTATCGGAAAATCGCGCAATTTTTTTTTTTTTTTTTAGCAAACTTTAGAATTTTTTTTCACCACTTAGATAAAAAATAACCTAGACATGTTTGGTGTCTATGAGCTCGTAATGACCTGGAGAATTATAATGGGAGGTTAGTTTTAGCATTTGGTGAACCTAGCAAAAAAGCCAAACAAAAAACAAGTGTGAGCTTGCACTTTTTTTGCAATTTCATCACACTTGGAATTTTTTTCCCGTTTTCTGTTACACAGCATGGTAAAACCAATGGTATCGTTCAAAAGTACATCTCGTCCCGCAAAAAATAAGCCCTCACATGGCCATATTGACAGAAAAATAAAAAAGTTATGGTTCTGGGAAGGAGGGGAGCAAAAAACTTAAACGAAAAAACGGAAAAAGCTCCGGGGGTGAAGGGGTTAAGTAAGATTTTCAATAAGAATTATGCAGCCTGAAGCAGCAAGGCTACATCTAGAATTACGTAGCAGTAATACTTCACACCGTGACTGCTAGATCCATGACGGGAATTAAATTAATGTCTCATTTATAAAAACTATTTAGCAACCAATCACAGCACTTATTTCATTTTCCCAGAATTACTTAAGAATGGAAAGTTACACTCTGATAGGTTGCTATGGGTAAAAAGAGCAGCTCTGTTTAAAGGGAAGCAGGTTTTTACTATGTAATCTGACAGCAGCACGATGTAAGGGCTGACAGCCTGATTCCAGTGACTGGTCACTTACTATGTGTTGCTGTTTCAATACAGATCAGTGTTTTATTAGCAGGAGATCATTACAGAATTAGGTGTTTTGTGCATCCTGGTCAATTGCTCTGGGTAACCTCACCTACACCACTGAGTGTCAGCTTTCTGTTGCAACAACAGGAAAGCAAAAGATGTGATGTCGCAATGCGACACTTAATGCTCTAGCCAAGGCGCTTTGATAAATCGACAATAGTCTTTTATTGTACTTTGTATGGACAGTTATAGTACAGAAAGAGCAAAAGAATTACAATTCAATTGTGATCAAAATATCTATGTGAACAGTCAATTCAAAGTAGTACGAAAATAGTCTTTTATCTAAAGTTTTTCCCCTTTTATATTATGGCCTAGGAAACGATTGGCAATATGGAGAGCCCATTGAAACAGAACCAAGAACATACGGTACTGATAGGAGGGAATTTAGATTGTGAGCCCCAATGGGGGCAGTGATGATGAGGTCTGTAAAGTGCTGTGGAATATGATGGAGCTATATGAACGAGTAAAATGAATATGAATAAGAGCAAGGGCAGAGGAAGAGAGAAGGAAAGGTGAGGGAGAATCATCAGACAGCAAGCAAAATAACAAGGGCCTCCTGAGCTTCTGTAGTAAGGTTATATTCCATAAAGCAAGGTCAGGCGGCCATACTAAATCTGCAGAGGTGACTTGGCTCCGAGTGCCTCATACTGACATACACTAATCAAGACTGGAAATTGGATCAGAGCAGCACAATCTATTTTTTCCCTCACAGGCCACAGGTTTATGTGAAGAAATGCACAGGCACACTGATTATTATTGGATCAGTGTATGTCTAGATGGACATACGGACAGCGCCCTGACCAAAAAGATGGCTATCTGAAAGATCCCTTAACAAATACACTGGTAAGTTCTGATACACTGACTTCGGACCCTCATGCAGGTTCACCAAATGTGAAGCATGTTGCCTACAATAAAACAACCCCTGAAACATTAGGGAATATCCAGGGACAGATTAAGCAATATGGGCTGGCATCGCCTAGTTACGGCCCTCAGATTGGTTTGAATCATTTAGGTAGTGTAGATGCCTTTTTTGTGCTAGAGGTCCAAATGTGGGATAATTGATTTTTGATAATGGATTGGTAAGTTAGATGTATACGATAGGTGGCACGAGTCAAGTTAGAAAAAAGCAAGGACATAAGGCCTAGGGAATGAGAAGAGGACCTACATCATTGTTCAAATGATGCTAATGTAAGGGATTATTAGGCAAAAAAACAAATTAGAGATAAAGAAGACAAAGTGGTTTAGCCGGAGATATCGAAAAATGTCAAACTTGGGTAGAGCATAGCGTTCCTGCTAAACAGGGAATGGATAGATACCCTCAGTTGAGAATGTGGTAGGCCTTGGTCACATCTGCCAAAGATCATACTCGGATCACTGAGAGGTCATCCAGTCTCGTGGGAAATAATGGATTACCATATAGAAAGCCTGATGCCAGGAAGTTGCAGATTAAACTAGTCGGGTTCATGTCCTGCCTCATTAGCATATGATGTAACAGCACATTAAAGCAATTTTTAACCCAAAGGGTATCACTGTGTCACTTACAAGACCACTAAAATAAAGGATTTGGCACATGTAACAATATAGTACTAGTTATGAGCACCTATGGCACTCAACAGGTTCCCTTAAATCTAATGTGTCACCACTGAGAAATCAAGCTTTAAAGCCACAAGCAAATGAATGCACTGAAAGTGCATTGTGGGCAAGTCATATCCACGTGCACTAACACACCCCATTGCACCTTCAGCTAATTTGCATGTATTTTCAAAGCTCGATTTCTCAATGATGGCACATAAAATTACTACAACACAGGTATCAATTTTATTATTGCACTGGGCCCTATACAGCCATATCAATACATCTATTAGTAAAATCATCCAGAAGTGTTCCCTTTAATGTGCCAAAATATCAAAATTCCATGTGTTGTATACCTGTGACATAACTTGCTAGCTGGGTTAGACATACTTCCTTACATTGCTTCAAGGCTGGAGTACAAATACATTAACAATTTGTGCCAAAAATGGAACACAATTAATAAATTTGACACGTTTTATGGCCCTTTCTCTATACACTTTTTAACATCACTAAAGTAGTTGTAAAGAGGACTGACTAACATTATGGACTGTTTTAAAACTACAGAATCTGGACATCTGACTCTTATCTTCACTTGTATGACGTACAGAATTTGTTTCGCTATTGTGACCATTCCAAGTGATAAAATTAGTTTAATGTAGCAGAGCAGGACAGTGGTAACAAAACTATTCCATTCAGTGACATTGGTTACAGGCTATATAAATGTCCATTTACATGAACAGGCAGGCGATGCGAAACAACCTCTGATCCACACGTATTTACTGATCGGGGGCGTTTAATAGTTAACTTAGGCTATGTGCACACGGTGCGTTTTTTTCCTTGCGGAATTGGCCCAAAAATGCTAGGGGATCCTTATGCCAGCAAAGTCAATGAGAATCCTGAAGCGCTGTGCACATGATCAGTATTTTTTTTTTTGCTGTGCGTTTAAATATGCAGCAAGTCAATTCTTTGTGCATTTTTGCCCCAATGAATGCACAAGAAAAAAATGATTACAAAAATGCATTAAAAAATGCAGTGGATTTTACCGCAGTGTTTTTGCTGCCTAGAGATGCAGAAACCTTGCAGAAAATTCTGCCTGCAAATACTCAATGTGCGCACTAGACAGGCAGACCATGCTTAGGCTGCTTTCACACATCAGTTTTTTGCCGTCAGGCACAATCCGGCAAAATTTAAAAAAAAAAAGGATCCGGCAAAAGTAGCCGCCGGATCCATTTTTTTTCTCATAGACTTGTATTAGCGACGTATTGCGACGGATGGCCTCACGTTTCATCCGTTTTTCGCCGGATCCTTTGAAAATTGTTTTTACGGCTGCCAGAGAAAACGGACATAGTAACAGATCCGTCGCATCAGTTTTTTCACAATCTGAGACAGATCCATTTTTTTCAACATTCAACGGATTGTGCCTGACGGCAAAAAAAATGTGTGTGAAAGCAGCCTTAACAATGCACAAAAATCAGTAATAAATTGGTCAGTGTGTATAAGTTGTCATTGTGCACATAGTTCACGCCCTCGGAAGAAGCTGGCGGCGAAACGCGCATCGGGGTGAGGGGGACGCCTGGAGAAGCTCTGCAGCAGGTATATACTTTACAAAATAGCTATTTTGAGCACAATATTTCCCTGTATATTGGGGCTGTCCCGGCCTATTGTACTGGGTGCCTATTATGGCCTGGGGTATTTTGATACTCTGATTTTGGTATTGGGATTCAGATCCCCATAGGGTTCTTGGTATATAAACTTGTTGCAGATCTCCATTTATGTTCTCATAGGATAGACTTTAGCTGATATATCTTAGCACCGCCGATATAGGATCCCCGTTATCCATTACTATGTATTAAGTGCAGGTGGTTGCTATACATTTATGCTCAGTATTGGTGTCTATATGATTTATGGCATCCCCTATTACGGGTATTTTGGAATATATCAACTGTTTTTTATCTATTTATTGTTAATAAAAATATTTTTATTTTATACGAATTTTGTGGGATCTCTTCTTAGCCCCATGATTATATCTATGGGACTAGTTTTGATATAGTGATTGAAGTGCCCGAAGTGATTTTTTGGACATTTGGTGATTTATTATTGTTCACATAGGACAACGTGCTGCCGAGAACAATGATCTTTTTGTAGCACAAAAGATCATTTCACCCAAATGCTTGTTCATCAGGTGATCAGCATCCTGTTTATAATGTAAAATTATGAAAATAACTTTTTGAAGCAGCTCATTCTGGATAATGTCAGTGTAAATGCACCTTAGGAACAATGTGTAGCGTGTTACAGTATCTTAGCAACTCAATGATTTACCCCCTGCTAAAAGTGTGTGCACTGGACAGATCCCGTACAGTGCCTCCATACATTACAGTTACTTACGCCCTACCCTCCTAACGGAAAAGATGCTTTGGCAAATTCCAAAGTTTGAACAGCCATTGGCTCATGTCCCAGCCACGTGCACATAACAGCGAGTGTGGGGTAATGCAAGGAGTATGACAGATAAAGAGGTCAGGCGGAATATTGCATTTATTAATGAATATCTCCATCTACAGAATTATCAGCACCGTTCTGCTCCTAGAAATTCCTCCAGCAGCAGATTTTCCTGTACGTGATGTGCTGGAGTTCTCCGCCTACAGCATGCTATGAAAAGCGCTGTGCACTAGTGATCTATAATTAACCATTGGATGCACAAACTGTATGCAAATCAGCGGCGTAGTCATCACTCACATTATATAATCATCAGGTCTCATCTTTTCTTTATATGGATAGGTTTACGGATGTACATTATAAATCATTAATAAATATAAAGGCCAAACTTATTATGGAAAACAATGTTACTAAAATGGGTGCACAGCGGTATAGAAATGCCTGATACATGGCTATTCAGTAGAATTGTGTTACACCTCTAGACAATGTGTAATTTAAGACTTACAATACTGTATAGGTTACCTCGGTGGCAGAAGACAAAACAGTGGGTTCATGGTCAAATAGTCCTGATGTGTCCCCAGCAGACTGTAGAAGCACACAAGCGCCGCCTTCTTCCCCTGGAGCCAGACTATTGTCCCTTGTGTTTACAGACAGAGAGCAGCTGTCACTCAGGACTGACAAATGAACACGTGCATCGAACCCTTCAGATGCCAGCTCAAATTCAGAGTCGCCCTGCGCAAAGAAAGGCTCAGGAGACACGCATTGTTCTTCACTTGCTTGCCTTAAAGACACTGTGTCCTTGCAGTAGTTTTTAGATGATTGTACTGTACTTTTTGCCCTTAAATTAAGCTCCACGGATGAAGAGTCTGCGATGGTTTCTGATGATTTGCTAGATTCAACGTTGGCGTAAGGAGAAGTGTCAATCTCACTGCAGGACAAAGTGACCTCCTGCAGGACTGCAATGGAATTTCCTTCACTAGATGCCAGACCGCAATATTCTTCAGCAATCTCACCTGGAGTGAGGAAAGCCAAATCCTGAGCACTAAGAGAGGCAGTAAAGTCGTTGGTTAAGGATTTGTGTGTGGGACTGGTTTCTGAGCTTAAACTGTTAAGGCCACTGAAGATTCTGGAGTCCTGTCCTTCTTCTAGACAATCAGATGGCAGGGAAGATGTGCATGCCTCAGTTTGAGGTGTATGTGTCCTAGCAGATATACATGGTAAACTATCCTGTGTTTTTTTTTCAGCCAAAAAAAGCTCTGTACTGAGGTCCTTCAATACAGAATACGCTGGGCTTACTGTGGCAGTTTCTCCATCAATACAGCCATTTATTTCTTCTGAACATGTAAAGATGGTCACTCCACCACTAGACTTATTTGTGGCATCAAAGAGTTTGTCCACCCTTGGACCAGTTTGTGGAAGGATCACAGTTTGACTGATGACCTGGAGTGAGGTGGACTTGCTTGATGTATCTGTAATACCATTGTCCACCATCAATTCAAATAAGATGTTCTTTATAGCCATCTCCTCAATTTTGCCACCACTGTCCTCGGGTAATTCCTGCAATTCACTTGCAGATGTGGAACTCTGCATGCTGTCATCTGGCAGGCTACTACAACCATGTGTTGTTGTGGAGACTGTCACTTCCCCCCCATCAGAAACCTCATCAGAAGAGTCTGCGGGAATAATATCTGTGCTCTGAAATGAAGCGTCACAAGTCCAAGACTCATCTGGTTGATCTGAACTACCCAAACAAGAATCTCTTTCCATGTCACACACAGGAGAGTAGGACTTTGTATGTGGGACATGAATGGATGTAGAGGTCTCCTCCACCTCTTCTAGATCAAGTTCAGGAGTGCTAGGTGAAAGTTTTATATCCGATTCCTCTGATGATACTTCCAATCCCAGCACTTCTTCAGTACTGGGCATTAGGAACGTACACCATTCATCCTCTTGTAGTGAAGGAAGTTGTGGTAAGCCAGCAGAGATCTTCATGTCACTGATAATCTGGTTATCACTGCTAATACAGTTATCTGAATTATCTGGATGGAAAGTATCTGATTCTGCATCTAGGCAGGTATTTGTGTCAATTGGCTTGCAAAGTGTGGGAAGCTGTTGTGTGTCTCTGACAGGCGTTATTTCACCAGGCACAGGGGAGAATTTATCACCATGACATGCTCTATCTGTTTGGTCAGGGATGGACAGATTAATAGTGGGCGAGTCTATACTGTATGGTTTAGAGTAAGTGTGATCTTTCATGGTGTCTGGCTGTGGATCTTTTCTGACCTCCTGTGCAGTTTTGTTAATATTACCAGGACTATTACTCACTTCCGTCTCTAGGACTGACTCATGAGGCTCATCGGCTGCTCCTGCCAGGCACTGCTGCTCCAATTCCAGGAACAACTGGTCGGAATCAGATTCCGACTCTGAATCACTATAGCTGCCCAATTTCTGGTATCTCCTTGTGACTCTTCCTGCACTAACAGTTGAGCAGCAGTTGTAGTCCTCCCTGGTGTCTGGCCAGTGGATAGTCTCTGGCATGGCAACAGCATCAAGAAAGGAAGTAATAGAATGAAGATTACTAATAGAGCCAGTTTCATCTGGAAACCCATCATTAGACGCAACCTCCTCCTCCATTTTAGAAGGCAACATGTTTTCGTCACGCAGTGTCACAGAATGACAAGCACCTCCGGAGTCAATGTCTTCCCACTCCTCTTCTGCTTCCATTAGTATTTTCAGCTCATCTTCCTCGAACTTCAGCTCAGATTCAGTCTTTTGCCGCAGATTTGGCACAATAAGTACATTTGAAGATTCATCTAAAACCTCATCACTTAGACATGGTGATAAGGGCAAAGTCTCAATCATGCATTCCTCATATGCCAGTTCAGCAGCTTTTTGGTGACCATCACTTAGACTTCCCTTGATAAAGCTCTTTAGTGCCCTGGGCCATGTGGCACTGGGAAAGTTGTGCCCGGGTTTAGACCGTGTAGACAGTCCTGTTGTATTTTCTTGTGCGATTAGTGGATCCTGCTCATACGCACTGTCATTATAGTAATCAAAACTCTGCACATGTTGGCATCGGGGGTCCACCCTATGCTCCAAACTCGGATTCCCAGAAACAGCAGGAGGAGGCGGAGGAGGGGCAGGAGCTCGGATCTGACTTGGTGTGGACGATATGGACTCCGTCTGCTCACAAGAGGAATGCCTGGCACTATCAGGTAGGAGCTGGCTGAACTCTGTCTTATCATGGAGGGAATGACTGGAGGTGCCTGCTTCTGATACTTCACTCAAGGAGGCCTCCATTCGTTCCGCAAAGTCAGGGAAATTTGGAGGAATAAATGCTTTCCACGATCTCCGGTTGACATTTTCTTTGCGCTCGGGATTTGGCCTGCGACGAGGTGGCACAGGAGCAGATTTAAGAGTATCGTTGCTTAGCTTGAGGGCATCAAATATCACACGTTCATCCAGCCTTTTAGCTTCCTGTGCTTTGGCATCACTGGCATTAGATGTCCCTAGGGTACCATTGCTGGATAAGGTAGCTATTTCCACTCGGTCTATAGTACTCTTTGAGGGCTGAGTAAGTTTGCAGCCTTGGTCAATCTGCTCATTGATTCTCATGGTGTCATAGATGGACCTCTGAGGAACATAGCAATCCTCGATGTAGCCGTCCTCCTCCTCGCCCTTGCCCAAACATGCCGGGTTTTGGCGCAAACAATCTGGACGACTAAGTGGCTTCCCCATCTTATGCAGCCAGTCTGTATCAAGGTACCAGTCCTAACACTGTATCCATGAAGGAGGCACATTCACAAGTCGCCTGCCATTGTAATCCTGCCATTAGTTCTCATCACCAGCTCCATAGGAAATCCTGAGTCCACACTGCAGCAATGCTCCTGGCCAGGGGTGAAGACTAGGAGCAGGCCCAGCATGGAGGAGCTGCATCCTGCTCTCCTGCCGACCAGCACATCCCAGCTGGGCTGTTATGGTTTGAAACGAGCCTGTGAGCGGATATTCCTGGAAGTTCACACACAGGAAGTTCTTTCATAGGGGCAAATTGTGCGGCTTCCTGTGAGAGGCGCATCATGGCATTGTGTGCCCTGCTGCCAGGCACGGGGCAGCCTCCCTACATGGCGAGCGGGCTTTGTCTGCGCTGCCTCCCCGGTGCTGTGTATCAGGATGCCGGCTCCCGCCTCTTCACAATCAGAGTACAAGGAAAAAAAAAAAAAAAAAAAACTTCGGCGAACAAAGAGCTGATGGTGTGCGCCCTCAGAGCTGCACTCCTACTGCTGGCTGTGCTGCCGCCGCTGCTCCCGGCTCAGCCGTGCTCCTTCCCCGGATCCATACACCGAGCCGTGAGGAGAAAGTCTGCGGGAAACGGACTGGAGAACAAGCACCTCCCGAGCAGGGCACCGCCTCCAGCACCGAGAACCGCCTCCGGGACTGGCACCGCCTCACATAACGGGCGCCTCCGCCTGACACATTCCGGGCTCCGGGAGCAGCAGGTGGCGACTGACAGCTCCTTTGTGCTCGCCACCGTCTACTACACGCTGCAAACACTAACCAAAATGGATCAACGGTGGGAGACATGACAGCAGAAGCCCGCACACCGACACATGGCACACTGCCCACAGAAGTGCCATCCATGCCGGGCAGCACCAACACATGGCACTCCTGGAGGTCCCCAGCACACTGCACAGACTGCCCACAGAAGTGCCATCCATGCCGGGCAGCACCAACACACGGCACTGCTGGAGGTCCCCAGCACACTGCACAGACTGCCCACAGAAGTGCCATCCATGCCGGGCAGCACCAACACATGACACTGCTGAAGGTCCCCAGCACAGGCTGCCCACAGAAGTGCCATCCATGCCGGCAGCACCAACACATGGCTCTGCTGGAGGTCCCCAGCACACTGCACAGACTGCCCACAGAAGTGCCATCCATGCCGGGCAGCACCAACACATGGCACTGCTGGAGGTCCCCAGCACACTGCACAGACTGCCCACAGAAGTGCCATCCATGCCGGGCAGCACCAACACATGGCACTCCTGGAGGTCCCCAGCACACTGCACAGACTGCCCACAGAAGTGCCATCCATGCCAGGCAGCACCAACACATGACACTGCTGAAGGTCCCCAGCACAGGCTGCCCACAGAAGTGCCATCCATGCCGGCAGCACCAACACATGGCTCTGCTGGAGGTCCCCAGCACACTGCACAGACTGCCCACAGAAGTGCCATCCATGCCGGGCAGCACCAACACATGGCACTCCTGGAGGTCCCCAGCACACTGCACAGACTGCCCACAGAAGTGCCATCCATGCCGGGCAGCACCAACACATGGCACTCCTGGAGGTCCCCAGCACATTGCACAGACTGCCCACAGAAGTGCCATCCATGCCGGGCAGCACCAACACATGGCACTCCTGGAGGTCCCCAGCACATTGCACAGACTGCCCACAGAAGTGCCGGGCAGCACCAACACATGGCACTGCTGGAGGTCCCCAGCACACTGCACAGACTGCCCACAGAAGTGCCATCCATGCCGGGCAACACCAACACATGGCACTCCTGGAGGTCCCCAGCACATTGCACAGACTGCCCACAGAAGTGCCATCCATGCCGGGCAGCACCAACACATGGCACTCCTGGAGGTCCCCAGCACATTGCACAGACTGCCCACAGAAGTGCCATCCATGCCGGGCAGCACCAACACACGGCACTGCTGGAGGTCCCCAGTACACTGCACAGACTGCCCACAGAAGTGCCATCCATGCCAGGCAACACCAACACATGGCACTGCTGGAGGTCCCCAGCACATTGCACAGACTGCCCACAGAAGTGCCGGGCAGCACCAACACATGGCACTGCTGGAGGTCCCCAGCACACTGCACAGACTGCCCACAGAAGTGCCATCCATGCCGGGCAGCACCAACACACGGCACTGCTGGAGGTCCCCAGTACACTGCACAGACTGCCCACAGAAGTGCCATCCATGCCGGGCAGCACCAACACATGGCACTCCTGGAGGTCCCCAGCACATTGCACAGACTGCCCACAGAAGTGCCATCCATGCCGGGCAGCACCAACACACGGCACTGCTGGAGGTCCCCAGTACACTGCACAGACTGCCCACAGAAGTGCCATCCATGCCAGGCAACACCAACACATGGCACTGCTGGAGGTCCCCAGCACACTACACAGACTGCCCACAGAAGTGCCATCCATGCCGGGCAGCACCAACACATGGCACTCCTGGAGGTCCCCAGTACACTGCACAGACTGCCCACAGAAGTGCCATCCATGCCAGGCAACACCAACACATGGCACTGCTGGAGGTCCCCAGCACACTGCACAGACTGCCCACAGACGTGCCATCCATGCCAGGCAGCACCAACACATGACACTAATGGAGGTTACCCAGCACAGACTGCCCACAGAAGTGC
This sequence comes from Ranitomeya variabilis, assembly GCF_051348905.1. Lineage (NCBI taxonomy): Eukaryota > Metazoa > Chordata > Amphibia > Anura > Dendrobatidae > Ranitomeya > Ranitomeya variabilis. Next base: position 373,138,595 of record NC_135234.1, read on the forward strand.
CATCCATGCCGGCAGCACCAACACATGGCACTGCTGGAGGTCCCCAGCACACTGCACAGACTGCCCACAGAAGTGCCATCCATGCCGGGCAGCACCAACACATGACACTGCTGGAGGTCCCCAGCACAGACTGCCCACAGAAGTGCCATCCATGCCGGCAGCACCAACACATGACACTGCTGATGGTCCCCAGCACAGACTGCCCACAGAAGTGCCATCCATGCCGGGCAGCACCAACACATGGCACTGCTGGAGGTCCCCAGCACACTGCACAAACTACCCACAGAAATGCCATCCATGCCAGGCAGCACCAACACATGACACTGATGGAGGTACCCAGTACAGACTGCCCACAGAAGTGCCATCCAAACCAGGCAGCACCAACACATGACACTGATGGAGGTACCCAGCATATATTGCCCACAGAAATGCCATCCATGCCAGGCAGCACCAACACATGACACTGATGGAGGTACCCAGTACAGACTGCCCACAGAAGTGCCATCCATGCTGGGCAGCACCAACACATGGCACTGCTGGAGGCTCCCAGCACAGACTGCCCACAGAAGTGCCATCCATGCCAGGCAGCACCAACACATGACACTGATGGAAGTAGCCAGCACAGACTGCCCACAGAAGTGCCATCCATGCCGGGCAGCACCAACACATGACACTGCTGGAGGTCCCCAGCACAGACTGCCCACAGAAGTGCCATCCATGCCGGCAGCACCAACACATGACACTGCTGATGGTCCCCAGCACAGACTGCCCACAGAAGTGCCATCCATGCCGGGCAGCACCAACACATGGCACTGCTGGAGGTCCCCAGCACACTGCACAAACTACCCACAGAAATGCCATCCATGCCAGGCAGCACCAACACATGACACTGATGGAGGTACCCAGTACAGACTGCCCACAGAAGTGCCATCCAAACCAGGCAGCACCAACACGACACTGATGGAGGTACCCAGCATATACTGCCCACAGAAATGCCATCCATGCCAGGCAGCACCAACACATGACACTGATGGAGGTACCCAGTACAGACTGCCCACAGAAGTGCCATCCATGCTGGGCAGCACCAACACATGGCACTGCTGGAGGCTCCCAGCACAGACTGCCCACAGAAGTGCCATCCATGCCAGGCAGCACCAACACATGACACTGATGGAAGTAGCCAGCACAGACTGCCCACAGAAGTGCCATCCATGCCGGGCAGCACCAACACATGGCACTGCTGGAGGTCCCCAGCACACTGCACAGACTGCCCACAGAAGTGCCATCCATGCCAGGCAGCACCAACACATGACACTGCTGAAGGTCCCCAGCACAGGCTGCCCACAGAAGTGCCATCCATGCCGGCAGCACCAACACATGGCACTGCTGGAGGTCCCCAGCACACTGCACAGACTGCCCACAGAAGTGCCATCCATGCCGGGCAGCACCAACACATGGCACTGCTGGAGGTCCCCAGCACACTGCACAGACTGCCCACAGAAGTGCCATCCATGCTGGGCAGCACCAACACATGACACTGCTGATGGTCCCCAGCACAGACTGCCCACAGAAGCGCCATCCATGCCGGGCAGCACCAACACATGGCACTGCTGGAGGTCCCCAGCACACTGCACAGACTGCCCACAGAAGTGCCATCCATGCCAGGCAGCACCAACACATGACACTGCTGAAGGTCCCCAGCACAGGCTGCCCACAGAAGTGCCATCCATGCCGGCAGCACCAACACATGGCACTGCTGGAGGTCCCCAGCACACTGCACAGACTGCCCACAGAAGTGCCATCCATGCCGGGCAGCACCAACACATGGCACTGCTGGAGGTCCCCAGCACACTGCACAGACTGCCCACAGAAGTGCCATCCATGCTGGGCAGCACCAACACATGACACTGCTGATGGTCCCCAGCACAGACTGCCCACAGAAGCGCCATCCATGCCGGGCAGCACCAACACATGGCACTGCTGGAGATCCCCAGCACACTGCACAAACTACCCACAGAAATGCCATCCATGCCAGGCAGCACCAACACATGACACTGATGGAGGTACCCAGCACAGACTGCCCACAGAAGTGCCATCCATACCAGGCAGCACCAACACATGACACTGATGGAGGTACCCAGCATATACTGCCCACAGAAATGCCATCCATGCCAGGCAGCACCAACACATGACACTGATGGAGGTACCCAGTACAGACTGCCCACAGAAGTGCTATCCATGCTGGGCAGCACCAACACATGGCACTGCTGGAGGCTCCCAGCACAGACTGCCCACAGAAGTGCCATCCATGCCAGGCAGCACCGACACATGACACTGCTGGAGGTCCCCAGCACACTGCACTGACTGCCCACAGAAGTGCCATCCATGCCGGGCAGCACCAACACATGGCACTGCTGGAGGTCCCCAGCACACTGCACAGACTGCCCACAGAAGTGCCATCCATGCCAGGCAGCACCAACACATGACACTGCTGAAGGTCCCCAGCACAGGCTGCCCACAGAAGTGCCATCCATGCCGGCAGCACCAACACATGGCACTGCTGGAGGTCCCCAGCACACTGCACAGACTGCCCACAGAAGTGCCATCCATGCCGGGCAGCACCAACACATGGCACTGCTGGAGGTCCCCAGCACACTGCACAGACTGCCCACAGAAGTGCCATCCATGCCGGGCAGCACCAACACATGGCACTCCTGGAGGTCCCCAGTACACTGCACAGACTGCCCACAGAAGTGCCATCCATGCCAGGCAACACCAACACATGGCACTGCTGGAGGTCCCCAGCACACTGCACAGACTGCCCACAGAAGTGCCATCCATGCCAGGCAGCACCAACACATGACACTGCTGAAGGTCCCCAGCACAGGCTGCCCACAGAAGTGCCATCCATGCCGGCAGCACCAACACATGGCACTGCTGGAGGCCCCCAGCACAGACTGCCCACAGAAGTGCCATCCATGCCAGGCAGCACCAACACATGACACTGATGGAGGTCCCCAGCACAGACTGCCCACAGAAGTGTCATCCATGCCAGGCAGCACCAACACATGGCACTGCTGGAGGTCCCCAGCACACTGCACAGACTGCCCACAGTAATGCCATCCATGCCGGGCAGCACCAACACATGGCACTGCTGGAGGTCCCCAGCACACTGCACAGACTGCCCACTGAAGTGCCATCCATGCCAGGCAGCACCAACACATGACACTGCTGAAGGTCCCCAGCACAGGCTGCCCACAGAAGTGCTATCCATGCCGGCAGCACCAACACATGGCACTGCTGGAGGTCCCCAGCACACTGCACAGACTGCCCACAGAAGTGCCATCCATGCCGGGCAGCACCAACACATGGCACTGCTGGAGGTCCCCAGCACACTGCACAGACTGCCCACAGAAGTGCCATCCATGCCGGGCAGCACCAACACATGGCACTCCTGGAGGTCCCCAGCACACTGCACAGACTGCCCACAGAAGTGCCATCCATGCCAGGCAGCACCAACACATGACACTGCTGAAGGTCCCCAGCACAGGCTGCCCACAGAAGTGCCATCCATTCCGGCAGCACCAACACATGGCACTGCTGGAGGCCCCCAGCACAGACTGCCCACAGAAGTGCCATCCATGCCAGGCAGCACCAACACATGACACTGATGGAGGTCCCCAGCACAGACTGCCCACAGAAGTGCCATCCATGCCAGGCAGCACCAACAAATGGCACTGCTGAAGGTCCCCAGCACAGGCTGCCCACAGAAGTGCACTAGCACATGGCACTGCTGGAGGTCCCCAGCACAGGCTGCCCACAGAAGTGCCATCCATGCCGGCAGCACCAACACATGGCACTGTTGGAGGTCCCCAGCACAGGCTGCCCACAGAAGTGCCATCCATGCCAGGCAGCACCAACACACGGCACTGCTGGAGGTCCCCAGCACACTGCACAGGCTGCCCACAGAAGTGCCATCCATGCTGGGCAGCACCAACACATGGCACTGTTGGAGGTACCCCAGCACAGACTGCCCACAGAAGTGCCGGGCAGCACCAATACATGGCACTACTGGAGGTCCCCAGCACAGGCTGCCCACAGAAGTGCCATCCATGCCAGGCAGCACCAACACACGGCACTGCTGGAGGTCCCCAGCACACTGGGCAGTGCCATCCATGCTGGGCAGCACCAACACATAGCACTGCTGGAAGTCTCTAGCACAGACTACCGACAGAAGTGCCATCCATGCCGGGCAGCACCAACACATGGCACTGCTGGAGGTCCCCAGCACACTGCACAGGCTGCCCACAGATGTGCTATCCATGTCAGACAGCACCAACACGTGCTAGTAGTGCCCTGAAAATTGGGCAGCACAAGATCCAATGTAATCAATAGGGCTGTTCAGATAACTGTTTATTGACATGGCCTAAGTGTCTGTGTGGACAAAATCGCAGTATGCACTATTGTCTTCTGTATCTCCGAGGAGACTTGCCCAATCAAGTCTATGGGTGTGCAAAAGAAAAAAAAAAAAGGTTCCCACATGGTTCATCCATATTGCATCGGATTTTTACGGACACAACTTTACTAGGAAACCGTATTTGTTCTTGCACATTTTTATTTAAATGCTGATGCATTAAAAAAAGAGGCCATACGTATATAAAAAACAGATGTACAGATGACACAGATGAAAGTCGCTCTTTTTCAGGAAGAAAATTGGACAGTTTTTCATGTGCTCATTAAAGAGCACCTTTCACCAGTCTGAGCATGGTAAACTGCCCACATTATGGCATAGTGGCTACAGTGTGGAATTAAACTTAAATTTTTTTCACTTCCCCTCTCTGTTGCGAAGAAAATAGGATGTGGAGTTTAAGTTATAATGCATGTTATGTCCAAGGGGGCATTATCAGATTTTTATCAGTGGGCGTGTACTTCTGCCACTGCATGATATTAACCAATTATAAGCAAGTAGCAATAGACTGGAGTGCAAAAAGGACACGCCCCCATAATAGCTTAGAACAGGCTTTTCTACATATAATGTTGTCCAGCAGCCACTAGAAGATAATGAACTTTATTCCTCCAGGGAGCCACTGGCTATCAGTCACAGAGGGGTGCTCAAAGCGTCTACAGTCACCACTCACTATAATGTGAACAGCAGCTATAAGCACACCCCGGCTCATTGACTGACAGCTTGCTGTGTGCAGATGCTCCTCAGAGTGAACTGCTAAAGTTTTGGAAAGTGATTACAGCAGCAGCTAAGTGTGTACTGAGTGTTGATTGTCGCCGTGCTGGCCACACCTTTGTGCTTGCAGCTACAAGGAGGAATAGAGTTAATTTCATAACAGTAGTCATGCTTTCAGTAATGGTCCAGGCAGCTTTGAAATGCTAGTAACCTGTAGATTAAGTGTTTGGGACATGGTAGGTCCCCTTTCGCACTTTTTCTCTCAAGGCTGTCAGGATGGGGGGTGAGGCAGTACAGCAGAGCTGAGCTTTGTCTCATTACAAACACCTTGCAGCTCTCCTCTCAGTGTTGTCAGCTGACCCTCCCCCACACTGACTACCCTGAGATGAAAGATGTAAGGGTATGTTTCCACGTTCAGGAAACGCTGCGTGTTTGACGCTGCGCAGAGCCGCAGCGTCCAGATGTTACAGCATAGTGGAGGGTATTTTATGAAATCCCGTCTCCACTATGCGTGGTAACGCACCCGGCGGCCCTGCGATTCCGGACATGTGGCACATCTTTTAAGATTGCAGCATGTCCATTTACCTTGCGGCGACGCTGCGCCGCCGCAAGGTAAAACACAGGGCCCTATGTGTGGGGTGCGATGATGCCGAATGTGTGCAATGAACACATCCGGCATCATTGCGTCACAGAAGGGGTCCAAACCGCCGGCCATCCTGAAGGTGGACACGTACCCTTAGTAATCTCTGCTCTACTCCCTGCACCTGTAATGAGAGACCCTTTGCTCTCACAGCAGAGTGGTTACATGTCTCAGACAGGAGAAAACCTGTTGTTCGCTATTGAGGGGCATGTTCTTTTTTACCCTGTATATGTTGCTGCCTGCTTATGATTGCTCAATACCTTACAGGGGAAGAAGTACACGCCCACCCCCGGAAACAATCTCTGATAACGCCCCCTTGAACTTAATTTACATTATAACCTAAACTTTACAAGTTAATAATTTTGGAATGCAAAGGAGAAATGAAAAAAATTACAAACTATGTTTTATTCAGCTCTGCAACCACTATTCCACCATGTGGTAATATGCTCAAAATGGTGAGGTCCTTTAAGAGGGCCTGTCACCAAATTTTTCATGATGAACTGGACACAATGTAATAGTAGCTGCAGAGCGGAATCAAACTTTTTTTTTTATTATTTCGCTGTTCTGTTGCAGAGATATTTGGCATCTAATGAGTAAACATTTGTTAAGTCCAAGTGGGTGTTATCAGAGAGTTAACTCATTATGTGCCAAATACGGTGTTATCTAATATCTCCAAAACAGAGAAGCAAAATAAAACACAAACATTGTATTTGGGGATTCCATTAATCTGCATCTAGAACCAACAGGAATCTTTGCCTAAACGGATCATCTGCATATCTGGTATACACAGAAGCTGAGGGACCACATTATTATTTATGGGGTCTGTCTTGTTTCTTGGGTGTGTCTGTTTTTAGCTTGAGAAAAAAAACCCACAGCATACAGAGCTTTTTGGTCTGGTCTACAAATGGACACATAAAACCCAGACCGACCCCATGATAACCAATTGGGCCTCTCTGCCTCCATATGATCAAGTTTGGACATGACCTCCATTTTTTGTTATTATAATGAAACAAACAAATGGAATTAGCAAGAGTAGAAGTGAGCACTGCCTAGGATGAAAACCGCGGGAAAAATAAAGTGTGATGTTGCTTGTGTTATGCAAAATCCTTGTGGTGTATGCAGTGCACTGTGCCACATTGCCAGTTTCATAAGGTGATGCAGCGGTCACTTACTGGCACATAATATTACCGGCAGTGTCAGCGACTGATCATCGGGGAAGGGAAAGAAGAGGGGAGTGCTGTCTAGTTTGTATCTTACCCCATTTGCACCTGCTTGTACAAGGTGGACACAACCTCTTTAGGGCTTGTGAAAGTCTCAACCACCAGAAACGTATGTCTGGATAATCCACAGCTGACAATCAATATGGCTGTGGATAATGTCACTTTTGTAAAACTGCTGGCACAATGCAATAACGAAGGCCAGAATCTCCGCAGAGCACAGCGAACCATAATCTTCTGATTTGAATGAAAGGCAAATGTTAGATCTGTATAGAAATCCCCATTCATGTGTCCTGCCAGTAATGCAGCAATCTATCGCTGATACCCCCTAGGGATGCTCTGTGATGGTGGCCCTAGCCGACAGCCATGTTGGACAGATATGAAGGTGGGGCGGTAGCCACAACACTGTGCACATTGATTCATGTTTTGTCAGTGCATGCTTTCCCTCTCATGGCATTCCTTGGATAACCGAAATCAACCATCCTGAGACTTATACAGCGCCAACCATACCAATGCAGCACATGGCAGGTTATAAACGGCTTCGTTCAGCTGCCTTACTCCACAGCCGGACCCCAGACCAACAGCTGTGAGGAGCAGGGTGTGTCAGGAATCCCACCAGGATACAGAAGCATGAACGCACACCCACCAGCTTCCTGTACACACTGCCACAGCCAGCTCTATATATACCCTCAGCACCATACAATACATGGAGAATGGACGTATCTACACATTGTGGCTGCTCGTACAATGGAGGCTTCAGCAGAATAAGAGCCCAAGTGTACATGTTCAGTGACGACCTGGCTATTGGGGCCTTATTGACAACTTAATTTTCATTTTACTTTATTTTCAGGTTTATAGCAACATCCAAGGCCCATTTCAGACAAGCATTTAATGGAGGGCAATGCGAGTCCCCTGACCTGAGCCAACGAATTCATGGCGGTCCGACGGTGCCCGTTCACATCATTAGACACAAGCTTGGACCGGAAGTTACACAGTAGAGGGGAGCTAATGAGCTTGTGAAACACTGGTCTGAAACTGCCCAAATGCCAAGTTTATATCTGAATGGTGAATTCGTTTTTTTTCCTTTTGCCAAAGACTTGAAATGGGGTCTATTGGGCTCTGTTAAGGCTTCCTTTGCTTCTACAAAAAAAAATATTGCTGCATGCCACTGTTTTTTTGGGGAGGTCAAAAGGAACAGCGGCTCCAAATGAAGCCTTTAAATTGGAGGTGAATACAGCCTTAAAAAACGCAACATGAACAAAGGTTTTCCTTATATATTTAGCATCGCGATTTAGGCTGGGGCAAAACGGATGTGACCAAAGGTCTCTAGGTGTCGCTGCTACATCATACCACAATACAGGTAATTTGGGTCACATTGTGACTGAGGGTATTGAGACTATGACTAGCAAGTCGCAAGAAGTCCAACAATATCACAACCAACTTGCCTGTCCCAGTTCCCTCGGTCGCAAGGCGACCCCATTCACTTGTTTTGTGCTGCTATGTAGTAGCGACACTTGGCGAACTTTGGTTGGGAAAAGTCTTTGTGTAGCCTGAACTTAGGCCAATGTCACTGTGTTGCCCCAGGCTTATGCCTACTGAGACATGGTTGAGGGGTGGTCAGGGGCTGATAAGCAGGAAACAAACGTCGCATGGAATATAGTACTGGTTAGGTACAATGGAATTCTTGCCTTACTACTTCCTCAAAGATACTTGTTTTAGCAGTGAGATAAAGGGGAGATTTGGTAAAATGATCGGCAATCAGTGGAACAGACTGCTTCCAATACATCCCAACTAAACGACAGCAGCCGTAGATGACATGGGGAAATTCTGCAACACGGTATCCATACTAATCTACAGAAAGTGTTTAGTATAGTAACATTTGCAAATTCAAGATTGTAATAACAGATGAGACGCTGAACACAGCCTGTGATACTTGTGATACAAGTCCTGGACTGACTGCAAAAGAAAATCTGCCGCCATGTTTTAAAAGCATCTCATTATAGGAATCCTCAGGGAAACACACAATTGAGTTAGATCACCCAACCTAGATTTAATGACCACGTGCAGCCACGGAGAGCCTGGGTATAATTCAATCCCATTCACAACGTGAACAACTTCCTCAGTGTCTCTGAGAAACTGAAGCCGCAGCAAGACCTGGTCCTCAGCGAAGCAGCCCGTGTATCTAGGAGACCCATTGGCATGGGATGAATCAGCAGGCAGTGTTTGCCCTAAATAAAGAGCCTGGAGTCCACCCACACAGCCAGAAAATGTCCACTTGTGACCTTGAGGGAAGAGCCAGTTGTGCGGCAAATGAAATATACACTGAGGTTGTACAAAAGATCTCAAAAAAGGAAATTATGGATCACACTATTTCTATGTAGCAAAATGGCCAACACTAGAACATCTGGAAGCAGGTCACACCACTGCCTGAGCTCCCTCCTCGCACAGGTATGCTTGCTGCCAAGCTACCAGCCATGCATGACATCGACAACCTCCATAAAGCAGCAGAAGCAATGTCTTTCTTTCCAAAAGCAGCTTTCTGGGATTTATTTGTCTAGGCCAGGGTTAAAAACATCATCTTTAAAAGGAAAATATACTCTGAAAGCGGGGGTTGTGTATGCTAGATTTCTCAATATGTCATTCTACAAAGAGCCTTATTGTTCAGACTGTGCTCTGGTGGAGGTGGCGGTATTAATTGTGGCCCGATGCCGCTTCTGTCTAGCCACAGGTGTTATTAATAAGAACAGGATGTTGAGGGTTACTACCATGCACAGGTGAGGGTTATGTTCATACACAGCTGTTTTGCAGCCTAAATCCGCTCTCCTTTGGCACATTTTGCTGCTTTTGTGGGCATGTATTGCTTCATTTTTTGGTGCATTTTACATGTTATTTGTCCATAGTGCATGTTTAATAAAGTTAAAAAAAAATGTCGCAACAACTGTTTGCTGCATTTTTTGCAGTCTGCTTTCTATGGGTAAAAAACTGCTGCAAAAACGCTCAAAGGATTGACATCTGCAGAATTATGATAGGCTGCAAATCACTTTAGCAGGGAAATATTCTTCTTTCCTGTAAAAGAAAATTGCATATATGTGGCTCCAAACCCCCTGATTTTTCCCAGTCTATTTGCCTGCCTTCAGCTGCACTGATATCAGAACGTACTCACTGGAGTACAGATTATGGCAGTAAAGGGTCAGCTGCTGTCTCCTCCTCTGAGTGTTGTGCTCATCAGAACAGCAGGCTTCACATATTCTCCTTGCATAATAAAGGATGCTTCTGAAGGTAAAGGAATGCTGCTCTTACTGCACACTATACGGGGGCAGTGAGGGTCTGTTTATTGACACACATTTTAGCCATTCTTTATCTTAGTGCTGTGGGCCCAGCAATGTGACAGGAGCCCCAGTTGAACCCAGTAAGGCTGGGAACAAACACTGCAGAATCTTGCTCTGATTAGCAGAACACTCAGCACAAAGACAGCTGCTGACCCTTTCACTGCCATCATCTGTACTCCAAATTTGTTCATCATTCTGATATTAACCCTCCGTCAGGGGCAACTGATCTGACAGGCGCAGCTCACTTAGTTTCATTTCTCTATTTTCAGTGGTTTGTCTGGGAAACACCCTCCTCCCAGTACCTTCCTAACTTTAGGGTATGTGCACACGTCAGGATTTCTTCAGGAATTTTTGCGTTTTTTTTGCGGAATTCCCCGATAAAAACGCAATAATTCTGCACCAAAAACGCTTAAATTATGCATCCTATCATTTAGAATGCATTCCGCATTTTTTGTGCAAATTTTGCATTTTTTTCCGCAAAAAAAAAAAACGCAATCCGCAAAAAGAAGCAACATGTTCATTCTTTTTGCGGATTTCCCATGATTTTGGAGTGTCAGGAGAAAATCCGCAAAAAAAAATTGCGGATTTCTGGCAGAAATGTCCGAATTTTGTCAGGAAAATTTCCTGAAGAAACCCTGATGTGTGCACATACCCTAAGGCCATGTGCACACGTTAAGTATTTTTCGCGTTTTTTTCGAGTTTTTTCGCTATAAAAAACGTGACAAAAACGCGAAAAAAACGCTTACATATGCCTCCCATTATTTTAAGTGTATTCCGCATTTTTTGTGCAAATGTAGCCTTTTTTTCCGCGAAAAAATCGCATCGCGGAAAAAAAAGCAACATGTTCATTAAAATGCGGAATTGCAGGGGATTCCGCACACCTAGGGGTCCATTGATCTGCTTACTTCCCGCACGGGGCTGTGCCCACGATGCGGGAAGTAAGCAGATTATGTGCGTTTGGTACCCAGGGTGGAGGAGAGGAGACTCTCCTCCACGCACTGGGCACCATATAAGTGGTCAAAAAATAAGAATTAAAATAAAAAATAGTCATATACTCACCCTCGATGTCTTCCCGCCTCCACTGCACGCTGTCGCTTCGGTTCCTGTAGCTGATGTGCGGCGAAGGACCTTGCCGATGACGTCACTGTCCTGTGATTGGTCGTGAGCGGTCATGTGACCGCTCACGTGACGTCACGGAAGGTCCTGTGCGCACACACCAGCTATAGGAAGAGGAACGGACGCCGGTGAGGAGATGTCTGGGTGAGTATAAGCATTTTTTTATTTTTTTTATTATTTTTAAACATTCTATCTTTTACTATAGATGCTGCATAAGCTGCATCTATAGTAAAAAGTTGGTCACACTTGTCAAACAGTATGTTTGACAAGTGTGACCAACCTGTCAGTCAGTTTTCCAAGCGATGCTACAGATCGCTTGGAAAACTTTAGCATTCTGCAAGCTAATTACGCTTGCAGAATGCGAAAAAAACGCGAAAAAAAACGGAAAAAAAAACGCAAAAAAAAAAAATGCGGATTTCTTGCAGAAAATTTCCGGTTTTCTTCAGGAAATTTCTGCAAGAAATCCGCAACGTGTGCACATACCCTTACAGCAAGAAGATTTAGGGGAAGAAAGGGACATTGATTCAGAAGATGATGTGGAAGAATGTCCAGATGTGTCTGATACAGATCAAGATGGAGAGAGTGAGGAGGATGCTCAAGACATAGAAACATATTACGTTTCTGGTTATTAAACATTTTTTTTTTACCTGATTATGTGTATTCTCATTTAGTACATTCCTATTAAGGTAACTGATCACTTTTAGAGCACTGAAATTTTTAAAAAAGGAAAATATAGCCAATTTTCTAGCCTGTGCCGGACAGGCGCAATGCCCCTAAACTCGCTATGAAACATATTGCCCCTGATGGAGGCTTAATGCAGTTGAAGGCAGGCAAATAGACTTGGGGAAAAGCATTAGTTAGGAAGCAACTTAGATGTAATTGTTACACAACTAAACACACATCCCATAATAAAGTGATTTGCAAAGTTTAATTAATTACTTTACGTGCTGGAGAAAATTAGTTAAAAAACACTAAACAAAAAGGAAAGTTTACTTCCGGACCACCTAAAAACAAGCTCTCTGCAGTGAGGTTCTGAAATGCTACTAAATAGAATAGTAGCTGCGGGAGCGTGAAGCCAGCTGTGAAACAAGGCTGGACTGCCCATAGAGAAGGCCGAGATTATATTACTATCTCTGCCTTCCCTACCGCTCTATACACCACTGAACATAGGCTATGTATACAGTATGGGAAGCGCTGACAGTTCTTCCTCCTCTGGACCCAATGATTATGTGATCGTTGAGTGTATGAATGGAGAAAGAGCTTCTGAGACCTAGGAGACGCAGTCAGCTGTGCTGTACAGTCAGGTGGCTGATTTTCCCCTTTCTGGGTATATTATACCAGCCCCAGTTATAGGGGAAATAAGGATTTTTGTGTACTCACCGTAAAATCCTTTTCTCCGAGCCATTCATTGGGGGACACAGACCGTGTGTTCCGTGGGGTGTATGCTGCTGCCACTAGGAGGCTGACACTAAGTGATACAAAGAAAGTTAGCTCCTCCCCTGCAGTATACACCCTCCTGCTGGCTCTCAGCTAACCAGTTCGGTGCAAAAGCAGTAGGAGATCAATAACAACATATAAGCGTATAGCATGTCACATTATATATGAGAGTATAGCATGTCAAATTATAAAACAAGCACAAACTAATAATAGGTAGGGAGCCGTGTCCCCCAATGAATGGCTCAGAGAAAAGGATTTTACGGTGAGTACACAAAAATCCTTATTTCTCCTTCGCCTCATTGGGGGACACAGACCGTGGGACATCCCAAAGCAGTCCCTGGGTGGGGACAACATCAGATCAGGCCGTGTAACTGCTACTTACAAGTGCGCCACCGCGGCCTGCAGAGTCCGCCTGCCCAGACTCACATCTGTGGAAGTGTGGGAATTATAGTGCTTCAAGAATGCATGCGGACTGGAGGAATTCGCAAGCTTGCGGCCGTGCTTGCCGACGTCTGGTGCCTAGAGCCCTCAGACAGGGAGATAGGCTGACATCTAGCACGGAAGGACTCCTGGATGGTGAAAAGAATCCACCAGGCTAACATGGCTGATGAAATGGCTAAACCCTTCCTGTGACCATCAGGAAGCCTTCTTACCATCGAGAAGCCCAAGTAAAGTGTCCAAACTTCGGAAGGACGCCGTCCTCGATACGTACCCACTCGGAGCACTCACTTCTTCCAGATTATGGAGAACCCATTCCGTTTTGTGGACTGGAGCCGAAAGAGATGAGAGAAGGACGATGCCCCTGCAACAGTGGGAATACAATACCACGTTGGTAACGAGGGAAGGGGATGGCCTGAGGGCAACCTTGCCTTGATGGTAATAAGGAAAAAAAGTCTGAAAGAACAGAGCGGCGAGCTCTGAAGACTCATCAGGATGACAGGAACGCAGAGAAAAAAGGGGAGTGACCTTCCCTGATAGTGAAGTCTGTCCGGATCAAAAAAGGAGTCTACTGCAAGATCCCCAGGACCAGTAAGGTCCCACAGATCTAACGGTACACGGTAGGGAAGAACTACAGGTGAAGACTCCCTGCGAGAAAGTCCATATTTGCAGTTTTGTCGCAATAAGACGGAAAAATACTAGTACCGCAAGCGAGAAAACCTGACATGGTCAGTGCGGGTCTCCCGGGATTACTGGGGCCCTTCCTGCTTCCAAAAAGATCTCAGAAGTAGTGGAAGAGGGGTTATGGAAATTGGTACCATGGAAGAACAGAGCGTGCACTGCGATGGTCTTGGATCTCGAGGGCAAACCATGAACTGGAGTACATTGGTGTTCAGTTTGGACGCCATCCGACTTACATCTGGAGTACTCTAGTGATGGCAGATCTGATTGAAGACTTCAAAGTGAAGTTCCCACTCACTTGAGGAGAAACCCTGACGACTGAATATGTCTGTCGCCCAGTGTTCTACTCCAGGGATATGTACTGCTGAGATCACCGAATGATAGGTCTCGGCCCATCAGAGAGTGCGAGGTACTTCGGCCATGGCGCTTGACTGTGGGTACCTGCTAGATGGTTGACGTATGGCACAGCCGTGGCATTATCCAATTGAAGACGGATGGTTGACTGCCTGAAGGCAGTGGACCGGCTGTAGGATTAGCCGTACCGTTCGGATCCCCAGAGCAATGATCGGGAGAAGAAGACTGGCATTGGTATTCCCTAATAACCATTGGACCAGGAGAAGGCTGTGGATGAGGAAGGAGCTCAGAGACTACCCTTTGAAAGCCTGATTGACTTGCTGAAAACGAGCGGAACAAAAGAAACTGCTTCCATCGTCGTCTTTTTCCTCAGAACCCTCCTAGCGAATTGAATGAACCGAGAGAATGAGTGATCAAGTGCACGAGCTCCCTGTTGAAGGGCCACGACCTTGACTCGAGAGAGAATCACCATCCTTCTTGTGCAGGATCATCCTCAAAAAGGATCTGCTGGGCTGGGAATGAGGAAAAACTTGTCTAAGTTTAGCTGCTAGCCCAAGTGAGAGGGTATCGCAAGTGATATAGACGACTCAGCGTAGTTCTGGAAGAGCGGCTAGAAAGTCGACCAAATAGGGCAGGACGACCATGGTTCTAGGGTGCAAGAGGCACATGACAACCGCCATGACCCTGGCGACCACTCTGGTGCGGTTGCCAGGCCGAAGGGCAAGGTCGTGACTTGAAAATGCTGTTCTTGAATGGAAAGGCGAAGGGATTATTGTAGAGGGGAAAAATAGGAATGTGAGGGTAAGAATCCCGAATGTCGATGGATGCCAGAAACTCCACCTTTTTCTGTTGAGGTAATGGCTGAGCGGAGGATCTCCATCCGAAAAAGGAGGACCTTGTCAAAGGTTGTTAGAAGTTTGAGGTCCAGAAATGGTCTTACTTTTCATTCCCCCTTTTTGAAACCAAGATCCCTTGGATCTAGACTGTCCTGGACAACACTTCCACTGCTGGTTGGGTCTAAAGAAAAGATACGATCCCTTGTTCGTTTCCTGCTCAGAAGATTTGATTGGCCAGCTGTACTGTCTTCGGGGAAAGATTACTTGTGTGAATCGGAGTAGTTAAGGTCTCCGACCAGGAGACTATTGGTAAAGCAACCCATGTGGCGGCTAAGGAGGGTAGAGCGCTGAACCCGAAGCCACAAGACGGAACGAACCAGATTTGCTATCCAACCGTCTGTGGTATTTTAATTGATGATACATCGGGCAGGGATACTGGTAGGTATGCCACAAGAAATTCTACCCGGTTAGTGTGCCAAGTGGCAGAAAGCGGGGCTGCATCCAGCAGGTCAGGAAAAAACTGTCTCTTGCCATAGTCGTGCAGAGTAGAAAATTAGGCACCCTCGATCCACCATCCTCTTAACAGGGAAGTAGAGAGGAATCGTCCGCTTTCTTGCATCATCCGCTACATAGTGGTGATACAAAGGGGGGTGCTCGGATGCCAAGAAGGGGTGCCTCTGTACATCCCCAGAGTTGAGGTCCCCGGGTGGACAGGGCAGGTTATCTGGCGTTAGGCCTGGATGCAGAAGAGGATACATGGAGGCGACACTGCATGTGCTCGTCTGTTGATGGTGTGGGGGGGAATCGGTGCCCTTTAAAGGACCAGTCGCCCTTAAAAATCAGACCAGGTATGGCATCCCATGTAGAGGCTTCTGTCCAGTGAATCGCTCGTCAATTTGTTGATTATATAAATAGGCGAGTCCATCCTTTTCTGAAGCTCTGGCAATCCAAGGCAATATCCGATCTATATTCAGAGCGTTGTTCTCAGCAAATCATAGGGGAGAGATCAGGAAATGAAACTTCCGTTTTCTAGATGCCTGTACGTTTTTCTAGAAGACTTGCGGCCACTGCTAGCCGACGGCTCCCATCAAGGAGAGGGACCATGTATATCGGGAGGGATTCAATCTCTTGGTCAGAGAAACCATGGGTTGCTGTTAGTGACAAAGTCCACTGAGGGGGACTAGGTACTCAGGGATAAACTGGGATCAGCGGCGGAGGGCTCCAGAGCAGCTCAGTTAGGGTGACCAGCTTCGGATTGACCCTGTGCCCTTAAGACCAGTGAATACTGGTCATGCGCATTTAAGACCAGGGAATACCGGTCTTGTGCCTTTAGGAGGAGGGCACACTGTTCATGTGCCTTTAAGAACCAGGGCCTACTGGTCATGTGCCTTTAAGAACCAGGGCCTACTGGTCATGTGCCTTTAAGAACCAGGGCCTACTGGTCATGTGCCTTTAAGAACCAGGGCTTCCTGGTCATGTGCCTTTAAGAACCAGGGCCTACTGGTCATGTGCTTTTAAGACCAGGGCATACTGGTCATGTGCCTTTAAGACCAGGGCATACTGGTCACGTGCCTTTAAGACCAGAGCATACTGGTCGTGTGGCTTAAAGACCAGGGTATACTGGTTATATGCTATTAAGACCAGGGCATAGTGGTCATGTGCCTTTAAGACCAGGGCATGCTGGTCATGTGCCTTTAAGACCAGGGCATTTTTCAAGGATTACGCCAGAGGTGAGGCCCCTTGAGGGGAACTAGGTACTCTGGGAAGAGCCGGGATCGGCGGCGGCGGGCTCCTGAGCTAATTTGAACTAAGTACTGTGGGAAAGGTGACCGGCTTCCAGCTGGTCATGACTTAAAGAGCAGAGAATGCTGGTAATATGCCCCTTTTGAACTAGGGAACCTTTAAGACCTGGGAATGCTGGTCATATGTTTTTTAAAAAGCCAGGGAAAGCTGGACATGTACCTATAAGCCCAGCGACTACTGGGCATGCGTCTTTAAGACCAGGGAATGCGGTCATGTACCCTTAAGACCCGTGCCTTTAAGATCAGAGCTTGCTGGACAACCAGAAATTGCAGGTCTTCGGTATTAAAAACAGGGAACGCTAGTCCCTTTATGCTGCCGGGGTGCGTGCGGGGGAGGGGTGCGGAGGGAGGATTCTCCTTACCGAGATTCTGAGTCCCCATCTGGAATAGCGCTGTCTTCAGCGCTGAGTACCGCCGGTGCGATGCAGCAGCCACTTCCGGATGAGCTCGTGTCCGGAAATGGCAGGAGGAAGAAGATGGCCGCCGAGAATAGAGCTCTCGTCCTGAATGAGAGGCGCCTGAATGGGGGGGGCGGAGCATGAAGCGCAGCCTAGCAGGGGCGGAGTTCCGGGTTGCGGCCTACACAAACCCGAAGCCGGGGGCTAAATTTTTTAAGCCAGCCGGTGCCGAACGAGGGAAAAAACCGCCGGTTGCGCAGAGCCCTCCAACCGCTCGAATCCCGGCACTTACCCCAGTATGCAGCTTTGTTCAGCAGGTCAGAAGGTAGAAAAAGATCCTGTGCTGTTGTTTGGACGGTGCAGGGACAAAGAAAAGCCCTCAATCCATCGTCCCTTTAGCAGGGAGGTGGAGAGGAACCGTCCGCCTCCTTGTACCATCCGCTTTAAATAGTGGTGGTGCAGTGGGGGCTGCTCGGACGCCACGCTGAAATGTGCCTCTGAACAGCCGAGGGTATAACCTGGTGGGCAGGGCTGAATGTCCGGCAATAGGCCTGGCTGCAGAAGAGGATACTGGAGGTGACACTCCAGTGCTCGTCTGATAAGGGAGGGGGGAGATCGGTGCCCTTGAAGGGGCCAGTCGCACCTAGAATCAGCTCAGGCAGTGGCTTCCCACGTCGCAGGAGAGGATACGGAGAGGTAAAACTCCCGTGCTCGCCTGTTGTTGGTTCGGGGAGATCGGAACATGAAAGAATCCGTCGCCCCATTCGTCCGTTGTAAAGGTAAAAAGAGTTTTGGGTCTGAATAGCAGACCAGTCCGTGTGCCTCCTACGGACACTAAGCAAGAACTGGTTAGCTGAGAGCCAGCAGGAGGGTGTATACTGCAGGGGAGGAGATCACTTTCTTTGTATCACTTAGTGCCAGCCTCCTAGTGGCAGCAGCAGACACCCACGGTCTGTGTCCCCCAATGAGGCGAAGGAGAAATCAGGTTTTAAAAAATTATATATATATATATATATATATATATATATATATATATATATATATATATATATATATATATATATATATATATATATATATATATATACACACACACACGTGTATATATTTATATATATATTATACACACACACACGTACCGTATTTTTTGGCATATAAGACGCACTTTTTCCCCAAAAAAATTGTAAGGAAAATGGGGGGTGCGTCTTATATTCGGAACGCAGGCTTACCGGCATTGTGGCGGCGACAGAGGTGCGGGCATGATGTGGCACGGTGAGCTGTATGGCGTGAGCAGGTCCCATCCATATTTGAGGTGAATCCGCGGCCCGGTATTGATGGAGAGCAGCAGAGCAGGGTGAGTTACGGTATTTTCCGGTGGCGGCGGCCATCTTGCTGAGGCCACGCGTGCGCAGATTCACTACTCTGCGTCCCAGGGCTTCAGGAAAATGACCGCGGGAGGCCGCGCGTGCGCAGATGGAGATCGTGGCGGCCATTTTCCTGAAGCCCTGGGACGCAGAGTAGTGAATCTGCGCACGCGCGGCCTCAGCAAGATGGCCGCCGCCACCGGAAAATACCGTAACTCACCTGCGCTGCTGCTCTCCATCAATACCGGGCCGCGGATTCACCTCAAATATGGATGGGACCTGCTCACGCCATACAGCTCACCGTGCCACATCATGCCCGCACCTCTGTCGCCGCCACAATGCCGGTAAGCCCGCCGCCACCAGGAAAACCACCCAGCTCTGCTGCTCTCCTTCACTACTGCTGTGGCGTCACCTCAAATGTGGAAGGGACCCTGGCCGCTGCCACCTGAGGAAGTGACCGCACGTCTGCCACAGCCACAGCAACCTCCCCATGGACACCAGGCCATGGCGTCGCCCACCTAAGCAGGATGGGACCCTGCTCAGGTGCACGCCGTTCCGCCCACCGCACCTCAGCATCACCTCACCTCTGCCACCACCATGCCTCCTGTGACCCTGCTCTGCCACTGCCTGCCCTCAGGTAAGAGATCTCAAATTCGGACAATAAGACGGACCCCCATCTTATAAAAAAATCTTTTTTTCTGCATTTTTCACCCCAAATTTGGGGTGCGTCTTATAGTACGGTGCGTCTTATAGGCCGAAAAATACAGTATATATATATATATATATATATATATATACACATACATACATACACACACACACACACACATACATATATATATATATATATATATATATATATATATATATATATATATATATATATATATATATATATATATATATATATATACATACACACACACATATATATATATATAGTGAACTAAATAAAAATATTAGATAAGTAAATTGAAAAAAAAACAAGTGTGTCCGGTTTAACCATCCCCCTTAACAATGGAGTATGTCCCTCCTCACAAACTGTCCAGCTGGTATCAGCACACCATATTGATAAGTGGCAAAACCCCGGTGTCAATGTACTCATACACTACCAATAACAGAAGGCTGGCACACTACATCTGTTCAGGTGCATATTATTTTTACCTTTTCTAGGTACAACCTAAATGTGTCCGCCTAGATGCACCCCTTCTAGACTTACATAACAGGGTGCACTACGATGAACGTCCAGTAGATTACATGTCCTTCAGACACAGACTGTATGGTAACCTTCAATACATTCACTCACTCTTCACTTTACAGACCTTCGCTCCATCAGATCGATGGCTACTGTCCAGAAAGATGTTTAGGAATATAAGTGAGACATATGACATATTTAAGAGCCTGTCAGAGGACACTATAACTTCCTCCAAATGAGTGGTCACAGCTTCCTGGCACCATGTAAACAAGTATAGCCATGGAGATTCCGCTAAACATCTACTGCTCTCCAGGCCTCCTCTCTGGCACAACTTGACTTGTGGCCTGTTCACATTTTCTTCCTGCTATTGTCTCCACTTCCCATGAGCTCAGACATTTTCCTTCAAATATCCAACCTCGTGCACCAAACTGTTAACTGCAAAGTAGTATTGGATTACACTTTACTGGAAATACATCAGTCTTTTTCATGTAGGTCAGAATCACGATTGTAATTCAAGCAGACCAGTATATAAATGCACATGAGCCTGGATTAAAACTAGAAAAATGACACGCTCCACTGGCCATAACATTTTCCAGTAACAGATTATTAGAAAACCTTTCCCAAGTCCCAGGCTTTCCCTTTTCCATCCTGATTGTACATTTCGGGTTCTTTCACACTTTGAAGCATATATTTTAAATACTGTCTAAATTTATTAAATGGCAGAGGGTCGTCTTTTTTGTCAAAAAGAAAGGATCAGGCATGTCATAATCCATCATAAAAGACCCTCCACCGTCTCCTAACATCTGCCATCAAGGAAAGTTGCGATGCTGTACATATCAGATGATCGGCCAGTCCTACCAGGGCAGCATAAAGTAAGAGCAGAGACACTTATCACATCAGAATTGTTATAAACAATTCTACCCAACACTCCTCTATCAACTCTTTGAAATCTCATGCTTTAAATTTCAGCAATATCCTTCAGGCATTGCCGTCTAAAAATCAACACGGTAATCACATTATAATAATATTCTTATGAGATTATGAATTTTAAAAAGCATCATCATAAAGAAACAAAAGAAAATACCACTCCGTCTCAACGGATTACTCTCTTATGAGAAATCTGAAAAGTAAAACATTTTTACCTTAAAATCTCCTAATTGCTGCTTGATGGCTTCTACTTCGGTACCCACAAGCTCCTGCAATGCACTGCTGCCCTCTGCGGTCAAAATCTGGTGCTTCAACTCTTTTAGTTTCATGTTGAAGTCCTCAATTCTTCCAAGTGTGGCTGCCAATTGCTCCTGACGATTTTTGCCCCTTTCAGTAAGTTTAACACACTGCTTATTCAATGTGCCAAGTTCACGCATTAATGCAATAAGATCGGGTCCTCCCTCATTCTCTAACATAACTCTACATTTCTTTTCGGAGTACTCCACATCGGATTTTAAGCCTTGCAGAGTTTCCAAAAACTTCTGGATGACTTCAGTTTGTGACTTTAGACTGTCCACATCACGTCCCACCGGGCCCATGTTATCAAGTTCATCATCTAGATCAGTCAAATTGGAGAATATTTCTCTAACGTGAGCATGAAATTGACCAATTCCTTGAAGTTTTTGTTCCATATTCAAACAACACTCATTTACCTCTTGTTTTACAGTCTCAACTTCATGTTGTACATCTTCTGCCTGACGTAGGAGACTAGAGACATCGGAGCCTTTCGGGGCATCTTCAGTTAAACCTTGAATAAGGTTTTTCATGTACTGAACTTGTGTGTCAAGGTTCTGAAGCATTTCCTGCTGGGACTTCATGTTTTCTAAGTTCTTACTGCTACAAGCTTGGGAACCAAGTGCTGCATAGATCTCCAAATGATGTTTTGCTCCTTCCAGCTTCTTATCAATATTTTTAAAACTATCATTAAGCTCTTTAAGCCTTAACGACATCTCCTCAACAGATCCAGTTTTCACATGCAGCTGTTCTGTGACACTGTCCATCCTCTGATTCAATTGGGCTTTCTCCTCTAAAATTTCTTGGTCATCAACTTCAGCAGCTTCTGTTAAGAGGTCTGCAGTGCTGTTCATCATCTCCAACAGAGAACGTTTCTTTTCCATTTCACTTTGGAGAACCTTTGCCCTGAGAAGCTGGGCATCAAGCTGTATAGGGTCAAGAGTGACCTGCATTTCTTTCAGTTGGTTCTCACAATCTTCTAAGCAAGGCACAAGATCTTCAACATGTCTTTTGTACTTCTGGGCTTTATGCAAACAATCTTTCAATTTGCATAGTCTCTCCGATGTCTTCTTCCCAAGCTCCTCCCAGTTTGATTTCAGACTCACTAGTTGATTTTGAAGTGCAGTTTTTTCTTCGCCAGGTTGAGAGGAGAGAAGCAAAGACTCACCTTCAGCAACAATCATTTCATAAGATCCACTATTCTGGTTCAATGTTTTCTGGAATTCCTCCTGCTCCTGAAGAAGAGATTGCAGCTTCTCCAGTTTGGATGACACTGGTTGACACTTGGACTGCTGTATCTGTTTTTCCTCCAACCAGTTTCTCAACTCATCAAACATCTGCTGGAACTGTTGAGAACTGGCAAGAGCTGTCTGCAACCGATTTACACGATCTCCTGCAAAATAAAATACTAAGTCAGTACATTGTTTGTGTATATCTATCTATAGATATATATGTATGTGTGTGTGTATTTACGGTATATGTAAAAGATAAAGTGGAACAATCAGACAGGATGAATGAGAAAACAGAATTACCTGCCAAATCTTCCATTCCTTTAAGAGGAAGGGCCACAGTGTCAAGCCGCTTTTGAAGCTCATCTTTAAGGTACGGTTCTGCCACAAGCTCAGACAATTCGCAGCATAGGATCTGTGCTTCAGCAACTTCCTGAGAAAGGGACTCTAGTTCTGAGCGAATTCCGCTAGTTTCTTGCAGCTGTTGCTTCACAGCATCAGGTTGGGTGCTAACCGCTGGCTGTGCACCTAGCTTCTTGCCGATCTGCTTTATTTTCTCTGTAAGTCCTTGTAAGACCTCTTGATATTGAGTACTTTTCACAGCAGCTTGGTCAATATGGTCAGCTCTGGAATTCAGACGGTTGGTTAATTCTGTCCACTTCTGGCTTATTTCATGGAAATCATCCTCAACTTGGCTGGTGGATGGAGACTCATCTCCAGGTCCTGTTAGGATACCATAGGCGGCATGTTTTAGTTCTTCATACTGGGCTTTGCGAGCTTCAAATTCCTTTAACATAAACTGGAACAAAAATAACACAGAAGTGTTTGCATAATGTGACAGATCAGAATACACAGAGTCAAGGCACAACAGAGCAGAACACAAATTACAAGTCAGTACTCACAAGACACTTTAATGTCCTAACAAGACTGACTATAAGACACTTCGCCAAAAAAATTGTTCAGTGCCAGCCTAACCCTCTATTTACCTAGATTTATATATATATCATAAAACACACAAGAGTAATAACATAGTAAACGTTTGCATCAAAGAACTGTACATTAATATCCAACATCAGCAAATGGACGCTAAAAAAAAATAAATAAAATAATGGATCTAAATATTTCTTGATTTATCCAAGCATGGGCAGAGAAAAATTCCTTCATGACAAAAGGCACAAGATAAAAAGCATTCTTTTAAAAAATATAGTTGAAAATACTCTCCCTACCTGAACCTGCTGTTTCTGTGCAGTCAACATGTTGGGATCAATGGAAAGAGGCCCCAGAACACTCATCATCAACTCTTTCTCTGTCAACCATGGCCGTAGCTGGGAGCCAGCCGCTTGGAAGGTTGCCAGCTGGTTGGCAGACTCCTCCAGTTTTTGCTGCCGTTCAGAGGTCACTTGTTTAGTTCGATCCCAGCGTTCATCTAAATGGCAATGAAGAAACACATACGTCGCTGTTTCATTACAGTATTCATAAAATAAAGGTTACTTCATCTTCGTAGTCGTGATCTAAAGGTGTAATTTCAGTAAGACTTTTTAACACAAATGTCGTACGACTGATCAGAGGGTCTTATCCTTCCACCACAAGACAATTTATAATAAACTAGCCATGTGACAGGTACCTGGGTGTGGTTACACCTATGTAAGGAGGTGTGTGTAGCACATGGATAGTGAGTGTGTGGGTGTGTGTCAGGGTGGACACACTTCCATGTGTCCTGGCTGGACACTGCAGAGTGGCCTGTGTGTTGGACCGTTCCACGTGGGGACAGACGTCCTGAACAGCACACAGAAACCATTTAGGCTGGAGAGCCTACGTGCTGGACATAGCACGGTCTGTGTGCCCACAGACGTGAGAGAGAGCGGAGCTCTATTATGGACATTGAGGAATCATCTGTCTAACGTAAGACTGTTTACCTGTTGTTCCTGTTGCAATGTGGGTTATGGAGCAATAAACCCTGTGAACTTTTAAGGAAACGTGTCTCCTGAGTGTCATCCGCCGCACCTAAGCGAGTGTCCCCTAGACCCGTAGCGGGTGAAATGCTAAAATATATATATGTGTGTGTGTGTGAGTTCAATGCCTTGGTAGTATTGTACATTGCCTCCATGAACCCCGCCTGGTCTGGGTGGATGACATCCGATAAAGGGGGGATAGTCTTGATGCTATCATTTTCGCAAACAATTTAATATCTAACTTTTTAGGAGTGAGATTGGACTATAGCTTGCATATTGGGATGGATCTTTCCCTTTCTTATTTATAACTAACTAGCTGTACTACCCGGCTTCGCCCGGGTTAATGACTGCTGTTAGCAAAATAGAATGTGTTAACAAAAATTTATTCTGCACACAAAAACCACAAAACAAATAGATAGAAATGTAATTATTAAAAGGCAAAAACTAAGCTAATAGAAGAATTTCACAACATATATTAGCTTTGTTATACTGAGAATGTCTTTGTTGCCTATATTAACCAATCAGAACTCAGGTTAATTAACAGTAGCAAAATAGAAGCTGAGCTGTGATTGGTTGCTATTGGCAGCCTGATAAATCCCCAGCCAACAGGAAGCCCTCCCCCCTGGCAGTATATATTAGCTCACACATACACATAATAGACAGGTCATGTGACTGACAGCTGCCGGATTCCTATATGGTACATTTGTTGCTCTTGTAGTTTGTCTGCTTATTAATCAGATTTTTATTTTTGAAGGAGAATACCAGGCTTGTGTGTGTTTTAGGGCGAGTTTCATGTGTCAAGTTGTGTGTGTTGAGTTGCGTGTGGCGACATGTGTGTAGCAACATTTTGTGTGTCGAGTTGCATGTGACAGGTTAGTGTAGCAAGTTGTGTGCAGCAAGATTTGTGCATGGCGAGTTTTGCGCGTGGCGAGTTTTATGTGTGGTGCGTTTTGAGTATGTGCAAGTTTTGTGTGAGGCAACTTTTGCATGAGGTGAGTTTTCCATGAGGTGAGTTTTGCACGTGTGGCGAGTTTTGCGTGAGCCTAGTTTTGCATATGGCGAGTTTTGCATGTAGCGAGTTTTGCGTGTTGCGAGTTTTGAGTGGTGACTTTTGGGTTTCGACTTTTATGTGGCGAGATTGGTGTGTGTGTGGTGAAATGTGTGCTGAGGGTCGTATATGTGTTCAAGCACGTGGTAGTGTGGGGCGCATTTTGTGTTTGTGTTCATATCCCCGTGTGTGGTGAGTATCCCATGTCGGGGCCCCACCTTAGCAACTGTACGGTATATACTCTTTGGCGCCATCGCTCTCATTCTTTAAGTCCTCATTGTTCACATCTGGCAGCTGTCAATTTTCCTCCAACACTTTTCCCTTCACTTTTTCCCCATTATGTAGATAGGGGCAAAATTGTTTGGTGAATTGGAACGCGCGGGGTTAAAATTTCACCTCACAACATAGCCTATGACGCTCTCGGGGTCCAGACGTGTGACTGTGCAAAATTTTGTGGCTGTAGCTGCTACGGTGCAGATGCCAATCCCGGACATACACACATACATACATACACACAAACATTCAGCTTTATATATTAGATATACCTGTATGTAATCTCCTGTATATAGTATATACCTGTGTGTCATCTCACCTATATATAGTATATATCTGTGTGTCATCTCCTCCTGTATATAGTATATACCTGTATGTCATCTCCTCCTATACATAGCATATACCTGTATGTCATCTCCTCCTGTATATACTATATACCTGTAGGTAATCTGCCCTGTATATAGTATATACCTGTGTGTCATCTCCTCCTGTATATAGTATATATCTGTATGTCATCTCCTCCTGTATTAGCCCTCGTTCACACGTTATTTGGTCAGTATTTTTACCTCAGTATTTGTAAGCTAAAATGGCAGCCTGATAAATCCCCAGCCAACAGTAAGCCCACCCCCTGGCAGTATATATTAGCTCACACATACACAATAGACTGGTCATGTGACTGACAGCTGCCGGATTCCTATATGGTACATTTGTTGCTCTTGTAGTTTGTCTGCTTATTAATCAGATTTTTATTTTTGAAGGATAATACCAGACTTGTGTGTGTTTTAGGGCGAGTTTCGTGTGTCAAGTTGTGTGTGTTGAGTTGCGTGTGGCGACATGCATGTAGCGACTTTTGTGAGATGAGTTTTGTGTGGCGACATGCGTGTAGCAACTTTTTGTGTGTCGAGTTGCATGTGACAGGTTAGTGTAGCAAGTTGTGTGCAGCAAGTTTTGCGCATGGCGAGTTTTGCGCGTGGCGAGTTTTATGTGTGGTGCCTTTTGAGTATGTGCAAGTTTTGTGTGAGGCAACTTTTGCATGTGTTGCAACTTTTGTGCATGTGGCAATTTTTCTGCGTGTTGCAATTTTTCTGCATGTGCAAGTTTTGCGTGTGGCGAGTTTTCCATGAGGTGAGTTTTGCACATGTGGCGAGTTTTGCATGTGGAGAGTTTTGCGCGTGGCGAGTTTTGAGCGGCGACTTTTGTGTTTCGACTTTTATGTGGCGAGGTTGGTGTATGTGTGGTGAAATGTGCGCTGAGGGTGGTATATGTGTTCGAGCACGTGGTAGTGTGTGGCGCATTTTGTGTGTGTGTTCATATCCCCGTGGTGGTGTGGTGATTATCCCATGTTGGGGCCCCACCTTAGCAACTGTACAGTATATACTCTTTGGCGCCATCGCTCTCATTCTTTAAGTCCCCCTTGTTCACATCTGGCAGCTGTTAATTTGCCTCCAACACTTTTCCTTTCATTTTTTCCCCATTATGTAGATAGGGGCAAAATTGTTTGGTGAATTGGAACGCGCGGGGTTAAAATTTCACCTCACAACATAGCTTTGACGCTCTCGGGGTCCAGACGTGTGACTGTGCAAAATTTTGTGCCTGTAGCTGCGACGCCTCCAACACTTTTCCTTTCACTTTTTCCCCATTATGTAGATAGGGGCAAAATTGTTTGGTGAATTGGAAAGCGCGGGGTTAAAATTTCACCTCACAACATAGCCTATGACGCTCTCGGGGTCCAGACGTGTGACTGTGCAAAATTTTGTGGCTGTAGCTGCGACGGTTCAGATGCCAATCCCGGACATACACACATACATACACACATACACACATTCAGCTTTATATATTAGATTGTTCCCTTGGGTGAAAACATAAAAATATATAACATTTTTTTTTTGTGTTCTAATTCATTCTTACTAAGCTTTTCCAGCATCTGCCTCCAGGCTTCAGCCTCAGGGGAGTTGGGATACTTCTCCAGCAAATCTTTCAATTCAGCTTTCAACTTTTCCACTTTTTCAGAGCTCTGCTCGAGTTCTGATATAAATTCCTGAAGAAGAAAAAGAAAGAAAAAAAACCTCAAGCAAGTTTATTAGCCAATTGACATAAGGCCAACAGATGTAGCTGCCACTGTTTTCAAAGTGGAGTTTAACTACACATTTTAGGGCCCCCCAATCAGTCACTAAAACAGACACCTACCTCATCCCATACGTGTATAGATGCACATTCATTAACCCCTTCATGACCCAGCCTATTTTGGCCTTAATGACCTTGCCGTTTTTTGCAATTCTGACTAGTGTCCCTTTATGAGGTAATAACTCAGGAACGCTTCAACGGATCCTAGCGATTCTGAGATTGTTTTTTCGTGACATATTGGGCTTCATGTTATTGGTAAATTTAGGTCGATAATTTCTGAGTTTATTTGTGAAAAAAACGGAAATTTGGCAAAAATTTCACAATTTTCACATTTTTTATTTTTATTCTGTTAAACCAGAGAGTTATGTGACACAAAATAGTTAATAAATAACATTTCCCACATGTCTACTTTACATCAGCACAATTTTGGAAACAATTTTTTTTTTTTGCTAGGAAGTTATAAGGGTTAAAATTTGACCAGTGATTTCTCATTTTTACAACAAAATTTACAAAACCATTTTTTTTAGGGACCACCTCACATTTGAAGTCAGTTTCAGGGTTCTATATGGCTGAAAATACCCAAAAGTGACACCATTCTAAAAACTGCACCCCTCAAGGTGCTCAAAACCACATTCAAGAAGTTTATTAACCCTTCAGGTGTTTCACAGCAGCAGAAGCAACATGGAAGTAAAAAATGAACATTTAACTTTTTAGTCACAAAAATGATCTTTTAGCGAAGTTTTTTTTATTTTCCCAAGGGTAAAAGGAGAAACTGGCCCACGAACGTTGTTGTCCAATTTGTCCTGAGTACGCTGATACCTCATATGTGGGGGTAAACCACTGTTTGGGCGCACGGCAGGGCTCGGAAGGGAAGGAGCGCCATTTGACTTTTTCAATGAAAAATTGGCTCCAATCTTTAGCGGACACCATGTCGCGTTTGGAGAGCCCCCGTGTGCCTAAACATTGGAGCTCCCCCACAAGTGACCCCATTTTGGAAACTAGACCCCCCAAGGAACTTATCTAGAAGCATAGTGAGCACTTTAAACCCCCAGGCGCTTCACAAATTGATCCGTAAAAATGAAACAGTACTTTTTTTTGACAAAAAAATTATTTTAGCCTCAATTTTTTCATTTTCACATGGGCAACAGGATAAAATGGATCCTAAAATTTGTTGGGCAATTTCTCCTGAGTACGCCGATACCTCATATGTGGGGGTAAACCACTGTTTGGGTGCACGGCAAGGCTCGGAAGGGGAGGCGTGCCATTTGACTTTTTGAATGGAAAATTAGCTCCAATCGTTAGCGGACACCATGTCGCGTTTGGAGAGCCCCTGTGTGCCTAAACATTGGAGCTCCCCTACAAGTGACCCCATTTTGGAAACTAGACCCCCCAAGGAACTTATCTAGATGCATATTGAGCACTTATAACCCCCAGGTGCTTCACAGAAGTTTATAACGCAGAGCCGTGAAAATAAAAAATAATTTTTCTTTCCTCAAAAATGGTTTTTAGCCCAGAATTTTTTATTTTCCCAAGGGTAATAGGAGAAATTGGACCCCAAATGTTGTTGTCCAGTTTGTCCTGAGTACGATGATACTCCATATGTGGGGGTAAACCACTGTTTGGGCGCACGGCAGGGCTCGGAAGGGAAGGCACGCCATTTGGCTTTTTCAATGGAAAATTAGCTCCAATCATTAGCGGACACCATGTCGCGTGTGGAGAGCCCCTGTGTGCCTAAACATTGGAGCTCCCGCACAAGTGACCCCATTTTGGAAACTAGACCTCCCAAGGAACTAATCTAGATGTGTGGTGAGCACTTTGAACCCCCAAGTGCTTCACAGAAGTTTATAACGCAGAGCCATGAAAATAAAAAATAATTTTTCTTTTCTCAAAAATGATTTTTTAGCCCACAATTTTTTATTTTCCCAAGGGTAACAGGAGAAATTGGACACCAAAAGTTGTCGTCCAGTTTCTCCTGAGTACGCTGATACCCCATATGTTTGGGTAAACCACTGTTTTGGCACACGTCGGGGTTCGGAAGGGAAGTAGTGACGTTTTGAAATGCAGACTTTGATGGAATGCTCTGCGGGCGTCAGGTTGCGTTTGCAGAGCCCCTGATGTGCCTAAACAGTAGGAACTCCCCACAAGTGACTCCATTTTGGAAACTAGACCCCCAAGGGAACTTATCTAGATGTGTGGTGAGCACTTTGAACCCTTAAGTGCTTCACAGAAGTTTATAACGCAGAGCCGTGAAAAAAATACATGTTTCCTTTCCTCAAAAATATTTTTAGCCCAGAATTTTTTATTTTTGCAAGGGTAACAGGAGAAATTTGACCCCAAAAGTTGTTGTCCAGTTTCTCCTGAGTACGCTGATACCCCATATGTGGGGGTAAACCACGGTTTGGGCACATGCCGGGGCTCGGAAGGGAAGTAGTGACGTTTTGGAATGCAGACTTTGATGGAATGGTCTGCGGGCATCATGTTACGTTTGCAGAGCCCCTGATATGCCTAAACAGTAGAAACCCCCCACAAGTGACCCCATTTTGGAAACTAGACCCCCCAAGGAACTTATCTAGATGTGTGGTGAGCACGTTCAACCCCCAAGTGCTTCACAGAAGTTTACAACGCAGAGCCGTGAAAATAAAAAATCATTTTTCTTTCCTCAAAAAAGATGTTTTAGCAAGCAATTTTTTATTTTCACAAGGGTAACAGGAGAAATTGGACCCCAATATTTGTTGCCCAGTTTGTTGTGAGTACGCTGATACCCCATATGTGGGGGTAAACCACTGTTTGGGCACACGTCAGGGCTCGGAAGGGAAGTAGTGACATTTGAAATGCAGACTTTGATGGAATGGTCTGCGGGCGTCACATTGCATTTGCAGAGCCCCTGATGTGCCTAAACAGTAGAAACCCCCCACAAGTGACCCCATTTTGGAAACTAGACCCCCCAAGGAACTTATCTAGATGTGTGATGAGCACGTTCAACCCCCAAGTGCTTCACAGAAGTTTACAACGCAGAGCCGTGAAAATAAAAAATCATTTTTCTTTCCTCAAAAAAGATGTTTTAGCAAGCAATTTTTTATTTTCACAAGGGTAACAGGAGAAATTGGACCCCAATATTTGTTGCCCAGTTTGTTGTGAGTACGCTGATACCCCATATGTGGGGGTAAACCACTGTTTGGGCACACGTCAGGGCTCGGAAGGGAAGTAGTGACATTTGAAATGCAGACTTTGATGGAATGGTCTGCGGGCGTCACATTGCATTTGCAGAGCCCCTGATGTGCCTAAACAGTAGAAACCCCCCACAAGTGACCCCATTTTGGAAACTAGACCCCCCAAGGAACTTATCTAGATGTGTGATGAGCACGTTCAACCCCCAAGTGCTTCACAGAAGTTTACAACGCAGAGCCGTGAAAAGAAAAAATCATTTTTCTTTCCTCAAAAAAGATGTTTTAGCAAGCAATTTTTTATTTTCACAAGGGTAACAGGAGAAATTGGACCCCAATATTTGTTGCCCAGTTTGTTGTGAGTACGCTGATACCCCATATGTGGGGGTAAACCACTGTTTGGGCACACGTCAGGGCTCGGAAGGGAAGTAGTGACATTTGAAATGCAGACTTTGATGGAATGGTCTGCGGGCGTCACATTGCATTTGCAGAGCCCCTGATGTGCCTAAACAGTAGAAACCCCCCACAAGTGACCCCATTTTGGAAACTAGACCCCCCAAGGAACTTATCTAGATGTGTGATGAGCACGTTCAACCCCCAAGTGCTTCACAGAAGTTTACAACGCAGAGCCGTGAAAAGAAAAAATCATTTTTCTTTCCTCAAAAAAGATGTTTTAGCAAGCAATTTTTTATTTTCACAAGGGTAACAGG
This sequence comes from Ranitomeya variabilis, assembly GCF_051348905.1. NCBI lineage: Eukaryota > Metazoa > Chordata > Amphibia > Anura > Dendrobatidae > Ranitomeya > Ranitomeya variabilis. Next base: position 373,170,302 of record NC_135234.1, read on the forward strand.
AGAAATTGGACCCCAATATTTGTTGCCCAGTTTGTTGTGAGTACGCTGATACCCCATATGTGGGGGTAAACCACTGTTTGGGCACACGTCAGGGCTCGGAAGGGAAGTAGTGACATTTGAAATGCAGACTTTGATGGAATGGTCTGCGGGCATCACGTTGCATTTGCAGAGCCCCTGATGTGCCTAAACAGTAGAAACACCCCACAAGTGACCCCATTTTGGAAACTAGACCCCCGAAGGAACTTATCTAGATGTGTGGTGAGCACTTTCAACCCCCAAGTGCTTCACAGAAGTTTATAACGCAGAGCCGTGAAAATAAAAAATAATTGTTCTTTCTTCAAAAATTATGTTTTAGCAAGTAATTTTTTATTTTTGCAAGGGTAACAGGAGAAATTGGACCCCAACAGTTGTTGCCCAGTTTGTCCTGAGTATGCTGGTACCCCAAATGTGGGGGTAAACCACTGTTTGGGCGCACATCGGGGCTTGGAAGGGAGGGAGCACCATTTGACTTTTTGAACGCAAGATTGGCTGGAATCAATGGTGGTGCCATGTCGCGTTTGGAGACCCCTGATGTGCCTAAACAGTGGAAACCCCTCAATTCTAACTTCAACACTAACCCCAACACACCCCTAATCCTAATCCCAACTGTAGCCATAACCCTAATCACAACCCTAACCCCAACACACCCCTAACCACAACCCTAACCCCAACACACCCGTAACCCTAATTCCAACTCTAACCCTAATCCTAACCCTAATCCCAACCCTAACCCTAATCCCAACCCTAACCACAACTGTAACCCCAACACACCCCTAACCCTATCCGTAACCCTAACCACAAGCCTAATCTTAACCCTATTTCCAACCCTAGCCCTAATTGCAACCCTAACTCTAAGGCTATGTGCCCACGTTGCAGATTCGTGTGAGATTTTTCCGCACGATTTTTGAAAAATCTGCAGGTAAAAGGCACTGCGTTTTACCTGCGGATTTACAGCAGATTTCCAGTGTTTTTTTGTGCGGATTTCACCTGCGGATTCCTATTGAGGAACAGGTGTAAAACGCTGTGGAATCCGCACAAAGAATTGACATGCTGCGGAAAATACAACGCAGCGTTTCTGCACGGAATTTTCCGCACCATGGGCACAGCGGATTTGGTTTTCCATAGGTGTACATGGTACTGTAAACCTGATGGAAAACTGCTACGAATTCGCAGCGGCCAATCCGCTGCGGATCCGCGGCCAATCCGCTGCGGATCCGCGGCCAATCCGCAGCCAAATCCGCACTGTGTGCACATGCCATAACCCTAACCCTACCCCTAACCCTACCCCTAGTTCTAACCCTAGTTCTAACCCTAACCCTAGTGGAAAAAGAAAAAAAAAATATTTTCTTTATTTTATTATTGTCCCTACCTATGGGGGTGATAAAGAGGGGGGTTTATTATTTTTTTTATTTTGATCGCTGTGATAGAACCTACCACAGCGATCAAAATGTACTTGTAATGAATCTGCCGGCCGGCAGATTCGGCGGGCGCACTGAGCATGCGCCCTCCATTTTGGAAGATGGCGGCGCCCATGGAGAAGACGGACCGACACCGGGAGCCTCGGTAAGTATAAGGGGGGGGAGATCGGGGCACGGGGGGGCGTCGGAGCACGGGGGGGGGGGGGTGGCATAGGAGCAGGGGGGGAGCGGACAGGAGGACGGGGGAGCGGAGCACAGGACGGAGGGGACTACGTGACAGATCGGTGGTTTGGGGGGGCGATCGGTGGAAATCAGTATTTCCAGCCATGGCCGATAATATTGCAACATCGGCCATGGCTGGATTGTAATATTTCACCAGTTTTTTAGATGAAATATTACAAATCGCTCTGATTGGCAGTTTCACTTTCAACAGCCAATCAGAGCGATCGTAGCCACGGGGGGGTGAAGCCACCCCCCCTGGGCTGAAGCACCACTCCCCCTGTCCCTGCAGATCGGGTGAAATTGGAGTTAACCCTTTCACCCGATCTGCAGGGACGCGATCATTCCATGACGCCACATAGGCGTCATGGGTCGGATTGGCACGGGTTTTCATGATGCCTACGTGGCGTCAAAGGTCGGGAAGGGGTTAACATATTCTATTCTTCTCGGTAAAGTAACCACCGAGAACCCATTACTGAAGAAACCCCCACATTTTTTCCGACACCTATACTAATTTTCATTTGTCGGAAAATCGTTCTTGCTCATCACATTTTCCATTGCTTTTGTCTTCAGCCAAAGTGGAGGTAAATGCTAGCGTGAGCTGCAGCTCTGAACAAATATGTACATAGTTATATAGACAGAACAAAAGACACAGGCCCACCAAGTTCAACCTTTCTCCAACTGTTATACGTTCTCCATCGCTAGATTATGTATAACCCAGTGTCATTTGTTGTGAGAAAAGCATCTAGTCCTTTTTAAAATGCTTATATAGTGTCTACCATTACTGCCTCTTACGGTAGGGCATTCCACAGTCTGACTACTATGACTGGAAAGAACCCTTTCCTATTTTGCTGCCGGAATCACCTGTCCTACACATGTAATGCATGTCCCCTGGTCTTTTGCAAGGTCCTTACAAAGAATAAGTCATGTGCCTTTGTATTGACCACACATCTACTTACGTATTTTGAGGACTGTAAGATAGACCCCAAATTTTGGGGAGGAAAATAGGAAAAAAAAAATTTAGACTAAAATTGCGGTCCGACTAAAAGTTTGAACTTATGGTAGCTCACTGGGGGATGGCGGCGGAAAAGCAGTGTTACAGAGGGAGCCAAGATCTCAGTCTACGCATGCGCCACCTTTGGTGGCCATTTTCCCCAAAGCACACTGCCACGCTTTCTGCACAGCGACCCTGCCTCCTGTGAACCCCCCACCCTGCCCCCAGTAAGCTACATTTGGATTATAAGAAGCACCCTAATCTCCCTTCCTAACTTGGGAGGAAAAAGTGTGTTTTATCATTCAAAAAAAATACTATATATATATATATATATATATATATATATATATATATATATATATATATATATATATATATATATATATATATGTATGTGTAAGCAGATCATCTGAGATCTTTTTTTCCCCAAGCTAAAAAATCCCAATTTTTCTAATCTTTCATTATAGGAGAAGCCTTCCATTCCATGTAATAATATAGTTGCTCGCCTTTGAACTAACTTCCCAATATATTTTTTTAAATATGGATCCAATATTCCAGATGTGACCTTATGAGTGATTTACAGAAGGGTCATAAAACACTGGGATCACGGGTTTTTAGTTCTCCTGTTATACAACTAAAATCTTATTTGCCTGTGCAGCTGCTGCTTGACATTCAGTACTGCTGCTCAGCTTACGTGTAACCAGAAAACACAAGTCTGTCTCCTGTTCTGTAGTCCCAAATATAATTCCATTTAATATACAGTTGTGTGAAAGTGTTTTCCTATTCTTGTGTATGTTTGTCACACTTAAATGTTTCAGATCAGCAAACATATTTAAATATTAGACAAAGCCAACACAAGTAAACAAAATGCAGTTTTTAAAAGAAGGTCTTTATTAAAGGAAAAAAGAAATCCAAACCTATAAGGAATTGCCCGGCCCACTCCCTTAAAACATAAATTAGGCTACGTTCACATTTGCGTTGTGCGCCGCAGCGTCGGCGACGCAACACACAACGCAAACAAAAACGCAGCAAAACACATGCACAACGCTGCGTTTTGCGCCGCATGCGTCCTTTTTTTGACTGAGCAAAAATGCAACTTGCTGCGTCCTCTGCGCCCGGACGCGTGCACCGCAGTGACGCATGCGGCGCAAAACGCAAGTGCGACGCATGTCCATGCGCCCCCATGTTAAATATATATGGGCGCATGACGCATGCGGCGACGCTGCGGCGCCCGACGCTGCGGCGCAGACCGCAAATGTGAACGTAGACTAAACTGTGAATTTTAATAAAAAATACACTGGCGCCATTGAGTGGGAAAAGCGTAATCTTTAATATTAGGTACGCAGGTCGTGCTAATGTATGCGGATGCCTCCACATGGGTCGTTTTGACGATGTGGCGACCCCTGGTTGGAATTTCTTTTTTTCTCTGCAGCGTCAACACGACGCATGCGGAGGCATCTGCATACATCCGCACGACCTGCGTACCAAATGATAAAGATAGGTACGCAGGCCGCATGTGGAAGTGGGAGGAGCTGAGCGACGGAGGTGCGGCCATGGGCGGGGCTTCATAGAGGAAGTCCGCAGCCTTCCACAGCTCAGCAAAACGCTAGTGTGAAACTAGCCTAAGCTGCTGTGTCTAGACAGCCTCTGTGCACAGTCTGTCAGATAAATAATCAAATGGAGAAAATGAAAAAAAATACACGGGGCTACAGTTAAGTGAATATAGAATGAAAGCTCATACACTCACACAATGCTAAAGTGACACATACGGATGGAGGTGTAAGTCGAAAAGGGTTAATAAAAAGTATAATGTTCACTACCAACATTGTACTTTTTTATTAACCCTTTTCGACTTATACCTCCAACCGTATTGTGTGAGTGTACGAGCTTTCATTCTATATTCACTTAGCTATAGCGCGGTGTCTTTTTTAAAATTTTCTCCTTAAAGTAACTGTGGTTTATCGCATCTTTGGGAAGCAGAGTTCAAATTCCATAGCCACACCTGTGCTCAATCAAGAAATCACTTAAATATGACCTGCATGACAAAGTGAAGTAGACTAAATGATCCTCAAAAGCTAGACATCATGCCGCGATTTCAAGAAATTATGGAACAAATGAGAAACAAACTAATTGAGATCAGTCTGACAAAGGTTATAAAGCCATTTCTAAAGCTTTGGGACTCCAGTGAACCACAGTGAGAGCCATTATACACAAATGGCGAAAACATGAATCAGTGGTGAACCTGTAGCTGGCCGACCAAAATTAGCTCAAGAGGGCAGCGACGATTCATCCAAGGGATCACAAAGACCATACAACAACACCAAAAGAACTGCAAGACTCACTTGCCTCAGTTAAGGACAGTGTTCATGATTCCACCTTTAGAAAGAGACTGGGCAAAAATGGTCTGCATGGCAGAGTTCCAAGACTAAAACCACTGCTGAGCAATAAGAATATAAAGGCTTGTCTCAGTTTTGCCAGAAAACATCTTGCTGATCCCCAAGACTTTTGGGAGAATACTCTGTGAACTGACGAAGCATGTACCATTACATGTTGCGTAGAAGTAACACAGCATTTCAGAAAAGGAACATCATACCAACAGGAAAGTACAGTGGTGGTAGTGTGATGGTCTTGGACCGTTTTGCTGCTTCAGGACCTGGAAGACTTGCGGTGGTAAGTAGAACCATGAATTCTGCCACCTACCAAAAAAATCCTGAAGGAGAATGTCCAGTCATCTGTTTGTGACCTCAGCAGGGCAATGATCCAAAACACATCAGCGAGTCCACCTCTAAAGTAAAACAAAATTAAGACTTTGGAGTGGCCTAGTCAAAGTCCTGACCTTAATCCGACAGATGCTGTGGCATGAGCTTAAAAAGATGGTTCATGCTCGGAAACCCTCCAATGTGGCTGAATTACTACAATTCTGCAAAGATGAGTGGGCAAAAATTCCTCCAGAGTGTTGTAAAAGACTCAATGCCAGTTATCAAAATGCTTGATTGCAGTTGCTGCTGCTAAGGATGGCCCAACCAGTTATTAGATTTAGGGGTAAATCATTTTTTCACACATCCCTGTAGGTTTGGATTTCCCTTTTTTCCCTTAACAATAAAGTCCTTCATTTAAAAACTGCATTTTGTGCTTCTTTGTGTTATCTTTGTCTAACATTTTCATTTGTTTGGTGATCTGAAACATTTAAGTGTGACACATGCAAAAAATTGGAAATCAGGAAGGGGGCAAACACTTTCACACAACTGTAAATGCAGCAATATGACTACTCAGGAATAGGTACATTACTCTACATTTATCAACAATAAACCTCATATACCCATGCAGACATCTTATCTAGATCGTTTTGTAATATTATATTGTCAAGCTCAGTTTTTATTATTCTACAAAGTTCTATGTCATCAACAAAGACTGACAAATTACTTCCAATCCCATCCACAGGATCATTAATAAAGATATTTGGGCCCAATACTGATCCTTGTGGTCCCCACTGCTGACTGTGTCAGAACATATGGTACATATTTTCTTGCTCATTACACATAAACCCATACCAATAGGACCCGCTTGTCTGCTTTATGACCTGTATTTCTTTTTAAATTAAGAAAAAAAATGTTGTACCATACTTTCACTATTACTCCAAGAAAAGGAGTTAATTTGTGTTACTTATTACCCTTTGCAAAGGAGATATATCAAAATGGCTTAAATGAAAGTTGGAGGAGGTATCTTTGGTAGACAATCTTTGTTTTTTCACTGCCTGACACAGTACTGGAGACTTACCTTGTTCTGTTCTGCTTGTGCTCTAACAATCTCACTCTTCGTTGGAGAAACATTGACAGCTGTAATCACTTTTTCTTTAGACTCTAACCACTTCAGCATCTGATTAGTTTCTTGTTGAACCTTCTTCATCTTTTCCAACATGGTGGACAACTGTCCCTCACGGTTATTTAGTGCCACTCCAAGATCTTCATACTTCTGAGTAATCTCAGAAACATCACACAGAATCCCAGTCAAATCTATTAAAACAAAGCATGGTGTATAGCGTAAAAAAATTTTTTCCAAGGCAGACGGAATGCGTAAGACAGAACAGACATGCTCACCTTGGCAAGTATGATATCCATTAACATTCCCTACTGTGCTCAATGAGGCCGCCAGAACAGAACCTGAGCAGGACAAGAAGGCAAAGCAAGGACATCACAAATGTGGTACAAGCACAGACAAAGGCACATTAACACTGGACAGTACAAATACTTCACAAAGTAGAAGGTGTTCTATAGATAATGGTAAATGATATTTAGGGGTCAAAAAAATCTAAATCTATTGAGAATCAAGCACTTTCACTAAAGGCAGCCATACACCTCAATAGATGTCAGCCAACAGTGATCTTCTAAACTTCATACATATGCATGCTCGGTTCTCAGTGGGGAGAAAGCCCTGCCAGAAACTTCTTGTGGTGGCTTTTCCGTATGAGAATAAACAACCAGGCATGATGAAAGGGAACCCTTTATAGTCTATTCATTATGACCAAGCAATGGGCAGCAAGAATCAGAGTATGGCTGCACAATTGTAGCCAGGTGGGGACCAACGGAAGAGACATGACTAGTATGGCACTGCCCAAGGTCAGCTCTACACGCACCGCTCTAGGTGATTTACAGGTCTCTCCCATGTGCAGCCTGTGGTTTGGGCAGCATGAATTGACTGACAAGCTCCCTACATATAAATGTCCATCTATTCAATAAACTGATAATCAACTACCAGAGGGTCTATATGATAATCAAACATTTAAACAATTGTATATTGCTATGGGCCAAAAGTATACCTCCTAATAAGAGTTTGTATATGAAAATTATTCTAAAACAAGACTTAACAGAAACCGCAGTACTGTAGAGAACAATTGCTCTCTGCATGGCAAAGAATGACACGGGTTATGATGGATAAAGTAATGCTGACCATATCCACCACGACTGACTGAACTGGCCAATTAGGGCAGGTGATATAATATGTAATGGGGGCAGCAACACAAGATTTTAACATTTTCCCTTCGGAGGAAATAACTACTAGGTGTCTGGAAGAGGCTTCTCTTCCTATTAAAATAAACAGGCATGTTCTGCTAAACCAAGCATGCATTTTTATGGGGGAGTCAGGAAAAAACAACTCTCAGCAATCCAATAGAGAATGAATGGAGCAGAAGTACATATGCCCAACCGACAGAGGCAGAGCACCGTTCTCGACAGACATCGGTAGGGGTTCCAGCAGTCTAAAGGTACCTTCACACGAAGCGACGCTGCAGCGATAGCGACAACGATGCCGATCGCTGCAGCGTCGCTGTTTGATCGCTGGGGAGCTGTCACACAGACCGCTCTCCAGCGGCCAACGATGCCGAGGTCCCCGGGTAACCAGGGTAAACATCGGGTTGCTAAGCGCAGGGCCGCGCTTAGTAACCCAATGTTTACCCTGGTTACCAGCGTAAAAGTAAAAAAAACAAACAGTACATACTCACCTGCGCGTCCCCCAGCGTCTGCTTCCTGACACTGACTGAGCTCCGGCCCTAACAGCACAGCGGTGACGTCACCACTGTGCTTTCACTTTCACTTTAGGGCCAGCGCTCAGTAAGTGTCAGGAAGCAGACGCTGGGGGACGCGCAGGTGAGTATATACTGTTTGTTTATTTTACTTTTACGCTGGTAACCAGGGTAAACATCGGGTTACTAAGCGCGGCCCTGCGCTTGGTAACCCGATGTTTACCCTGGTTACCAGTGTAAAACATCGCTGGTATCGTTGCTTTTACTTTCAAACACAACGATACACGGCGATCGGACGACCAAATAAAGTTCTGGACTATATTCAGCGACCAGCGACATCACAGCAGGATCCTGATCGCTGCTGCGTGTCAAACTAAACGATATCGCTAGCGAGGACGCAGCAACGTCACGGATCGCTAGCGATATCGTTACAAAGTCATTTCGTGTGAAGGTACCTTAACTCCCCAGTAATCAGTAAATTATTTTGCAAGCTATAGATAGAAGATTATTTATAATCTTGGTACAAAGCTTTCAAGACAATGACTCCAATTCATGAAGACCGGCGTTTTCCTTGCCAGTCTACACTGTGTTCCAAATTATTATGCAATTTGGATTTAAGTGTCATAAAGATTTAATTGTTTTGTTTTTCAAATAAACTCGTGGATGGTATTGTGTCTCAGGGCTCAATGGATCACTGAAATCAATCTTAAATGCATGGGATAATTGGCTTTCCAGGTGATTCTAATTAAAGGAAAACTACTTAAAAATGATGTTCCACATTATTAAGCAGGTCACAGTTTTCAAGTAACATGGGAAACAAAAAGGATCTCTCTGCTGCTGAAAAGCATCAAATAGTGCAATGCCTTGGTGAAGGGATGAAAACATTAGAAAGTTCCCGAAAACTTAAGGCCATGTGCACACGTTCAGGATTGTTAGCGTTTTTTTCGCGTTTTTTCGCTATAAAAACGTGATAAAAACGCGAAAAAAAACGCTTACATAAGCCTCCTATTATTTACAGGGTATTCCGCATTTTTTGTGCAAATGTTGCGATTTTTTCCGCGAAAAAATCGCATAGCGGAAAAAAAAGCAACATGTTCATTAAAAATGCGGAATTGCAGGGATTCCGCACACCTAGGGGTCCATTGATCTGCTTACTTCCCGCACGGGGCTGTGCACACCATGCGGGAAGTAAGCAGATTATATGCGGTTGGTACCCAGGGTGGAGGAGAGGAGACTCTCCTCCACGCACTGGGCACCATATAAGTGGTCAAAAAATAAGAAATAAAATAATAAACAGTCCTATACTCACCCTCGATGTATTCCCGCCTCCTCGCACGCTGCCGTTCGGTTCCTGTAGCTGGTGTGCGCTGAAGGACCTCGCCGAATGACGTCACTGTCCTGTGATTGGTCGTGAGCGGTCATGTGACCGCTCACGTGACCGTGACGTCACGGGAGGTCCTGTGCGCACAGACCAGCTAGAAGAGGAGCCGGACGGCCGCTGAGGAGATGTCTGGGTGAGTATAAGCATTTTTTTTATTTTTTTTATTATTTTTAAACATTCTATCTTTTACTATAGATGCTGCATAAGCTGCATCTATAGTAAAAAGTTGGTCACACTTGTCAAACGCTATGTTTGACAAGTGTGACCAACCTGTCAGTCAGTTTTCCAAGCGATGCTACAGATCGCTTGGAAAACTTTAGCATTCTGCAAGCTAATTACGCTTGCAGAATGCTAAAAAAACGCGAAAAAAACGGAAAAAAAACGCAAAAAAAAAATGCGGATTTCTTGCAGAAAATTTCCGGTTTTCTTCAGGAATTTTCTGCAAGAAATCCGCAACGTGTGCACATACCCTAAGGGTGATCATCGTACTGTTAAGAGATTTGTGGCTGTATCTGAGCACAGATGTGTTTGTGCTGATAAAGGCATAATGAGGAAGATATCTGCTAGGCAAGTTCGTCAGATTAAGAGAGCAGCTGCTAAAAAGTCATTACAAAGCAGCAAACAGATATTTGAAGCTGCTGGTGCCTCTGGAGTCTCTCGAAGGTGTAGGCTCCTTCAAAGGCTTGCTGTGGTGCATAAACCTACTATTCGGTCACCCTTAAACAGTGTTCACAAGCAGAAATGGTTGCATTGGGTTCACACATACATGAAGACTAATTTCCAAACATTCTTGTTTACTAATAAGTGTTGAGCAACCCTGGATGGTCCAAATGGATGGAGTAGTGGATGGTTGATGGATGGCCACCATGTCCCAACAAGGCTGCAACGTCAGCAAGGAGGTGGAGGAGTCATGTTTAGGGCCAGAATCATGGAGAAACAGCTGGTAGGGCCCTTTAAGGTTCCTGAAGGTGTGAAAATGACCACTGCAAAGTATATAGAGTTTCTGACTGACAACTTTCCTCCATGGTATAAAAAGCAGAAATGTGCCTTCAGGAGTAAAATCATCTTCATGCATGACAGTGCACCATCTCATGCTGCAAAGAATACCTCATTGGCTGCTATGGGCATAAAAGGAGATAAACTCATGGTGTGGCCACCATCTTCCCCTGACCACAACCCTAAAGAGAACCTTTGGAGTATCATCAAGCAAAAGATCTATGAGGGTAGGAGGCAGTTCACATCAAAACAGCAACTCTGGGAGGCTATTCTGGCTTCATGCAAAGAAATACAAGCAGAAACTCTCCAAAAACTCACAAGTTCAATGGATGCAAGAATTGTGAAGGTGATATCAAAGAAGGGTCCTATGTTAACATGCAACTTGGCCTGTTAGGATGTTTTAGAGTTAAATAGCTTTTTTGTTCAGTGAATGTGACCTCCTAATGCTGCAAATTCCACAAATTAGCATTTACAGTTTCTTTAAAACATATCAAATGTTTAGAAATTCTACTGTGCCTAATAATTTGGAACAGTGCATTTTAAGTTTTTATTTATTTTGGAGATTATACTGTTATCATTGGGAGGTTTCTTCAATAAAATTCGATGTATACTCTAACAGGTGATGACTTTTATTAGACTGACTGTCATTTGCACTGACCATTTAGGAAAATCCGATAAAAATGTCATTTGCATAATAATTTGGAACATAGTGTAGATGAGGGTGTGTAGTGGCATCAGACATTTTTGAGTCATAAAGACGTACACACCTCTGCGTGATCTGGAGTGTCTGATTAGAGACGTACGCCTCAATCCGTGCGCACTGTGAGCATTCCTCTGTCCTGCGCCAGGAGCGGGCAGTCATGTGACCACAAGTATGCGATTTTCATTCTTCCAGCCACATTCCAACTAGACATATGCAATGTCGCTCAATACATTTGTATTGAGCGAGGCCGTGAATATCTATTCGGCAAGTGACGACATGTATGCAAATCGAATTCTTGCGGTCATGAGCCCGATGCCGGCAAATCCTCACAACACATGCATTGAGTGACTGCAGACTTGTACTCCAAAGCCAGACAACCCCTTTAAGGAAAAAGTTCTTAAAGCAAACCTGTCAGCAGGACTTTGCTAAATAAACTACAGGCAGTGTCGGGTTGCCACTGTTATACTGATTAAAATGATACCTGGGGTGAAGAAATCTGTCTTGTGATTCTTGTGTAATCAGTGTTAGACGTTTTCAGTTAATGATATGCGCGTGCTCCAGGGTGGGGCTGTAGGCAGAGTCTTATCATCCTGCTCTAAGCCAGAGAAACCAAAGAAAGACCTGCCCACAGGCCGCCCCGAAGCACAAACAGTCTGTCTCTATGATAGGGGGCCTGTGGACAGGTCTTTCCTTGGTTTCTCTGGGCCAGAGAAACCAAGATAAGACTCTGCCTACAGTCCTGGAACGGAGCACGAACATATCCTCAACCGACAACATCTAACACTGATTACACAGGATGGATTTCCTCAGCCCAGGTATCATTTTAATCAGCATAACAGCACCAACAAGACAGTGTCTGTAGTTTACTTAGAAAAATCCTGCTTACAGATTTTCTTTAAGCTATGAGGGCTTGTCTGAGGGAGTGATGGGTTTAAAACATAACATATAAGCCTATAATACATAATTCCATGGACCATATATAAAGTTACCCTGTTATATTTATATCCTTTGTAACTGCAGAAAAATGGGTTAAATGTCATGGGTGGTCTCTCTTTTGGGGAATTGGGAGATATAAGGAAGGAGGTGTAAGTAATATAATTGGCTTTTTAAGATTATCTTAAATGTGGGAAAACATTGCTAAAGAAGATTTATTTTAAAATGTCAAAATGACAATATCAGTCGGTGATTCTGTCTATTCTATAACTTTTCTTCATTGCTTTTTTTGAAGGGGGGTAATTGTAACAAGCAAAAATGAATATTTTCAATAAAAAAAATCTGATTTAACAAAAAATAAATCAGATACAAGTGCATCCTATAAATAAAAGATCAATTGGCATGAATAATGTTTGTATATCTATCTCTTTCTATCTATCTATCTATATATATATTTGTCTAAGGTCCACTTCCATCTGTCTGTCTCGGAAATCCCGCGTCGCTGATTGGTCGAGGCCGCCAGGCTGCGACCAATCAGCGACAGGCACAGCCCGGCCGACAATTAGTCCCTCCCTACTTCCGTCCAGTCAGTGCCCGGCGCCCGCTCCATACTCCCCTCCAGTCAGCGCTCACACAGGGTTAATGGCAGTGTTAACGGACTGCGTTATGCCGCGGTGTAACGCACTCAGTTAACGCTGCTATTAACCCTGTGTGACCAACTTTTTACTTATTATAGGCAGCATCAATAGTAAAAAAAAATCTAATGTTAAAAATAATTAAAAAACCAAAAAAACCTGCTATTCTCACCTTCCGCTGTCCACCGATGCGCGCGTGGCTGCCACCAGCTTCCGTTCCCAGAGATGCATTGGGACATTACCCAGAAGACTTAGCGGTCTCGCGAAAAAATCATTATATACTCAACTTCCGCCGCCTTTCCTTCTCCTCGCGATGCTCCGGTGACCGCTCCATGCACGCAGCAGGTTCCGGTGGCAAGGATGGTATGTGACAAGGACCTGCCATGATGTCACGGTCACGTGACCGGACCGCGACGTCATCACAGGTCCTGTGCTCATACCAACCCTGGGACCGGAAGCTGGACTACAAGGAGCCCTCGGAAGGTGAGTATATGTTTATTTTTTAACCTGTGACATACGTGGCTGGGCAACATACTACGTGGCTGGGCAACATACTACGTGGCTGGGCAACATACTACGTGGCTGGGCAACATACTACGTGGCTGGGCAACATACTACGTGGCTGGGCAACATACTACGTGGCTGGGCAACATACTACGTGGCTGGGCAACATACTACGTGGCTGGGCAACATACTACGTGGCTGGGCAACATACTACGTGGCTGGGCAACATACTACGTGGCTGGGCAACATACTACGTGGCTGGGCAACATACTACGTGGCTGGGCAACATACTACGTGGCTGGGCAACATACTACGTGGCTGGGCAACATACTACGTGGCTGGGCAACATACTACGTGGCTGGGCAACATACTACGTGGCTGGGCAACATACTACGTGGCTGGGCAACATACTACGTGGCTGGGCAACATACTACGTGGCTGGGCAACATACTACGTGGCTGGGCAACATACTACGTGGCTGGGCAACATACTACGTGGCTGGGCAACATACTATGTGGACATGCATGTTCTAGAATACCCGATGTGTTAGAATCGGGCCACCATCTAGTATAATAATAATAAGAATTATTATTATTATAATTATGTTAATATTAATGTTGAGCAAAATTAATTTTGGTTCGGCCCTCCACAACAGTCAAGGTCTCATGTGACTCCTCTGGAAAATGAATTGCCCACCTCTGCTACATAGCTTTACCATGGAGTACAGACATTCATCTTTCTATGAACAGAACAGGTTTTTACTACTAATTGCAGTAAATCATTAGAGTCCAATGGGCCTTGATGCAAAATTTGGACCTGACTCCTATCCCCACCTCCACTTGCATGTTGGTCAGATCTATGGGCCCTTGTAGAATTCTAAATCCTATTAGAACATACGTGTGGCTCGCCCCTCCCCCATTCTGTAGTAATGTCCCCTCCTGGGCCCTTTCCAGGTACATATGTCCCTCATCCTGGTATATACAGTGGATGAAACAAGTATTGAACACGTCACCAATTTTCAAAGTACTGTATTTTTCGAACTATAAGACACACTTTTTTCCTCCAAAAATGTGGAAGAAAATGGAGGGTGCGTCTTATAGACCGGATGTACCTGCTCTGGCTGTGGATGGGAAAGTGGGGTAGTGGCATCAGAGGATCAGCGGGTCACAGGAGGCAGGAGTCGGCGGCTGCAGCTAACTCCTGTGCCCCCTTCTAAAGAGAAATGAATTTTCACTGTATTGCACGCTCATGGGAGCGGAGAGCAGTGAATATTAATTTTTCTATAACAAAGGGGGACATGCCTACCAGGATAGGGAAGAGGGGGACATGCTTACCAGGATAGGGATATGGAGGACATGCCTACCAGGTAAAGGACGAGGAGGCCATGCATACCAGGATAGGTTTAAGGGGGCTATGCATACCAGGATAGGCATGAGGAGGCCATGCTCACCAGAACAGGGTTAAAGCAGCTATGCATACCAGGATAGGGTTATGGTGGCTATGCATACCAGGATAGGGAAGAGGGGGCCATGCATACCAGGATAGGGATGAGGAGCCCATACATACCAGGATAGGGATATGGACGAGGAGGCCATGCATACCAGGATAGGTTTAAGGGGGCTATGCATACCAGGATAGGCATGAGGAGGCCATGCTCACCAGAACAGGGTTAAAGCAGCTATGCATACCAGGATAGGGTTATGGTGGCTATGCATACCAGGATAGGGAAGAGGGGGCCATGCATACCAGGATAGGGATGAGGAGCCCATACATACCAGGATAGGGATATGGAGGACATGCCTACCAGGTAAAGGACGAGGAGGCCATGCATACCAGGATAGGTTTAAGGGGGCTATGCATACCAGGATAGGGATGAGGAGGCCATGCTCACCAGAACAGGGTTAAAGCAGCTATGCATACCAGGATAGGGTTATGGTGGCTATGCATACCAGGATAGGGAATAGGGGGCCATGCATACCAGGATAGGGATGAGGAGCCCATACATACCAGGATAGGGATATGGAGGACATGCCTACCAGGTAAAGGACGAGGAGGCCATGCATACCAGGATAGGTTTAAGGGGGCTATGCATACCAGGATAGGGATGAGGAGGCCATGCTCACCAGAACAGGGTTAAAGCAGCTATGCATACCAGGATAGGGTTATGGTGGCTATGCATACCAGGATAGGGAAGAGGGGGCCATGCATACCAGGATAGGGATGAGGAGGCCATACATACCAGGATAGGGATGAGGAAGATATGCATACCAGGATAGGGATGAGAGGGTCATTCATACCAGGATAGGGACGAGGGGGTCATGCATACCAGAATAGGGATGAGGGGGCCATGCATACCAGGATGGGGTTGAGGGGACCATATATACCAGGATGGGGATGAGGGGACCATATATACCAGCATAGGGGATATTAGTACAGAATTGACCACATTTTTTGCTTTAATTTTTTTTTCTAGTTTCCTACTCTAAAACAAAGGTGCGTCTTATAGTCGGAAAAATATGATAAATATATTTCTAAAGGTGCTATTGACATGAAATTCTCACCAGATGTCTGTAACAACCCATCGAATCCACACAAGCAAAGAAATCGAACCATAGATGCCCATAAATAAAGTTATGTGTAATTATGAAAAATGACACAGGTAAGAAGCATTGATCATGCATACTTAAATGTATTTAATACTTCATAAAAAAAATCTTTGTTAAGGATGACCGCTTCAAGAACCCTCCTGTATGGAGAAATACCCTAAGGCCATGTTCACACTTCGCGGTTTTTACCGCGGAACCGCCGCGATTTTGATGCTGCGGGTCCGCAGCAGTTTCCATAGCGTTTCCATTTACATGGAAACCCTATGGAAACCGCAAACCGCTGTGCACATGCTGCGGGAAAAACCACGCAGAAACGCAGCTGTTTAAAACCCGCAGCATGTCACTTCTTTGTGCAGATTCGCTGCGATTCTGCACCCATAGGAATGCATTGAACCGCTTACTTCCCGCATGGGGCTGTGCCCACGTTGCGGGAAGTAAGCGGCTAATGTGCGGGTGGTACCCGGGGTGGAGGAGAGGAGACTCTCCTCCAGGCCCTGGGAACCATATTTGGGGTAAAAAAAAAAAAAAAGAATAAAAATAAAAAATCATGATATACTCACCTCTCAGCACTGCACGCGGCCGGCCGGTCAGAGTTGCTGTGCGAACAGGACCTGTGGTGACGTCGCGGTCACATGATCGTGATGACGCCCGGGTCACATGACCGTGACGTCACGAAGGGTCCTTCTCGCTCAGCATCTTTGGAACCGGACCGCCGCGTGCAGCGCCGAGGAGATCCGGACATCAGAGGGTGAGTATAACCAATTTTTATTATTTTTAACATTACTATTGATGCTGCATATTGCTGCATATGCAGCATCAATAGTATAGGCGGAAACCCGCAGCGGAAACCGCGGAACAAACCGCGATAAATCTGCAGGGATAACCGCAGCGGTTTTGCCCTGCAGATTTATCAAATCCGCTGCGGGAGAACCCGCAGAGGGACGCTGCAAAGTGTGAACATGGCCTAAGGCTATGTGCACACGTCAGGATTTCTTGCAGAAAATTCCTGAGAAAAACCTGAAATTTTCTGCAAGAAATCTGCATGCGTTTTTGCCGCAGTTTTGCCGCGTTTTTTTCCGGACATCTCCCAATGCATTTTATAGTGGGAAATCCGCAAAAAAACCCGCAAAATTATGAACATGCTGCGTTTTTTACTGCGATGCGTTTTTTTTTCATGTGCACAAAACATGCGGAATTCATTCTAAATGATGAGCTGCATATTGTATGCTGTTTTTTTGCGGTTTTATAGCGTTTTTATCGCGAAAAAAAACGCGAAAAATCAGCAACGTGTGCACACAGCCTAAGGGTATGTGCACACCTTAAGTATTTGCAGCAGAAATTTCTGCACCATATCTGCATCTCTTGGCAGGGAAAATGTTGAGTAGAATAGGCACGTTTTTGTTGCAGATTTTCCCCACTCATTAGTATGGGTGAAATCTGCAGCAAAAAAAGCTGAAAGAATTGACATTCAACAGCAACATGTGTTGAAGAAGACTTCAAGAATCTCATTCACTTTGCTGGCACTAGAAAATCTTTCAGGCTTTCTCACAAAACTGTGCAGAAAAAATACACAATAAAACTGCAACATGTGCACAGACCCTAAGATTATTAGCTTATGTATTACTGCTACTATATTGTGTCCTAATTATCCCATAGATAAAGGGGTTTGCAGTCACACAACGCTTAAGCATTGTATAAGAATTATAATACAGAACACCCTGCTTCAACTCTCCACCGTTTTCAAGTTTTTTGCTTGTTGATTGAATGGAATCTTAATTTAGATTGGCAATAACTTAATGATCAGTCAAGGTCCGAGTGCTGGTACACTAATCTATCAGCAACAGGGGTCATTTTTACCATAATTACAAGATGGAGCAGAAGGTTGGACGCCACTCCATTCATTCTCTGTAGGCCTCTGTTATATGTTACAGTAATAATCTTTTTTTTATTTTTCAAATGATGGAGGGAAACAAATTTACAGGCGTTGCGCATAGTGTTTAATGAAAGTGACAAAGGTGACATTGGATGGGCATGGTTATTGTAATGACAGATCAGCTTTAACACTTAAAACCAAGGACAACTTGGATCCCTCCCTGTAGAACAGTTATTCAAGTGATATATGGCTACATGTTACGTTAAAATTGCCCTCCTATTAGACTCAGCATTCTGTACTTGTCTAACCAATAATTACTCCATCACCATAATGAACTTCTATTCTTAACTAAATGAAGTCGCTACTAAAGAAACACCAGGAGTCCTAGATGGAAATAGAAATTCACATTCAATCACCCATTTCATGTTTGCTCAAAGGACAAAATTAGTATATAACGGAACAGAAGCATAGGGGGAGCCTAAAATATCTAACGCTTTAAACAATAAAAAGTCAGCCTAAACTGACCATTTTGTTTAGATGTGATGTCTTAAAGAGAACCTGTCAGCAGGATTGTGCACCGTAACCTACAGTGTCAGGTTGGCGCAATCCACTGATTACAATGATACCTTGGTTGATGAAATCCATCTTGTGGTTGTTGTTTAATCTGTATTTGCAGTTTTCAGTTAATGAGATTCTCGTGCTCCGGGGTAGCCTGTGGTGGGGTCTTTGTGGTGCTCTGCTCACATATTCATCCTTCTTGGCTTATGACTGATCACTGATCCCTCAGTGACATGCCCCTATTTTAAATACTGCATATAATAGTGTTGGCTTTGAAAAAAAATTACATCCAGCAAAATGGTGTCAGCGGCGCCTGTGCAGTAGCATCTATCGCTTGCAGATAGATGCTAGCACGCAAGCGCCATCACCATCTTGCTGGAGCCAAATTTATTTATTTTTTTTCCTCCAACAAAATGGCACCGTCAGCGGCACATGCGTAGTAGGATCCATTGGCAAGAGATAATCTCAATCTGTAAAAGCACCGCCTGCAAGTGGGAGGGACTTGCCGATAGATGTTACTGCGCATGTGCTGCCAGCGGAGCCATTTTATCAGATGAAAAAATAAATTGGCTGCAGCAAAATGACGCTGCGATAGATGTTACTGCGCATGCGCCGCCTCCATTTTTCTGGAGCATAAAGAAAAAATTTACTCCAGCTTTATGATGGTGGCGCATTTGCAGTAGCATCTATCGGTTAGGCCTCTTTCACACTTCCGTCTTTTAGCTCCCGTTGAAATCCGTCGATTTTTGAAAAAACAGGATCCAGCAAATGTTTCTGCTGGATCCTGTTTTTTCCCATAGACTTGTATTAGCGACGGATTGTGATGGATGGCCATCCGTTTCATCCGTCGTGCACTGGATCCGTCGGAAAATCGCTGTCCGTCGGGCTGAGAAAACGTTCAGAGGAACGTTTTTTCTGCACGTCGGAAAATCGCTCAGCGACGGATCCTGCACTGCCTGTCGTTGGCTATAATGGAAGCCTATGGACGCAGGATCCGTCACTGACTGTCAAAAGCAGAAATCCAGTGACGGGTTCCTTCTTTTGAAACTGAGCATGTGTGGAAGAATTTCGAGTCAGGGAAATTCTCTCTCGCTCTCTCTCTTTTTACTATTGATGCTGCCTATGCAGCATCAATAGTAACAAGATATAATGTTAAAAATAAATTAAAAAAAAAAAAAAATCGCAATATTCTCACCTTCCAGCATCCCGCACAGCCTTCCCGCGGCCTCCGCAGCCTTCCCGATGCTCCCGGCAGCTAGCGTTCCCATGGATGCATTGCGAAATGACCCGATGATGTCACGGTCTCGCGAGACCACAACGTCATCAGAGGTCATTGCACGCAAGGCATTACTGGGAACGCTAGCTGCCAGGAGCATCGGTAACGCTGCACGGGATGCTGGAAGGTGAGAATATTTCCCTTTATTTTTTACATTTTTAACCTGGGTTTTGTTGTGCATGCGTTTTTGCAGTGGAAAACCGCTGCGAAGACGCATACACAACAGGTGCACATAGCCTCGACGGGTCCGTCAGAAAAACGGGCCCAGTGCACCCATTTTTTACAATCTGCACAGGATCCGTCATTTCAACATTTTGATGGATCATGTGCAGATTGTAAAAACCGAAGTGTGAAAGAAGCCTAAGCAATACATGTTACTGCACAGGTGCCAACGCCATTTTGCTGGAGATAAAAACAAACAAAACACTATTATATGCAGTATTTAAAATAGGAGGCAGGTCACTGAGGGATCAGTGACCTGTCAGATGTCATATTGATGAATACTTACGCAGAGCACCACAAGACCACCCCCACACAGACCGCCCTGGAGCAGGAGCAAATCATTAACTGAAAACTGCAAATACAGACTAAACAACAACCAAAAGACGGATTTCATCAACCCAGGTACCATTTTATTCAGTATAACAGCGCCGACCTGACACTGTCTGTAGGTTACTGTGCACAATCCTGCTGACAGGTTCCCTTTAACTATGTTGCTGCTAAAATGTGTAATTGTGCACTGTAGAAAAATTATATTCATAGTCAAACAAAAGTGAATATAATGAAGCCTAGACTTAGTGCTGTTTCATTAATGTAGTATTTTTTTTTATCTAAAAGAGGTTGACACATGAACAAACTACATTTTAAATAAAAGATTTTATAATAATAACATTAAAGTTCCAAAATTGCATGGGTTTAAAAAAAAAAAAAAAAAAAAAGAACTGTGCTGAGATAATCTTATAAATGTGCCCCTGCTATGTGTGGTGTTATGGCTGTGTGACTGTGCAGGGACATAATCTGCCTATACCACTGATCCTGGGCAGGGGAGGAAGCAAAAGGAAGAATACAAATATTACAGCATGGACTCACAGCTGCTACTTTCTGAGGTAGCACACTTCCCTGCCTGTTTTATCACAGGAGTGAATGTGTCTGTGTGTCACCAGTCATGTGACAGGAGAGCCTTATAAATCAAGTCACTCCTGTGTTACCTCAGGCAGAAAAAAATGTGACCTCAGGGAAATGTCCATGAACTGGACACAGCAAATAATAGTACATAGCACGGGCAAATTTATGAGATTATGTCAACACAAACATTTTTTTATTGGTTGTGAAACATACTGCATTACTATCCCACGATCCCTTTAATGTACAGATCCGCTTTTGAATAGAATGTAGCACATTTTGCATGGGTCCAATATCTGCTCAGGCTCTACATTTCAAGAAATGTATTAATCACACCAAACACAGAGGTGGCAAGCAAGGTCTTAAAGCCACTACACTCATGCAGTAAGGAGGCATTTGCATGGAAGGGCACTACCAATGAGTCGCGCCATTTCATTCAAGGTTATCTGGACTGATGGAGATAGCGAAATACAACACTTTGCTGTATTCATCAGCTACATCAATACTTAAAGGGTTGTCCACTTCTTTGAAACCCCGACTTAATCCATTCAGGACCCCAATTAAAATACAAACAGTGCAAAGACACCACCTGCAATGGCACCTTAGTTCCATGACATTGTTGGTTTACGCATCCGCTGTAACCAATAAGTGGCACCTCTCACTGTAGTTCAGCAATATTTCATAAAGATGGACGTCCGTTCTAATGGATTAGTAAAGGTCGCAGCCGAAGAGCAGCTATTCATTGGCTGGGGCCGCACATGACACAACAACATCATGTAACCGCCAGAATTACTGATACTGCAAGAGGCGAGTGTACACAGTTTTTATTTTAATTAAGGACCTGAATTGATTAAGCCAGGGTTGTCCAGTAGTGGTGCTCAATTTTCATTCCGTTCAAGCTTCTCCTCACTGCGGTCATGCATTGAGGAGGAACATGTGGCTCAGAACCCTTATTTTAGTGACCAGTGGAAGTCCCAAAAGGAAGGAGACTCCAAGCGATCAGACACTCGCATCCAGTGAATAAGTAGCAAATGTCAATTGTGGGAAATGTCCTTTTTATTGAACTCTAAAAGGTAAATACATGCTATAAGAAGCAAGTCTGAAATTTGGAAACGAAGATTGATGAAAACGCTAATATAAAATGAATGACTGTCAATAAATAAGGCTTTACGGCATAAAGAGTTATTCCCACAATCACACTATTTTTCTCAAATCACATTCAATGAAAACTTATTGTTAAATATAAAGTCTGAGCAAAGATGTTTAGTTTCTTTCTTGCACCTTTGTGTAATTTTTTCATGTTTATCTGCCTCTCTGTGCATCCAGCTTCACATAGCTGAATCGGCTGTCTTATTCATCTTTGTTAAAACTGCATTTCCCAGCAGCACTTGCTTCTCCTCAGTGCTACGGGCCCCACCACCCTCACTAGCCCCACCTCTCCAAGTTATCATCCAGCTAAACTAAGGCCGCATTTATACTGGCCAATCTGTCAGATTGTAACATTACCAACTCCTCGTTCACGATAATTGTGTGATTTGAATGATTTGAGCCGCTGAACGATGTATTCAAAACAGCTTATTGATCGTGCACGGAATAGTTTAGGAGAGCGGAAAAAATCTCATTTAACTTTCAAAAATTGCATAATGTAACGTGAGAATTTTTGCTTGTACATCGATTTGGATAAAAGGAAGAGTGGAAATTCAAGTGCTATATAGGGCGGATCATATTACAAGGCAATATTTCAGCAGTTATAGCACTGCAAAAAATACATATTCTTAATTATAAAAAAAAATATTTTGCTTGACAAATTCAATTATATTGTTTTTGTTCACAAACAATGATTTGTTTGTACAATGCTTTATGAATTCATGGCCACAAAATAAATAGTATCTCTTATGGGATTTAAATGGTGAACACATCTACACCTTAGAGTATCCTTTCTGTTCATGCAAAAAAATAATAGTGAATTAAATCGTTGAATAGCGTTCATAACATGAAACATGTTATTCAACGTTTTCATTCTCTAGTCTCGTCCTGTACAATCACTGAAAATGCTGCTCTGTTGATGTATATGACAGAAGATAATCCTCTGTCATATGCATCAACAGAGCGGCATTTGCAGTTTCACATCATTGGTCTCTCAACGAATCTTAGCCCCTGTACACACAGCTACATCTTGCTGTATAGCCTTCTCAGCCCCCTGAATGCAGCCCAACCTCCTTATCTACTTTCTGTCCCCACTATATACAGGCAATCCTGCATTATATCTCTACTTTGTCCCCTCTGTATAGTGTCTCCACCTTACAGGGTAGCACTTCTCTGAGCCCATCTTTACACAGCCCCATCCTGAATAATATCACTCATCTGTGCAACTATATACAGCTCCATTATGCAGTATCTCACTCATCTTAGCCGTCATATATACAAGCCCATCCCATTGCAAAAAGACATTGTAAATGAGGGATTGAAGGAAATATGCAAGTTCACAACAAGTATGAGGAGCAAAAAGCCAATATGTACACTCACCTCTTTGCAGTTGGCTTTCTGATGCAGTTATCTCCATAATTCTGCTCTCCAATTCAGATCCTTTTTGTGTAATGACTTCAACTTGAGGGCCCTTTACTTTCCATTCTTTTAAAAGGTCCTGTGAAGAGAAACCCAAAATTGGGCAATATCAATCTCAATTTACAGTTACAGAGTTAGAATATGAACATTTATTAATTTATAATTCCTCCACTTGTAGATTTTGAACTGAGCCATATGATGATTATTTGATGCTAACCATACCGTACACACAAATTGTGCAGGACACTGGTCATTATGTTTAGGTTCACAACAGCATATACAGTCAATGTCTAAATAAATTCACCATGGGCCCTTATATCATTGCTTCTAGACATTTTACTGAAGGTGCATCTTCTTGTCTCATTAAGTGCTGGCATATCAATCACTAGTATATGCCATCACTTTTTGATTGGTAGTAGTTCTTAATGCGAAGAATATCTCAGAGCCACAATGCCTTGGCACGGTACCCGATATTGTAGCATAGCTTCACTAGAACAGGACTCTGATCAGAAGATGTGAGTGATCAGCAAGTGGTGGGATAAGTGCTGCAAACATTGTATGCTTCTCTGACTCTAAGAAAATAGAGCGAATAGAAAACAAATAACCTCAAAGATGAATGCAATCCAAGCAATTCGGCCTTTCTGGGGTCTCCACACCCAGACTGATCAGGACGTAATTTCAGGATATATATTGGAATAGGTTCCTGCCAGGGGCATATAAGTTTAACTAGAAATTATTTTGTTTCAGCTGGTTTACCTGGACTTGCTGCAGTAAAATCTGTAACTCAAGTGATCCATGAGAACCCTCACAGGACGGCACACTGTCTTCACTATCTTTCAGCCACTTCCTCATACTGCCAACCAGTCTCTTGAACTCTTCTAGCTCTTCCTGGCAGGATGTTGCATCCCGATGTCTGCAGCAGAATGAAAGTTGCTTAAATGCAGTCAAAATATGGAAAACCATACATTTTTGACCATGTGTAAAATAAGTACCTCTCTCTTGCTGCCTTCTGCAGATCCTGAAAAGCCTTCTTCAGGGTGTAAACCTTCTGTAAGTGCTCAGAAGTATCAACAAGCAAAGGGCAGGTGCTCAGATCCTTAACCAGATGTTCAAGAGTATCCAGTTGCTCTTCCTGTTGCTTTATTTCTATATTCAAATCCTAACATTAAAAAATTAAAGAAAAAATTATAGGAATATTTAAACAAAAAACAACAACAACAAAATGGAAACTATCAGTATCTGTCAGTAAGATAATAGCTAGGAGTGGGTCTAAAACAGGGGTACAATTTGAGTTGTAGCTTTTCACTGTAGGAAAACACCTAATGGTTTATCTAACAAACGCTGATGCAAAATACTGCTATGTGAATGTGGTCTTATACTGGGTTTTAAAACACACAAAAGAAAAAAAAAAGAAAAAAAAAAGAAAAAAAAAGGGACAAACCTGAATTTGATCGGAAAACTGAGCAATGTCTCTATCAGGCTGGTTTCCTGATGCAAGGAATTGTGACTTTGTATCTTTAAATTTTTGTAGTGACTCCGAGATCTGCTCATATCTTTCCACTTTAGGTAGGACTTCTTTGAGGGCAGTCTCTTGGAGGATCTGCTGGTGACAGACTTTCTCAAACCGCGCGGTGACTTCAGACAGCTTGTTCTGAAGGGTTGCAGCTGCTGCTTTGTCTGCTGTCTCCATGAACTTAACTACCATTTCACCAGTGGCATCTAGGCTTCCCCTTCTACTTCCAATGTCCTGTCTTAATTTCTGAAAAAATTATTATTTTTTTTATATACACAATGCTTTCTAAAACTTTGTATTAACATATTTTTCAAATGATATTAGGAATGCTGGGCATAAAAAAACAGGATTTTTGGTTGCTTACCGTAAAATCTGTTTCTCGGAGCCTTCATTGGGGGACACAGGAACCATGGGGTGTATGCTGCTGCCACTAGGAGGCTGAAACTATGCACAAAAAAAGTTAGCTCTCCTCTGCACCCCACCAACTGGCATTATGAACTTCAGTTAGTGAGAAAGCAGTAGGAGAAAACAATAAGATTGAAATAACAATCACCAACATAAGAACTGTAAACATGAGAACAGTCATAGAACACAGAACAATAGAAACTGAATAACATGGGAAGGTGCTGTGTCCCCCCATGAAGGCTCCGAGAAACAGATTTTATGGTAAGCAACCAGAAATCCTGTTTTCTCTATTGCCTCATTGGGGGACACAGGAACCATGGGACGTCCAAAAGCAGTCCCTGGGGTGGGAAAAAACAGACTTCCATCAGGTCAGAGGACTCACCACTGCCGCCTGCAAAATCCTTCTGCCTAGGCTGGCGTCCGCCGAAGCGTAGGTATGGACCTTGTAAAATTTGGCGAACGTGTGGATGGAAGACCAGGTTGCCGCTTTGCAAAGCTGTAGGGCGGAAGCCCTGTGGTGCACCGCCCAGGAAGCACCGACTGCCCGGGTAGAGTGAGCCTTTATCCCAGGAGGGGAAACTCTGTTCTTGACCCGGTAAGTCTCCAAAATTGCCGTTCTGATCCAGCGAGCAATAGTCGCCTTGGAAGCCAGCAGGCCTCTACGCGTGCCATCAGGAATGATGAAAAGGGAATCCGTCTTCCGGAAAACGGCCGTTCTAGCCAGGTAGATCCTCACCGCCCTGACAAGGTCCAGCTTGTTCAACGATCGCTCCAGAGGATGAGTCGGAGCTAGACAAAAGGAAGGTAGAACAATGTCCTCGTTGAGGTGGAAGGTGGAAACCACCTTAGGAAAAAAGGTAGGCGGAGGCCAGAGGACCACCTTGTCCTGGTGGATAACCAAGAAAGGAGGTCAGCAACAAAGGACCGCCAACTCGGAAACGCGGCGGATAGAAGTGATGGCCACCAGAAAGGCCACCTTCCAAGATAGAACTGACAGGGAAACCTCCCTGAGAGGCTCAAAGGGGGAACCCCTCAGAACCTCCAGCACAAGGTTCAAATCCCATGGATCCACAGGGGCCCTGTACGGAGGGACAGCATGGGTTACTCCCTGAAGGAAGGTCTTGACCTGTGACCGAGAAGATAGCGTCTTCTGAAAAAGAATGGAGAGCGCAGAAACCTGGCCCTTTAGGGAACTAAGAGCAAGGCCCGAATCCAGTCCTGCCTGAAGGAAAGCCAAAATGGAAGGAAGGGTAAAAGGACATAGGAGAAACTTCCATGTACGATAGTAGATTCTGGAAGACGAAGGCTTCCTAGCCTGGATCATAGTGTGAATCACCCGATCCGAAAGGCCGGACGCTCTTGGAAATGCGGTCTCAACAGCCACGCCGTTAAACCGAGCGACCGAGAATTCGGGTGGCAGATCGGACCCCAAGACAGCAAATCGGGTCTGTCTGGAAGGCGCCAGGGGCGTCCGCGAGAAGATTGACGATCTCTGCATACCAAGATCTCCTGGGCCAATCCGGGGCGATCAGAATGACCGGCACCCCTTCCGCCTTGACCTTTTTCAACAGCTTGGGAAGCAAGAAGGGAAGGGGTGGAAACAGATAGGGTTGCACGAACTGCGACCAAGGTATGGCCAGAGCGTCAACGCCCACTGCGAGAGGGTCGCGAGACCTGAGACAAACCGAGGGACCTTCCTGTTCATTCGGGACGCCGTGAGGTCCACATCCGGAGTCCCCATCCAAGACAAATCTGGTGGAAGACCTCCTGATGCAAGGACCATTCCCCTGCCGCGAGGCCCTGAGGAAGTTGGCGGCCCAACTGTCCAAGCCGGGGATATGCACTGCGGATATCACCGAAACCGTTGTCTCTGCCCAGAGGAGGATCTTGGATACCTCTGCCGAGGAGCTCCGAGTCCCCCCCTGATGGTTGATATATGCCACCGCCGTAGCATTGTCCGTCTGGATACGGATTGGTGGACCCCTGAGAATCCATTCCCAGTGACAAAGGGACAGAAAGATGGCCCGAATCTTGAGGACATTGATCGGCAGAGAAGACTCCTGCGCCGACCAACGACCCTGAACAGTCAGGTGACGAAACACCGCACCCCAGCCGAGAAGGCTGGCGTCCATCGTCACCACCTGCCAGCGAACTGGAAGGAAGGACCTACCCTGGGAGATGAGAGGTGACGTTAGCCACCAGTGGAGGGACCGTTTGACCAGGGGCGAAAGCCGAATCAGGTGATCTAGGGACAGTAAAGACCTGTCCCACTGTGAGAAAATCACCTGCTGAAGAGGCCGTGAGTGAAATTGGGAGAAGGGAATCACTTCCAATGTTGCAACCATCCTCCCCAGAACCTTCATGGTGGATCGGAAGGAGGGAAGCCGAGGACCCTAGAGCAAGCAAATTTCCCAACGAAGGATGGATCTCTTGTCTTCGGGAAGGAAGACTTTGGTCTGACGAGTGTCGAAGAGCATGCCAACAAGACAGGATTTCTTCCTGTTGACAAGCCACCCGAAACGGGCTAGAGTGTCAAGGATGATGGACTGGCTCTCGTGAGCCTGAGGAAAGGACGGAGCTTTAATGAGGATGTCGTCGAGGTACGGAAAAAGTACCAGGCCCCTGACCCTCACGATGGCCATCAGCGCTGCCATGATCTTCGTGAAAACCCTGGGAGCGGTTGCGAGACCGAACGGCAGGGCGACGAACTGAAAATGCTCCTGGAGCACTGCAAAGAGCAGGAAACGGTGATGTCCTGGGAATATCAGGACGTGGAGGTAGGCGTCCTGAATGTATGGAGCACAGAAATTCCTGAGCCTCCAAGGAAGCAATTACTGAACGAAGGGATTCCATCCTGAAGTGTCTCAGAAGAACTCTCTTGTTCAGCAATTTGAGATCCAGAATGGGGCGAACCTTGCTGTCTTTTCTGTACCACAAAGAGATTTGAATAGAAACCCGTGAACCATTGTTGTTCTGGGACGGGAACGATTACCCCGGATTTGAGAAGAGAAGCGATGGCTGCGAAAAAAACCCGGAACTAGAGAGGGGTCCCTTGGAGGTCGGGATTAGAAGAAATGATCCCGGGGTTGTGAAATGAACTCTATCTTGTATCCCGAGGATACAACTTCCCTTACCCATGAGTCCTCCTCTACAGAGGAGATCCAGACGTCTCTGAAAAAGAGACGGCCGCCCAGCCTGGGAAGAGGGCTGGGATCTTGTGGTGAGTCATGAAGAGGTGGATCTTCCAGTCCTAGACCTGGAGGATCTACCCTGGGAGTAGCGAGGGCGCCAGGAAGTAGTGGGTCTAAATGATACCTTCTTCTTCTCTTGACGTGCCTGCGGCCTCTGATGTTGGGAAAAGGAATCTGACGCCGCAAAATGGCGAAAGGGCCGAAATTGCCGCCGAGGAGGAGGGCGACGAGGTTTAGACTGAGGAAGAAGGGAACTTGTGCCCCCAGTGACGTCCTTAATGATTTGGTACAGCTTAGAACCAAGGAGACGTGAACCCTGAAAAGGCAGGCTGGTAAGGGACTTTTTTGAAGACAAGTCCGCCTGCCAGGCCTTGAGCCAAAATGGTCCGACGGATGGCAACAGCATTGCTGGACGCCTGAGCCGCACAAGACGCGGCATCCAGGGAAGCGGAGACCAGGTATTCGCCAGCATGAGAAATCTGGTTGGCAAGCTCTGCCAGCTGTCCGGGAGAAGCCCCGTCCAGGATACCCTAACGGAGTTGTTTGGCCCATCTGGATATGGATTTTGAAACCCAAGTGGAAGCAAAGGCCGGACATAGAGTAGCTGCAGCCGCTTCAAAGGCTGACTTCGCAAAGGATTCTATGACTATCGTTAGAATCCTTCAGAGATGCTCCGCCGGACAGTGGAAGGACCGTGTTGGTGGACAGCCTGGAAACTGGAGGATCCACCGAGGGATTAACAGTCCAATTGGCGGTGAGCTCTGGCATAAAAGGATATAAAACACCAAGGCGCTTTCCCCTCTGAAAACGTCTGGTTGGATTCTCTCTTTCTCTGGTCATGATGTCCTCGAATTCAGGGTGAGGAGTGAAAAACTTGGAAGGTGGTTTAGACCATTTAAACGAAACCGCCTGGTCTGCGGGTTCTGTAGAGGAATCTTTGATGCCACAGGTCTGATTTATCACTCCAATGAGATTCTGCACAATATCTCTCATGCTAGAGATTTGGTTCGGATCCAGCTCCGAAATATCCTCCGAAGGCGCATCAGAGAACGCCTCGCCTGACTCAGGGGAGGAGGACCAGGGGGAAGCCGACCGCAGAGAAGGACCGTGGGGCGAGATTGAACGGGAAAAGGACTCAGACCGGCGTTCCTGTCTGGACCTTTTACGGCCAACAACGGAAGGCTCGGACGGAGCCTCCTGCGACCCGCTGACTACTGCGGGGGTCTGCAGGGGCAACCTATCAAGCATGGACACAAGAGTTTGAGACACTCGTGTTAGGTCCGCTACGGATTGTGACAGAGAGGAAGCCCAGGCAGAACAGCAGGGGGGTCCTGGCCGGTGGGCATAATGGGGATGCTGCAAGACAGACAGAAGGGAGAGGACTGACCTGAGGGAAGTTTGCAGTTACAAAACGAACACCCAAGACAAAGTGTTTGACTAAGGCAGAGGAAGTAGAGGAAGAATTAGGAGGGCGAGTGCGACCTCCCTTAGAATTAGACATGGCGAACGAAACCTTGAGTAATGCCAGAAGGTTAGGGGACAGGAGGGCAGAGGAGAGTGTCAGTCTGCAGTGCAGAGCTACTCACGGCAGACGATTCGGTGTCCACTGCACAGCTTGGAAGATGCTCCTCAAGAGAGTCAGTCAGAGACGGCTTCAGGATCCGGAGCTAGGTACGGGCAACAGCAGGAAGATGGTGTCCGAAAGGTAGCCGGGGGATGCCAGGATTCGCGCTCTTGGAACGGGCGGGGCGATCTTGGCGCTGAAATGCTTCCTGAAGGGGCACAGGAGTGGTGGGCGGGGCTAAACCGCCTGTAGAGGAGCACCAAGATGGTGCCGGTGGGCGGGCTAGGACAGTCAGGCAGGAGAAAAGCCTGCCCGAGAGAAGAGGAACTGGGCGGAGTCGGCACCGGAGGAGTAGCCCCGAGCAGAAGCCGGGGCCTAAATTAGAAGCCGGCGGCCGCCAGAGAGCCGTGGCGCCGTGAGAAGACCGGACTTCTAAGCACGCTTGTGTGCTAGGATCTTGGTCCTGCTGTCGGATCTATGAGGATATGGGGTGGCAGTACACGCCGTACTCATAGTCCGTATGTGGGATTACAGTTGTGACTGTTCACACTGTATCCCTCCGGAAAGTTTGAAAAGGAACGACGCACATTGAGGTAGATAAGGGTCTAATGAAAGACCCGTGTCCAGCTCCTACTGACACTAAGCTAAACTGAAGTTCATAATGCCAGTCGGTGGGGTGTACACTGCAGAGGAGGAACTAACTTTTTTTGTGTCAGCCTCTTAGTGGCAGCAGCATACACCCATGGTTCCTGTGTCCCCCAATGAGGCGATAGAGAAATGGTGCTAGTTACAGATAACTTGTACACATACGGGTTGTTCACTACTTGGACAATCCCTTCTCAATCCCCTCATAAAATAGCAACTATACTCACCTCTGGAGCGGGCGCTGTTCCAGCAGTGTCAGCACGGGCTCTCCCATGGATGTGTGACAATATGTCAAGCGATTCCTGTGGTCAAACAGTGCCGGCTTCACTCTGCCCCCCTTAGGATGAATCACATAAATATAGAAAAAGTGAGCGAACAGCAGCGCTCACTTCCTCCAAAAGTATGCGATCTGTCCAAAGAAGGGGAGAGTGAAGTCAGCGCCAATTGACAACAGGGATCGCGTAACAATATCACACGATCCCCAGGAAAGAGTGCTGACACTGCTGGAACAGTTCCCGCACCAGAGGTGAGTATGACTGGTAATGTTTTACTAGGTGGATACACAGGGATTGAGAAGGGAATGTCTAAGTAGCGGACAACCCCTTTAATAGTGCGTTTTTTTCCTCATTGTCAAAAGACATGCCAAGTGCCAGACTATCAAGGTACTATTCTGAATTTTACAATACTGACAAAAGGAATTTTGCAAGGTCATCAATACTTCCAAATAGTAAAGCTAGGTTCCCATTGCGTTAATGGGTGAGCGCTAACGGACAGCGTTGCACGGCGAAATTAACGCCGTGCACCGTGTCCGTTAGCGCTCCCATTGCCAGCAATGTTTAAGCGCATTGCTAACGCGTGTCATTTTCGGCACGCGCTAGCGATATGCCGTTCTTTTGTAGCGCGCCTCGGACGCTGCTTGCAGCGTCCGCGGCGTGCCCGAGGTCCGTTCCCCGCTCTCACGCTAGCGGGGACGTTTAACGCGACCCCTTAAAAGACATTGCGTTAGCGCAATCCGCTAGCGCTTAGCGCTAAACGGATTGCCCTAACGCAATCTGAACCTAGCCTAAGAAATTATAATATACATACATCAATATACCCTTTTCTTTGCAAGACAAACTTTAGATATTAGGAGTTGAGCAAATTTGCTCGGGTCCCTCCTTATTCGGCAAGCTATAGCGCTTACCAAATAAGCTGCAGAGGGAACCCAGATACCTGTAGCGCTCCCGATAATCAGCTGTTTGACTCCGCAGCTGCATGTGTCGCAGCTGTATGACAGTCATGACACATGCATGGACAGCCTGTTTGTTAGGTTCACCATGCATGTGTCATGACCAGCAGTGACACATGCAACTGCGGAGCCGAACAGGTGATCAGCCGGAGCGCTATCGCTTGCTGATTAAGCAGGGACCCGAGCAAAATTGCTCAACTCTAATTAGGAGTCTTTTACTTGTAATAAATATGGAAGACATAACTTTTCAAACTCATTTGCTCTATGTGCCTTAGGGACATCAGGGTATCTTCAAGGAAATTCAGGGAGAGCTGCAGGAGCTGTTACAGGAAATCGTCAGTATGAATTATAACGGAGCTGATTTTTGCTCTGACTGCTGGGTTTTCTTTACCGCTCCCGATATAACAATAAACTAGTAATAGTGATCTGGTTATGAATGGAAGTGACCTGCAGCCACATTTTAGGACAATATAGTGGATAGCAACATACTATTGTGCTTTCTACGCTTTACTGTTAGAGGAAAGAGAATGACCGATGACTTATATAAGCCCTTATGGCTATGTCATTGTCGCCCACTTGTTTTTTTTTCTTTATTTATTATTTTTTTTGTTTAAAGAACAGATTACAAATGGTCACAGTTCAATAACTGGCCTTACCATGTTCTGAGCAAGAGCATCCTGAATTGATAAGGAGGACATAGATGACTGTTTTTGTCTCTCTTGCGTCTTCTCAATTCCCTCCAACCAGTGCAAGAGGTGATCCAGGCCTTCCTGAACGCTCTGAGACTGAGCTACCGACTTCTGCAGTAGATCGGAGTGAGCAGACATCTTGATGGAAAGATTCTGGAATCGGCTTTCAATAGAATCTATGATGATACACTTAGTCATATACACAGCATGCCAGTACATATCAAAAAACTGATCACAGTTACTGAGAATTAAAAAAAAGAATCAGTCATCGAGATACGAACTGATCTGACAGAGCATACAGGATCATCTCCTTTGCTTTGGTACTTGCACACACAAATCAACCTACAAATGTGTCTGAGGATCTGGGCACAAGAGCGGATGATCTGTGGTAGCAGGAGCTGTGGATTTCCAGAGATACAAGCTTCTTTCTTACACCAGTTTGCATCTGTGTGGCTCACTCTACTTACACTTGGACATTTCCACTCACCAGCTTTTGCCTGGATCTTCTTGCAGTCTGGTGATGGATCTCCTTGGATTTCTTGAAGGCCACGTACAGCCTTATGAACTTTCTCCACTTGAACTTGGTGCTCTGCAATGTCACCCTGAACGCTCTAAAAAATACAATGTTTAGAGATTAATTCTCCCTCAAATAGAATCAGACCTCACTTATGGTCATCAGTTAAGGAAGAAGATATTATATTTACCTTTGCTTTTTCCAGTTGCGACTGCAGAGCCACCGGATCCGATGCTACAGGTTCGGACAGTAACTTCTCCACCGCTAGCTCAGCGTTCTGCAGCCAGCTTACTGCTGCGTCTGAGCCTTCTTGGAACTGCTGGTACCGGCTCAATAAAGAATTTAAATGAATTCCGAGCTTGGAGCACTGCAATCAGCCAAAACTTTTATGTAAGAACATAGCTATTATTTCTATGAGAGCAGAATGATTACATTACAGAATTCAGAGTGAGTGTTCAGCATCATCAATGATTACCTTGGAATGCAAGGCACTGTATCTTTTGGAAGCATCGTCAAGTTTATTTTTCACCAAGGCTCCGGCCACCTGCACCTCCAAATCTTCATTGCACTGTTCTGCAGCTGCCTTTTCTGCATCAATGACTTTCTGGCCTGCAATGGTTATGTATCGCAGATCTCCTTTGTGTGAAATCACATCTTCAGAAAAATCGCCTTGCTTCTGCAGTAAGGCATGCAATGCTGGAAAGTCCGCTTCCCCATTCTGCATGTTGTCTAATTCTTTTTCACTCTGATGAAGCCAGCTCTCAAACTCCCCATAGTCATGAATGAAGTTTTGCAGGTCATCACGCAGGTTTTGGGAATGTTTCAGTTGTAACTGGGACTGAGACAACGAGGTAGCGTACTCCTCCTTCAAACGTGCCAGCTGGTTCTGCAACCGCTCTCTCTCCTCGGGGGATAACGTACTGCCATGCTTATCTAAGAAATCTTGTGCTGATTGTATGGTCAAGATGAAGTTTTGTTGTTTGGCCAACATATCTTGATGCTGAGTCTACAATAGGAAAAACAGAAATAGAAAAGCAATGCATCATACACTTACTATCAGAACATTAACCCCACCTAGCTTAGGTCTAAAAGAAGTAAGAAAACTTCAATCAACAGGGGGAAAAAAAATTGTCTGGCATTCTTTACACCCGTCGTCAATTCAGCAGCTGTGCACATCCATCCGCTGTGCACATCCATCCGCTACAAGGGATCTGTGACCAGTCTGACACTGTGACCTGGTTCTGTCTGCCTAGCAGTGGCAGAAGATGTCTCTCACACAGGCCAGAGCGCACATACTGCAATAAATGTCTGCTAGCTCACATTAAGCTCTCCATAAGGTTTCAATAGCTGTCATGCAGCCAGCAGCTATCTTGCCAGATTCTCGGACACACAAAAGTGCTCAATCGGCAGAGGTATCTAGAGAACAAAAGGATGAGCAGTCTGAAATCGGGCATGCCGGATCCAGATCATCTGTCAGGGACCCCCAAACACATTGGATTGTCGACTGAACTTGTCGATATTAGTGGGTTCGGCCACTGAGAAAAGTTGCCAACGTTAATGCGACTTATTGACTAAATCCAATGTTGAATTTCAGCATCCAATCCTTTCATTCTTAAGTGAGATAAGCTGTCCTCCAAAGTGGTCTGACAGCAGCATGCTCCCCTGTCCTTATTAAAGGGGCTATCTGGTATTGTTGTATTGACAAACTATCCTTGAGTCACCGGGCACCCTAGGCGATCAACTGTTCTCAGTGTTGGCAGGGGCAGGATGTACTTAAAGCGGTCATCAGGATTGTGCACAGTAAACTACACACAGTGTCAGGTTGGCGCGATTACACGGATTAAAATGATACCTTGGTTGATGAAATCGATCTTGTGGTGGTTGTTTAATCTTTATTTGTAGTTTTGTGGGGGGGTCTTTAATGTGGTGCTCAGTTCTCATATTCAGCCTTATGGGCTTGAATGAAAGGTCACTGAACCTTCACTGACCTGCCTCCTATCTTAAATACTGCGCTTGTGCAATTTATATTGTAGTCTTTAAAAATAAATAAATAACTCCAGCAAAATGGCATTGGCGCCTGCACAGTAGCATTCAGCCCTTGCTGATAGATGCTACTGCGCATGTGCCTTATTCTTTTTGCTGGCACCAGCGCATGCGCAGTAGCATCTATCGGCAAGCGACGCTCTGAACGTTCAGTGACCTGCCCCCTATTGTAAATTCTGTGCTTGCGAAGTTTATACTAAGAGCATCGCTTACAGATGGATGATACTGCGCATGCATCGCAACTGGCGCCATTTTGTTAAAGCAAAAAAAAAATTGAAATTGTCTCCAACAAACTGGCACCAGCGATGCATGCGCAGTAGCATCTATCGGCAAGCAACAGATTCTACTGCGCAGGCACCATCTTGTTGGAGTTACATTTTTTTTTTTTTTTTAAAGACTGTCATTTAAGTCCAAAAGTATTAAGATGAGGCCAGAGCACTAAATAAAGACCCGTCCACAGGCCACCCCGGAGCACGAGAATCTCAATAACTGAACACTACAAATAGAGACTGAACAACAACCACAAAATGGAATTTATCAACCAAGGTATCATTGTAATCAGTGTAATTGCACTAACATGACAGGAAAACATAATTAAATAGTAACTAAAGTTTTTTCAGATTTAAATGCCCTTATAATTACAAGTGGATTAGTGGGGTGCAGGTTCTGAGACCTCCATTGATCACTCAACCTACATGGAGACAGGAGAGCACTACTCCTACCTGGAGTATGGATTCAGCAGAAAGCATAGACTTCATAACCTATGCTTTTTATTGAATCTGTGCCGCGGTCTCTGTATGTGCCCATCCAGAAGCTATGTGCTCATGTCTCCTGAGTGGAACACCTATTACGAGTGGTGCTGGGGTTTTCCGTGTGATCGGTGAGGGTCTCGGGACCTGGAACCCCACCAATCTGCTTATAATTATAAAAGCAATGAAATATAACAAAATGTTAGAGAGGATAAGAGAGGATAACTTGTTAGATGTTAGAGAGGATAAGTTGCTCTTTATAGCAATTCATACCTACTGCTTCCTTCCCCACCATCCTGTAGAATGTAAGCCCGCAAGGGCAGGGTCATCGCCCCTCTGTATCAGTCTGTCATTGTTAGTTTGCTTACTGTAAGTGATATCTGGAATTTGTATGTAACCCCTTCTCATGTACAGCACCATGGAATCAATGGTGCTATATAAATAAATAATAATAATATCTGTTCAGACACTCACCTTTTTTCTTTCATACAAGTCATTAATGATATCAGCAGCGTCTTCTGGAGGAGGAGATATGGCAGACAGCACTTTTTTCCCGGGATCTTTGCCATCAGTAACACTGACTCTCTGCTGCTTGCTTTTATTTGGGATAGAAGGAAGCACCTGACACAGGAGAGACTCAATCTTTCCCAGATTTTCCTTCAGCTCTTCAGCAGTTTTCGACTAAAGGTAAGAGATACAGAGAGAATGCAAAAGTAACAATCACAGATATATCAAACACCTAGTAAAACGATATCACTTCGGCTTGTCTCCCCACGCTGACCTCCGAAAACTCCTAGCATAGCTCCCTCTTGGGACTTTAACAAGGACCCACCTACCCCTATCCCTTTGCACACGCCACGGTGGTCGGGCCTGCTGCCCTGATCAGTAGCCCCTATTAATTCTACCTAATTTTTTTCTTTGCATTTATTACTATGTCACCATTTGTTAGCCGACATCCTATTTTAAATGGTCCTAATGTCACTTCTTTAAAAAATCCCGGTCGGTTCCTAGAGGAACTACAGTACTGGAATAATGTCAAATTTTTTGCCTGAACCCGTTACATGTTGATGTTATATAACTGGTTTTGATTTACACTTTGCAATTTCTTGCCAGCAGAGACTTTACGCCTTCTTTGTAACAGTTATGCTCTCAATGGAAGGCTACAACTTCCCATACTATAAGATTTGCAATGATTTGTACTATTGTTTTTGAAAACTAAATAAATAATTACAAAAAAAAAAAAAAAAAGATAACACTTCAACGTAAAACGGTGGCCGTAATGCATGTGTAGACCATGGCCGTGAGCCAACATCCATTTATGGCTCTGCTCACATTTGCATCCTTTACTCCTATAAAGGATCAGGAATACAAAAATAACATACTCGGAATACATCAGCAGGACCCAACTGACTATAATAGGGTCGGTCTGGTTCCGGTCATGATGTCCCACATTTTACAGGGCAACAAAGCACAGCAGGCTGCACCATTGAGTCCGCCATTTTTGTATTTGCAGAGTCTTGGACACTGATATAAGCAGAGCCCGGCCATACATATCACCAGCTATATAAGCAGAGCCCGGCCATACATATCACCAGCTATATAAGCAGAGCCCGGCCATACATATCACCAGCTATATAAGCAGAGCCTGGCCATACATATCACCAGCTATATAAGCAGAGTCTGGCCATCCATATCACCAGCTATATAAGCAGAGCCTGGCCATACATATCACCAGCTATATAAGCAGAGCCCGGCCATACATATCACCAGCTATATAAGCAGAGCCCGGCCATACATATCACCAGCTATATAAGCAGAGCCTGGCCATACATATCACCAGCTATATAAGCAGAGTCTGGCCATACATATCACCAGCTATATAAGCAGAGCCTGGCCATACATATCACCAGCTATATAAGCAGAGTCTGGCCATCCATATCACCAGCTATATAAGCAGAGCCTGGCCATACATATCACCAGCTATATAAGCAGAGCCCGGCCATACATATCACCAGCTATATAAGCAGAGCCCGGCCATACATATCACCAGCTATATAAGCAGAGCCTGGCCATACATATCACCAGCTATATAAGCAGAGTCTGGCCATACATATCACCAGCTATATAAGCAGAGCCCGGCCATACATATCACCAGCTTATACACTTGTCTCAGGAGCCTAGACACAGTCATCACCAATAAATGACTCCATGTGATACCTTTTTGGTTTCCTCTAAGACAGCCGTGCTCACGGCAGACTCCAGCTGTTTTTCTGTCTCCCCTGTTTTTTCAACCACAGACTGATACTGTTCCTTCGCCTTCTGCAACTTTCTTTGGAAGGCCTCTAGTTCTTCAGGATTCATTTTGCTTCTGTTCTGTTCAAGGAAGTTCTCTGCTGCTTTGATAGCACTTAAAAATGTGCAAGCTCCAGCTTGGACATCCTTATGGAGATTCTTTTTGGAAAAAGGAACACAAAACGTTAAGCATTTTTAACGGGAAGCTGTCAGCAGGATTGTGCTACCCATCTGAAGATGTAGGGTCAGAGAGCCTGATTCCAGTGGTTTGCTGCAGTTTTGATCAAATTACTTTATAATCTGCTACAGATCTACTACTTCGCTAAATGCTGAGCTTTGAATAACCACACCCACAACACTTATTGGCAGCTTTCTGCCTATGCACAGTAAGCTGACGATCAGTGGCGGGGTTACTTAGAGTTTACAAATATGGAGAACTACCTGGCAGCAGGTTTACTGCTCTTCTAGTGATAATCTCCCGCTGTGATTTTCTAGAAATTAAAGCAAACAGCTCAATAAGTGACATCACTGGAATCAGGGACTCAGTCTCTACATTTGGTTACTCCCAGATTATTGGCAAAAATCTGGTCACAGATTCCCTTTAATGTGCTATAAAAATCAAGTGAAACGTTAGCAGTAGTAAGAGTAGTGTGTCACCTGCATGCTCTGGTACTGATCCTGAAGACTGGAGAGGTCCTGAGAGCTGGCATTAGTCTTGTGATCATTCACAGCTTCTTCTATCTGTTCAGCCCATGAGCTCAATGCTTCTAGATCCTGGGCACACACCACCTGCTGCTCCTGAAGAGTCTACACAGAAAGAAAGATTGTGAGTGTACCAACATACCTGAGGCACAGAGCTCACAGATACCAGCACTTCAGTCAATGACCGCAGCCTAGAATCTGTATGGTCCGTAGCCTTCTTCCCTGTCCCACACGTCCCTGCCTACTACATGAGCACGATGTGTCCCTTTCATAACCGCCAAAAGGGCCCTAGCCAAACAAGTAACCATACAGAGGATATATCGGTGTTAACAACAGTATCAAGCTGAGCGGGAAATCCTTCACTGTTAGAGGGGAGAAACCTGGAAAAGCAAAGCAAACAAGAGGTTAAACACAAACACATCTCAGGCAGCTTATGGACCAGGTTAATACAGCAAGTGAACATTGATAAAACAGGAACCGGACACTGACGATTGTTATTCTATAGCATGAAAAAAGTAGACCTATAGGCTAGAAAGCAAAGAGGAGGATATGCTGAAAAAAGTACAATCTTATGGAAAATTATAATCTAGAAATGTAATCCCGCGGAGAATAGATGAAGAAAATCACGTTTATGGACTGAATGCTAGCGCCTTAAGGACTGGACTAATTTTTAACGTTTTGCACTTTTGATTCTTCCTTCTTTCAGTCCAAGATCCATAACGGTTTTACTTTTTCATCAACATAGCTGTATGAGGGTTTATTTTCTTGTAGTTTTAAATGACACCATTCCTTTTAACATTCAATGCAATGGTAAAAATGGAAAAATAATTTCATGTGCAGTGAAATTGTGAAAATAAAATGCAATTCCACCATTGTTTTTTGAGTTTTGTTTTTAACAACATTTATTTTCTGGCAAAAATAATTCTGAATCCTCAATTTCCAGTTCAGTAAGATTATAGAAATAGCAAAACTTGCATAGATATTTTTTTATTATTCGAGGGGAAAAAAATTCCAACGTTTGAATAAAAAGAAGAAAAATTCGGGTGTGTGAAACCATTTTTTAAGACCGGTGACATTTTTATTTTTTCTGTCAATTAAACTGTGTAACGGCTTGCTTTCTTGAATGGCGAGCTGATGACTTTATTGACTCTAATTTGAAGAATATATATATATATATATATATATATATATATATACACACACACACACACACACACACACACACACACACACGCACACATACACACTACTGATCGGTTAATACTCCATTTTTTAGGGAGACGTGGTGAACGAAAATTCAAAACTATTTTTAGATTTTGATAGACACCAGACCCATGAATCCGGTGATACTAAAGAAGTTAGTTTTTTTCATATTTTTTATTTCTTTATTTTAATGAAGGTAAGGAGGGGGGGGGGGATTATTCGCATTTTTATATTTTTCCTTTTTTTTGTGGTTTAAAAACTTATTTTTTAGTCCACTTAAGGGAACTGAGCCTGCGATCATCCAATTCCTTATACCACATACTGCAAGACCATAGTATTGCAGTATATAGTGAAATTCTTGGTCTTCAATGAAACTCAGGTGAAAGGAGCCTGTACGCACAAGCAACGGCATGTGTTCCATATCAACACTACTGTTAGAGATTGATGGTGGCGTTTAAATGATTGACAGCAGCTATTGGAGCTCATCTCTGGGTGCTGCTGTTGGACACAGATGACGGCTATGCACATGGAAAGCTCAGCTCTTCAGACCCTCCACACTCTATAACCTCTAGACGAAATGTTAGGCGCTAAAGCATGGGTTTCCTTCCTAGGATCATCCTATCCAGGCCTCTGTTCAGCTGGTAAGCGGTATATGACAGGTAAGCAAGCATGCGGTTTAAGCTTAGGTCTCGTGCTGGATTTCACCTGTCGTTCACAGAACTGCAGAACTTCACTCTGAGCTAATAATCTTTCCGAAGCCTCCCGAAAAGATTTCTGCAGCTCATTCAGAAGATGAAGCAATGTACGACTTTGTTGTGGTGACAAATCTTGGGCTTGCTCAGAAATAAATAGCTGGACGTCATAAGCAATGTCCTCTAGATCAACCCGAACGTCTGCCACCGGTTGCTTCAAATTCTATTATAAAAGAAAAGAGGTGGGTAATAGGAGGAGCATTTATTATCTTACAAAAATGGTAAGTATGACCTGAAAGTATTAATGGGGGAGAAAGGAGTGATAAAGCAATAGTACAATAGTGACACACGGTATAAATACAAGATAAAATGGCATAAAATGAGGACATATGGCCATGTCCTGCCATCACTTTGAAAGGGGTTGTCCACCACTTATTTAGTGTAAAAATCGGCCCCATGGTGGCTCTAACAGAACAAAAAGGACCATCATGGGATCCTTCTTACACTGATGATAGTAGTAGTAGTAAAAGAAACACCCTTTAATGGTGGGAGTCTGACCTCTGCGATCCCCAATATTCTAATTAATGGCCACATCACACTTTCTCCTCACATCTGCTGTGCAAGGAACAGCAGCATTCACATTATTACAGATAAATGCAGCTTCCTGCACAGCAGGGGAACAGACAGGAATACCCATCAATGGGAGAAGAGCTAGAAAATCGCTTCAGAACACATTTGTTAGAAACACACTGCAAATATAAAGAATTACCTCTATGATCAGCTCTTCGCCTCCAGTAGGTTCTGATCCAAAATCTCTCGTCTTTTGGCAGTTAAGAGTGTGTGAGATCTCCTTTACCCTCTGCAAAAGAGTCTGCAGTTTACCTTCCAGCTCCTGATGCTCAGCACACACCTTCCCCTATAGAGAACATGATATATACATTACATATACTGGTTAGAAAACATATATAAAGCCTTAAAGATTGGCTAGTTCTTTAACAAAGCCTAAAACTTAGCAGTGGTATCAGAGGCCCAGGTCCATACTAAACACTGACCTTTTCAAGCTCAAACACAGAGTGGAGCTGTGTAACACGAGACTCGGAAATATTCCTGATAGAATTAAGCGACTTTTCCAAGTTCTTTGCATCTTTCTCTAAAGCCCGCAGGAGCTGAGCTGGCACATGAGGCGGCTGATCAGAAACAATCAACTTCACAAAGTCAAGCTCCTTGGCCACAGGAGACACCAAATTCTTCAGTTCTTGATTGAGCACCTTCACAAAAGAGATATTATAATATTTATATGTGCACAAGTATAATTTATTGCATTTAATAAACCATTAGCAAATATATTAATAACCAAGACAAACAGGGTTTCACCAACTGTGACAGTATGGCAGTTTGAAAGGTTTATCTGGCACAGCTCACTTGGCAATGGAGGAGTGGTGCCGATGTTAAGACCCCACATACCTGCCACGAAGGCAATTATGTGGGCTCGTAACGTCATCGGCACTGCTCATCTCCAATGCGCTCCTTGAACTACCAATAGTTCATCATGACTTTAAATACGTGCATCAATAAAATACAAACTCTACCTTCAATATTTGGTATATAGCACATCTTTAAAGTAAGGGAGCAGAATTAAGAGTTTTGTGTTTCGGTACCGGATGTCGGTGGTGAAAAGAGGGTTTGGTACGATCATTAGTGATGAGCGAACGTGCTGTGATAAGGCGTTATCTTCACATGCTCGTGTGCTAACCAAGTGTCTTCGGCGTGCTCACATAAAATGATTGAGTCCCTCCAGCTGCATGCCTCGAGGCTGTTCTACAGCTGCAACACATCTAGGGATTGGATTGCCAGTTTGTTAGGCCTGTAATTGGCTGTAGAGGGGAGCTGACGTAATCAGAAAATATCCGATAATGCGATGCTCAAGTTAACTGACCGGTGCAGTCAATCACAGGCCGCAGCGGTCTGGCAGCTAGTGCAATGATGACATCACTGCTTCCTATCTATGCGCAGACGGCGGAGTGACCTGTGCTGAGAACAAGGTGAATGTTAGTAAGTGAGAATAAGTAATTGTATTATTATTTACATATCCAGCCCCCTGGACAAAATATTACTTTGCCCGGACTACCTCAAGTGCTTCTATAATAATGTCACTTTGAGGGGGCATGCGTTTTTGTATGTTTTTTTAAATTGTACTAGAGGGATAAGAAGATGTGCAGTTGTACATGTAATCATCCTGTGCACATTATCAGGCCATGTGTCAGCTTTAATGTGGATGTATTTGGTCTCTTCAGCTTTGGAAATTTGTAAAGATTAGAGATATAAGCATGTAGACATAGACAGAAGTGTAATGTATAAATTCTGCACACTCTCAACCTTCATTTTTAGGAGGTGTGTGTCTAAAGCCCCCCCCATATAATTTAAATCATCATCAGCTGAACCCACAAATAATAATGTGTTATGCCAATGCTGTAATATGTAAGGGTGCCCCACAGGGATGATTGTTAAGGATCCCACATGTCCGATTTCAGGCTGCTGATCCTTTTGCTACCTCTCTGAGATAATCCGCAACTAGCAGTTGTTTAAGGACTTGGGGATCCAAATCATCAAGATCTGCTGCTGGCAGCTCCCTATGCAATTGCCAACCAATGATGTTCCAAAAGCTTCTGTAGACGCTGCAGGCCATGGTAGCTCGTTTAGACCAAAAAGCTTGCTCACAGTAGCACTAGCTGTATGTGGCCTGAAGTTGTGTTGAAAAAAGCACTGTGAATAGTTATTAGAAATTGCCGTACTGCCGACTCCAGGACCAAATCAATGTAAAGCAAAGTTTTTTGTGTACTCGGAATGACAAATAAAGGGATCTGGCTACCATATATTAAGCCATCCTAGACCATAACGTTAGTAGTGTTATTCCCTGATGAAGGCCTCTGCATGACATTGACAGACCAATCGTTAGCTATCATTCCGAAACAAAAGCTGGACTCATCGCGGAAGATTGCCTTCCAGTGCCCTCTTGTTTTGCACCATGATAGCCT
Organism: Ranitomeya variabilis; assembly: GCF_051348905.1. NCBI lineage: Eukaryota > Metazoa > Chordata > Amphibia > Anura > Dendrobatidae > Ranitomeya > Ranitomeya variabilis. Next base: position 373,214,107 of record NC_135234.1, read on the forward strand.
TTGAGAGCGGCGGCGTGAGGTCAATGGAATCCCGGTAGCAGGACATCTGGCTTGTAGCCCATTTCTGTTTAAATGCCTTCCGTTGGTTTGTGTAGACAGTGTTTGACTTCTTAGGTTTGGACGACCAATTTCACAGAATGGAGCAATCACGGAACCTGTAGTATAGCCATTTCTCCAAAGTGTCAATTTTCAACACAATGCATACTGTGACCTAAGCAAGCTACCATGGCTTACAGCATCTGCGGACTAGTTTCCCACCAAGCACATCTGGGATGTCACTTATGGGCAAATGCAAAGGGAGCTGCCAGCAACAAATCTTGATGATTTGTGCAACCAAGTGCATCCAGCGTGGAGGAATATTCCTCAGATAACCATTAATAATCTCAACGATAGCATGCCAAGGCTTGTAAGTGTGTGAATTTCTATGTGTGGTACTCATACTGGAGAGCAAATAAAGATTTTTTTTCTCTTAATTTTGCTTCAGTTTTTTCACAATTTGCATATCATTAACATGTCTATGATCCATGGAGGAATGGGAGGACATTTTGGAATCAACACAGCAAATATCGATTTAAACAGCCTAGAGGGAGTCACAATTATTTTTGATCCATAGAGTTTATAGAACCCTAAAAGCATTATATCAGATGGGTCTCAGGGCTGATGATCGTTGTCCTTGTTGTGGAGAAGGAGCAGATCTCAAATATTTTAGTCTTGTAAGCCATCAAGGGAATATGGGATAATGTTGGTAGACTAATTTGTGAGGTCTTTAATATTCCAATTTCCATTAATCCTAAATCTTGTGTCCTGTGTCTAGTGGGGGACAATGGAGATTCTTCTCCAGCACAGTTAACTATAGGTAAAATACTGTACCATGCAAGGAATACATTGCTAAACACTGGCTAGCAAGTAGCCCTCCCTTGATTGACGAGATTGTATTGTGTAGTCCCAGAACTATCATAATGGAGAAAAAAAAGTGTCTGGGTCAGCTTCCACCTAGCTGGGGCATAATGGCGGCCAACAGTCATGGTGGTCTCCCCTGCCGTCCTCAGCAGAATAAAAAGGGGAAAGTGTTGGAAGGGATGCAGCCCATCTCAATAAGCAATGTCCAGACCTCAGGTGCAACAGAAAAAAAACAACTTGCTTTTACTGGAAGTTGATGATGATGATGACAGCTCTCCACAGTTATTCAGTACACCGAGCCAACAGCCCCTCATGGTGCGATAATCCCAGCTCTTTTCTGGCAATGTGCAGCAGCTCTCATCACTCCTACTGCATAGAGCTCTATATGTGCACTAAAACCTCTCTCAAACTGGACCTTGGCATCCACGCCACCTCAGCTTTCTTCCCACCGCCGGCAACTAAGGTTTGTACCAAGACATCGCTCGTCTCAGATCCCTAACTGACGTTGCCTGGCAGTGGGGCACTTTTTGAACCGCGCAGGACACCATGAGGCTATACGGTATATATGAGGTCCTATGAGGATATACAGATTTCGCTGTAGTCCCAATAGTGAGCACAGCAAAAGCACTGACTGGCCTCCTTTATCTTTGGCATCACTCAACCCCAGGGGAGCAGGGTTGCTATCCACCAGACTTCACAATAGCCCATACACTAATATTGTGTGTGCGTGAGTGCGCGCGTGTGTGTGACTTAGCAGGATGCCACAAAAGTATGCATTAATAGAGTTGTTAGCAAGTTTGGCAAACAGTGGGGAGACTGGATTAAATGCTTGGCAGTAGTGTTTGAGGTGATGACATTGGATGCAATTTTGCAATTTTTAACTTACCGTATATACTCGTGTATAAGCCAAGATTTTCAGCACATTTCCTTGCGCAGAAAACGCCCCCCTCTGCTTATATACAAGTCATTGTCACAGAAGACGTCGGGGGAGCAGCGGGTCACAGGAGGAAGGAGCCGGCTGCTGCAGCTAAAGCCTGTGCCCGCTGCTAAAGAGAAATGAGTACTCACTGCACTGGCAATGAATATTCATTTCTTCTATAGCGCACAGTTATATCCGCAGCAGCTGGCTTCCAGCAGCTGCCGGGCTATCACAGGTGCCCGCTCATTAAGATAATGAATATTCCTCTCTCTCCACTCCTATAGGCATGGAGAAAGGTGAATATTCATTCCCTTAATGAGCAGAGACATGATCTCACGGCCGCAGGAGCTGCTGGCACCGGAAAAAAATGCTGCGAGGGGGCGCAGGGAAGGCAAGTAGGATGTTTTTTAATTTTGTTATGCTTTTCTCATGGGAGTCACGCATATAAGGATAGGGATGAGGAACCATGCATATAAGGGCGATAAGCTGCCATACAGCCAAGGATGTGAATAAGGAGCCATGTATATAATGATGGGAATAAGGATCCATGCATACAAGGATGGGGATACGGAGCCATGCAGACAAGGATGGGGATACGAAGCCATGCAGACAAGGATGGGGATAAGGAGCCATGCAGACAAGGATGGGGATAAGGAGCCATGCAGACAAGGATGGGGATACGGAGCCATGCAGACAAGGATGGGGATACGGAGCCATGCAGACAAGGATGGGGATACGGAGCCATGCAGACAAGGATGGGGATACGGAGCCATGCAGACAAGGATGGGGATAAGGAGCCATGCAGACAAGGATGGGGATAAGGAGCCATGCAGACAAGGATGGGAATAAGGAGCCATGCAGACAAGGATAGGAATAAGGAGCCATGCAGACATGGATGGGAATAAGCAGCCATGCAGACATGGATGGGAATAAGGAGCCATGCAGACATGGATGGGAATAAGGAGCCATGCAGACATGGATGGGAATAAGGAGCCATGCAGACAAGGATGGGGATAAGGAGCCATGCAGAGACGGATGAGGATAAGGAGCCATGCAGACAAGGATGGGGATAAGGAACCATGCAGACAAGGATGGAAATAAGGAGCCATGCAGACAAGGATGGGGACAAGGAGCCATGCAGACAAGGATGGGGACAAGGAGCCATGCAGACAAGGATGGGGACAAGGAGCCATGCAGACAAGGATGGGGACAAGGAGCCATGCAGACAAGGATGGGGACAAGGAGCCATGCAGACAAGGATGGGGATAAGGAGCCATGCAGACAAGGATGGGGATAAGGAGCCATGCAGACAAGGATGGGGATAAGGAGCCATGCAGACAAGGATGGGAATAAGGAGCCATGCAGACAAGGATGGGGATGAGGGGACAATGCATACCAAGCTTATACTCGAGTCAATATGTTTTCCCATTTTCTTTTTTTTTTATTTGGCAAAATTAGGTGTCTCGGCTTACACTACGAGTGTATACAATACTGATGCTAGGTTGAACAATTTCTTTAAAATATTTTCTGAAACTCTGTGTAATTAGTTGAACACTCAGAGCCTGATTGAATTACCTAATTATGTTGTCATACCAAAGTAATAAAGGAAGTGGGTTGGTTTGGAGTTGGCGGTTATGGGGAATGTAAAATATTCACTGGAATAATGTATTTGCAAAATTTGTTGAAGATGTTCCTAGTCTGGATATTTAGACACATCCTTCAGACTTAACCGTTATATTAAAAACACCTAAACAAAGGCGCCCTCTCGGCCAACAGAGGGCATACCTCTAAGCCAAAAACAGGACGAAGCCACGACGGCAAACGCGCATCGAGGCCCTTTCCTGCTCGCAGCACGTCGGTTCCCATCACCAACATGTCCCAAGGTAACCGTGCAGTTTCATTAGCGGCACATGCATGTATTTCTTAGGTACCTGGGTTTTTGTTGGCGTTTTATTCTTTGCTCTTGGCCTCTTTTTTATACACATCGGCACTTTTCCTTACGGAACAATCCAATTTTGATTGGCTGCACTTATGGTGTGGCTATACATTCATATATTAATTTCTCTTTTAGTGCTGCCTTTGTTTACCTACAATGACCATGGAGCATATACCGGCATGCTGTTGTAGTTAGGACGCCTGGATTTTCTTGTATTCCTTACCAGCATTATTTCCACCATCTCTGTATGCTGGTCTCTTTTGCTGTTTTTCTTCCATTCACCACTTCTTGTCCTTGTATGTGTATATATATATATATATATATATATATATATATATATATATATATATATATATATATATATATATAGTAACCGTTATATTGTCTGTTACCACCGATGTTTTAATAAATAACGTTTTCTTGATTAGAAAAAACAAAAACAAAACACGTCTATGGATCTTGTGATTTCCATAGTTCTTTCCTTCTTGGTGTTGCAATTTTAGTAATGAGAAATGTATAATGCTCTATTTGTTTTCATAATTTGCCCATAAAGTCCTCACAGTGAAATAATGTAACAATAAAGACAAACAAATCCGTGTGTGCTAACAAAGGACATCGTATGTCCATAATACGGTGCATTAATTAGTGTCACTCACCCTGAATAGAAGCACTGTAAACGAGCATATTCATATGCACCACCAGCACTTCTACTCCCCACTGCCAGGGAAGGAAGCGCTCAACTGAGCAACAATTCTGAGAATATACCTTAATTCTCTAAACTGGGTCACTACCAAAAATGATACTGACGTTCAAACAAAGTCATTTACCTCTGCTTGTCTCAGTTTCTCCTGGACATCTTGTAGGCCTGGTAAAACAGGCTGCAGGGATCCCAGTCTGACTTCTATATCTCGAAGCATTGAGAGGAAGCACATAAGGTTCTCTTCATGCTGGAGACAGGTCTGCTTATTACGGGCATCCTGAGACTTCTAATCAAGAATACGTATGAAAAAAAATAAAAAAATTGTCAAGAATACAACATTTTTAGACAACTTCAGATTGAATTTCACATTGTCACAAAGTTTTCCAATAAAGCATTCATTACAAAAAAATTTAGCAGATCCACAATTAAAAAATGTACCGTAATTGTGAACATTGAGAAATAGCCTGTTCCATAATTTTTTTTACTGCTGTACAGATAAAAGACGTCACCAGGTAAAGTGCCCAGTTTTTTTATTTTATTTTTATTTAAATCCGTCACACGGTTCTAAGACTTATGAGCCTTTTTATGAAGTCCTAATTTTTATTGTCTTAACCAAGGGGGCATGTCTCACAGGATTCTCTGGGGCCATTCTGTAGGCTGCTCAGGAATATTACACTGAACAATGCTCCCTTGCTAAAGACCATACAAATTAACATTGAATAAAAAGTCCCAAATCTCTGGAACCGTGTGGCAAATTTAAAAGAAAACAATGGGAAAAAAAAAATCCGACCACTTCTGATTTGGTGAAACTCCCTCTTTAAAATCTTATTTAAGTACCTTCTGCAGCTCTTTTTTTAATCATATATGCTGGCTATCATCTTAACTGGTTTAACAAAGTAGGGCCATTTTTAAATATTTTTAGTTGAAATTTTCTTTAAAATGGAGGTAAAAATACTATTGATAATGGAGTTGAGCATAAAGATTTGCAAGACCCCAATTCCAGTGCGCCCCCCCCCCCCCCCCCCAACCAAGGACTTGTGAACCTCTTCCTCTCTGCTGGGACCCCCGGGGCTTCTAATTAGTAGATAGGGTGTGATGTCATAGTTGTGGACTCATACGTCCCATCGGACCTAGTCAACATAGGAGGAGCCAATAGATAGGAGGAGGTTTGCAACATAACCCCAGTGCTCAACTCTAATTGCCAAGTTATTTTGTTATTCTATTTTTGTCAAACATACACTATAAAAGTCAGTTTACCTTGGGTGGTTCTTTGGTCGGGATTCTGGATGTATGGTCTTTTTCACTGACCAATAAATCACACTCTTCAAGTTTAATGGAGATAGTCTTGTCTTGGCTAACACCAGATTCTTCTCCATTCAGTCTGGTTTTCTTCACCGCATCTAAAACATACTCTTGGAGGTTGGATACATCCTTTGAGGTCTTTTCTCCCTCTAGACCAGCAATTGCTATATCTTTGCTCTTTGGTTTCTTAGAAACACTACTGTCTATTAGGTTGGAAGTATGTTCAGCAGAATCACTGTGCAACGGTTGTAAGACACCTTTCCCAATGGAAAGGTTTTCATCTTGTGAAATAAAAATTGTATCCAGAGGATCTTTTCTGTCGTTTGTATGTTCCACACATTTTTGGTCTCCTGACAGACCTTGATTCACTGTATGACTTTCCAGTTTAGTTGAGGATTCATCTACATGTAGCTTATCTAGAGCATTAACACCACCAGTATGGTGTTTCTCGATGAGCTGTGGAACATCAAGATCTGGTAAGGATGTCTGTACCTTTGCATCATAACTGCATGTTGCTTGGTCTTTAACACTTTGAAGAAACATGGAATGTATTAATGTGTTACTTTCTTGAGGTTTGGGATCAATTATCTGGTTTTCAGATGTAAAACCAGGTGCACATAAAGACTTGTCCTTTCTTGCTGCAGTTTCTGGACTTACCGACCCCTCCAGATGCCCTGTATATGACAATTTATTTACATTTATAGTATCCACTATAGATGACGTTTTAACATTTGAGGTCTCTAATCCAGCTGTTTGGGTAAATTCACAGTCTAGTTTGTCATTAATAGATGATGTGGTGGCACCTTTACATAGGACTGATGATACGTTTAACTCTACTCTCTGTTTAGGCGAGTCCACAATGCTTGAGGCATTTTTATCAAATAATAACGGCATCTTTATTACACTGGCATTAACATCTACCACTATATCATCTTCTGTAATGTCTAACTTCCTGGAATTATTTTTGGATGGCACTTCACTAAGATTCATAACTGTAACTTCACCCCTAAAGATGGATGAAGAATTCTCAACTTGTTCTTCATTTGAAAATAAGGGAAGGGCATGAATTCGCTGCTTAGTGTCATCATGATCTTCTGCGAGACCTTGATGATTGCATTTATGCATGTGCTTATCTTCTTCCTTCTGATTTGCAGTAGATATTGAGTGGTGGGAGCCTAACTTAGAATGTATGGACACTTTTGGCAACTCACATGCATGCTTTGCCAGTAAATCAAGTTCTACATATCTGTGTCCAGTCTGAACATCAATTTTACATTTTTTTAACACGTCAGTATATGGAATACCACCATTCACTTGCTTAAAATCTTTCTGAGTTGAGATAATGCTATCAGTATTTCTAGACAACCTTCTTAGATCCTCTTCTGAAGACCGGGAAAGCTCTAATTGATAAAGACACTCAAACTCAGAAAGTTCCTCAAACAAATCTTGATCAATCAATCCATGTTTAAGAGACTCGATGACAGAAAAACGTATTCCTGATAAATGATGGATTATTCCGCCATCTTGAATCTGCTTTGATAAAAGTAGGACAGCATCATTTCTGTTAATATAACCTTTACTGAGAGCCTCAACTAATGGTAAAGGTTTCTTAGATTTTGGATCTGTGATCCCACTTGACTCCAACTGTAAACTTAGGAGTTTCTGTTTGATGCTTTTGTCTGAGAATTTCCCCTTAGAAGCTTTTTCTAACTTTATTAGTTCTTCCTTATCAGAAGGATTTACTAAGTTCAAACTAGAAGCCAATGTGACAGATATCCTCTTGCCTCGCTTCACGTCATGTACACCCCCAGTGATGACCTGAACATCTAAAATACTTTTAGCTACTTCTTCAGCAATGAGTTCTGCTTTCATTGCTTCCTGAACAGAATACATCTGATTGTTTTGCATGTCTACAACCCCAGCGACTGACTTGTCCGAGTTGAAGACTTTTTGCAGGAGGCTCTCATCAAGTAGCCCCTCATCTATCACATCTGGGACTGTTAAAGCTTCACATGTTAAGGAATCGAAAAATCCAGAGAACAATCCTAGTCTCTCCATGAGTCGTAGAGCAGTGTGGCTTGAGATTGCACCCATTGCAACTGCCTCATTTAGCAGCAGCTTCTGATTGGAATTTGTGTCTATAATACCACCATGTATTATCTGTTCCGAAAGCATACCTAGAGTATCCTCTTCTTCCATGTCAAAGAAAACACTTTCAACAGAAACTAGATCTCTAACAATACTTGTTGATGCATCAATCTGTGCTGATTTCCGGTTGTCATTTTTAGAGATATCTACAATATTTTGCTTAGAATTTAACTGAATGTGTGCTACACCTTGACATGCAATTTCACCTTTAACATCTTCATTTTTCCTAAGAGAAGATATTTCTAATACAGATTTTTTTATATGTCTTTGAAATTCTGTTTCATTGAGCAAACTTTCAGGCTGAGATACAAAGCATGGTTGGCTATCAGTGGGACCCCTTTTAATGGGGGTCAACGATTCTGTCACAGAATCACTTATTCCGCTACTATGGAGAACGGTATGACTGATGTCATTTTTGGTCAGCTCTCTGTCAAGTATTACTTGTGTGTAGGCCAAGGGCTGTTCAGCAGCAATGTGTTTGGAGGCATTTTGTACTGTCTCCCGTTCTTTAGGCTGACCCACACACGAGGACAAACTGCTCTCTCTTGGCAACGGGCATTGATCCGGCTCCTTCTCTGTATCTGTATTTAGGTCTGCAAGAGCTGCCATAAGCTCAGGATCTCTGGTTTCTTCTAAATCATGACAATTCTCTTTGGCAAAATGTTTAAGATCAGGACTCGCCCTTAAGCATGCATCTTTTTCTTCATTTTCACTATTTTTAATAAGCAACAGTCTCTGGCCATTATGAATATTTATGTAGCTCAAGTGTCTAACAGAAGACACCAGTTTTCCTTCGTCTTCAGATTGTGAATTTCTTAACATTTTCCAGAAGCTATTGTCAACAGGCTGAGAAGTGCTAGTTCCAGAAACAGAGAATGGCTGGACTCCAGACGGCTGGTTGGTTTCTGCTGACAGACTGGAGACTATATCCGGAATTACGGTAGACTTCAATGTTATTACAATGCTTTCCCCTAAGATACCACACTTAATGGCTCTGTTCCAAGACATAACTTCTTTGTTCTCTAACACATATAGGCCTTGAATTTTTTGTCTATTGCCAAGAGTTTTCATTGCCAACTCAGTAGACACGTTGCCTTCCTGAATGACATCTGACACTGGAAGAACTTCACCAGACTCTGGCCACAGAAAACCTTGCAGTGAGCCCAGGGACTCCAATAAAACAAGAGCAAGTTTTGGTGCTATAAGATGGCATTGAACAGCTTCCTCCAAAGATATCCTTTGCTCAGTTGCAAAATTAAAAATGCCACCATCAATAAGCTGTCGTGTTAGGAGAGCACAAGCCATATCCTTATCCAATAAATGGTATTTCACGGCTTCATCAACACCAAGTCTATGACCAGTTTTTGGATCTACTATTCCACCTGCAAACAACTGGGCCTCTAAAAGCCTTACAGCTGTCTGACGATCAATAAGTCCTTCCTGTACTGCCTTAAAGACACTAACTTTTTTGCCCGATTTGAGGCACCCCATTCCACCGGCTAGCTGTTTGACTGGAATAAGCCTCAGTCTAGTGGACTCGTGAATGATGCAGCTATCCAGGAGTTCTGCTAAAGTCACTAGTTTTGCAGTGTTTGGATCAATAAAATTTTTACAAGATGTCTCAATCTTTCCCATTAAGTTGCTATTAAGTAACAAGTCATGGACAGACTTGTCTGCATCAGCGGGCGATTGAAGCATGCCAGAAGACTGATAGATATTCAAAATTTTCAGGCCAACACTTTCAGAGATTTCATTTTCTTTAACTGCAGTAATGAGGCCTTGGATTTTATGCTTTACATTTTTGTGCTTGTCTAGCAATGCCTTGGCTATGTTTAAATATTTAAGACACTGGAATATCCTTTGATCTATAATATTCCTCTCAAGAGCGTCTTCTAAAGTCACTTTCTCATTTGTTTCAGGAAAAATCAGGCCATTCAGGACAATTTGGGCTTCCAAAAGCATGAAGCCAGTATCTTGGTCAATAAGTCCTTTCTGCATCGCCCAGAATATGGGAAATATCTCCATGGATCCCAGATCTAGAACTCCAGCAATTGTGTGGTTCTCCTAGAATGAGAGAAAGACAATATTAAAATTAGGAACCATGTATTTACCAAGTGGGAAAAAAAGGCTGCAGAAATTTAAAAAAGAAAATCACCATGCATTTCTAAAGCTACTAACATTAGGTAACAGAAGTATTAGCAAGCACTATAGACAGACGGCAGCAAATATGCAGCACAAAACTGTTAGGGTATGTGTACACAACATCTTTTACTGGCGGATTGCACCTGAAAAGCGCTTTAAAAATGTTACAAAGACTTAACATATGCACTGCAACGTCAAAATGACTTGCTGTGCATGAAAATGCATACAGATATCTCCAGGGACGGGACATGACCCCCTTACATTGAACATATGGGAAGAGAGAATGAACCAACACTTCCAACTTCCATTGAAGAAGAACTCCACATTGAACAAATGGGATTAATTATAGTTGGGAAGAGAAAAATAAAGGGAAGAGAAAGAGAGCTAACACTTTAATCTCCAATGAAGCAGAGGCCTCCTGTAATGACCCGGTAATTGCAGTGACATTCACCTCCCTTGGCATTGAGTTTTGCTAGCTCATAACCTGGAATTTCACAGTTTCTTTTGAAGGTTTGCATAAGTTCAAGTAAAAAACATGTCTACAACTGTAAACATTATGTCTTCCTTTTATTGTGAAGCAAACAAATAGGACAAAATAACTGCAAACTTCAGTGTACATAACTATTCACCACCCTAAAGTGAGCGCTTTTAATTGCCTTCTCTTGTGGCAATTAAAGCTGCAAATTGCTTTGGATAAGTCTCCATGAGCTTTCCACATCTTGCCCATTCCTCACGGCAAAACTGCGCCAGCTCCTTCTAGTTAGAAGGTTTCCTCTTTTGAACAGCAATCTTCAAGTCTGACCACATATTCTAAATTGGATTAAGGTCTGGGCTCTTGCCTAGGCCACACCAAAACATTTACACGCTTCCCCATAAAGCACTGGAGTACTACATTAGCAGGATGCTTTGGGTCATTTTTGAAAGGTGAATCTCCATCTCAATCTCAAATAACTGACAGAATGAAAACATGTTTTGCTCAACAATATCACTGTATTTCACACCATCCATCTTCCACCTGACTCGGACCATGTTCCCTGTCCCTGCTTCTGTAAAATACAGCACCACAGCATGATTCTACCACCACCACATTTCACTGTGGGGGTGGTGTTTTTCGGGTGAAGAGTGGTGTTGGTTTGATGCTAGACATAGCATTTACCTTTTTGGCCAAAAACTCTGCAGCTCCTTCAGGGTTACCTTTGGTCCCTGTGCTGCCTCTCTGATTAGTGGCCTCCTTGCTTGGGCTAAGAGTTTTTGGTGGGTGGCCCTCTCTTGGCAGGTTTGTTGTGGTACCATGGTCTTTCCATTTGATGATAATGGATCTGATGGTGCTCCGTGGAATTTTTTTTTTTTTTTTAAATAACCCAACTCTGACTTATAGCGCTCAACTACTTTGTCCCTGACTTGTTTGGAGATCTCCTTGGTCTCCATTGTGTTGATTGGCTAGTGGTGCCTTTTGCTAAATGGTGTTGCAGCCTCTGTGGCCTTTCAGAAAAGTTGTGTATATACCGACAGACCATGTGACACTTAGATTGAACACAGGTTGTCTTCCTTTCACTAAGCATATGCCCTATGAAGGTAATTACCTGCACCAGAAATTTTTAGGGGCTTCATAGCAAAAGGGCTGAATACCTTTGCACATGACAATTTTTAGTTACCGTATATACTCGAGTATAAGTCGAGAATTTCAGCCCATTTTTTTAGGCTGAAATTGCCCCTCTCGGCTTATACTCGAGTCATACCCAGGGGTCGGCAGCAGCTGTCTAATAATACTCACCTTTCTGTAGTGAGTGGTCACATGGTACCGCTCATTACAGTAATGAATATGGACTCCCATAGGGGTGGATCCGCATATTCATTACTGTAATGAGCGGTACCATGTGACCGCTCAATACAGTAAGAAGCTGCCGGCGCCAGAGGACCAGGGACTGCACCGCGCCAGGAGCAGGTGAGTATAACGCAATGAGCGATATTCACCTGCTCCCCGTTCCACCAACGACCACCGATACGTCTTCCCCGTCCTCTGCATTGACGCTCAGGTCAGTGGGCGCGGTGACGCGATTAGTGTGCGCGCCGCCCTCTGCCTGAATGTCAGTGCAGAGGACGGGGAAGACACAGTGGCGGCCGTCGGTGGAACGCGGACAGGTGAATATAGCAAGTGCCGGGGGCCTGAGAGGTGAGTATGTGATTTTTTTTTTTTTTTTAATCGCAGCAACAGCATATGAGGCAAATGTCTGTATGTAGCATCTTATGGGGCCATGTGCAGTGGTATATGGAGGCAAATATCTCTATGGAGAATCTTATGGGGCCATGTGCAGCATTATATGGGGCTAATATCTGTATGGGGCCATGTGCAGCATTATATGGGGCAAATATCTGTATGGAGCATCTTATGGGGCCATGTGCAGCATTATATGGGGCCATGTGCAGCATTATATGGGGCAAATATCTCTATGGAGCATCTTATGGGGCCATGTTCAGCATTATATGGGGCAAAAATCTCTCTGGCGCCATGTGCAGCATTATATGGGGCAAATATCTCTATGGGGCCATGTGCAGCATTATATGGGGCAAAGATCTCTATGGAGCATCTTATGGGGCCATAATCAGCATTTGTGGAGCATTATACGGGGCAAATGTGTCTATGGAGCATCTTATGGGGCCCTTATTAACCTTTATGCAGCATTGTATGGGGCAAATGTGTCTATGGAGCATCTTATGGGGCCATTATTAACCTTTGTGCAGCATTATATGGGGCATATTTTAATATGGAGCATCTTATAGGGCCCATCGTGAACTGTATGGAGCATCTTATGGGGCCCATCATAAACTGTATAGAGCATTACATTGGGCGTATTTTGTATGGAGCATCTTATGGGGCCCATCATGAACTGTATGGAGCATTATATGGGGCTCCTGATTCAATATGGATATTCAAAAACACAACCTACTGATGTCTCAATTAATTTTACTTTTATTAGTACCTATTTTTATCTTTGAAATTTACTGGTAGCTGCTGCATTTTCCACCCAAGGCTTATACTCGAGTCATGAAGTTTTCCCAGTTTTTTGTGGCAAAATTAGGGGGTTCGGCTTATACTCGGTCGGCTTATTCTCGAGTATATACGGTAATTGATCCCATAAACTTAATTTATGCCTATATTTTTTTTACTTCACCAACTTAGACCATTTAGTGCTGATGCAATACAACAAAATCGTTTTACAAAAATATTTAAACAAAAGTTGTAATGTAACAAAATAGGTAAAAAGCCAAAGGGGTGAATACTTTCGCTATCCACTGTATAGCAGGGAGAGTTGCTTTGAGAAGTCATCAAGTCTGAGATTGGTTTAAGCAGAGGCAAGGATGCACGCTTCCAAACCAAAGAGCTTGAGCTAATCAAATAGTCTTCTTAGAAGTTTTAGAGCCAATGGTCAGTGATCAATATTGGGGTTTGCATCAATCCGATATTTAGGGGAGATTATTTTTTTGGCGTCATAATGAACGGATTAACATAACACATTCAGTCTCATCACTGTAAGGCTATTCTATCCCTCCACTTTAATAACAGGTCTGATGGTGCTATCCAAAAATGTTTCACCACTATACACCGTAAAATCGCGATAAAGTTTTATCCGTCTTCTGAGGACGAAGATATCCTGCAAGTTGCGGATCTCAAGGAATTCTCCAAAAACCTAGCACATGCCACAACCAGCCCGCACGTGAGCTTATCAAGGGGGGGGCATAGCATTGAGGTAATAAAAATGAAAGTTTGGGTCTTAGTCTTTGTTCATTCTGGAAGACATAAGTTCACTGTGAGAGTGTTCTATTTTCCCACTCAGAGCCATTCCCTGTGCTAAGCTCTAAAACATTTCCGCGACATCACTTTTAGTAATTTTCTTTCATTATCTCTTATTTTATGCAATTGTATATGCCGTATTGCTTTGATCCCATTTTGTATCATCTTTGTATATTTTTACATACACTGTCTACCTTTCCAGATTAAGTATATATAATTTAATAGCTCTGTTCCTCATGTTCTGTAAACTGCACCTCTGAAGCCATATGCCACCTGTAACGGGTATCCAATCGGTCTGTATAAACGATTGGTGGTGGCAGATAGTGGTTCCCTATAGTTACTGTAGGATTGCCAGGGTGCCGCGGGAGGGGGTGGTGGGGTGCAGGCGTGTGTCTATATATGTTTGAATTGGAGGTGTATATACTGTACGTTCATTGTTAGTTCCCCAATAACTGGTCTAGAAATGGAAGCAGCCACAACCTCATCCATCACTCGTCAGCCACCTGCAAAATTGTCCTGACGATTGGAGGCAATGGAGTTGTTTTTCTCCGGACAAACTGGTGACAGCGGCAGGATCTGCTTGATCTCTCCGGTGTCATCTGTGACAAAGGGGCAACAGTGGTGAAATTTGTGTGATCTGTGTAAATCTGTGACATAGTAGCGGGATCTGTGCGACCCCCTGGCTGTCCTCCTTGACAATATAGGTTATAAAAAAATAAGATGAAAAAGACGATGCCTTAGGAAAAAACCCATGATGTTGTTTTCCTAAAGCATCTTCTGCTTGAACAACTCAGCGGGTACGCCATCTATAACACCCCGTGTGTGCACATACCCTAAAACTATTTAAAAAAATGAAAAAAGGACTAGTACAGTACATAAAAAAAACTGTCCGAAAAAAATCAACTTTCTATCATTTTAAGATGCCCACCACCAATAATTATTACAATAAATGATTCATTTTTATCCACCAACACAGACCATGCACCTTGTATATACGTACAGACTAATCAGATGAAAGACAGATAGATGTACCTTTGGCTAGGCCCACATACCTACTTGGCTGTTTACAATCCTATCTACATGCACATAACAAAATAAGGAAAAACGAGGTTAAAGGACAATAAAGTAACAAAAAGAGGACATACAAAGCTTTTACTTACCAGGGTCGCAAGTGCCATGGAAAATTGACAGACAAGAGAACCTTACGCGGCGATGTAGGACACACAGGAAAAGCTTTGGTGTTAGCTTCCAGCATGCCAGCATTGGTTGCAACACGGAACCCCAGGTACAGGGATCTTCCACTCCATAGTTTATTTTTTACAAATAGAGGTTGGTATATAGCCTCTGGATGGTTAGTTGTACTCATAAGCAGGGGTGCTAGTTAATTGTTTTTAGGACATAAACAGGACACATCGTGCTCGGTAAATACACTTCCATATCGTTAACTGTGCTCCACCCTTCCATCAAGTTTGTTAAAAGCAAAAAAGTGAAAACGGTTACTGTAGAACAAACACTTCAAGGTGACCGTGGTAGTTTCACTCTCTACTGAGACATTCACGTGCGTGTATTAAACACGACAGAAACGGCACAAACACAAATGGGGTTAGGATGTGTGACTGACAAAGAAGCGCAACACAAATGACATATGGTCAACAGAAACTTTTAAGGGGGTTGTGCAGCCCTAATTTAAAAAAAAAAAAAAACAGACAACGAAACAGGTTTTCACCCCATCATCACAAGTCTCCATACTTCCTATCTAGTCTCATAAGCAAGTGACCACTGCAGGCAATCACTGGCCACAGCGGTGACAATTGAAATAGGCTGAGAATAAGAAGTGGAAAGGGAGCGGCCATAGAGTGGTATGGTGATTATTTTATATTCTACACACCATTTTTTTTCTTTAAAAAGTTCAGAGGTGCACAACCAAAAATAATGGCAGCATTTGAGAAGAGAGAGGCACAAGTCAGCATTTCAGTACAAGACTGCCAACAAAGGGATATGGTACTTCATCAGGAAAGGTGATAAAGGCTCCAAAGAAGTCTCATACTATTGTGAGATATAGAGGGTATAATTTAGGTAACAAAGTACTATTTTTTGTAACGAAGGAGTAAAATTGGAAGAAGTCACATAATATACTGTAGCTCTCTCCTCCCAAGACAGATGACAACACTATCAGCTAGTGCACCTATTCATAAAATGCATGTGAGCATGGTCATTAATGCCTCTATATACTATGATTACCATTACACACATATTTCTAGAAGTAAAATGGGGGTAATATTCCATACCTTCTGTTCAGCCTCCCGAGCAAGCTCGGTATGGAGCACTTGTATCTGGTTGTCAGACTCTTCGCAAAGCCTGTTATAGGCTCCCTTCAGCTCCTGGATCTGAGAGGAGATCTCTGCTTTCTCCTCAGGTGACAACCTGTTGAAACAAATAGATTGTAAAGGAATCAAGCAAATATGGACAAAGATGTTAAGATTTCACACTAATTAAATACCCACTAATATACATTGCATTATCAGCATGGCAAGTGGAAGGACAATGATCTGGGGGAAAAAAACAGGAATTCTCCTTTGGCACACATGTAATCTCTTAGTCTACAAGTTGTTTAGAAGCATCGATAATAGTGTGAAAGGGGTATTCCAGACTGAAGCATTAATCAACTACCCATCTGACAGGCGATAAATGCTAGATCTTGGGGGGGGTCCAACCGCTGCTTCATTCAAACAACGCCTAGTATTAACTGGAGGTGACAGGGGACTAAAGCTCCCAGTTCTGGTTACCATGGAGGTCCCAGCAGTCGGACTTCCACTAATCCAGCATCTACCATCTAGCTATAATAATAATAATTTTTATTATATAGCGCCAACATATTCCTCAGCACTTTACAATTAAGCGGGGACATGTAAAGACAAATTCAATACAAGGTAAGATAATTTAAACAGTGACATTAGGAGTGAGGTCCCTGCTCGCAAGCTTACAATCTACAAGGAAATGGGGGGGGGACACAATAGGTGAAAAGTGCTTGTTATTTCAGGTCTGGCAATTATAATACATAGGGATTTTCATACAAAGCTTCATGATCCAGTCATCAGCCCGTGTGTTTAAGGGCAATAGTCAAGTATCAAGTGCAGTTATCATGTGCATGGAGGGTGTGGAGACAGATGAATAGTAGGGTGCAGGTTCAGAATAATATTTGGAAGGAGGGAACAGGGCAAAGTTAGTTTACTGAGTAGTTGATGTGTTAGGCTTGTTTGAAGAGATGGGTTTTTAAAGCGCGCTTGAATAGGTTGGGGCTAGGTATCAGTCTGATCGTCTGGGGAAGTGCATTCCAGAGAGCTGGCGCAGCACGAGAGAAGTCTTGGAGACGGAGGTGTGAGGTTCGGATTACAGGGGATGTTAATCTTGGGTCATTTGTAGAACGGAGGGCACGTGTAGGGCGATAGACAGAGATGAGAGAGGAGATGTAAGGTGGTGCTGAACTGTGGAGAGCTTTGTGGGTAAAAGAGATGAGTTTATACTGGACCCTGTAGCGAATGGGTAGCCAGGGTAATGACTGGGACAAGATGGAGGCATCGGTGCAGCGGCTGGACAGAAATATGAGCCTGGCTGCCGCATTCAAGATGGATTGGAGAGGAGAAAGTTTGGTAAGAGGGAGACCGATCAGAAGAGAATTGCAGTGGTCCAGACGAGAATGAATAAGAGCGACAGTAAGAGTCTTAGCAGTTTCAAAGGTGAGAAAAGGTCGGATTCTGGAGATGTTTTTAAGATACAGGTGACAAGAGCGAGTGAGTGATCGGATATAGGGAGTAAAGGAAAGTTCAGTGTCGAATATGACCCCAAGACAGCGGGCATGCTGCTTGGGAGTTATGGTTGAACCCTCCAGGGTAATTTCGATGTTGGGTAGAGTGAGGGTAGTAGAGGGGAGAAACACAAGTAGTTCAGTTTTGGAGAGATTTAGTTTCAGATAGTGGACATTTACAAATTTCAGGCTGAAACTGCCAACAGTGGAAGAGTTTAAAGGGCACCTATTTTACAGCCCCAGACTAACACCATCTGTGTATAGGCACTGTAATGCTGATTACATGATTTTACTTTAGACACCTGCATTCATGGATCAGAGAAATGTGCTGTTGAATAGTCATGTCAATGGGGGGTACACTGCAGCAAGACCTTTACCCAAATACGTCTCATGCTTGTGTGAATAAATCCTAAATTCTACAAAGCACACATCTTAATACAGAATTTCTGGCACTCACTTATTGCTGTTCTTGGCTAAAAAGATCTGCATAGATTTTATAGCTTCAGAAACGTCATCTTTTTTTGACAGAAGCTCTTCACTTAATGCCTATGAGAAAACAAAAACACATAAAAGACATCATAGTTTAGCTAAGATAATTCAAGGAGAATTCTCAAAACATGAAATGCCCCCACTGTCACATTTACAACCTCAGTGTAAAGAGAACCTGTCACCAGGTCCAAAAGTAGTCAGTTTCTGTCCTTATTTTACTTTTTTCTGCTACTCTGATTATTCCATTTTGCTTTGGGGTCTTTTTTTTTTTTAATTTGGCATATAGTTCCAAAAATATAGTTTTTTTTAATTTAGTGCTAAATTTATGGTCTTTTCCAAGGAGGCGTGGCTCAGAGTGCATAATGCAGAGCAGCATAAAGACACACCTCCAAAGTATTGTGTGAGCCACGCCTCCTTGGGTAAAGACCATAGAGATTTGGCACTAAAAAAAAAGCCCATTTTATAAGACCATAAGACTGATTTATAAAGAAAGCAACAGAAATAAAGAAAATAAGAACAGAAACAGGCCACTTTTGACCATGTTATTTGTACCCACCAATATCTATTCCGTAATACAAACGTTACTTAGATGCTCGTGACTGCCACTTAAAGGGTTTAATTGTTAAAACAAAAAAAATGTATGATATATATATATATTTATATATATATATATATATATATATATATATATATATATATATATATATATATATATATATATATATATATATGTGTGTGTCTATAAAGCCGAGCGTGTGTGTGCGTGTAGCCACGCCCACTCCACAGAGCTCCGCCCACTCCGAATTGCCACAGGGACACCCAACAACAGTTGTGACACACAGCTTGCCCTCACATACATTGCACACACAGCTCTGGTGCAGGGACCCTCTGATCCCATGTATACGGGGTTACTATACTTCCTCCAGTGATATGATATAAGACCCTGCTGCTCTGTGACACGGGCTGGCACTTCTACTCCAGCACCAGCACAGCCCTGTGTCTGACTCCACCTCCCAAGCACGTGACTGGTCACATGGTCATGACATCATCACAGGTCCTTTAGCTGCACAGAATCTCGCATTTATCTAGAGTTCAGTCAGAGAAGAGAGGAAAAAAAGCCCAGAAACTCTCCGGACCCGGGATTGGATCTGTGCACCAGCTGCTGGCCTGGCAGGAAGGAGGAAAGAAGAAACCCACCACACACAGGTGGAGCCCACGCTGTCAGTCTGCGCTGGACAAGAGCAGCCACATGAACATTTGTAGACTGTGAGCCTTCGCGGGCAGGGTCCTCACTCCTCCTGTACCAGTTATGACTTGTATTGTTTAAGATTATTGTACTTGTTTTTATTATGTATACCCCTCCTCACATGTAAAGCGCCATGGAATAAATGGCGCTATAACAATAAATAATAATAATAATAATAATGAACACCAATATCATGTACGCCAGCAGGAAGAGGTGCAAACCTGAGTAGAAGGCGTAAGTCACTCCCGTGCCCCACTACAGGTTCCCGCAGGCCTAATACTGGCGGTGTGCGGCTCCTACGGCTGTGGGATTACATGTCAAGTGTACAGCCCGGGCACTCAGGGGTTAATGGGAACAACCTGAGAGCGGCCGAGGGCCAGTGTTGGCATGGTGGGGACGGGCCAGTGCTGGCATGGTGGGGACGGGCCAGTGCTGGCATGGAGGAGACTCTCGGTATTCAAGTGTTTCCAATTGCATATGGAAGAGGAGTGTGAGGTGCTGCCATAGGAGGTGTCTATAACGGAGAAAAGCTGTGCTGCAGAGAAATGCGGTGTATAAAGAAGAAGCGTGAACTGCAGGAGGAAGCTGTGTGAAAAGAAGCATGAGGTGCAGGAGGAATAAGGCCCCTTAACTGCCTCCATTATTTGTTATAACTAATCACAGTTAGTACTCTCTCTTGTCCCCTGTCTGGCTACTATAACCATACGAATACAATTTATGAGGTTTTCCTCTACAATAACTTACTTTTTTTTGCCATAAATGCTTAAGGGTAATGCCTCTAAAGATCCCCATATTCCTGTGTCCTATCACAAGCTATATTATCAAGGTGATCACTTCCTCTTTAAAATGCTCTGCTCCCTTCTGACTACATTTCCCATCATCTCTTGTGCTGGGTGGTAAGCCGACAGTGAGCACAGCCCCAGTAACCCTGCCAAAACCCCTCCAACCCTGCTTCCAGCATCACATATAGAATCAGCACAATCTCCTGTACAGGAAATAGAAGTAATGCACAAAGCACCAGAACAGCAGACCTGTCAATAATGATCATCCTATACTGCCCCCTTAATGATGATTGAATGGATGGTGAAAGCTATATGACTGTATACATATAGTAGAGAGGGTATAAAGAAGAGTGTGTACATATCTATACACATTGCTGTATAAAGATGCAAGGAGGCCAGCGGCGTCTGCAAGGAGGCCAGCGGCGTCTGCAAGGAGGCCAGCGGCGTCTGCAAGGAGGCCAGCGGCGTCTGCAAGGAGGCCAGCGGCGTCTGCAAGGAGGCCAGCGGCGTCTGCAAGGAGGCCAGCGGCGTCTGCAAGGAGGCCAGCGGCGTCTGCAAGGAGGCCAGCGGCGTCTGCAAGGAGGCCAGCGGCGTCTGCAAGGAGGCCAGCGGCGTCTGCAAGGAGGCCAGCGGCGTCTGCAAGGAGGCCAGCGGCGTCTGCAAGGAGGCCAGCGGCGTCTGCAAGGAGGCCAGCGCCTGTAAAGAGGGAGGTGCCTGCAAGGAGGGCAGTGCCTGCAACAGCGTGCAAAAGAGCAGTGTGAACGCCCAGCAATCAGATTCAAAGTCAAACTCTGGGAGATTTTGAGGCCACTTCATAGAAGTCAGGGGGTTCTCAGCCAGAAGTCATGTGACCAGGAGAGCAGCTCAGGTTACAGAAGGATTTGAGAAAGTAAGGTGTTTAGTGCTATGCTCATCTATGGCCACTGGTACAAATGAAATGGACTTGTAAAGTAGTGGCCAACCTTTAATATGCATCAGCTTTCCCAGAATACACGCTGAATGCACATTAAAAGCATGATGTGAATCTGGCCTTACACACACACAGAGTAGAAAATGTAAACTGCTTTTCTCATACATCATTCATGGATATGTAGAAAGTGCTGGTTACTCCCCCAGAATAGCGCAAAAAATACAAAGTTACACCAAAAATTGCAGATTATTTTTGTACATTATCAGGAAAACGGCAAAAAGACTAGAAATTACAAGCCAATCGCAGCTGCGTACCTTTTTCTCTGAGATTGACTTTTTCAGGTCAGCTCTGTTCCCTCCACTGGTTGACACCACATGGGAGAGACTAGAAACCCAGCCAGACAGTTGTTTCAGATCCTCAATACGCTTTTCTTTCTCCTCCTCAAGGACTTTCTACAGAGATGGAGAAGAATACATCATCCTGCCATACGCATATGCTTCAGCGCTCTACATCTACGTCTATTATATAGGGTCCATATTAGGATAAAAGATTACT
This sequence comes from Ranitomeya variabilis, assembly GCF_051348905.1. NCBI lineage: Eukaryota > Metazoa > Chordata > Amphibia > Anura > Dendrobatidae > Ranitomeya > Ranitomeya variabilis. The sequence continues at coordinate 373,235,734 of NC_135234.1, forward strand.
AATCATGATGTTATCGATTGTACCCTACAAATGTGTGAACCACAATCACGTATCCAGGATGCACATATTACATCCATCCTGTTTTGTAGAAATTTTGCAGTTTCTTTAATAACTTTATTCTGATTTAACTGCGTTTTTGCCATTAGAAGAAGCAGAGGAAGTGTGCTTATACTGTTTACTCTATGCATCATTCATTCCAAGTCCGTGCTTTCTTGGGGCAACTCTCCAAGAATATTGTCTGTAAATCCAGCTAGAAGTGTCCAACACACTGGATGTATTCCTAGAATAAAGGTCCTATGTGGCCTAAATATTTGAATGCCTTAACCAATAAACTAACTGACCGAGGAATAAATCTGGTGCCTTTGACACTTTTCTAAGTGTGCCTATACCCTAATCAATGCTGGTAGTTGTGTCTGTATATTTCTATTCACATATGTGAATATCTCAATCAACCAGTCTAATGTCATAAGCATATTGGATGAGAATAGAAACCTATTTTCCATCAAATAATAAGACTCTTCTGTACACAACAATACCTCCTCTTCTTCAAGTCTCCGTAGGGAGTCGCTGATGTACTTCACATGCTGTGTAGTTAAAGTCACCAGAGCTGTATAGCGAGTGCGGAGATCCATAAACTGAACAAAGAAAAAAAGTTGCGGATTTGTAGAGCAGTAAAAGCCAAATATACAAGCTGATATAAAACACATCAGCCTACCTCTTGAGTGATAACATCTGAGGTAGACAGCATTCTTCTCCGCTTTAATGGAGACTTCTGCTGCGATTCTACAAAGGCCTTGTAGGTCATCAACTGCAGTTCATAATCCTTGAAAATATAATTTGTTGAGCACATTTTTAATAAACTAGGCATCACTGATACCAGAAACAGAATAGAGATGGATGTTGACTACTCTTCGGCGCGCTCACCTTCACAGACACAGAGTACTGCTGGGAGAGGCCTTGACATTCATCTAGACGAGACTGATTCCGCTCTATTTCAGCCACCAGTGCCTAAAAATAAAAAAAAATAAAAAAATGACTGAGGTCACAGTATGCACAGGGAAGAGCAGTGATCATACATTCTTTATGAAATCAATAGACTATAAAAAAGACTGAGCTTTGCAATATGTACCAGCACAATTTATATTCTAAATCATACAGCCTAAATTATAGCACGATTGGTCCTTTTTGCCGGGCCCATCCAGGTCACTAAACACGTACATACTAGCCTGTTTAGACTTGCTAATAAACGTTCTACACATACAGTAAAATTGTTAATAAAATTGTGTATATCATAAGAAAGTATGATATACACCACACACAGTATATCATGCTTTTGGCAGCACATCTCCTGCTGCCGAGAACAATCATTTTTATTGATGTCTTAAAAACCATTGTACCTGAAGACCAAGCCTTTTGCTCATTCATCAGGGGTGTATGTCAGTCTATTGCTATTATGAAGATTGTCTCTTCAGAGAGGAAGAGAGCTAGAACTCTAGTGCCACCTATTGGATTGCTACCTACCAATAGGTGGCACTAGAGTTCTAGCTCTCTTCCTCGCTGAAGAGACAATTTGCATAATTAGCATATTACCCAGAGGAGCATTGCGGCTTTAAGTCTTCTCATCTTGGCATGCTTAGCATGTCGATCTCCGCAAGAAGAAACAATACTTCTTGGATGTCAGTCTATTTACACAGACTAATCTATGGTGGAACAAACATTCTTACAAACCACCATTCACTTGGCTCGTCTAAATGGGGCATAAGTGTTAGTTCATGCCAAGTAATCCACTTTTACTCACCGACAGCAAAATCATAGTGATAAGTCAACTTGATAGAAAGCTAGCTGACCTAATTGTTTTTATTGCAAGGCCGACCAGAGTTAGTTACTGATACTGGCTTACTCTACTGCTTCCATAACGTCTATAGACTTAAACAGAGCTTAAGATCTACACTTGTGTTGTGTTTGCCGATGTTAGACTTGGTTGAACACCAAGGAACAATATACCCTTTAGCGCCCCAGTTCCACTCATTTCAGCAGAGCTGTCAGCCTGGCGAAAAAAGCACAAAGGCGCAAAATTTTGCTACTTTTCAAAGCTCTTACACCAGTTTTCTGGTGTAAAGGGGCCATGAATTGGCCTTGCAAGATCATTACTGGAGTAATGCTGTATAGATTCCTGGGCCACGATTAATCTAAGCTTTTATGTTAGAAAACTAGAGTAATAAGCTTTGAACAATTGAAAATCATTACATAATGCAAGGATGAGCAAAAATGCAACTTTTGGCACTTTCAAACCATTTTTGCCCAGCTCCAGTAAAGTAGGTGACCCAGGAGTGTGATTGGGAGGTGCAACCCGCACTCGTCAAATTCAAGATGCGCAGTGTCATTCATTAAGCTACAAATCTTACTCCAAAACTTACCGTTTGTTCATTTAACTGCTCAGACAAGACTCGTCTGTCTTCTGACTGTCCAGGCTTCATCATTTCCTGCTGTGATTTTGTGGCCTCTATCCACTGGATTAAACTGTCATGGCGCCCCCTGTAACTTTTCAGCACTTCTCGGATTGTGGCCAACTCCAGTTGCCTTCATTTCATTAAAGGAGACAGGGTAAGTAATCAAAGTTCAAATCTCATTTTGATGAAAATAAAAAGGAAAGCACATACCGTGTTTCCAGTTGAGTGTGCACGCCACCCCATCGCTCGCGAAGCTTCACAGTCTTTTCTTGAAATTGATCTACATCTAAACTGCGCTCTAGAGTCCTCTGATTTAGGCGATCTCTCACTTCTTTTGATTTGGCGACATCCTCTTCCAGTGCGGAAATTACACTGCCTTTCGCTATTGCTTCATTCAGCCATTGCTGTAAAACATCAGGTGGATCCTATATAACCCTATATCAAATATTTTCAAATGTTCACCAAAATAAAAGGTATAATGCACATACCTGTAATAAGTCTTGTTGACAATGAATAGCAACCGGATCTGCAGCAATTGTGTCTTCCTGACTCAGCCGGGTCTCAAAGCCTTTTACAAGAGCTTCTGCACCCTGCAGACTCCGTATAACTACGTCTACAGTTTTCAGTCTAAGAAGTTAGAATAATATAGTCATAGGGCTATACAGTAATATGGGCCAGAGTACAAGCCAGGGCTAGTAACATAATAAAAGCCTACCCAAACACTATAACAAGCACAGCATCAACAGCACCTTTGTGTCAGGTCCTACAATTCCTAAATCACCACTTATCTTGTGCCACTAAAATACTGAACTCAAAAGTCTATAAAAAAAAAAAGTGTCTTCACGTACTTTACAAACATGCTAACATCTGCATATAGGACAGTATTTGGTTTACTGAGTATCATAGTAGGTCTACTAAGCTATATCATACATCAAAACAAGTCTGCCGCCACATACACATGCCGGTCCAGTGTATGAAAAAAAGGACCACTTTTTGGTTTACAATGTAACAGGTGCCTATGAAACACCATCACGGCACGCGCTAAATATATAGCCCAGCTGTGATGTGAAAAGGCCCTTTTGTTATAAGGGGACATTTAGAAAAATCATCAATCTGAGGTTGCTCACTCTTTTTGTAAAGAAAAAAGCTTTGATCCTTTCGAGATATTTTTTTTTTAATGTTTATGGAGCTCAGTGTGAAACAGAATGAATAATGAAGAGCGACAGTGTGGGCCTGTGAATTGGAAGAAAATTAATTATTATGTATTATGGACTTTAAGACCAGGGAGATTATGAGAGTGTCAGCACATGCTGTAGACCAGAGTTCCTCAACTCCAGTCCTAAAGAGACACGTACAAGATCACATTTTCAGGATTTCCTTAGTATTGCCGAGGTGACAATTCCATCACCTGGGCAATACTAAGGAAATCCTGAAAACATGACCTATTGGTGGCCCTTGGGGACTGGAGTTGAGAAACACTGCTGTAAACCCAGGTCATTCACATGCTAAATGGGGCATAAAATATTAAGTAACTAACACTCACTAACATATTTACATTACTTAGCGACAAAAACTCACTTTTCCAAAAATACAGAAGACAGGCCATAGACTTGATCCATCCTCCCTACTAGAAGGTCCAGCTGTGAACGAACATTCGGGGTGCTGGAGCCAGATGGAGACATGTGCAAGAAATGGTCACAGCGCTCAGACACCAGTGAAAGCTCAGATTTTAACCTCTTTAGTTCCTCTTGCATTCTCTAAAATAAAGAACAAGAAAAAATAACTTAATTAAAAACATTAGGGCATACCAAGAAACCCATGTTATTTGTTGGACATGTGCAAACCTCTTGCTCTGCTATCTTAACAGCATTTTCATGAATAGCATCACCATCGCAGCCTGAGGGATTCTGCAACCTCCTCACCAGCCGCTGCTCACAGTCTTCTAAGTGCAGACGAATATTGTGGAGTTCTGATAAATATGTTTGTGCTACAGACTCATCTTTATCTTCTGAAAAGGGGGAAAAGAACAAAAAAAACTTGTTACTCTTGTCAGATTAACAGTTAGCAAGTGCTTCTCCTTATCGGCTCTATCCTGCATTCCTCACCAGCTTCTATTATGTCCACCATCTTCCTACATTGCTCCTTACAAGTCTCTACGTCTTGCTCCATGTTGAGGCGATCACTAGATGAGAATATTTGAGAGTCTTTGCTATCTTCCAGGAAATCATCCAGATGTGACTGGAGACTAGATAGTGTCTGAAGACGTTCTGCTAAAGGCAGAACCCTGAGCTAAAGACAAAGATCTGATTAGATACGATTTCAGCAGATGCCATGTTATTCCATTGACATTTAAGATGGACATCTCACCTTGTCCACGTTCCATCCTTGCACTAAGTCTACATCTTTGCGCAGATAATGCCAAGAAATCAGACTCTTTGTATTTACATGTAACTGATGCCAAAGCGCCATCACTTTCTGGTATAGCTGTTCCACCCTGCAAACATTCAAGCATTGTCAAATGATAGTATCCAAATACTCAGCAATAGCGACATAAGCATACGTAGCCATCTCTTCACCTGACAGCCATATCTATTGCTTCCTTATTGGGTGGAGGGATGAGAAAGCACACAGATGGTACCATGGCTTCATTTCCAGTTGGGCTAATCACTTTCCACTTTGTTCTTTGAGAGTTATCTTCAAGCACACATTCTTCATTCCTACATATCGTAATCTGTTAAGCAGAAAAAGTTCTCGATGTCATAAATAGTAAATCTCCATTAAAGCTGGCACTATCTCACACAACTCCAGCATTCACATGAATGTTAGACTCAGGCAAGCATTCACGTGAAAATACACAGCAGCAATGGTTTTGCCAGCAGCTATCTCGGCCGTCTCTCCCATACACAGGAGTGCTCGCTTGTTCTGAATAAGAGAGCCGCTGATGGAAATCTCTGGTGGCGGCTTATCTCACAGAGGGAACATAAAAGGATCGGAACCCTGAAATTGGACATGCCACAATGGTCAGAGGTCAGGGTACTCACTAGACTGGTGGGTGAACCCATTAACATCGCTGGGTTCAGTCAACGTTAATCTAATATTTACAGAGGCCTTAAAACCTACCCGACTCTTCAGAGAGATCAAGGGCTTGGATGACTAGTCTAAATGTTTGTAGGGTCCTTAAAGAAGTATTCCCTTCTCCAATATAATATCCCAATACGTAGTAGGTGTAATAATAATAATATTAGCAAATACCTCCAATTAGAAATGTAGTGTAGTTTTTCTGATTTGCTATGTCTCTTTCCTCATGCGCAGGCATTGCAGGCCATGGTTACGATCACAGATTTAGTGACAGCTAGTTGCTAGTGGTTGTAACCATGGATACCCAAGATCCTACAATGCCTGCACATGAGGAAAAAGACACAGTGAATCAGAAAAACTATGCTACATTACTAATTTGTGGTATTTGCTAATATTATTATTAAACCTACTACATATTGGGATAGGATCTTGGAGATGGGAATACCCCTTTAAAGCTTTGCCACAGGAAAATATTTTCCATGGAATCACATTTCCTACCTCAATTTGTCGGTAATCACACACCGCTCTGATGGGCAGGGTTCCACTTAGACTATGTTCAGGATTTCTGGGCCTAAGTTGTACAATGTTCCTGGATCTCCCCACCAAACTGGCCATGGTACTCCTGGATTGGACGAGTTGTTCTTTCTCTTCCTAACAAAAGATCATGAAGGCCAAGATGTTAACACAAAACTATAAGGGGATATTATAAAAGGTGAACTGAAAACAAATGATTGAAATCCTGTCTTACCATAGCGTCCTGCAACATATCTTCCAGTCGGTTCATACTCGTATTGCGGTCAGAGGAATATTTCCTTTTTATTGATTCCTGGAGATTTTTCAGATAAATTTCTGATTCCCGCACATCACTGAAGAACTGTGGGATAACAGTGATGGATCAGCATTAAGGGTTTATTCCCACCTTGATACATGGGTATTCTCAGATTGGTATTTACAATTTACTGCTTGTTAACATTTTCAGATGGTCTTGAGAGATTAACACTTTTTAAAAGAAGATGAGAAGAGCATATAAGCTCTTTTCCACTGAATTTCTAAGTTGTTTTGACGTTGACCAGGATCATTGGAAAGCGTCGTTACCTCCTAATGCCGTCAAACTTAAATAGAATTTGTAACCAGGGCTTTTTGCTTCCAAAACTGAGAGTAGCATAATAAAGGGAAAGACACCCTGAGTCCAGTGATATATCACTTACCACTGATTGGCAGCTTTCTGCTTATGCATAGTGTACACCAAATTTCCAATTAGTGGTGTGAGCGGGGTTATACAGAGATCAGAATTAATAGAGCTGCTGGATCTGCATCAGATAAAACAGTTCTTAATCAAAATTGCAGCAACCAGTAAAGTAAGTGATACATCGCTGGAATCGGGAGCTCTGCCCCTACATCATGCAGTTCTCAGATGATTTGGTAGCTAAACAGCAGTGGTGGTCAGTTTCACAGGCAATGAGCTGCATTAAAAAAATAGCTGACATTTTTATTTAAGCAGTAAATTGCAAAAGTGCTTGTTTTTACATCCACTGGTGCAGATAGGAACAATCCTTAAAGAAACATGAAAACAATGTCCTGTTCATACAAATGACAATTACCTTACCTGAAAATAAGCAGAATTTTCTTTTAAATGCTGCTCTACACAAAGACATAACTGCTGTACCCATTGCCATTGGGAGACAACCGCAGCACTGTATGCCTAAATTAAAAATAATTGCATGCAAGGAAAAAGACAGTTAGACCCTCGGCAGAATGGCTTTCTTAGGGGCTATGTACAGTATATTTATCCATACTACAGGTAAAGGCAATCAGACTTCTAACGCACTTCTACAGTTTGTTTTGCTGGATGATTTTCCAACGACAGAAGTTCAGCAGTTTCTTGCAAAGACTGAATGACATCGTGCTTCTGCTCCAGTTCCTCTGTAAGTTCCTGAAGAAGAGAGGTGGAAAACACTGATGATGATATTGCATGCATATTAACCCCTTCACCCCCAAGGGTGGTTTGCACGTTAATGACCGGGCCAATTTTTACAATTCTGACCACTGTCCCTTTATGAGGTTATAACTCTGGAACAATTCAACGGATCTTGGCGATTCTGACATTGTTTTCTCGTGACATATTGTACTTCATGATAGTGGTAAAATTTCTTTGATATTACCTGCGTTTATTTGCAAAAAAATGGAAATTTGGCGAAAATTTTGAAAATTTTGCAATTTTCCAACTTTTAATTTTTATGCCCTTAAATCACAGAGATATGTCACACAAAATACTTAATAAGTAACATTTCCCACATGTCTACTTTACATCAGCACAATTTTGGAACCAAAATTTTTTTTTGTTAGGGAGTTATAAGGGTTAAAAGTTGACCAGCAATTTCTCATTTTTACAACACCATTTTTTTTTAGGGACCACATCTCATTTGAAGTCATTTTGAGGGGTCTATATGATAGAAAATACCCAAGTGTGACACCATTCTAAAAACTGCACCCCTCAAGGTGCTCAAAACCATATTCAAGAAGTTTATTAACCCTTCTGGTGCTTCACAGGAATTTTTGGAATGTTTAAATAAAAATGAACATTTAACTTTTTTTCACAAAAAATTTACTTCAGCTCCAATTTGTTTTATTTTACCAAGGGTAACAGGAGAAAATGGACCCCAAAAGTTGTTGTACAATTTGTCCTGAGTACGCCGATACCCCATATGTGGGGGTAAACCACTGTTTGTGCGCATGACCGAGCTCGGAAGCGAAGGAGCGCCATTTGACTTTTCAATGCAAAATTGACTGGAATTGAGATGGGACGCCATGTTGCGTTTGGGGAGCCCCTGATGTGCCTAAACATTGAAACCCCCCACAAGTGACACCATTTTGGAAAGTAGACCCCCTAAGGAACTTATCTAGAGGTGTGGTGAGCACTTTGACCCACCAAGTGCTTCACAGAAGTTTATAATGCAGAACCGTAAAAATAAAAAATCATATTTTTTCACAAAAATTATCTTTTCACCCCCAATTTTTTATTTTCCCAAGGGTAAGAGAAGAAATTGGACCCCAAAAGTTGTTGTACAATTTGTCCTGAGTACGCTGATACCCCATATGTGGGGGTAAACCACTGTTTGGGCGCATGGGAGAGCTCGGAAGGGAAGTAGCACCGTTTGACTTTTCAATGCAAAATTGACAGGAATTGAGATGGGACGCCATGTTGCGTTTGGAGAGCCCCTGATGTGCCTAAACATTGAAACCCCCCACAAGTGACACCATGTTGGAAAGTAGACCCCCTAAGGAACTTATCTAGATGTGTGGTGAGCGCTTTGACCCACCAAGGGCTTCACAGAAGTTTATAATGCAGAGCCGTAAAAATAAAACAAATTTTTTCCCACAAAAATTATTTTTCAGCCCCCAGTTTTGTATTTTCCCGAGGGTAACAGGAAAAATTGGACCCCAAAAGTTGTTGTCCAATTTGTCCTGAGTGCGCTGATACCCCATATGTGGGGGGGAACCACCGTTTGGACGCATGGAAGGGCTCGGAAGTGAAGGAGCGCCATTTGGAATGCAGACTTAGATGGAATGGTCTGCAGGCGTCACATTGCGTTTGCAGAGCCCCTAATGTACCTAAACAGTAGAAACCCCCCACAAGTGACACCATGTTGGAAAGTAGACCCCCTAAGGAACTTATCTAGATGTGTGGTGAGTAGTGTTGAGCATTCCGATGCTGCAAGTATCGGGTATCGGCCGATACTTGCTGTATCGGAATTCCGATACCGGGATTCCGATACTCTTGTGGTATCGGGTATCGGGTATCGCAACAACATTAATGTTAAAATGTGTAAAAGAGAGAATTAAAATAAAAAATATCGCTATACTCACCTGTCCGACGCAGCCGGGACTTCAGCGAGGGAACCGGCAGCGTTGTTTGTTTAAAATTTGCGCTATTACTTGGTTACGTGAATTCCCGGCTTGTGATTGGTCAGGTCGGCCATGTTGCCGGGACGCGGACCAATCACAGCAAGCCGTGACGAAATTACGTCACGGCTTGCTGTGATTGGTCCGCGTCCCGGCAATATGGCCGCCCTGACCAATCACAAGCCGTGACGTCACGGGAGGCTGGACACGCGCCCATTTTAAAATGAGCGCGTCCAGCCTCCCGGCTTGTGATTGGTTGACCGCGGCGCAACCAATCACAAGCCGTGACGTCACGGGAGGCTGGACACGCGCCCATTTTAAAATGAGCGCGTGTCCAGCCTCCCGTGACGTCACGGCTTGTGATTGGTCAGGGCGGCCATATTGCCGGGACGCGGACCAATCACAGCAAGCCGTGACGTAATTTCGTCACGGCTTGCTGTGATTGGTCCGCGTCCCGGCAACATGGCCGACCTGACCAATCACAAGCCGGGAATTCACGTAACCAAGTAATAGCGCGAATTTTAAACAAACAACGCTGCCGGTTCCCTCGCTGAAGTCCCGGCTGCGTCGGACAGGTGAGTATAGCGATATTTTTTATTTTAATTCTTTCTTTTACACATTTATATGGTTCCCAGGGCCTGAAGGAGAGTTTCCTCTCCTTCAGACCCTGGGAACCATCAAGGATACCGTCCGATACTTGAGTCCCATTGACTTGTATTGGTATCGGGTATCGGTATCGGATTGGATCCGATACTTTGCCGGTATCGGCCGATACTTTCCGATACCGATACTTTCAAGTATCGGACGGTATCGCTCAACACTAGTGGTGAGCGCTTTGACCCACCAAGGGCTTCACAGAAGTTTATAATGCAGAGCCGTAAAAATAAAAATAAAATTTTTTCCCACAAAAATTATTTTTCAGCCCCCAGTTTTGTATTTTCCCGAGGGTAACAGGAGAAATTGGACCCCAAAAGTTGTTGTCCAATTTGTCCTGAGTGCGCTGATACCCCATATGTGGGGGGAACCACCGTTTGGATGCATGGGAGGGCTCAGAAGGGAAGGAGCGCCATTTGGAATGCAGACTTAGATGGAATGGTCTGCAGGCGTCACATTGCGTTTGCAGAGCCCCTAATGTACCTAAACAGTAGAAGCCCCGCACAAGTGACCCCATTTTGGAAACTAGACCCCCCAAGGAACTTATCTAGATGTGTTGTAAGAACTTTGAACCCCCAAGTGTTTCACTACAGTTTATAACGCAGAGCCGTGAAAATAAAAAATATTTTTTTTTTCCCACAAAAATTATTTTTTAGCCCCCAGTTTTGTATTTTCCCAGGGGTAAAAGGAGAAATTGGACCCCAAAGGTTGTTGTCCTATTTGTCCCGAGTACGCTGTTACCCCATATGTTGGGGTAAACCCCTGTTTGGGCACACGGGAAAGCTCGGAAGGGAAGGAGCACTGTTTTACTTTTTCAACGCAGAATTGGCTGGAATTGAGATCGGACGCCATGTCGCGTTTGGAGAGCCCCTGATGTGCCGAAACAGTGGAAACCCTCCAATTATAACTGAAACCCTAATCCAAACACACCCCTAACCCTAATCCCAACAGTAACCCTAACCACACCTCTAACCCTGACACACCCCTAACCCTAATCCCAACCCTATTCCCAACCGTAAATGTAATCTAAACCCTAACCGTAACTTTACCCCAACCCTAACCCTAACTTTAGCCCCAACCCTAACTGTAGCCTTAACCCTAGCCCTAATGGGAAAATGGAAATAAATACATTTTTTTTTTCCCTAACTAAGGGGGTGATGAAGGGGGGTTTGATTTACTTTTATAGCGGGTTTTTTAGCGGATTTTTATGATTGGCAGCCGTCACACACTGAAAGACGCTTTTCATTGCAAAAAATATTTTTTGCGTTACCACATTTTGAGAGCTATAAATTTTCCATATTTTGGTCCACAGAGTCATGTGAGGTCTTGTTTTTTGCGGGACGAGTTGACGTTTTTATTGGTAACATTTTCGGACATGTGACAGTTTTTGATCGCTTTTTATTCCGATTTTTGTGAGGCAGAATGAACAAAAACCAGCTATTCATGAATTTCTTTTGGGGGAGGCGTTTATACCGTTCCGCGTTTGGTAAAATTGATAAGCAGTTTTATTCTTCGGGTCAGTACGATTACAGTGATACCTCATTTATATTATTTTTTATGTTTTGGCGCTTTTATATGATAAAAACTATTTTATGGAAAAAATAATTATTTTTGCATCGCATTATTCTCAGGACTATAACTTTTTTATTTTTTTGCTGATCATGCTGTATAGCGGCTCATTATTTGCGGGACAAGATGACGCTTTCAGCGGTACCATGGTTATTTATATCTGTCTTTTTGATCGCGTGTTATTCCACTTTTTGTTCGGCGGTATGATAATAAAGCGTTGTTTTTTGCCTCGTTTTTTTTTTTTTTTTTTCTTACGGTGTTTACTGAAGGGGTTAACTAGTGGGCCAGTTTATAGGTCGGGTCGTTACGGACGCGGCGATACTAAATACGTGTACTTTTATTGTTTTTTTTATTTTATTTAGATAAAGAAATGTATTTATGGGAATAATATTTTTTTTTTCCATTATTTTGGAATATTTTTTTTTTTTTTTTTTTTTACACATTTGGAAATTTTTTTTTTAACTTTTTTACTTTGCCCCAGAGGGGGACAATACAGATCGGTGATCTGCCAGTTTGCATAGCACTCTGACAGATCACCGATCTGAGAGAAGTGCAGGCTGCTTCACAGTGCCTGCTCTGAGCAGGCTTCTGTGAAGCCACCTCCCTCCCTGCAGGACCCGGATCCGCGGCATCTTGGATCCGGGTCTGGAGCAGGCAGGGAGGGAGGTAAGACCCTCGCAGCAACGCGATCACATCGCGTTGCTGCGGGGGGCTCAGGGAAGCCCGCAGGGAGCTCCCTCCCTGCGCGATGCTTCCCTGCACCGCCGGCACATCGCGATCATGTTTGATCGCGGTGTGCCGGGGGTTAATGTGCCGGGAGCGGTCCGTGACTGCTCCTGGCACATAGTGCCGGATGTCAACTGCGATAGGCAGCTGACACCCGGCCGCGATCGGCCGCGCTCCCCCCGTGAGCGCCGCCGATCGCGCTGGACGTACTATCCCGTCCGTGGTCATGGGGGCCCACCCCACCTCGACGGGATAGTACGTCCGATGTCAGGAAGGGGTTAATGAATTAGAACCCATCCCAAAACTTGTTAAAGAGTTGATTGTGACATAGGATGGCTACTTCCAACAGGTGGCGCTATAGAGTTCAAGTCCTCTTTTTCTTTGCAGAGGCAATTTGCATATTAAATAACCCATTCCAAAAGCATTCATTTTACATCAAGTATGCAACGCTTACAGAAAAGTAATCCTTCTTCATCTCCATGTTGGAATTTCCATCACTCCAGTCATAAGCAAGCTCATCCTCTTCCTTCTCATTCAACCAGATGATCTGTGCGGTAGCTCGAGACACAAAATTATGGAGGCTCTCTAAATGGCGGAAACGGGAGCTTGAGGTTTCCTACAGAGAACAGCAGTAAAACCGGACCTTTAGAAGCTGTAAAAGTATACTTCTAATATTTTATGCCATAAATCTCCTTACCCTTAGTTTGCAGTACTGTACTTCAAGCTTGTTTAATGTCTCTCTGTAGCTGCTGCGGAAATTAGGAGACATTTTAACCTAAAATGAAAGATTTGACATTTTAATTTCTTTCTATAACATGGCCACAAAATCTATATGTTTTACAAGGTGGAAACTCTGGTAATTGCAAAGATAACCCTATACATAAAAAATTAATAATGACCTGACTCCCAGTTATTACACAGATGTGCGGCTAGGAATACGTTTCTACAGACCCACCTCATAACTCCTTGCTTCTCGCAAACTGGAGGACAACTCCTCCACACTGGTGTGTACTTGGCGCTGGTTTTCTAGCTGGCTCTCCACACTTGGAAGATCACTGCCCCATTCTGCACGTTCCAATTTTAACTAAAGGGAAAAAAAATAAAGGGGCTTACACAATTGTTAGACACTTTTGCTTTTACATATTCATTGTAATAAGCGAGTAACATAATAAATCCTTTGCTTCATTTTTCAATTAGACTACTACAGTAGATACAGTTGTGGCAAAAGTTAAGACTGACACAAATTTGGATTATCAAAAAATTCCATGCTTTAAGTTTTTATTGTGCCAATTTGCTCTAGATTGTTCTGAACATTGTTCGGCTGAATTGCAAATGTAAAATCAACCATTTATCGGATCATTAAGAATGTCAAAGAGAGATTCAATTGTTGTGAAGAGAGATTCAGGACCCCAAGAAAGTCTAAAGAGGATTCAGCTACGGGACTGGTTCAAAACAAATGTGGAGCTTGCTCTGGAACGGCAGCAGGCAGGGTGTTGTGAATCTGGAGTGAGACAATGATTTTGGAGGCTGGCTTGGTGTCAAGGAGAGCAGCAAAGAAGCCGCTGTGTACTGAGGTAGTCAGGAGAGAAAGCCACAGTCTGAATGATTGTTCGGCCGACAGCTATCCATCTACTGTGTATGGATCCCCTAAGAGAAACACTACACCTACCTAAAGCAGCCACCTATGATATGATGCACGTAGCCAATATAAACTACGCAAACACTTAGCCATTACAAGAAAGTCCAAAAAACATCTACCCACGTCTCTCTTGTTCTGATCAATTCCAGAGGCGTTTTCTTAGGTAAGCTTCCCGCTTGGGTTTAGTGGCCCTTTAATTTTTTTATAGCCCTGATGAAAGTGGAATTATGCTTCACTGGGGAACAGCAGATCACTGTTGCAACTTACTAATACCATATACATTGGGCCTGATCTATTATTAGTTTAGGAAATGAAAGTTGGATTCTTAACAACAAGATCAGTTTTTTTTTTATTCTTACAAGATGATACACAAATCAAACTGAAATAAGAAAACAAAAATTGTTGTGAAAATGCCACCGAGCACTTCACAGTTGTATGCAATTGTATGTTAAAGGGATACACTTTGTAAAATAGGCATTCAAAAATCCTGCTAATGGACTAAGGTCTGAGACAAGCAGTGTCGGAGATGCTTTAAAAATAAAAAATAGCGTTCAGAGTGCCTAAAAAGTAGATTTCAAGATGTCCAGAGTTCATGTATTCCTATGATACCATACACGCATCCTCACAAAATCATCAAATCTGCAGACACTAAATACAGTGGTTAAAATAAGTATTTGATACACTGCCGATTTTGCAAGTTTTTCCACCTACAAAGAATGGAGAGATCTGTAATTTTTAACGTAGGTTCACTTCAACTGTAAAAGACAGAATCTTAAAAACAAATCTAGAAAATCACATTGCATGGTTTGGCATAATTAATTTGCATTTTATTGTAAGAAATAAGTATTTGATACAATAGAAAAATAAAACTTAATATTTGGTGCAGAAACCTTAGTTTGCAATTACAGAGAACAGTTGTTTCCTTTAGTTCTTGACCAAGTTTGCACACACTGCAGCAGGGATTTTGGCCCACTCATCCATAGAGATCTTCTCCAGATCTTTCAGGTTTCGGGGCTGTCGCTGGGTAACACGGATTTTCATCTCCCACAAAAGATTTTATATTGTATTCAAGTCTGGACATTGGCTAGGCCACTCCAGGACTTTGAAATGCTTCTTAGGGTGCCACTCCTTAGGCTGGGTTCACATTGCGTTATGGCAGTCCGTTAGACGTGGTGTAACGCAGTCCGTTAATGCTGCCATTAACCCCCTATTATCGGGCACATCTCCAACGCATACCATAATTGGCATGAGCTAGCGATGAGCCGTCATTCAGTGAAGGAGCCTCGGATGCGGGCTACAGCGTCTGAGGCTCCGTCACCGCTAGCACAGATGAATCATCTGCACTGGCGGTATAGCATAACGCGATGGCGTGTATGCTATAGCGTTAACGCAACAGTCAACGCAAAGCGTTGAATAGGCTGCTTTAACGCAATGTGAACCTGGCCTTAGTTGCCCTGGCTCTGTGTTTCCACGACCCATCTTGAAAGATCTTACTGACAGAAGGAGGTTGTTGGCCAAAATCTTGTGATACATTAGCCCATTAATCTTCCCTTCAATACATGCAGTTGTTATATCCCCTTTGCAGAAAAGCACCCCCAAACTATGACGTTTCTCCCACCATGCTTCAAGGTTGGACGTTGTTCTTGGGGTTGTACTCATACATTTTCTTCAACCAATCGCAGCGAGTGGAGTTGATACAAAAAGTTCTATTTTGGTCTCATTTGACCACATGACCTTCTCAAATGCCTCTTCTGGATCATCCACATAGTCACTGGCGAACTTTAAATGGTTTGGACATGTGCTGGCGTTAGCAGGGAGACCTTGTGTGCCCTGCAGGATTTTAATCTATGACGACGTAGTGTGTTACACAGTAATGTTTGAGACTGTGGTCCCAGCTCTCTTCAGGTCATTGACCAGGTCATCCTGTATAGATCTGGGACAATTCCTGACACCTCTCAGAATCATCCTTACCCCATGAGGCGAGATCTAGCATGGAGCCCCAGACCGAGGAAGATTGACACATCTTGTGTTTCTTCCATTTTCTAATAATGGCGCCAACAGTTGTTGCCTTTCCACCAAGCTGCTTGGCTATTGTCGTGTAGCCCATCCCAGCCTTGTGCAGGTCTACAATTTTGTCCCTGGTGTCCTTAGACATCTCTTTTGTCTTGACCAAGGTGGAGAGGTTGGAGTGTGATTAATCAAGTGTGTGAACATGTGTCTTTTATACAGGAAAAAGGTAGAAACGGGTGCAATTAATGCAGGTAATGAGAGCAGAGTAGGGCTTCTTAAAGAAAACTAACAGGTCTGTGAGAGCCAGAATTCTTGCTGGTTGGTAGGCAATCAAATACTTATTTCATGCAATAAAATGCACTTTATTTAAAAATCATACAATGCGATTATTATTTATTTTTTATTTTTTTTATTCTCTTATGTTGAAGTTTACCTACCATAAAAATTACAGACCTCTCCATTCTTATTAGGCGAGAACTTGAAAATTGGCAGTGTATCAAATTATTATTTATTATTATAGAGCCATTTATTCCAAGGCACTTTACATGTGAGGAAGGATATACAGAAAAACAAGTACAATAATCTTAAACAATACAGGTCACAACTGGCACAGGAGGAGAGAAGACCCTGCTCGCGAGGGCTCACAATCTACAAGGGATTAGTGAGGATACAGTAGGCGAGGGTAGAGCTGGTCGTGCAGCGGTTTGGTCGATCGGTGGTTACAAGATTTTTGGTTACTCACCTCAAAATCTGTTTATCGCTTCATTGGGGGACACAGGAAGCCATGGGGTGTATGCTGCTGCCACTAGGAGGCTGACACTATGCACAAAAAAAGTTAGCTCCTCCTCTGCAGTGTACACCCCACCGACCGGAACTAGGATAATCAGTTAGTGAGAAAGCAGTAGGAGAAGCAACATGACAAAGAGAAACAAAACAGACTCAAACTGTAACAACGTAATACAGTAACCACAGCTGCAAAACATGGGAGGGTGCTGTGTCCCCCAATGAAGGATACGAGAAACAGATTTTACGGAGAGTAACAAAAAATCCTGTTTTCTCTATCACTTCATTGGGGGGGGGGGAATACAGGAAACCATGGGACGTCCCAAAGCAGTCCATGGAGAGGGAACGGCAGAAACTCCATTCAGGTCAGAGAACTAACCATTGCTGCCTACAAAATCCTTCTACCTAGGCTGGCATCCGCCGAATCATAGGTTTGGACCCTGTAAAATTCGGCTAATATGTGGATGGAGGATCAGGTTGCCTAATTGTAGAGATGCAGGGCGGGGGCCCTATGGTATACCGCCCAGGAGGCGCCCTCTGCCCAGGTAGAGTGTGCCTTAAACCCATGAGAAGCCGCTCTGTTCTGACCCGGTATGCCTCGAAAATGATCGTCTGGATCAAGCAAGCAATTGCTGTCCTAGAGGCCGAAAGGCTTCTGCACACTCCCCTCAGGAATAACAAAGAGTCTCTCTTCCGAAAGGGGAGAGGTCATAGCCAAATAGACGCGCATCGCCTTGACTAGGACTAAACTGATCAGAAAAACTATAGACAAAAAAAGGGGGACACCAACTTGGGAAGGAGAGAAGGTATAGGTTGACAGGAAAAAAAAAAGCCAATTCTGAGACACTCTTAAAGGAGGTGATGGCCCCAAGAAACACCACCTTCCAAGACAGAGAGACTTCTCGAAGTGGTTCAAGTGAGAACTTCTAAAGGGTCTCCAGGACTAAACTGAGGTCCCAGGGGTCCACGGTAGGTGGGCACGGCGTGCGCCACTCCCTGGAAAAAAGTTCTGACATGAAAAACTGGAGGAAAAATCCGTCTGCAAAAAAAAAAAAAGGATGGGAAGCACTGACACCTAGTCCTTTAGCGACCAAGAACTCTGGTGGCAGAGTGGCCCTTCAGACAGAAGATCCGTTCTGTCTGAGAGCCTCCAGTAAATGTCCACAAGAAGGGCAACAAACAGAAGTGGTCCTGCCAGACATAGAGATAGGTGTCCATGGAGAACATTAACTCCTGCGATTCCATGGAAGCAGTTACGGAACGAAGAGACTCCATTGTGAAATAACACAGATGGACCCTTTTGTTCAGTAATTTTAGATCCAAGATGGGTCATGCGGAGGAAAATCTGCCAGGACTGGTCCTGGAGGATCTACCCTGCGCATTACGGGAGCACCCAGATTGGGAGGATTTAAATGAAACCCTTTTCCGAGTCTGTGGCCTCTCTTGGTGGGAGAAAACCTTCGAGAAACGATGAGAGGGCCGAAAGGACCGAAACTCATGCTTTAAAGGAGGACGGCGAGGTTTGGCTTGAGGAAGGAGAGAGCTCGTCACTCCAGTGGCCTTCGTAATAATTTGGTCCAGCTTGGAGCCAAAAAGACAGGAACCCGGGAAAAGCAAGTTGGTAAGGGACTTTTTTTTTTTTTTTTTAAGATAAGTCCGCCTGCCACACCTTAAGCCAAATGGTCCTTCGGATGGCCACTATATTTCCGGAAGACTGAGCAGCACATGAAGCAGGGTCCAGGCAGGCAGATACCATGTACTTCCATGCGTGACAAATTTGGTCTGCGAGGTCATCCAATTCCTTCGTCGGGCTCCAGAAAGAATGCCCTGACGGAGCTGTGAGCAGGTGATGGCAAAGACAGGACCCAATGTAGAAGTGGCCGCTTCAATGCTGACCTTGTAAAGGACTCTATGAGCCTGTCACTGGTGTCCTTGAGGGATGCTCCATCCGCAAGAGGAAGGACCAAGCTGGTGGACAGTCTGGAAACTGGAGGGTCCACAATCGGAGCAGTCCAGCTCGCAAAGAGCTCAGGGGCAAAGGGATATAGGATGCCGAGGCGCTTCCCTCTTTGGAAGCATCTGGTCGGGTTGTCCTATTCCATGGAAAGTACCTCCTTTAATTCCCTTAGGAGCTAGTCTCGACCGTCTAAACGAAACCACCTGCACTGCGGTTTCCGTAGCGGTGTCCTTAATGTTAAAGGTCTGGTTGATAGTAACAATGAGTCTCTAAACCATGTCGCTCATATCAGAGGCCCAGTCAGAAACCAGGTCCGAGTAATCCTTGGACAGTGCATCCAAAACAGTCTTGGCTGATTCCAGAGAGGAGGATCGGGAAGGAGTTGTCCGCAGAGAGAGGCCAGCAGGAGAGAGGAAGATCTAAAAGGACGCCCCTGCCTCGATCCCTTAATGCCCCTGTTGGTAGGCACAAACGGTGATTCCTGCGATCTGCTGGCGACTGCGGAGGGAAGGACAGGTAGTCTGTCAATAATGGAAGCCAGGGTCTGGGAAACCTTGATGAGGTCCGTCACAGACTGTGACAGAGAGGAGGCCCACACTGGGGTAGAAGGACCACTCTCACTAGGAGCAGTAGGGGACCCCTGGGTAGCAGGTGCGGGGGCTGCTGAAGTCTTTACAGAGGGGAGAGGACCGACCTGAGGGGAGTTTGCAGTTACATGAAGAGCAGACAAAGTGCCTGACAAGAGTAGAAGAAGGGGTAGGAGGCCAAGAGCGCTCTCCTTTAAGAGTAGGCATGATAGACAGCAGACCCACTAACTAATGCCAGAAGGTTAGGGGACAGAAAGCTGTATGCTGAGCTGAGTGTCAGTCTGCAGAACAGAGCTGCTCACAGTAAGATGCAGGTCCTGAAGTCTGCTTCCAGGCTGAAGAACAATAATCTGCAGGTCCCAAAGACTGCTTCCAGGCTGCAGAAGAGAACCAGGAAATACGCAGGGCGATAGCAAGAGGAGATGCCGAGTTCCCTGCAGAGGAGCCACCTTCCCGGTCCAGATGCAGCAAATGGTGATCGCAGGGAGGAAAAGGAGGGCCCACAGAGAGGAAAAGTGCATGCAGAATACACGACACTGAAAAGAAAGAAGGGGGCGTGACTCGAAAGGGCCCGCTCGATGAGATTGAGCGGGGGTAGAGCTAACCGCCAGAGCTAAAAGGAGGGGGCGTGACAGGCAGGAAAAAGCTCGCTGAAGAATTTCGGAAGAGGGGGCAGAGATGACCGCCAGAGATAGAAGAGAAGTGGGGGGAGTGATGGGAGGGGAAAAAGACCGCCGAAGATGTTTGGAAGAGGGGGCGAAGCTAACCACCAAGAATAATGAGCGCTCGCTGAAGCCGGGGCCTAGATTTACAAAAGGCGGCCGCAGAGACAGAGGACGGAGGCGAGGAGGCCCAAAAATTACCTGTAAGGTAACCCTGCGCCCCCAATGTAGCTACAAATAAGAGGGAAAATGGCCCCATATAGAACACAAAGGGTCTATACCCAGAATAAAGTCCTAGGGATAACGCCCTGTGCCTATACCTAATTTAAGAACCCTATTTAGGGGGGCAGAAATATCTCATCCTTCCGTCCATTCTCTATCTTCAACCCGATCTTCATTTCCTCTACATCTTTATTTTCTTCTTTATCTTTCTCTTTACCGGAGTCTTCTCCTTTGTCACCTCTGGACCGGAAACCTGATGGAAAGAAGGAGATGTACCTTTCCATCCTGAAAAAGAGACCTTACCTAGACGCCCGAGACTCTTGTGGGACGTCCGTGCCTCCTGAAACCGACAGGCTCTGGTGGGCGAGTGGTAGGAGACGGGGGCCAGGACCAGTGAACGGAACACCTAAATACTCTTCATGTGTTAGGGGTTGGGGGGTCCTACTGGCTAGACATATGATACAGCGTGGCAGTACACGCCATACTCAGTTTCTACGTGGGAGTACAGTGTGACTGTTCACACTGTATCCCTCCAGAGGTAAGAAAATTCATCTGAAAAAGAAAAAAGACGTTACAGGAAAACGACGCAAACCGAGGCAGATATGGGTCTAATGAAAGACCCGTGTCCACCCCCTACGGACACTAAGATAAACTGATTATCCTAGTGCCAGTCGGTGGGGTGTACACTGCGGAGGAGGAGCTAACTTTTTGTGCATAGTGTCAGCCTCCTAGTGGCAGCAGCACACACCCATGGTTTCCCGTACCCCCCAATGAAGCGATAGAGAAACTTATTATCCCCACTGTATGTCTGCTTCCAAATGAAACAACCTCAAATTGCTTCCATGTGCACAAACCTTATAATGTGTCTTAGACAATTGTTGTATTCTTGCAATGGAGTAGAAAACCAAGATCACAATAGCTTGGCAATATTAAATGGCTTGTCCACTATTTTTAAACTAGAACCCATGTGTCTTAACTGCCTCAATCTGGCAATGCATGCATAGAGGCAGAGCAGGTCATGAAAGTATACTAGAAAAAGGCTAGGATGGAGCAATGAAGACACATGGTTGCTGGTCGAAAAGTAGTGGACAACCCCTTTAATCAAGCAATGTTAAATAAACATCAATCATATACCATGGGATATAGCGTCATTCACTTGAATGAATGTTTGTATGATAAGTACCTGCATTTCTTCCACCCAGGCAAGGAGCTCATAAACAAATCTGAGGCTACCTTCATCTTCTGAGGAGGATAAAGCAAGCAGCTCTGACCGACTCATTGGTTTCCGAAACCAAGTCGTGGAAGAAGTAGCAGATGTGTGAAAGCCTTGTTGGGGAGTTGTGTTAAGAGACACTGAGGTTTGTAGGCCTGCGCCGATGAAGTTCCCTTTTCTGTACAAGTTGGAATATTCCAGTCTCAGTGTTAGAAGCTCATCCTGAATCCGTAGAACTCTAAACAGTTAAATAAAAAAAAGAGCATATATAACAGAACCCGCATACATATAAACTGTCAGATTCCTATATGGCATGCTCCATCTTTTCTGCTGCAATCAATTACCTTCATATGTCACATGCTTAGTGAGAGGAAGTCCACCTGTGTGCAATGTAAGTGTCACATGGTCTTTCAGTATATACACACACCTTTTCTGAAAGGCCTCAGAGGCTGCAACATCATTAAGCAAGAGGAACCACTAACCAAACAACATCATGAAAACCAAGGAGATCTCCAAAAAAGTTAGGGACAAAGTTGTTGACAAGTACAAGTCAGGGTTGGGTTATAAACAAAATATCCCAATTTCTGATGATGTTCCGAATCACCATCAAATCCATTATCATCAAATGGAAAGAATATGGTACCACAACAAACCTGCCGAGAGGGACGCCCACCAAAACTCTCAGCCAAGGCAAGGAGGTCATTAATCAGAGAGGCAGGACAAAGACCAAACGTAACCCTGAAGGAGCTGTAGAATTCCCCACCAGAGAATGGTGTATCTGTTCATACGACCACTATAAGCTGTATACTTAAAAGATGGGGCAGTAAAAAGCTTTTACTTACACACAAAAGTTGTAAGGCTCGTTTGCAGTTTGCCAAAAGACATGTGGGAGACTCTCCAAATGTATGTGCTTTGGTCAAAGGAGACCAAAATTGAACTTTTTGGCAACCAAGATAAACGCTATGTCTGACACCAAACACAGCGTCACCCCCAAGAGCACCATCCCCACAGTGGAACATGGTGGTGGCAGCCTCACGCTATGGTGTTTTCAGCAGCAGGAACAGGGAAAATGGTGTGAGTCGAAGGGAAGATGGATGATGTGAAATACAAGGATATCCTTGAGCAAAACCTACTTCAATCTGTCAGTGATTTGGGACTGGAACGGAGATTCACCTTCCAACAAGACAATGACTCCAAGCATTCTGCTAAAGCAAAACGCAAGTGGTTTAAAAGGGGTATTCCCATCTCCAAGATCCTATCCCAATATGTAGTAGGTGTAGTATTAGTCAATTCCTTCAGTTACAAATTGAATACAGTTCAGATACGCTATGTCACTTACCTCATGTAGGGCATTGCAGTAACCATGGGTTCGTCCACTCATATAGTGACAGTCAGTTAGGTAGACAGCACTTTGTAGTCGTAACCACGGATACCTAAGCTACTGCAATGCCCTACATGAGGTAAGCAATATAGCAAATCTGAAGAACCAGACTAAGTTTCTAGTTGGAGATATTTGCTAATATTATACCTACTACATATTGGGTTAGGATACTGGAGATGGGAATACCCCTTTAAGGGGAAACATGTAAATGTTTTGGAGTGGCCTTGTCAAAGCCCAGACCTTAATCCAATTGAAAATCAGACTTGGATATTTCTGTCTCCAGAGGAAATCATCCAACTTAAAGGAGCTGGAGCAGTTCTTCCTTGAGGAATGGCCAAAATCCCAGTGGCCAGATGTGAAAAGCTCAGAGACTACTTCAAAGCCACTTGCAGTTGTAATTGCTGAAAAATGAGACTCTAGACAGTACAAACTTTAGGGGGGTGAATAGTTATGCACACTGAAGTTTTCATTTATTTTCTCCTCTTTTGTCGTTTGCTTCACAGTTGTAGACATGTTCTTTACATGAACTATAGAAAACTCTCAAAAAAAAAAAAAAACACAGCAAGATTCCAGGTTGTAAGGTAGCAAAAAATTAAAAATGCCAAGGGGGGTAAATACTTTCGCAAGCCACTGTACATACACACACAAATATATATTTAAAAGCTCTACTTTACCTGAAGGCAAGCTCATCCACCTGGAAATACTTTTCATCTCGCAGAATCTGAACGTCTGCCTGAAGTTGACGGAGAACACTTTCACTTTCCTGAAGGAATTGCAACACTTCAATTTCTTGTTGAGTGCTTTGTCCACATTCGACATTAGAGGCATCCTAATAGACACACAGAAAAATCAATAAAAATATGTCAAAGATTGTTGCAGAGAAATTGCTAGGTTTTTAATGTCTTATGAAAGGCAATGGAATTTATGCTGTTCTTATAACTATACCCATCAATCTATGTACAATGCGTCAGTGTGCACAACACTTAAATCAGACATCAAAAGCTGATCAATTACAACATAATTTATCATGGCTAACCCTAATCCCCATGATTTACATTTTACAAGAGACCATTCAGTAAATGCCATCAGTTTATGTGTGTATACGGTACATATATACACTGCCACGGCGTACAGGTAGTGTAGCTTCGACTCTCACTTACAGACTGTAGTGTATTCCTCGCTAGTGTCAGTTTCTCTTCGCAACTCAAACAGCCATTCTGAATCCTGTTTGCAATTTGTAACAGCAGTTCAAGCCTTTTAAGCAAGAAAAAGAAGGTAATGTAACGCCAAAGGCAGAAGAAGAAAAAAATCCAGAAAGAGCATAAATGCACAAACCTCTCCACAGCTGGTCGGAGAACCTTCTCTCTCTCTATCATGGATAGTATTAGCTTCCCCCACTGTTCCTCCACATCGTTAGGATGAAAGGATGTGGGAAGTTTGATACGACCAAACTCAATCCAGGTCTTTTATAGAAAAGGCAAAAATTAAAAATGC
Source organism: Ranitomeya variabilis (assembly GCF_051348905.1). NCBI lineage: Eukaryota > Metazoa > Chordata > Amphibia > Anura > Dendrobatidae > Ranitomeya > Ranitomeya variabilis. The sequence goes on from NC_135234.1 coordinate 373,260,062, forward strand.
CATCAAATAATGCAAAATAATTTCAACATTAAAAGGCTTTTTTCATATTGTATCTTTAGGAGAGCATCAGCCCCCCTACCTCCAAGCCTCCTGGATGCCGAAAGCTGTTGCTCCTGAACAATGACAATTCAGGCCAGTGGCCTGCTCACACCTCTTGTCCGAAAGTAAGCCCTTTCCCATGCTAATAGCAAAAGCAGCTTTGCATATGCACCATGGGAAAAATGCAGGTGAACTGAAGCTTTACAGATCCACTAATCCGGCTAGCTTCACAACGGCACAGGCAGGCTCAAAAGCATAGAGCCTGCTAGTGCTGCAAGCTCTCTAACTAGCTCGTTGGCTACTGCGAGCCAACATGGGCAACAAGCTGTTCACTATACAACAACAACATGGGCGACAAGCTGTACACTATACAACAACATGGGCGACAAGCTGTATACTATACAACAACATGGGCGACAAGCTGTTCACTATACAACAACAACATGGGCGACAAGCTGTACACTATACAACAACATGGGCAACAAGCTGTTCACTATACAACAACAACATGGGCGACAAGCTGTACACTATACAACAACATGGGCGACAAGCTGTACACTATACACAACATGGGCGACAAGCTGTTCACTATACAACAACATGGGCGACAAGCTGTACACTATACAACAACATGGGCGACAAGCTGCACACTATACAACAACAACAACATGGGCGACAAGCTGTACACTATACAACAACAACATGGGCGACAAGCTGTACACTATACAACAACAACACGGGCGACAAGCTGTACACTATACAACAACAACACGGGCGCCAAGCTGTACACTATACAACAACAACATGGGCGACAAGCTGTACACTATACAACAACATGGGCGACAAGCTGTACACTATACAACAACATGGGCGACAAGCTGTACACTATACAACAACATGGGCGACAAGCTGTACACTACACAACAACAACATGGGCGACAAGCTGTACACTATATAACAACAACATGGGCAACAAGCTGTACACTATACAACAACAACACGGGTGAGAAGCTATACACTATACAACAACATGGGCAACAAGCTGTACACTATATAACAACAACATGGGCAACAAGCTGTACACGATACAACAACATGGGCAACAAGCTGTACACTATACAACATGGGCAACAAGCTGTACACGATACAACAACAACACGGGCGACAAGCTGCACACTATACAACAACATGGGCGACAAGCTGTACACTACACAACAACAACATGGGCAACAAGCTGTACACTATACAACAACGTAGGCAACAAGCTGTACACTATACAACAACAACAACATGGGCGACAAGCTGTACACTATACAACATGGGCGACAAGCTGTACACTATATAACAACAACAACAACATGGGCAACAAGCTGTACACTATACAACAATGTAGGCAACAAGCTGTACACGATACAACATGGGTGACAAGCTTTAGATTTTTAATGAGAGGTAAATTGCAAAGTTGCCAGTTTCATTTCACCCATTTAAGAACCTGAGATAACCCCTTTAAAGAATCTTTTTTTATGTTTTAGAAAATCCAATACAAGGTTCTGAAAGGGAAAGATATCAAGGTCTTCCCAGGATCTCATACAACCCAGATATTATGAAGAACATGTCTCTACAATCTGTCCAATTTATATGGGGACTTTATCCTTCCTTTTTCTAACACAGAGCAATACATGGAAGGTCACAAGGACACACAGATCTAGTCATATGTCAATATATGGTTAGATTAAGTGAAAGTGGCAGGGATATTGTCTTTTGTACCCCTCAAAAAAGGCTGGTTGTGCAAAAAAATAAAACAAAGAGGGGAATTTATTGATCTAAGATCATCAGAAATTAAACAAGAAGAGAAATGCAAGAGAAAAGATAAAAATCTTCCACAGTGCTAAAAGCCTAAAAATTAACCAAATTGTACCTGCAACATCTGATATAATTTTTGGATCTGTGCCTTTTCCTGTTCTTTTGCTGGAATTTCAGTTTCTTTCACATGTACATACTGATTATAAAGTGCCTAGAAGTAAAAACACACATAATAATGTATCCACTAAGCATTATAACAAAGAGTTCTATTTTCGGCAGTATATTACTGTACCTTTAACTCCACAGGATTCTGAGGAAATGATTTGTCAGACATCAGAAGTACATGCTGACGGATCCACTGTGTAAGTGACATTACTCTTTCCTGGTACTCCAGCCAACAGGAGTCTACTTCCTGTACAAAGAACCCAGACAAGATGTGAGCCATAGGGTATAAAACCCACAACATTGTAGGGACCAACATGGGCAACACTTACGGTGGCACTGATCCCTTCTCCTCCTTCTGGGACTTTGGGGAAGGCATCATATATAGAAGACACATATGTGATCACAGACTTTTCATCAGGAGAATCCACATCCACATCTGAGGTTAAACATATAGCACGTGACACAGAAACCATGTAAATTAATATACGTATTATCTTAAAGCATATTAGTTGGTTGTACAAACCTTCAGCGTCTAATAATCTGGTTACCCCCAGACTCTCCGCTATCTCAAATGCCTGTTCTAGATTTTCCCGGTTACTCTGGATTTCCACTTTCTGCATGTCTACCAGGTCAGGTCTGGAAATAAAACAGGCAATGGGTACAGTCCAATCTCTGTCTTCTTACCCAGCATTTTATAGTATGGTTCTCCATAAATCACTGACCTGTAGCGGTGAATAAGGGCATTAAACATCTTGCCATCACTCCAACAAGACGTAAAGTTGGTGCACTTCACCCCAACATATCCTGCTGTCACCTTCTGCGTCCATAGGAGCAGCTTCTCCTTGGCAGACATATCTCCAGATTCTCCACTGACATAAATATCGGAGATCTGTAGAAAGAAATAGATCATAAACCTCTCTGCCTCACGCTGCATTAATCAAAGGGAAGTGTGACTTTTCACAGTAGCTGCATGCTCTGAATATCTGTACATCAACAACGAGCAGTTTACTAATCCTTGCAATGCCTTGACAATTATCTTTTTAATCTACAAATCAGTAATTGATCTGGATAAAGCAGTATCAAACCTTTTCCTACTTATGGGACACCTACTATCAAGAAAAGGCAAAATATGCTATACAAGACATAAGCATCACAACAGAAATGAGACCAGATTCTGAAATCCCACCTGCTCCAGCTGAGATAAGGGCTCGCTGCCATACCCCGAGGAAGAGCGCTCAGGACCCCAGGACAGGGTGACAGGAACACCCCTTTCTGTTTTATCCTTTGCCAGAGAGGACAATCCAAGGTTACTTTCTTCACCAGAGCTAGTCCTATAGCTAACAGACTTGTCCAGGTCATCATCCTTGATATGCAGAAGAACAGCTCGGCTATTCCCACCCCTGTCAAAAGCCACCATAGTACTGGAAGATCGCTGCTTCTTTTCTGCTGGGTTGTCCACTATACGAGCTATGACTGTAGTCCCTAATGGTGGGGATTCTGGAGTAGATAACGGATTCACCAGCTGAGCTCTATGCACCATGCCATGAAATGTCTCCCTGACCTGGAGCACTCTCCCTTCTTCTTGAAGAATGCTGCCGGTGCTTGCAGGATCTTCAGTAGAGGCACATATATTATTTGATACATCCTTTGCTTCCTCTCTTTCTTCGTTCTTTTGATCCATTTGTTCAGTTTCCTGCTTAGCTCCTTCATCTTTTTTCTTTCTCCTAAACCGTCTCTTTTTCTTTCCAGACTGAGGCTCCTTCTCCTTCCCCGGTCTCTTCTCCTTGGGCTTCCGCACACAGCTGACAGAATTCCCCATGTCTCCAGTGCATTTATACGGCACATACAATACGTGCATTCAGAAAAGAAAAGGATCCACTCCTCGGAGCACCACCTTCTGCTTGCAATATAGCCATGTCACTAGGGAAGGAGCACACATCGTCCCTCTCATCCCGCAATTGCTGCCTGCTTCAGACAGACATCTTACAGACTGAGACATCTCCCTGCATCTCTCTGCAGTGTTCAGATCACAGGCACCTTACACCAAGGCCGGCACTGATTGGATGGAGCGATCTCTGTATTAGTGAGGTGGCTTATCCCCACCCCGTACGAGGAGAGAGGGGGAAGAGTGCTGGGAAGGGAGGGGGAGGAAGAGCCATGCAATAAAAAGCCAGAGAAGCCAAGTGATGCTTATACAAAGGATCCACAATGCCCTATCTATAAATTAACTTCAGAAGGACCAGTAGTAATTTATAATAGGTATATCTGCAGGGCGTTTCAGCCTTTAAACCACATCCTTACAAGAGTTATTCATCAAACACAAATATATGGTTCTCCTTGCGTTCTACTAACATTTCTTTTCTGGCCATAATTAAGAACCAGGACCACTATCTTCTGCACTAAATAATATACTCAACCACTGTGGGGTGTAGAAGACTGCAGAACAGTCTATAGGTACCGCTCAATACAGAAAACGATATATGTCTAGTACGCATACATTAAGTCTTATACTTCATGTTAATCAGCACATCGCATTTTATTGTGCAAGGAGGCAAAAATATGATCTCCAAAAACGACCGGTCACTGGGGAAAAAAGCCCAGTTTTTTATCTTATTTTATTTTATTACCACCATACGGTTCCAGAGATGAAAGTCTTTTTATTAACTGCTCATTTTATGGTCTTTGCCAAAAAGGCGTGGTTTACAGGATTTTCTGGGGACATGTCTAAAGGCTGGTTAGCATTAATTCCCGTGAACAATGCCGCTTTGGTAAAGACCATGAAAATTAGCACTAAATAAAGACCCATACCTCCAATTCTACAGCGCAAAAGAAAAAACCTTTGGGGATGAGTGGGAATAAATTAACAGCAAAAGCTGGCCACTTTTGATCTGATAATGGGTCTTCTTTAAAGGGGATATCTGGGACTTTACAAAGAAAAAAACAAAAATGTACCTAAGCACTAACAGGCAGGTAATTGCAACTTACCTGCCTGTTGAGCAAGGCGCCGTTCTTCTCCAACAAAGATGGGTCACAGACAGCTCCTGCCAGGGATTCAGAAGCCTCTGCTGACGTCACATCTACAGACTGGAGGCTTTTTTTCCACTCCGTCGATGGGGGGAAACTTCCGAGGTCATTCTGATTGACAGCAGGATCCCCACTGCCTAAATGGGGGAGTCGCCTGTCAATCATAATGACCTCAGAAATCCCACCCCGTCGACAGAGCAGAGCAGAAAGCACAGGCAGCTGAATCCCTGGCACGAGCGGCCTGTGCACAACAGATAGGTAAGTTGCAATTACGGTACCTGTCTGGTAGTGTTTAGACACATTTTCTTTTTGCCAAGTCCTGAATATCCCCTCTAAGAAGGTATCCAATAGTGACTTGGGCTGTATGGTAGTACCCGTAAATAACAGGGTCAGGAGTGGCGCTATTCAGGGCAGAACTTCAATTATTGCGCTATTAGCAATATGCCATTAATCAAAACATACAGAAAAAAATTCAATGGGAATTCCTATCACAAAATACTATGAAATCACTTTGTGATCAGTGCGGGTCTGACTGCTGAGAACTGTGAAGATGCTACAGTGCCATACCAGCACTTTAGCCCAATGATTCTCAGTATTGGTGGGGACCTAGGCGGTACACCATACACTTTTCTATTGGGAATATCTATTTAAGTTTCTGTTTCATATCACCACTGGCTCCAGGAGTACTAGAAGGCAGTAGATTCCGAATACTTTGCCTATTGCTACAGGATATGCAAGACGGAGAAACCGACAATACAGTAAGTATCCATTTCTCAAAAAGACTTTTCCTCAAATGTGCCTCAAATTGGAAAGAGAAATCTAAAATCAGGAAAATAAATTCTTGTGCCAACTAAACATTGCAAGAGGTCTACTAAGCTAAATGGACCCATATTCTGGCAGGAATAAAGAAGAAAAATATAAAAGTGGAGTGAATAATGTGTGCCTATATTTCTTCACAGTGTTGTGGGAGGGGCAGGCACTCATCACTTTCTAAACATTTTATGTATATTGTACCAATATTTGGACATTAATTTGTTGCCACTTCTAAGAGCGTAATTACACGTATGTCAAATTTAACATATTTTTAAACAAAAATTCAAGGTACAAATCAAAAACTTAAAATTTGATTTTTTTTTTGCTGATGTGTCACTGGAAACACAAAGACTAGCACTGGTGTGAGTCAAAGGGGTAATCTGCTGCTTTTTTTGTGTGGCATTTACACACACATTTTTCCCCCACTGCATGTAAATAGGGTCTAAGTGTCCTTTACCCCACTCGACTTAATCATGGACACAGCCACTTCGGTTAGGTTTAAGACCTTATGGAAACTCAACATACTCAATTATTTTTGCAACTTACATTTGCCAATGTGATACACATTATACGGTTGGCCCATCATGTCGAAATTAGAGGGCTCGGGAGAAATTGTGCTATGGTGATCAGTAGTGAATGGTAATGGTATACGGCTATGAGCACTAATACAAGCGGCACTATTCTGCGGGAAGCGAATATCACTGGCTCTATTGTAAGGGCGGCATTATTTCTGCAACAGTATGAGCACTGTTGGGATTATCGTACAGACTCAGCAATGGCTAGCATTACATTTGCACATCACTATGTCTGATACCATTGTATAGCCATAAAAAAGGAATGATTTTAAGGTATTTAAAAATCCCTAATTCCTATATAGGGCACAGCTCTCATGTTGTAACGGTAGAAGAAATAAAAGAAAACCTACTAACAGGCTTTAAAACAAACTCCGTCACCAGAAGTGGAGCGCTAAGTAAAATCAAAGGTTTATTACAAAATTCACATAGCTAGCGCTAGCACGTGTTAGACACTTAGAAATCTCCAAACAGAAGTGTGAATGTAGCTCAATTTATTCGTGAAATGTGAATTGTAAATCTTCAATATCAGTACTAAAAAGTAACAGTAACAAAGAGCATAGGATGAATAAAGTGCAAAAAAACAAATATTGATTTCCACATTTTTATATTAATACAGTGTCCAGCCTACCATCTAATAATATATACGTACAGTAGGGTGGTGTCCAGCTCATTTACCCAGAGGAAGACGGGTCAGGCATCTTGAATTTTAAAATGCCCATATTCTTACTCTCCATTCCCAGCGGAGAATACGGTCAAGTGTGCACTTGTATGGGGCAAGATGTATTTTACATGCTATTAGCACAATGGGAAACACTAGATCTCCGGATTAGTGGGATTCCGGTCTCTTTCTCTTATGCTGGTTTATTGATACATCATACAAAATATCCAAGACTTCTTTTTACCTGAAAATGCAGGATTATTGTCCATATCAATCCAAGGGTCAATTTTGGGTTACCATCGGTGATGTCATCATTCCGGATATTAACCAATTTCACCTAAACATAAATCAGAAATGCTTAGTACATATTACCCATCCATCTGACGGAAACCTGACAAAGCTGAGCATTTCATCTGGTTATCTTCTGTACTACCACGGAGGGTTCCTTCTCTGGTGAGCGTCGTAGCACGTTATTACACAACGCACACCCCACACAGAAGCTAAGTATAGCCCTTTTTAAGACCCCACTCCCGAGGAACCTTTGTTAAGGGGAAACGCATTGAGTTGAATGTAGTGATCCTGAACAAGTCATTTTATCTCCTGTCTATAAGACTATATTAGTTGAGCGTTTCATGCACAGTTGTCCTATTTCAACACATTTTATCTTCTGGGATACCTTCTCTAATAATTATAAGTAATCTTTGTAGGTGTCTCATTGTATCTTGCCATTATTCAATGGGTATATTGGTCCCAAGTGTTACTAGGATGTTCTAGGGCAGAGGTGTCAAACTGCATTCCTCGAGGGCCGCCAACAGGTCATGTTTTCAGGATTTCCTTGTATTGCACAGGTGATAATTTAATCACCTGCACAGAATGATTCCAGCACCTTGTGGAATGCTAAGGAAATCCTGAAAACATGACCTGTTGGAGGCCCTCGAGGAATGCAGTTTGACACCCCTGTTCTAGGGCACACCACGGCCAGCTGACGGGAAAAGGGGGCACCAATTGCACTTACTAGGCTGCCATCCTCCGTGGCAAGGTTGGGATAAAAAAAAGGGTGCATTAGGGGATTCAAATTCCATATAGTTGGGCATTTTTGGAGAATTATCTTCATTAGCATTATATCGCTCTTAAGTTATCTAGATCACTAACTATGTTTTTAATAATTCTCTACTAAAGTATATTTTTATAAAGCAGGTATATATTTCTGTGAGCCACCTATCTTCTTTACCTGACGTTGTTTGAGGAAGTCCAAAGCAATCTGCACATTTTGCAGCCGGTGGAAACGCATTCGGCCCTTCTCCCTGGGCTGTAAAGGCAAATAGAAAGTTATAATGAAAGCTAAACTAGTAGGTGGAAGTAACGTTGTTCAAGAAAAGCAGAAAATGCTGTAGAGTTTGTTAGAAGGAATCATTAGTTGGTGCAAATGCAAGGATAATGGTAACACTGGAACAGAACACATTGAAGAACATAGAAATGATATGAAGGTAAGGAATCTTGAGACTGAATGGATGGAAAGAAAACTAGAGGACACTGCAAGGGTTTCTCAGACAGGTTAGAAATGAAAAAAACAAGAATATGGGTGTTCATTAGATGATTGTGATTGAAAAATGGTGCGTCGTTATAGAAAACCAAAAACCACACACTTTGCGCCTCCTCCGGTACACTAATACTTTGTAGTGACTGACTGAAGGAGCATTGTGAACTAAACTGCCATTCTAGCCATAGTTATTAGGTTTCCCTCATGCTCATGCTATAAGAAAACCACAGCACACATCCACCTCCCATCATCCCGTGTTGTGCTGGTGACCAGATCACCCAGTGCTGGATTTCTTCCTCACACTGGATTATCTGACAAAATGACTGCCCTAGTGACATACAGCATCATCAGGGTCGTCTTCAGACTCCTCCCTCATCAACAGGCGGTGGGATGGGATGCGTCGCAGGCTCCGTGGAGCCTCAGGGTCCTTGTTCTGATGGACATGGCAATGACATTGTGAGGATAAGGGAGCATTTGATGGTGGAACATACAGAGGCAGTAAATAATAGATACTTACAAGTCTGACACCGGACAGGACTTCCAGAAGGGAGATAAGATTGTGGCCATCCCGCAGATCCTCATAAAGATCATTGATGTGTTTACGAACCTGTTTGGGAGGAAAACAATAAGAACAAAAAAATATAAATGATAACAATGATAACAAAAGCTCATTATTTTATTTTGTTATAAAAGTCAGGAGTAAGGCCCCTTTCACACATCAGTTTTTTGTCATCAGTCGCAATCCATCAAATTTAAAAAAAAAAAAAAAAAAATGGATCCGGCTAGTGATGCCGCCGGATCCGGTTTTTTTCTCATAGACTTGTATTAGCGACGAATGGCCTCGCGTTTCATCCATTGAAAATTGTTTGTCCAGCGGCCGGAGACAACGAACAAAGTAACGTTTTTTGTCTCCATCGAAAAAAATGGACAGCGACGGATCCTTTGCAGTCCGTCGTTTGCTAGAATGGAAGCCTATGGCGCCGGATAGGAAAAAAATGGCCCAGTCCTGAACTAACGTGTTAGGGTATGCACACACGGTCAGTAATCCGCAGCTCTTTGGACGCGCACATGTCCGCTGCATCCAAAGTGCTGCCGGCTTTTGAATGCAGGTGAATCCGCATGTGTCCATTGAACTGTGTGGTATCACCGCGCCCAATACATTGGACGGGTGAAGTTTATCTTGTGGATGCTCGCGTCTCTGCAAGATAAATTGACATGGTGCAGTATGGAAAAATGCGCCGCTTGTCCGTCTCCGCAGGTGATCCACGGGTGCCGATGCACGCATAGTGGGTATGGGATTTCTTGAAATTCACTATGCTGTAACATCTGGCGGCTGCGTGTTGGACGCTGTGGATTTACGCAGCGTCCAACCCACAGTGTTACTGACCGTGGGAACATACTCCTCAGTGTGTGTGTTAAGGAAAACAACTAGTCAATTGCCCAGGGCCTCCATCCCCAAAAAGGACACTATGCCTTTATAAACCATAAACTGCACCGATAATATCAGTATTGCATTACAAGTGCAATTTCCATGGTAAAAAATTGCAAAAGGACTTTTGGTGACATCGTAGTGCAGTGATAAAAGATCCTTCAGGTTGCTAGTGAGTGGAGGAAGTAGTAGGTGGAGAGAGGCTGGTGTGTCTGGAGACAATAAAAAGCTTTTAAAGAGGTTACCCCTTAAAAACTTGCTTCAATTGCTAGAACAAGTGTCACAGGCCCAAAAGTGCTTCTTGGTGGTAATGCTTGCACAGTACAGTTCCACATCTACAAGGTTGATGGAAACAGTCAACCGTTGAACGGGACTATTTTCCTCAGCACCATAGACAATGAACTGTCTATGTACAAATTTATACTGGTAATGAGATGACCACATGGGTATATGGCTTAAAGTACATGCATATGGAGGCAGAGATAGGTCTTGGTAGGATCGCAATGGGATCACTGCACAACTATGGGAATGAGCACACATTAAGGATTTTCAGCAGAAATTTATGCACCAAAATGCATCTCTTGAAAGTAAATATTAAGCGCATTATTGCATTAGTTTTTGATTAGTCTTTTCCATGTTCATTTGAATTGGTGAAAAACACCGATAAAAGAAGTGACATGCTGCAGATTGTAAACTACTTCACATCTGAAAGGAAAAAATAAGCAACATGTGCATGAGACTTCAGAAAGGTCATTCATTTTGCTGATCCTGTAAACTGCGACGTTTTGGTCCAGAAATTTCTACTGCAAACACTTAATGTGTGCGGATACCCTATCTGAGACTTTAATCCAATGGATGAAAATAATGACGGTTCTATTGAATGCCTGCAAGAAGCAAATCAGCATAAGAATTGGAATAGGAAAAAACCCAAATGGACAGAGATTGCTGGCCTCCTGCCTTGCTGAATAGTAGGACATGCACCTTTGTGAATATGTCATCTTGCCTTCACTACTAGTGTTGTCAGAATACATGATTGTTCATTTGGTGGAGAAACCCTGTGCCCAATACTGAAGCCTCAAGGTTATCGTTACCTACAGAAATGTAGATTTCCATTACCTTTCATCCGTATAACTTTGGACTAGAGGTTTCAAGATGTAAATATGTCCAACATAAGGAGTGTATAAAACATCCCAAGTAAAAGACAAACACAATAACAAACAATAGAAAAGAAGCTGGGCTACCTTGATGAGATGCTTATTGATCCATTTGGTGAAGGTTTTCTTCTGCACTCTGTCTCTTTCATCTGCAATATAAAAACAAATAATAATGTAAAAAGTGAAAATGACAGGTGCTTATGACCTGTAACCCCGCCGGGTCACTTTCCCACCCTCCACAGGCAAGAGATTATCCTAATCCGGCAAACTCCTCGAGCAGCCCGTTCTCCGCCAGGATTAACTGAGAGTCAATAATCCAAAGACACAGTTTGAAGTTAGGGCAGAGATAAGAGATTGTGCATTGGGTGGGGGGTTTGGAAAAAGCGTTTGACGTTAGCGAGACACATAAAGCAGGAATGGCAGAATACCATACAGACGCAGGGTAGGTCCATCTTGGCAGTTCTCAGCCCTGCTTCACCACACATGCAGCATCTTATCCTGAGGATGTGAACTCAGCAAACGGATTATTGCTAAATATACTGTGGTGTAGGGGAAGTGGAACAAGCCGCGCTCAGTGCACATTGAATACACCCGACCCAGCTATGCTGAAGTTATACTGACCCATGCAGCACATGAGGCACGCCAGGTGGGAACTGGAGGGTCTTGGGCCCCAAAATGACCACATTGCAGACTTTTGCTGCACCTTGCTTTCATTTAGGGGGGCCGTGACGGCAGTATCCGGCAGTAGCAACTCTTCTATGTGGTGCTCCTCCTACATCCTGCCCGGAGCCCCCACGTGAGATCTGAAATTAGGGCGCAGAAAGGCCAATCCGAGTCATGCAGCAGCTAGGTGTTCTCCTTCTGTGAGGTGTCTTTTCCATGTCAGGAAGCTGTTGCAGCATGTGGCCACCTGAACTCCACATCATCTTCAGGTATGCACCCGCCTCTTCCCCAGCTGGGACATAGCATGTAAGCCCACCTTATCCCTCCCCTTACCTCTACATCAGTCCAAACTCAGCAACAGCCTCTAGTCATGTAAAGAGACAAGATTGAGCACTGACACTTCTCCATGGCGTGGGGGAGGGATGGCAAAGGCAAGATCGGCCTCCTCTGTCCAGCTTATCAGAAGCTGAATTCCACACAAGGACACAGCAAGTGCCAAATATCCCTCTGTCATCATAGAGCTGTATAGGGGAGGTGAGACAAAATCTGCGAGTCTTCTACCAAGCAGGAACACTATACAATAATGCCCCCTGTGCCCTCCTAGCCAGAAACGAGTAATAATCCGATCACTCAGTGTTCATTTTACCAATGTGAAACATAACACTAGAAGCTGAGGCATGGTAATCTCCCATATACGGCTAGGTACTCCACCACACACACATCCTTTATAAGTCCCATATCACTTTATGTACTCCTTATCTTTCTGCTCAATAACGGAAACATTCGCAGAGTTATACAGAAGGTAACAGTCTCCGTTGAGTTTCAATGTTTGGTAGTAGCTTCTGGGATGTTCCACGAAGGGTCCCACAGATATTAGATATAAGTAGGTAGAACCGGTCAGCCATCATGTATGGTGGCTTCCTTTTAACTCCCAATCTTTTCATTATACTGAAAAATGTATGGCAGCAGCAGCAGCTTACTCCACTCTCCATAGAGAACACATCATGCTCAAGCATTCGTGTGTACGGGGAGTCAAGAGAGACAGGTAGCCATCAGTTATCTAAGCTTAAGGGAAAGCTATCATTAGAAAATTACATACTGTTTAAAAGGTTTTTGGGTTAAATTTATCTTTAAAATGTTTAAGGCAATTTTTTTTTTTTTTTTTTTTTATAGATAATTACATTTTTACAGAAATCATGAATTTTTCAAACTGGCCACTGGGGCTTTCTTTTTAGACTGTAACTTTCTGTTTCAGGAAATAACATGCACATTGCTACAATGGTAAGAAAGCAGGGTCAGTTGTGATTTAGTAAATTATGGATTCTGTGTTATTAGTTGATTGTGCATAGAGTTATCAGTCATAACCCTTCTCGGACGGTAAGGCACTTGCTGTAAAATCAAGGGTGGTTTGCACGTTAAAGACGGCGCCAATTTTTACAATTCTGACCACTGTGCCTTTATGAGGTTATAACTCAGGAACGCTTCAACAGATCCCGGTGATTCTGACATTGCTTTCTTGTGACATATTGTACTTCATGATATTGGTAAAATTTCTTTGATATTGCCTGCATTTATTTGTGAAAAAAACGGAAATTTGGTGAAAATTTTGAAAATTTCGCAATTTTCCAACTTAGAATTTTTATACAAATAAATCACAGAGATATGTCACACAAAATACTTAAGTAACATTTCGCACATGTCTACTTTACATCAGCACAATTTTGGAAGCAAAATTTTTTTTTGTTAGAGAGTTATAAGGGTTAAAAGTTGACCAGCAATTTCTCATTTTTACAACACCATTTTTTTTTTTTAGGGACCACATCTCATTTGAAGTCATTTTGAGGGGTCTATATGATGGAAAATACCCAAGTGTGACACCATTCTAAAAACTGCACCCCCCAAGGTGCTCAAAACCACATTCAAGAAGTTTATTAACCCTTCAGGTGTTTCACAGGAATTTTTGGAATGTTTAAATAAAAAAAACTTTTTTTTTTTACAAAAAATTTACTTCAGCTCCAATTTATTTTATTTTACCAAGGGTAACAGGAGAAAATGGACCCCAAAGTTGTTGTACAATTTGTCCTGAGTACGCCGATACCCCATATGTGGGGGTAAACCACAGTTTGGGCGCATGGCAGAGCTCGGAAGCGAAGGAGCGCAATTTGACTTTTCAATGCAAAATTGACTGGAATTCAGATGGGACGCCATGTTGCGTTTGGAGAGCCCCTGATGTGCCTAAACATTGAAACCCCCACAAGTTGTCCAATTTGTCCTGAGTGCGCTGATACCCCATATGTGGGGGGAACCACCGTTTGGGCGCATGGGAGAGCTCGGAAGGGAAGGAGCGCCATTTGGAATGCAGACTTAGATGGAATGGTCTGCAGGCGTCACGTTGCATTTGCGGAGCCCCTAATGTACCTAAACCGTAGAAACCCCCCGCAAGTGACCCCATATTGGAAACTAGACCCCCCAAGGAACTTCTCCAGATGTGTTGTGAGAACGTTGAACCCCCAAGTGTTTCACTACAGTTTATAACGCAGAGCCTTGAAAATAAAAAATCATTTTTTTTCCCCACAAAAATTATTTTTTAGCCCCCGGTTTTGTATTTTCCCAAGGGTAACAGGAGAAATTGAACCCCAAAAGTTGTTGTCCAATGTGTCCTGAGTACGCTGATACCCCATATGTTGGGGAAAACCCCTGTTTGTGCGCACGGGAGAGCTCGGAAGGGAAGGAGCACTGTTTTACTTTTTCAACGCAGAATTGGCTGGAATTGAGATCGGACGCAATGTCGCATTTGGAGAGCCCCTGATGTGCCTAAACAGTGGAAACCCCCCAATTATAACTGAAACCCTAATCCAAACACACCCCTAACCCTAATCTCAACTGTAACCCTAACACACCCCTAACCCTAATCCCAACAGTAAATGTAATCCAAACCCTAACCCTAACTTTAGCCCCAACCCTAACTGTAGCCCTAACCCTAGCCCTAATGGGAAAATGGAAATAAATACATTTTTAAAATTTTTTAATTTTTCGTAACTAAGGGGGTGATGAAGGGGGGTTTGATTTACTATTTATAACGCGTTTTCTAGCGGATTTTTGATTGGCAGCCGTCACACACTAAAAGACGCTTTTTATTGCAAAAAATGTTTTTTGCGTTACCACATTTTGAGTGCTATAATTTTTCCATATTTTGGTCCACAGAGTCATGTGAGGTCTTGTTTTTTGCGGGACGAGTTGATGTTTTTATTGGTAACATTTTCGGGCACGTGACATTTTTTGATCGCTTTTTATTCCGATTTTTGTGAGGCAGAATGACCAAAAACCAGATATTCATGAATTTCTTTTTGGGGGGGGCGTTTATACCGTTCTGCGTTTGGTAAAATGGATAAAGCAGTTTTATTCTTCAGGTCAGTACGATTACAGTGATACCTCATTTATATCATTTTTTTATGTTTTGCCGCTTTTATACGATAAAAACTATTTTATAGAAAAAATAATTATTTTTGCATCGCTTTATTCTGAGGACTATAACTTTTTTATTTTTTCGCTGATGCTGTATGGCGGCTCGTTTTTTGAGGGACAAGATGACGTTTTCAGTAGTACCATGGTTATTTATTTCCATCTTTTTGATCGCATATTATTCCACTTTTTGTTCAGCGGTATCAAAGCGTTGTTTTTTGCCTCGGTTTTTTTTTTGTTTTGTTTTTACGGTGTTCACTGAAGGGGTTAACTAGTGGGACAGTTTTATAGGTCGGGTCTTTGCGGACGCAGCGATACTAAATATGTGTACTTTTATTGTTTTTTTCATTTAGCTAAAGGAATGTATTTATTGGCTGTGAAGCCACCTCCCTGCAGGACCCAGATGCAGCCCCGCGGCCATTTTGGATCCGGGGCCTGCAAGGAGGAGTCGCTCGGTACAAGGTGAGCACATCGCCTTGTACCGATCGTCTCAGGGAAGCTCGCAGGGAGCCCCCTCCCTGCGCGATGCTTCCCTATACCGCCGGCACACTGCGATCATGTTTGTTCGCAGTGTGCTGGGGGTTAATGTGCCGGGGCGGGGGGGGTCCGTGACTGCTCATGGCACATAGTGCCGGATGTCAGCTCCAATAGTCAGCTGACACCCGGCCGCAATCGGCGGCGCTCCCCCCGTGAGCGCGTCTGATCGCGCTGGACGTACTATTGCGTCCTTGGGAAGTAGGGCCCACCCCACATGGACGGAATAGTACATCCAATGACAGAAAGGGGTTAAAAAATTATTTTTAGATATGGATATAATCAATTTTCACATGTCTATATATAGTTACATAGTTATTAAGGTTGAAGGAAGACTGTAAGTCCATCTAGTTCAACCCATAGCCTAACCTAACATGCCCTAACATGTTGATCCAGGGGAAGGCAAAAAAACCCCATGTGGCAAAGAGTAACTCCACCATGGGGAAAAAAATTCCTTCCCGACTCCACATACGGCAATCAGACTAGTTCCCTGGATCAACGCCTTATCAAGGAATCTAGTGTATATACCCTGTAACATTATACTTTTCCAGAAAGGTATCCAGTCCCCTCTTAAATTTAAGAAATGAATCACTCATTACAACATCATACGGCAGAGAGTTCCATAGTCTCACTGCTCTTACAGTAAAGAATCCGCGTCTGTTATTATGCTTAAACCTTCTTTCCTCCAGACGTAGAGGATGCCCCCTTGTCCCTGTCTCAGGTCTATGATTAAAAAGATCACCAGAAAGGTCTTTGTACTGTCCCCTCATATATTTATACATTAAAATAAGATCACCCCTTAGTCTTCGTTTTTCCAAACTAAATAGCCCCAAGTGTAATAACCTATCTTGGTATTGCAGACCCCCCAGTCCTCTAATAACCTTGGTCGCTCTTCTCTGCACCCGCTCCAGTTCAGCTATGTCTTTCTTATACACCGGAGACCAGAACTGTGCACAGTATTCTAAGTGTGGTCGAACTAGTGACTTGTATAGAGGTAAAATTATGTTATATATGTACTGATTCTGGGCCCATGTGTGTGTACTAGGCCCTGGGTTCCTTCTGATGCATGACTATGCTAGGCTTCATGTGGCTGGAGTGTGTCAGCAGTTCTTGCAAGATGAAGGAATTGAAGCTATGGACTGGCCCGCCCGCTCCCCAGACCTGAATCCGATTGAGCACATCTGGGACATCATGTCTCACTCCACCACCAATGTCACGTTGCACCACAGACTGTCCAGGAATTGGCGGATGCTTTAGTCCAGGTCTGGGAGGAGATCCCTCAGGAGAGCATTGGCCACCTCATCAGGAGCATTTCCAGGCGTTGTAGGGAGGTCAAACAGGCACGTGGAAGCCACACACACTACTGAGCATCATTTCTTTGTCTTCAGGCATTTCCACTGAAGTTGAATCAGCCTGTAACTTCATTTTCCACTTTGATTTTGAGCATCGTTCCAACTCCAGACTCTCCGTTTGTGATTTATGTTGAACATTTTTAGGTTGTATTGTTCTCAACACATTCCATTATGTAATGAATATTTGTAACTGGAATATTTCATTCAGTGATATCTAGGATGTGGTATTATAGTGGTGTGTGTGTGTGTGTGTGTGTGTGTGTGTGTGTGTGTGTGTGTGTGTGTGTGTGTGTATACACTGTTCAAAAAATAAACACCAGTATTTGTTCTTAGGGGTTCCCCACAGTAGCTCACCCATCAAGTTTTTGTGTTTGATTTTTAAAATACCGATTTCATTATTTTTTGTTCCTGGCACATTTTCATTTTTTTGTATTCAGTGCACCATGGGAACACACTACATATTATTTAGAGTTACAAATTTTTAAACTGCTTTTCTGATGATAGCTTCCCTTTTGTTTGACAATCCTATCAAACGATATAAAACTAATGAAATGCTTGAGTCAGGACATCACCTGCATAATAAGAAACAGAGGCCAGCCTAGAGCTATAGTATATTGTATGCAGCATCCTAGAAACGGTATTGTAGTATTAGGCAATGTTCACACTACATTTTCAGTTTACATTTACCATAAACAGGAGGGCTGCAACATATCCCACCACATAAGAATACAGAAAGATACTTTGTTCATCGAGTCACATTGTAAAAGGAAAATGTACACCACACTGTTTACCGTAAGTTTTATTTTTTACTATGTACCTTTCTATGGCATAGTGAAGTCCTATACACAATTCTGTACCACAAAAAGGTTGCAGTTACAGACTCGAATGAATGACGCCATATGGTTATTGCTTAGGCTACTTTCACACATCAGGTTTTCAGTGTCAGGCTAAATCCGGCTAATTTTCAAAAAAACGGATCAGGCGAATGTTGCCGCTGGATCAGGTTTTTTTCCCATAGACTTGTATTAGTGCCGGATTGCACTGGATGACACTGCGTTTCGTCCGGTTTTCGCCGGATCCGGCAAATCTGCCGCTTCCAGTTTCGTGAAAAAACATCCATTGCAACGTTTTTTGTCTCCGGCAAAAAAGTCTGAAGCGCCGGCGCTTCCGGCTGTTTGCTAGAATGGAAGCCTATGGGAGCCGGAAGGTGCCGGATCCGGAAAAAGGCAGATCCGGCGGCCTGATCCGGTTTTTTAAAATGAGCATGCTCTAAAAAAAATTTTATCCAATAATCTAGATAGGCTAGCCGGATCCGTCAAAAATACGGATCCGTCGCATCAGTTTTTCACAATCTGCGCCGGATCCAGTGTTTCCAACATTGGCCGGATTTAGCCTGACACTGAAAAACTAATGTGTGAAAGTAGCCTTAGTGTGTATGTCGGGCACTTTTCCTGCCATACACACCAGCAGCATATGTGAAACTGCTTCCTAACAGCGCCGTAGCCCTAGGAACAGTATCATAGATAATATTTGCACAGTGATTTATCTGTTTAGAGTGACAGGTGCAGGGGTTACAGAGCGCCAGTAGAAAAAATTACCAAAAGCTTCCAGAACTATGAGGAGATGTCTCAAATACTACATTTTTCTATATAAATTTATTAGACTGAATACAATAATGCCCCATGTCTAGCTTTCACTGTTAGATACCTCTTAGATTGCCCCTCTACTATTCTTTAGATTCGCTCTTAGAAGGTTCACCTAGTGTGTACAATGCTCATGGTCACACATGCTCGGTCCAATAACTTGCCCCCTCTTGTAGCCAAACCTGCAATTATCATGGCCAGTCAATATCAATCAGCAAACTAGAAGAGACTTCCTTCATCAGCACTGGATACGTGAGGTCAATGTTCTGAGAGAGAGTCAAAAGAACTTCCGAAGGGCGCCATAACTTACGGTAACACCAATAGCATCTTTGGCTATGTTTTGGGTTGTTCCATAATTAAATATTACATTTCCACATTAGATCATGCAATCCAGAACAAGGAAAAAAGTCACATACGCAATATCGATAGTGAAGTACTTGATAAAACATAGAAGGGTCTTCTCGAATTATCATCTCAGACATGTCAATGAGATATCAGTGGGCTACTCTGTTGGATACAGAACATATCCAGCAAATTCTAAGACTAGCACTTCCTAAAGACTGAAAGTTCAGAATATCGACTTGGTCTCCAACACTGCTAGCATGGAACTAGATGGGACACTGAAGTTGGCTGTATCCAGATATAGCAAACAGCTTGCAAACACGTGCTCCTTGCCTTGGAGACCTAGGCATGAGCTGAAGACCAAATAGAAATAAAATTCCCTCGTTCTTGAGAACGGAGACGTTTTTTAAATATGGAGTTAATTGCAAAGTTGTTTGGTTTTTTTTCATGCACTTTGCAATGTTAACCATTAATGAACATGAGACAATGCCTTTAAATCCAATCATGACACTGCCACATGCCCCTCTGGGTAAACTGCACAATACAATAAAACATAAAATGTCGCTTAATGCACTTTATTTTCAATCTGCATGCATCCACTTAAATTTTCGGGAAAAGATTAAGGCCAAGACAAAGGCTCAAGCAGACATCTGTCTCACAAAAGTTCAGAGCTTTATCATGCGCTGCACTATTCTGTCTATACAGTCATGGTCAAAAGTATAATTGGCACCCTCGAAATTGTTCCAGAGAATGAAGTATTTCTCCCAGAAAATTATTGAAATTACACATTTTGTTATACTTATTTCTTTCTATTGGAACACAAGAAATACAGAGGGATAAAAAAGGCAAAATTGGAAATAATTTCACACAAAACCCTCCCAAAATGGGCTGGACAAAATTGTTGGCACCCTCAACTTCAGATTTGGTTGCACACCCTTTAAAATAAATAGCTGCAATCAATCGCTTCCTATAACCATCAACAATCTTCTTACATCTCAGCTGGAATTTTGGACCATTTTTCTTTTGCAAACATTTTTGAAGGGTGCCTTCTCCCAACAGAAATTTTAAGGTCTCTCCACAGGAGTTCAATGGAATTTAGACACAAACTCATGGCTGGTCACTTCAGAACTCTTCAGTACTTTGTTTCCATCCATTTCTGGGTGGTTCTTGAAGTATGTTTGGGGTCATTGTCCTGCTGGAAGACCCATAACGCGTCACAAACTCAGCTTTCTGACACTGGGCACTACATTGCAACCTAAAATTCTTTGATAATCTTCAGATTTCATGATGCCTTGCACAGTCAAGGCACAGTACCAGTGGCAGCAAAACAACACCAAAATAACTTTAAACCACCACCATATTTGACTGTAGGTACCGTGTTCTTTTCTTTGTAGGACATTATGTTTTCAGTAAACAGTAGAATGATGTGCTTTACCAAAAAGCTCTACCTTTGTCTCATCTGTAAACAAGAGACACTTTCCCAGAAGTATTTTGGCTTACGTACATTTCGTAAATGGCAGTCTAGCTCTTGTACGTCTATGTGGTTCTTCTGCAATAGCGCTTAATTTAATTCAAAAGGTCGATGAATAGTTCACGCTGACACTGATGAACCCTGAGCCTGCATGACAGCATGAATTTCTTTGGAACTTGTTTGGGACTGCTTATCCACCATCCGAACTATCCTGCGCTAGAACTTTTATAATTTTTTCTCTGCCGTCCACATCCAAGGAGATTAGCTACAGTGCCATGGGTTGTAAACTTCTTGATTATGTTGTGCACTGTGGACAAAGGAACAGCAAGATCTCTGGAGATGGATTTGTAACCTTGAGATTGTTATTTTTCAACAATTTTGGTTCTCAAGTCTTCAGACAGTTCTCTTCTCCTCTTTCTTTTCTCTATGCTTAGTGTGGCACACACAGACACACAAAGCAAAGACTGAGTCAACCTCTCCCCTTTTTATCTGTTCTCAGCTGTCATTTTCAGATAGCCCACACTTGTTACTTGCCACAGGTGAGTTTGAACCAGCATCACATGAAACAAAGATGCTTACCCACAATTTAGGAAGGGTGCCAACAATTCTGTCCGGCCTATTTTTGGGGTAGTATGTGAAATTGTGCCTTTTTATGCTTTTTTTGTGTTGTTCCAATACACACAAAGGAAATAAACATGCGTTTAACAAAATATGTGTTGACTGGTCTCATTCGGTCACACAGAACTAAGCAATGACAACAGATGTCCAGTAAGGAATAACTGGTCTACAGGATGGAAAAAAAACACTCATAGAAAAATATGAAAACCCAGAAAAAAAAAGGGAATACGAACAACATCTAGCTGGAAGGATTATGGGCAAACACAGACATTCCATAAAAATACAAAGAAAAGTATACTCATTTTGAACAAGGTCTGACTCCCAGATGAGCTGCACACATATGGACCTTTTGTTTTAGTGGCAGCAAAGATCCAGGCGTATTGATACCCACCCATCAAACATAGTAATAACCCTTCCATTAAAGGCCATGTTTTTTGTCCTTGAGAACTACTTTAAGAAGATAGATTACAGGAAATAAGTAAGAAAATGGCTTTTTTGTTTTTGTGAATACTCCGACACATCGCTATAAAGCTCTTCGGTACAACAGGGCCATCTGCTGGTGAGAACTGGAAATACAATTATACGTTCCGAGCTCTCTCACCACCAGCCATCTCTACGTCATCTATAACAGGCAAATCCCTCTGCTTGTGAGATCAGAAGGCTTACACAGCATGTATCAGGAAAACTGCACAATGTACACGCCATCTCAGGCATTTTTATCCTTAGAATGACAAAGCTATCTGGTATGATGGCGCCATCACAGGCAAGTCTCAACTTCATGATTAGTCATGAAGCCAAGGGGGAGGTAGAGTCACAGGAGACTCATTTAAAGGGGTTGTCCATGCAGAATAAAAGCTTCTGCTTATACTAGAAAAAAATGCCATTTTAATCGCCAATCTGTGTTTCACATTAGTGAAAAGATTTATTTAATTGTAACTTGTACTCAGCTAACCTATTCTGCCAAAAATACCAAATAGTACTGTGCTATTTTGTCCTGCATAATGCTGGACATCAAAAAGGCCCCCAAACAGAAATATTCGGTATCTCCATCAGTCTGCTTAATAGTTTACTTAATACAGCACATTACTATAATGTAAGGGAAAACAACCTACATATTTTCCATTAAAAGAGAAATTTCTAGCACGGACATAACTAGCGTTAGTGTACATGTTCCTAAGGGAAGCCTGTTACTGCTGAGGAGCGCCTCCGTCCTTATCGCACAGGGACACCTTGTGTTGCCGTGTATGTCACAGCATGTGACAGAGGACACCAGAGAGGCCATAACAGGAAGAGGAGAATTACACAGGGAAGCAAGAACGCCTATAGCACCACAGAATGTAAGTCCGCAAGGACAGGGTCCTCTCCCCTCTGTACCAGTCTGTCACTGTAAACCTGTTTACTGTAAACGATATTTATAACCCTGTATGTAACCCCTTTCTCATGTAGAGCACCATGGAATTAATGGTGCTACAGGTCCTTCTCAAAAAATTAGCATATAGTGTTAAATTTCATTATTTACCATAATGTAATGATTACAATTAAACTTTCATATATTATAGATTCATTATCCACCAACTGAAATTTGTCAGGTCTTTTATTGTTTTAATACTGATGATTTTGGCATACAACTCCTGATAACCCCAAAAACCTGTCTCAATAAATTAGCATATTTCACCCGTCCAATCAAATAAAAGTGTTTTTTAATAACAAACAAAAAAACCATCAAATAATAATGTTCAGTTATGCACTCAATACTTGGTTGGGAATCCTTTGGCAGAAATGACTGCTTCAATGCGGCGTGGCATGGAGGCAATCAGCCTGTGACACTGCTGAGATGTTATGGAGGCCCAGGATGCTTCAATAGCGGCCTTTAGCTCATCCAGAGTGTTGGGTCTTGCGTCTCTCAACTTTCTCTTCACAATATCCCACAGATTCTCTATGGGGTTCAGGTCAGGAGAGTTGGCAGGCCAATTGAGCACAGTAATACCATGGTCAGTAAACCATTTACCAGTGGTTTTGGCACTGTGAGCAGGTGCCAGGTCGTGCTGAAAAATGAAATCTTCATCTCCATAAAGCATTTCAGCCGATGGAAGCATGAAGTGCTCCAAAATCTCCTGATAGCTAGCTGCATTGACCCTGCCCTTGATGAAACACAGTGGACCAACACCAGCAGCTGACATGGCACCCCACACCATCACTGACTGGGTACTTGACACTGGACTTCAGGCATTTTGGCATTTCCTTCTCCCCAGTCTTCCTCCAGACTCTGGCACCTTGATTTCCGAATGACATGCAAAATTTGCTTTCATCAGAAAAAAGTACTTGGGACCACTTAGCAACAGTCCAGTGCTGCTTCTCTGTAGCCCAGGTCAGGCGCTTCTGCCGCTGTTTATGGTTCAAAAGTGGCTTTACCTGGGGAATGCGGCACCTGTAGCCCATTTCCTGCACACGCCTGTGCACGGTGGCTCTGGATGTTTCCACACCAGACTCAGTCCACTGCTTCCTCAGGTTCCCCAAGGTCTGGAATCGGTCCTTCTCCACAATCTTCCTCAGGGTCCGGTCACCTCTTCTCGTTGTACAGCGTTTTCTGCCACATTGTTTCCTTCCAACAGACTTACCATTGAGGTGCCTTGATACAGCACTCTGGGAACAGCCTATTTGTTGAGAAATTTCTTTCTGGGTCTTACCCTCTTGCTTGAGGGTGTCAGTGATGGCCTTCTTGACATCTGTCAGGTCGCTAGTCTTACCCATGATGGGGGTTTTGAGTAATGAACCAGGCAGGGAGTTTTTAAAAGCCTCAGGTATCTTTTGCATGTGTTTAGAGTTAATTAGTTGATTCAGAAGATTAGGGTAATAGGTCTTTTAGAGAACCTTTTCTTGATATGCTAATTTATTGAGACAGGTTTTTTGGGTTATCAGGAGTTGTATGCCAAAATCATCAGTATTAAAACAATAAAAGACCTGACAAATTTCAGTTGGTGGATAATGAATCTACAATATATGAAAGTTTAATTGTAATCATTACATTATGGTAAATAATGAAATTTAACACTATATGCTAATTTTTTGAGAAGGACCTGTATATAAATAAATAATAATAATAATAATAATAATAAATAATAATAATAAATAGCACCAGTGACAGAAAGAAAAAGCAAGATGTGAACGTGCCACATACATAGAAATAGAGGAGACTGCTCATACAAGCAAATGCACGAGTGACAAATGTACAAACGCCAGAAAATCAAGACCACAAATTATAGCAGTCCAGTCATAGCTCCCCTCTATCAACCATGTAGACAAGAGCCATAGATAAAAAGATGACCTGGACACAAGATAAACACCTACAAAAGAGGTCGAGAGAGAAAAGGAAAGTAGACATGCAACCGAAAGTATGACAGCTGACTAAAGTCTGTCAATAACTAATGCATAGCAAATAATAAAACCAACATGTTGGACAGCAAAAGCACATGAAGCCTCCTGAGGGTCAGACAGCAAGAACACATGAAGCCCCCTGAGGGTCAGACAGTAGGAGCACATTATAGCCACCAGAGGGTCAGATAGTAAGAGTACACATAGCCAAGAGGGTCAGACAGTAGAAACACATTATAGCCATCAGAGGGTCAGAAAGTAGGAGCACACATAGCTAAGAAGGTCAGACAGTTAAGAACTCATGAAGTCACCAGAGGTCAAACAGTAAGAACACATGAAGCTACCAGAGGGTCAGACAGTAGGAGCAAACCTAGCTAAGAGTAACAGACTGTAAAAATACATGAAACCACCAGAGGGTCAGTTAGTAGAAGCACATGAAGCCATCAATGGGTCTGACAGTAGAAGCACACTATAGCCATCAGAGGGATGTAGAATTGGAGCACAAAATGCCACCAGAGGGTCATACAGTAAGAGAACATGAAGCCACTAGAGGGTCATACAATAAAAGCACATGAAGCCACTAGAGGGTCATACAGTAGGAGCACATTACAGCCAGAAGGTAAGAAAGTAGGAGCACATTATAACCACCAGAACATAATACAGTAGGAGTACATTGAAGCCAGCATAAGATCAGACAGTATGATTGAATTGAAGCTACCAGAGCTCAGACAGTAGGAGCACTGAAGCCACTGGTGAGGGAGGGGGCCAATAAAGTGATAGCCCATATAGCTAAAGAGTCACACACTAGAGGTATGAAAGGGCTAGTGAGAGTTAAATGAGCCACCATAGTGACATATAGCCATCACAGGGTTTGATAATGGGAGAACACAGACAACAAAAGCTTGGGCTGCCAAAACAGGGTCAAACAGTGAGACCACATAGAGGCACCAATGGCCCAGGCTGCCACTATAGGGTGTGATAGCTAAAGCACATAGCCACCAGAGATTCAAAAAGGAGTGTATAGTGCCTTCCAAGTGACAGAAATATGAGCACACAGAGTCACCTGATGGACAGAAGCCAGAGTGACCAGAGGATAAGATGAATGGAACACGCAGAGGTACCAGAGGATCAGATGACGGGAGCACGCATAGGCATCAGAGAATCAGATGACAGGAGCACACAGAGACACCAGAGGATCAGATGACGGGAGCACACAGAGGCACCAGAGGATCAGATGACCGGAGAACACAGAGGCACCAAAGGATCAGATGACGGGAGCACATAGAGGCACCAGAGGATCAGATGACGGGAGCACACAGAGGCATTAGAGGATCAGATGACGGGAGCACACAGAGGCATTAGAGGATCAGATGACGGGAGCACACAGAGGCACCAGAGAGTAGTACTAACAAAGGTAGGAAACATTAAAAAATGGTAGTCAGTTCTGAAAAGTAAAAAATTCATACACAACAATATTGCACATCATTTAAAACCAATCCACAACCAAAGATGAATCAAATAGAGGGTATAAAAAGGAAAAAAAGTATGTACATGGCAAGAGACGATCGTGTATATGTACACTCCTATGGAGCGAAAGAATAGAGTCTATGGTCACATGAAAAAAATATTCAGTAAGGCTTCTTTCACACTAGCGTCGGGCCGACGTACCGACGCTAGCGTTGTTTGCGCCGCACAACGGATGCAGCGGATACTGTTTTTCCACGCATCCACTGCCCCATTGTGAGGTGTGGGGAGGTGGGGGCGGAGTTCCGGCCGCGCATGCGCGGTTGGAAATGGCGGTCCGTCGGCCGCAAAAAAAATGTTACATGTAACGTTTTTTGCAGCCGACGGTCCGCCACAACACGGCGCAACCGTCGCACGACGGTTGCGACGTGTGGCAAAGCGTCGCAATGCGACACTAATGCTAATCAATGGTGAAAAAACACATCCTGCAAGCACTTTTGCAGGATGCGTTTTTGCAACCAAACGACGCATAGCGACGTGCAGTGCACGATGCTAGTGTGAAAGAAGCCTAAGTCAGACACAGCTTGCGGTATTGGACATATTTCCCATGGTCTTTGGGGTTGATACACCAACATTGAAACCATTAGCTGAGCTCTCAGGCTGCCTTTTACATGACTAAGGACAAGCACAGATAGGAGAACAAAAGGGAAAACAACAGGCAGCGGCCAGCTCAGGAAAGTTAGATGATACAGCCACAGATGACATACGAGACCCGAGAACTGACAGACGGCATGAAAGCCGCATAGTGCTAGAGCTGGATGCATTGTTCTGTAGGCAGGACGGTGATGTATACATATCGGTGTACATATCGGTATACATATCGGTAAGGTAGGAGTCATATAAGGTCAGGCTTACTGACACAATCATTTTTTTATGTTATTACCTGGGATATCTAGATACCACTGCCAATTCAGTTATTAATCAATAAATCAAAGCAAAACTAATTTTTCAGACTTTTTTTTTTTTTTTTACTAATCTACCCTGATCACACAGAGGATTGAGGCACACAGCCATATCCCAGTGTCGTACATGAGGACCCTAGTGTACCCCAGTATTATATGCTGCATACTCCATCGGATGACTTCTGTATAGAATCACTGTTTCTGTTCTATGGAGTCTGCACAGTAGTGCACAGGGGCTGTGCTCCTATATAGTAAGGCAGGAGTCAGCAACCTGCAGCACACCAGCTCTCTGTCAGGGCATGCTGGAAGATGTAGTTTCACAACAGCTGGAGTGTCGCAGATCACCAAACCCCTGTAATACAGTCTATATATGTTACTTACCTAATAAAAGACACGGAATAAAATACAGAAACTTGTAACAAGCAGAGCATGCAGAAATCTTACATAACATACAGCCCTGTAGGAGAATATCTGTAGGGTAAATGTGCCTACCTTTAAGCTTGTTTAGGTCCTGTAGAAACTTCCTGTAGTTAGAGATACTCATGGCGACCCCTGGTAGAAGTGTACACTGGACATTCGGAGAGAAACCTGCACCTATGTCACCCAGAGGTAAATGATCCCTGTACAGTCAGCGGTGCGCCAACCCCCACTCTATGCAAACACACGGACACCGTGCACCGCAGGTCATACAAAGACCAGCAATGATGGGGGCAAAAACGTGCTCCACGTAAATCTCCGACAGATCGAGATACCGACCATGTAGATCACCACATATATACGGAAGTCGTTCTTTACAGCCTGAACTTTACACTGAGAAGAGCTAGAACTATACCAACCCTAGCCTACTGTACTAAGCAGGTCCGACATAAGGCGCACAATGCAGCGAGCATCCCAACATTGGCGACAGAAGGACCAAGTGAAATATTGGGAGGAAACGGTCCACACATGTCATAGCTGAACACAAGTGTGGCTGGGAGATTGGGTTTCCTCACCTGCTCCCAGACAGCTGGCAGATTCAGGAGAGATGCTAACAGTGAAAGCTGAGGATTACACTGCAGACGCGTATGATCCCTCAAAGGGCAGACCTTCCAAATTCTACAAATAATAAAATTAGGCTTCAGATACATTTCTGAAAAAGTTACACATATAGCTGAGAATTGGTTACAAGTCCAATTTCCGTGAATGTGTCCGTTCTAAAACGGAAGAAAAATCGCATTAGACAAGAAGTTGTTGTTTCTTTCTAAAGTCGGCCACATAAGCAGGTCCCATAATAGGGGCCTATAGTTTCCGTTTGCGTCATTTATGCAAAGGATCAGTTTTTGACATGAATTCCGTTTGTTCCTAAAAATGAAACAAGCAGAAAGAATGGTCAATACACAAGTGTGAACATAGCCTGACACACAGATTGCTTTTATATATGCATTCATTTCTCAATCAATAAAAAGGGCACCTAAATACCACCACCAAGAGGATAAAACACCAATGGCTGTGCCCCAACCTACATGGATAAGTACAGTAAGATACACCAAAGAGTATGTCTAAGCTCCAACACACCAGCCTCTAACACCATCAGAGTAGAAAATCAGCTTTCTCCACTATAGAACCACTGATGCAATCACTTATAAACTGCTCAGACTAGGTGCACACTGCGTCTGAGCCACAAGTTTGGGGTAAAACGTATACATGGGGCTACATTCACCCTACAAGGGATAAAAGAAAGGCCTTTGGTCCTCTATTGGGCTGGTAAATAGTGGCCTTAATGCATAGAGGATTTCTCCACATTGATACGGCATATCTCCCAGCGAGAACACAGTGCCTAATGGAACCGAGCGGGATGCACTGCGTTTCCATAACTTGTACGTAAATATATAGGAGTTACAGCATGGCGCAGGCTACTCGACTGTTTCTGAAATCCTACCCCTTCTGTGGACAGCAAAGAGATATTTCTGTTGAAGCCATGAAAAGCTTACATAGGAATAACCCTTTAAGACGTAGTGGTAGAAACTCTGTATGCCACATACTATAGTTGCCATCAGCAAGCAAGGGTGTATGCTATTATATTCAAGCTTTTCCACAAGAGAATCCAGCAAAAGTGATTAATGTCAGAATCCCTGCCTGATGTCTGGGGCAGTAGGGAGGTTATTGTCAGAATCCCTGCCTGGTGTCTAGGGCAGTAGAGAGGTTACTGTCAGAATCCCTGCCTGGTGTCTGGGGCAGTAGGGAGGTTATTGTCAGAATCCCTGCCTGGTGTCTAGGGCAGTAGGGAGGTTATTGTCAGAATCCCTGCCTGGTGTCTAGGGCAGTAGAGAGGTTACTGTCAGAATCCCTGCCTGATGTCTGGGGCAGTAGGGAGGTTATTGTCAGAATCCCTGCCTGGTGTCTGGGGCAGTAGGGAGGTTATTGTCAGAATCCCTGCCTGATGTCTGGGGCAGTAGGGAGGTTATTGTCAGAATCCCTGCCTGGTGTCTAGGGCAGTAGAGAGGTTACTGTCAGAATCCCTGCCTGATGTCTGGGGCAGTAGGGAGGTTATTGTCAGAATCCCTGCCTGGTGTCTAGGGCAGTAGGGAGGTTATTGTCAGAATCCCTGCCTGGTGTCTAGGACAGTAGAGAGGTTACTGTCAGAATCCCTGCCTGATGTCTGGGGCAGTAGGGAGGTTATTGTCAGAATCCCTGCCTGGTGTCTAGGGCAGTAGAGAGGTTATTGTCAGAATCCCTGCCTGGTGTCAAGGGCAGTAGAGAGGTTACTGTCAGAATCCCTGCTTGGTGTCAAGGGCAGTAAGGAGGTTATTGTCAGAATCCCTGTCTGGTGTCTAGGGCAGTAGAGAGGTTATTGTCAGAATCCCTGCCTGGTGTCTAGGGCAGTAGAGAGGTTACTGTCAGAATCCCTGCCTGGTGTCAAGGGCAGTAAGGAGGTTATTGTCAGAATCCCTGTCTGGTGTCTAGGGCAGTAAGGAGGTTACTGTCAGAATCCCTGCCTGGTGTCTAGGGCAGTAGAGAGGTTATTGTCAGAATCCCTGCCTGGTGTCTAGGGCAGTAGAGAGGTTACTGTCAGAATCCCTGCCTGGTGTCAAGGGCAGTAAGGAGGTTATTGTCAGAATCCCTGTCTGGTGTCTAGGGCAGTAGGGGGGTTATTGTCAGAATCCTTGCTTGGTGTCTAGGGCAGTAGGGATGTTATTGTCAGAATCCCTGCCTGGTGTCTAGGGCAGTAGGGAGGTTATTGTCAGAATCCCTGCCTGATGTCTGGGGCAGTAGGGAGGTTATTGTCAGAATCCCTGCCTGGTGTCTAGGGCAGTAGAGAGGATATTGTCAGAATCCCTGCCTGGTGTCTAGGGCAGTAGGGAGGTTATTGTCAGAATCCCTGCCTGATGTCTGGGGCAGTAGGGAGGTTATTGTCAGAATCCCTGCCTGGTGTCTAGGGCAGTAGAGAGGATATTGTCAGAATCCCTGCCTGGTGTCTAGGGCAGTAGAGAGGATATTGTCAGAATCCCTGCCTGGTGTCAAGGGCAGTAGAGAGGTTACTGTCAGAATCCCTGCTTGGTGTCAAGGGCAGTAAGGAGGTTATTGTCAGAATCCCTGTCTGGTGTCTAGGGCAGTAAGGAGGTTACTGTCAGAATCCCTGCCTGGTGTCTAGGGCAGTAGAGAGGTTATTGTCAGAATCCCTGCCTGGTGTCTAGGGCAGTAGAGAGGTTACTGTCAGAATCCCTGCCTGGTGTCTAGGGCAGTAGAGAGGTTATTGTCAGAATCCCTGCCTGGTGTCTAGGGCAGTAGGGAGGTTATTGTCAGAATCCCTGCCTGGTGTCTAGGGCAGTAGAGAGGTTATTGTCAGAATCCCTGCCTGGTGTCTAGGGCAGTAGGGAGGTTATTGTCAGAATCCCTGCCTGGTGTCTAGGGCAGTAGGGAGGTTATTGTCAGAATCCCTGCCTGGTGTCTAGGGCAGTAGGGGGGTTATTGTCAGAATCCCTGCCTGGTGTCTAGGGCAGTAGAGAGGTTATTGTCAGAATCCCTGCCTGGTGTCTAGGGCAGTAGAGAGGTTATTGTCAGAATCCCTGCCTCGTGTCTAGGGCAGTAGAGAGGTTATTGTCAGAATCCCTGCCTGGTGTCTAGGGCAGTAGAGAGGTTATTGTCAGAATCCCTGCCTGGTGTCTAGGGCAGTAGAGAGGTTATTGTCAGAATCCCTGCCTGATGTCTAGGGCAGTAGAGAGGATATTGTCAGAATCCCTGCCTGGTGTCTAGGGCAGTAGGGGGGTTACTGTCAGAATCCCTGCCTGGTGTCTAGGGCAGTAGGGAGGTTATTTTCTGAATCCCATGCCTGGTGTCTAGAGCAGTAAAGAAGTTGTCAGAATCCCTGCCTGGTGTCTAGGGCAGTAGGGAGGTCATTTTCAGAATCCCTGGAGCAGTGAAGCAGTTAATGTCGGTATCAGTAGATGTCTATAGGACAGGGAGGTGTTCTGCCAACAGAAAAAGGAACATTTCGGAATCCTGTCAAATGACAGTAACCCTGTCAAACTACAGTAAAGAGAGAGTAATTTACAACCATGGTCTAGTTACTGACCTCTCTGGGCTGAGGCAGAGAGTTAATCACTGACTTTTCAAATTCCTGTTTGTTCCCTTCACCGATCATAGAGAGGAGTGTAGGAGAGGAGAGAGTGCAGCAGCTACAACTCTACGGCCGTTCAACATCTCATCTTTCGATCATCCGAATAGATCACTTATGAAGCACTCTGCCTGATTATGGGCTCTAGTTGTCTGTGCAGAAATCGACCTTCCCTGACTGATAGTCACCATAAGAGATGAACGAACCGGGGTTCATACTGGATATCTAGCGTCCAGTGCTGAACTCCGAACACGAACTTCTCCAGGTAAAGAGAAAGAAGGAAAGAAAGACTTTGTGGGGGTACTGTGCTTTTTTTGGCAGCCCCTTTGCCAGTACCATGACCATTTTACATGACCAAAGTGTGGGTCCCCATTAACTTCTATGGGGTTCAAGTTCAGGTACAGTTCGAGTACCCAAACCGAATTTTGGATTAAAGTTCGGTCGAACCCGAACATCCATGTGTCTGCTTATCCTAAGGCGCCACCGGTCTAATACTAAATAATACCAAATTTCCCAGATAATTGGGGATGTAGAAATTAAGTTTTGAAAAACCCATTTGCAGGTATAATTCTGCGCTTTGTTATTGTTTTCCAATATGAAAAACCTGTAAAAAAATAAAAAAATAAAATAATAATAATAATGTCTGATTGATGCCTAAATGTTGAGACCTCAGATTTGGTGGCATCTACAAATGTTGCCCTTGAGTGTCAAAAAAATTCTATATACCGTAAATAAGTGGGCTGCTGCAAAATCATTATCGCGACAAACAAGAAAAAGACAAAAAAAAAAACAAAAACAACTTATTACATTTTATTTATTTAATATAAGTAAGAGAGGCAAGAAGTCATAGCTCTACGTTTCTTCAGCTGGGGCTACACAGCGACGTGTTGACCATTAAAAAGAGAATCCAACAAATTTGTAAACATATCCGACTGTCACAATGCTGCAGGTCGCAACGCAATAATGTTACAATGTGTCGCTGCGATTTCAGTGTTGCCGTAAAGTTCTAGCTTAAAGGGAAAGGTGGTTAGAGCGTCGCAGTAATCCATTATAATCCAGTCTTCAGAGTAGCTCCAAATATCTACTTTGCCAAGAACCTCATAATCAAACTTGCTAACAATTAAAACTTGAAAGTCATCTATATATTTTTTATTTGCCCCCAATGTTTGTTTTCACAAAGAAAACTGCGCAAACTGTGCTAATGGTGTGGTTTTTAACAATGATCCTTAAAGGCTGCGTGTAAATGGGAACGAGGGTGGACATTGATAAAGTAAAACATAAACCGACATGTCTAATGATAAACCAGGATTCCACAAATGGGAACAATTTCCTGTGAATTCCCAGATTTCCACAACAGGAAGTTCTAATAGTGCACAGACGGGAGAGCGCAGGAGTAGGGGGGGGGGGGGGGGGGTGAGGTTTCTTCTAGTTCTGAAACAATATTATATAGATTTGATCATATATCTATCATCTATCCAATATCAATGGTATACCTATCTGTCTAATATACTCCTCAGCACTGAAATTGCAACACCAAGACAGGAAAGTGGTGGATTTATGGAAATCACAGGATGGACAGACATGTTAATTATATGCAAATTAACCTACTACTACTAATAATAATCTTATATAGCGCCAACAATTCAACAGGTCATAGACAGACAATAAAGACATTATAAAGTTACATGTAGTATATCAACGGTTACAGGACGAGTGAGGGCCGTGCTCGCAAGCTTATGATCTATAAATGAGGAAAAAAAATGGAAAAAACATTTTAATTTATTCAATATTGAGTATGAGTGCCATGTGCACTTACAAACTTTGGAATGTTATCAATGAGAAATGTTAGTACCAAGGGTTCCAACACCATATCAATGTAACTCGAAGTTATTATTGTACCTGAAAAAAAGACTTGAGGGGTCCGGCTACCGTACATTATATCATCCCACACCATAATCCTGGGAGTTTGACCAGTGTGATGTTTCCCAGTGAAAGCATCTTCATATTGTTACTCATGTGGTCTCCAGACCAATTTATGGCTATCACTGCATCAAAGACAAAAGAAGCTGAAGAAGACAGACCTCCATTCCAGCATCAGGTTGGAAACGCCATGAAGTGACCTTCATAAGGGAATGTCACACCGATGCTAATCCCAAGATTATAATGTCGGTTGGAACAATGTATGTTAGCCGGACCCTCTAGTCTTCATTGTAGGTACACAAACAGCTCAGCATTTCATTGAATTGGTTGAGGAAGCAGTGGTTTAGACATGTCTCCAAGGTGTCAGAAGCCAGGCCACATGTCGCTTGTCCTACGTGGCCTAAACATGCCATCATGTGAAGCATCTCCAGACTTGTCCACTATCAAGCACATGTGGAATGTCATTGGTCAGTGATTACAAAAGGGAGCTGCCAGCAGTGGATCATGATGATTTGCATAAGTGCATTCAGTCTGACAGAACATTACTAAACCATCCATTAAGAACCTCACTGATGGCGTATCAAGTCAAGGAGCGTTTATTTCTGACCGTGGTATTTATACTTAATACTGAATAAATTGAGAGGTTACGAAAATGTAGTGTATATAGAAAGATATAAATATATATCTCTATAGAAAAATGGAAGCAGCACACCATTTCTTTAGTGCAGAAAAAGCGGTTTTAATGGCCCATTGTGCGTGTGTGTGAGCCTTCTTCACAGAGAGCCGAAAAGTCGCACAATGGGCCATTAAAACATTTTTTTTGCACTGAAGAAATGGTGTGCTGCTTCCATTTTATCTATATTGGTATATATATATATATATATATATGGTATGTACGGTACCCTAAGAAGCTTTGCACCCAACTATTTTATTAGGTGCTGTTCTTTATTCAATTCTCTCTCTCTTTTATATATATATATATATATATATATATATATATATATATATATATATATATATATATATATATATATATATATATATATATATATATACATACAGTTCAAAATTCAAGTGAAATACTACACAAAAATGAATACACGATTGGTGTCTTGGATTTTATGGCATGCAGTTGTTTCAAGTATGTGAAAAATACAAAGGGTTAAAACAAATTGAGCAGACACCGGAAATTCCAGTTGAGGGAGAGACAAACAGCTGGGAATCTAAAAACCTGTTGCTGGGTGTCCCACAACCAGCTGCTGAGCCAGTAAAACCAGTCCCCCAAAAATCCATACCAATAAGACCAGTCCATCCAAGCTGCACTGGCCCCTTCATTAGGAATATGTTAAGTGCCAATAGGACTCAGCGGGTACTACCAGTACATTCATTTTACCAACACTCCTGACCAGGTGGTCCTATTGTGTACTCTTCATATAGATATGGGGGGGGAGGATTACCAAGTACTTTCATTGCTGCAGAAACCCTACAAATCCAGCCTCTGTGTCTCAGCATGTCAGAGGTTCTAGAAGTTCAGGATCAATTCCAGAGAGACTGATGATGAAGAAAGAAGTGGACATAAATCGCTATTTGAAAAAAAAAAAAAAAGAAAGTTTGCAGAAACGTATGAGCGGATTACGAGGTTATACTGGGCACTACACTACATGACAGCATGTTTCTATGTGGCAACATGGCCTCATATCTATCTACACTGATCCCTCATGTACGTGGTTTTAGAAATAACGCATTTTTGACCAAAATAAAAATAATAAAAAAAATAATAATTTGACTTTCAATTTGCAAACTAAACTCTGGTTGAGTTGGACAACAAGACACGTTTGATACATGAAGCCCAAATTTACCGGCAGATTGATACATTAGTTACCAGTCAGCACAGTTAAGTATCACATAAAACAATGCGGTGACAACAAGCGGCCTAGTGTAACACAATAATCCAGAAATAGAAGCTAACTGTACAGTACGAAGGCCGCTACAATCCATAGACACTGAAAGATGACCGCATACATACGGTCACTGTACTGACAAATGTCCGTCAGGTAAGTACACTGATTTTTCACACTCCTGGCTAGTTGTTGGAGAATTGGATAAAGAATGGAGTAAAACTGGTTTGTGTAACTGGGTGCTGGCAAAGAGCGAGGCTCCTTAGGGTATGTGCACATCATGTCTTTTCCAGGTGGCTTCCGCATCAAAATGAGCTTAAATGGAACCAGTCATACATTTTTAGCATCATTTTTTTTTTATTAAAAACGGCACCGTAGTCACGTGCACAATGCACTTTATATAGTTATATCGTACCTGCTCATTTAGTCACAGGGGTGAGCTTCAGTACATTCAGTCACAGTTGTCACTGCCCGCGCAATCTGAATGATGTTCCCGGGATTGTGCCGTGATGAGCGAATACAGTCAGTGACGCTGGCTACTACATACAGCTTCAGGGAGCCGCTCGTCACGGCGCATGCACAGGTCCCTGAAATGAAGCACACCCCTATGACTAAATGAGCAGGCATGATATAACCTTATAAAGTGCATTTTGTATGTGATTACAGTGTCGTTTTCAGTCAAAAAAAGCGTCAAGTGTTGTACACTCTAAGGGTATGTGTCCACGTTCAGGTTTGCTTCAGGCTTTGGTCAGGATTTTATGCAGGTAAAATCCTGACCAAAAATGCACCTGAGGTCACTGGCAGGTCACCTGCGGTGTACCTGCGTGTTTTGCTCATAGTAGCAACATGCTGCGTTCTGAAAAAACGCACCGCAGGTGCACTTTTGCAGGAAAAACACATGCGTTTTTTAATGCACAGTGGAGACGGGATTTCATTAAATCCCCTCCACTATGCTGTAACATCTGGACGCTGCGTTTTTGATGCTGTGGCTCAGCGCTGCGTCAAAAACGCAGCGTTTCCTGAACGTGGACACATACCCTAAGGGTATGTGTCCACGTTCAGGATTGCATCAGGATTTGGTCAGGATTTTACCTCAGTATTTGTAGCCAAAACCAGGAGTGGGTGATAAATGCAGAAGTGGAGCATATGTTTCTATTATACTTTTCCTCTAATTGTTCCACTCCTGGTTTTGGCTTACAAATACTGATGTAAAATCCTGACCAAATCCTGATGTAATCCTGAACGTGGACACATACCCTTATGAAAGCTTAAAATAAAAACCCAACAGCATTCAAAAATGTCTAAAAAAAGTTCAGAAACCAACCAAAAAGGGGTTTGAGGAAAAAATAAAATACCAGTACTTCTTGGAAGCATCTGCCTCCTGAAATATTTTTGTTCACCCGCCTGAAAAAGATGCAGTGTGCACATACCCTTATAATCCCATAGTTGTATAAAGGCAGCAGCTTTCCTTCCTCTGTACCATGATTTCCTTACACAGGGTCTATTTTCTGATATACAGGATATGACAAGTCCCGCAACATGCCTGAGATTATGCAGTTCCGCAGACAACTGCTCTGGCAGCTGTCCATGTGATCATGAATAACATCTAGGAACTGTAAAAGTCCCCGCCATCAGTCACCTACCTGAAAAAAAAAACCCAAAAAACTCTAAAGCCGTCCTATCCCGGCTATTATTATAACGCCCCATTTCCAAGCTGGAAATAATCCGGTTTTATGTATTTATTATAACCTACACTTCATGTCAATTAAAAGGCTAATTGTACTAGAATAATTGGTTATAGGAAAATAACAGGTTAAAAAAAAAGTTCTCTTTTAATATGGGAATTAAAACATGGAAAATGCAAACATACAGTAAGTCTTAAAATATTTGCCTCCGGGAAACAATCGCTTCCCTGATCCGGCACATACACTGCAGTAGCTGCATAAGTTCCGACATAATGGCGTAAAACAAGACGGCAAACACCACTGACATCTGCAAGAAGTAAACAACTTTACACAAAAACCTACAAACCACCTAAATGATTCTTAGTATTCCTCCTTGTAGAATTATGTGAAGGCCCCCTGCACACAGAAGTGTAGATGTTCTGTTTTTTGGGGGGAATATCTCAAGAATGCTTCTCCATTGCATTTTTTGATGACTATATCAAGAACAGTAGGTTCCAAAAAGCTAAAACCTGGTATAAACTTAACGAATTGCTTGACTTACCTATATGGCAAATTTGGGTGAGAACGGTCCAGTTTCACCGTAAATTAATATTTGTGTTTATGTTCGGTTCTTATTTTGAAAATATCTTGCGAACGGTAGGTCCAACGTTGCTGACACCTGGTCTAAAACTAATGGAGTGATGGCTTTACCTAAGGGGTTAATTTGGGGCAGATCGGCCAAATAACTAGACCATGCAAAAAAAAAAAACAGACATCAGAAATTAATTTCTATAGGTATAGAGATATAAACACGACAATTATTTTACCCCGATCAGAGGCAATGCTTGCCACGCTGTCATGCACTTGACAGCACAAGAAACACCTGATCTTTGGGGGGGGGGGGCGAACACAAACAGTAAGGCTAGGTTCACATCGCTTCAGTGCCATCCATTTAATGGATCCATTAAATGGATGCACTAACGCTGATGCACAAAATAGCTTTTTTGCTACAATCTCGCTAATGCGTGGTACCATTGCGTTGGCATGCACTAGCCTTACCGTACTCGAAAACGCGATAAACCGTGTTCGAGGGTGCGTCACAAAGTTAACACATCGTCGCTAACGCATGCAGATTTTGACATGCGATAGGATGCATTACGATAATGTAAATCTATGGGCGCGTTAACGGATCCGTTACATAGAGTCGCTAAGTAACGGATAGTTAAACGGAACGGATCGCCCTAATACAATCTGAACCTAGCCTAATACGACGTTCCTGGTGAAATCAGTGTCCAGAGTCCATGGCCGAACAGTAGGGGTCCGGTACGGATTACTATTTGGGTTCGCCCATCTCTATTCTCAAGTCCTCAGACGGTTCTCTTCTTCTCTTTCTGTTCTCCTTCCTTAATATAGCACACACAATACAAAGATTGATGAGTCAACTTGCCCCCTTTTTATCTGGTTCAAGGTGCGAATTTCACACTGCCCACATTGCTTGAAAAAAGTTGTTTACGTTCAATTTTGGAAAAGTGACAACAATTTTGTCAGGCCCATTTTGGGGGCTTTGTGTGAAATAATGTCTAATTTGCATGTTTTCTCTTTTTGTGTTGTCCAATACTCACAAAAGAAATAAACATGTAAAATAGTAATTTTCTGGGAGAAATACTTGGCAGAAGGGTGCTAACTAGTGATGAGCGAACGTGAATCCCTTCATGAACAGCCACAAGACATATTTGAGGACGCTGAAGACACTTGGTAAGCACCCGGCCATGCTTGGATAACACCTTATCCTAGCATGTTCGCTCATCTCTAGAGCCAAACTTTTCGGCCATGACTGTCTATGGATGGATAGACAATGTCAGAACTTTAAAAATAGAGATGTTGACAATGATTAACAAGATATTTCTTGCCAGAACATGCTGGGAGTTTTTTCTCTTTCAAGTCACCATTTCTTTTAGGTGACTTTTGTGGTGAGCTGGCTTTCCATTTGACCATTTATTTTAGGTGTAATATTATTCCAAGAAAAATTGCACCACAAAACAAATGCAAATGTTTCAGACGTTTTTGCAATGTCCTGGCAGTTTTTTCTTTTTTTCTTTACTTGTACTGTATAAACTAATGAGGTTGTGACGTCGTTTTTCCACTGTAATGCATTTCATTCTTTTGAGTGTTTACTGAGTGCTTTTCCCCCAGGTTTCAGAATGGTTCTACCTAAAAAAGAAGTACCATTAGAGGGCCTTTTGGTGCCTGTGTTGTGACTATTGGTCCCAGCCGACTGCATTATCTAGAGTCATTTCGATTCACAACAGACAGGCCAGGAATTGTGGCCGTAGTACTGGAACACAAACGCACTTGTATCATGCTTGGGTGAAAAAATGCTACCAATAAACAGGTTAAAAAAAAAAAAAAAAAAAAATCACGTGTCCCTCTTGCTCTTCCCAATTTTTTTCTTGCGGCTCCCATAAAACTTTCAGTACTTTTATTGTAAAGCAAACTTTTTTTGGCAATGTTTGTCTGGTCAACAGATACCAAAAGCACATTTTCTTGTTTAAGAGCCACTGTTTTTGATAAACTTTTCTTTAGCGTTTCTGCTCCAGCCCTGAATATACATTCTCTGCTACATCATTATGGCAAATGCTCTGATGACCTGTGCATATTATCCTGCAGTCCATTGCTAGTGATAATGCATCCTATTAGCAGGGGCTTGCTCTTCTAGTAATGATACATCCCAAAAAGTGACGACCATCAGTAAGTGATCGGAAAGGTCTGTGATCCTACTGGAAGAGTCCATCACATCAGATGGCATCTTAAGACCATCGCTACCCCGGCCCCATATTCCTGTGCCCTGACCGATTACATAGATGCAGGAAGGAAGCAAGTGTCTGGGACACACCTGATTTACCCTCTCCGCGTCTACCCTGGGGGCACACACACCTTTTCTGCTGTGCCACTCCTTCTATGTCAGACACCTCTAAGCCTTAGGAATCAGGTCTGACAAATTCCTTTTGTATACCACTATATCATTATGTGCGGTGTCAGTGTGAGGAGGCGCACACCTGCCATGCTCACTGGCTCCCACCTACATATACACACATAATAAACTGCAAACAGATTCCATACAAATGTGGAATTCCAACTCGCCCTAGACTAACATATCGCATATAAAAGACATTCTGCCGCATCTACCCTGCAATGCCCGCTCAGGAACGTACACGGTAGTCACGATGCCATCACATGCCGACCAAACTTACAGCTGTTGTCACAACTGGAAATAGCTGCGAGTCCGCTCAATGTAACACACCCTGACCGCCTGATGTCCGTGCTGTAACTGTAAACAGCTAGATACAATCTGGAGA
The DNA here is from genome assembly GCF_051348905.1 of Ranitomeya variabilis. Classification (NCBI taxonomy): domain Eukaryota; kingdom Metazoa; phylum Chordata; class Amphibia; order Anura; family Dendrobatidae; genus Ranitomeya; species Ranitomeya variabilis. The sequence goes on from NC_135234.1 coordinate 373,300,577, forward strand.
GTAAGGTAAAAGGTAAAGGACGGAGCCTGGCTATCAAATATACTCTGACCAGCGGAAAGGACTGCGCTAAATGGCCATCCTCCTCCTCAATGAGGCAGTATCCAGGCAGCCAACAAAGGTTTCCATTTAAGGAACTGGTCAATTTTTTTGGTTTTGCGCTATAGTTCTCTCTTCCCTGTCTTCCCGGATACATAACTTTTTTATTTTTCCGCCGACATAGCCATATGAGGTCTTGCTTTATTTGTAGGATGAATTGTAATTTTGAACAACACCATCCATGTTACCCTTCAATGTACTGGAAAACAGGAAAAACATCCAAGTGGGTTGAAATTGCAAAACCACAACTCATCAAATAATTTGCTTGTGTCGCCATTTTCCAAGATTTGTTATGTTTTCACTTTCGGTAAATGGAGCTTGTTTTTGCATGGTGAGCTGATGTTTTTATTGATAACACATTGGGGTAGACACAATGTTTTGATTGCTTCTTATTGCATTTTTCTTGCTTCCACAGAAAAACAGCAATTCTGACATCTTGATATTTTCTTTTTCTTTTTACAGTTTTCACCAGTTTAATTTTATATTTTGATAGATCAGACTTTCATGGATATTTTTATAGCATTTTTTTTTTGCCCTTTTGGGTCACTTGAACCTGTGATCGTCTGCTCGCTTACACTAAATCCTGCAATACAACTATATTGCAGTATATAGTAAAAGTCACAGTCTACTACGAACACCATCCATAGGCATGGGGGTCTTCATGACACCTCCAGCTTCCATGGCAACCCACTGGCACTCTGTAATCGCAGTACAGAGGGGGCTGAATGGCACGCATCCTAACTACGCACTATAAATGCCGCTGTCAGAGAATTCGCAGTGGCATTTAACAGGGACGAAGTGTGACTCTATCCAAGACTGTTAGAGACAGATGATGGTTGAATATAACAGTCATCATCTGCATGGGTAGTGCGGCCTCATTTCCTGAGCCTGCTCCACATAACTGTGCCCCACGTGCACCGTACATGTCGGTAAGGGGTTAAAGGGAAACGGACATCTCTAGAAATACTATTTAACTGCAAATATAAGGGTAATCTCCAGGTAAACAATTTGTAAATCATTTCTGCCAGGCTTATTAGAAGCATGGCTACAAGGAGAAAATGAAGCTTTATTCTCCCTGCAGCTGCTAGTTTCCAGTCATCAGAATAGTGCAGGGATCACAACTGTAATCACTCCTCTGCAAATTGAATGTCAGCCTTTTCTGCAGCATGTGAGTGATTACAGCACTCCTAATGTGTAGTGAGAGGTGACTAACAGCTCCCTGCATTGCTCCAATGACTGCAAGCGAGCGGCTGCAGGGAGGATAGAACTTTATTTTCTCCCTGTGGGCCACTGCTCCAGTAAACCTGCTAAACTGGATTTAAACTATTTACACTTCAGATTATAACGTGCAAATTTAGACAAAAGCCTTTGATGTATGCCACTATGCAGCCAGAGAGGAAGTAACCATACATACATGGGGCTGTCTCCACTTAACATGATGGGTGTTACAACTCATGAACCACAATGGAGACATCTGCATGTACAGTCATGGCCAAAAGTATTGACACCCCTGCAATTCTGTCAGATAATACTCAGTTTCTTCCTGAAAATGATTGCAATCACAAATTCTTTGGTATTATTTTCTTCATTTAACTTGTCTTAAATGAAAAAACACAAAAGAGAATGACGCAAAAAGCAAAACATTGATCATTTCACACAAAACTCCAAAAATGGGCCAGACAAAAGTATTGGCACCCTCAGCCTAATACTAAAGGTTGCACAACCTTTAGCCAAAATAACTGCGACCAACCGCTTCCGTTAACCATCACTGAGTTTCTTACAATGCTCTGCTGGAATTTTAGACCATTCTTCTTTGGCAAACTGCTCCAGGTCCCTGATATTTGAAGGGTGCCTTCTCCAAACTGCCATTTTTAGATCTCTCCACAGGTGTTCTATGGGATTCAGGTCTGGACTCATTGCTGTCCACCTTAGAAGTCTCCAGTGCTTTCTCTCAAACCATTTTCTAGGGCTTTTTGAAGTGTGTTTTGGGTCATTGTCCTGCTGGAAGACCCAAGACCTCTGAGGGAGACCCAGCTTTCTCACACTGGGCCCTACATTATGCTGCAAAATTTGTTGGTAGTCTTCAGACTTCATAATGCCATGCACACGGTCAAGCAGTCCAGTGCCAGAGGCAGCAAAACAACCCCAAAACATCAGGGAACCTCCGCCATATTTGACTGTAGGGACCGTGTTCTTTTCTTTGAATGCCTCTTTTTTTTCTACTATAAACTCTATGTTGATGCCTTTGCCCAAAAAGCTCTACTTTTGTCTCATCTGACCAGAGAACATTCTTCCAAAACGTTTTAGGCTTTTTCAGGTAAGTTTTGGCAAACTCCAGCCTGGTTTTTTTTATGTCTCAGGGTAAGAAGTGGGGTCTTCCTGGGTCTCCTACCATACAGTCCCTTTTCATTCAGACGCCGACGGATTGTACAGGCTGACACTGTTGTACCCTCGGACTGCAGGGCAGCTTGAACTTGTTTGGATGTTAGTCGAGGTTCTTTATCCAACATGAGCAATCTTGAGTTGAAATCTCTTGTCAATTTTCTTTTCCGTCCACATCTAGGGAGGTTAGCCACAGTGCCATGGGCTTTAAACTTCTTGATGACACTGCGCACGGTAGACACAGGAACATTCAGGTCTTTGGAGATGGACTTGTAGCCTTGAGATTGCTCTCCTCACAATTTGGTTTCTCAAGTCCTCAGACAGTTCTTTGGTCTGCTTTCTTTTCTCCATGCTCAATGTGGTACACACAGGGACACAGGACAGAGGTTGAGTCAACTTTAATCCATGTCAACTGGCTGCAAGTGTGAGTTAGTTATTGCCAACACCTGTTAGGTGCCACAGGTAAGTTACAGGTGCTGTTAATTACACAAATTAGAGAAGCATCACATTTTTCGAACAGTGCCAATACTTTTGTCCACCCCCTTTTTTATGTTTGGTGTGGAATTATATCCATTTTGGCTTTAGGACAATTCTTTTTGTGTTTTTTCATTTAAGACAAATTAAATGAAGATAATAATACCAAAGAATTTGTGTTTGCAATCATTTTCAGGAAGAAACTGAGTATTATCTGACAGAATTGCAGGGGTGTCAATACTTTTGGCCATGACTGTATAGATGGTCACTGCTATCCCAATTATTCCTTCAGTCCCATCCCCGTTTCCAAGCACCATTCTTCTCTGAGTATAAGTGGCAGCATACAGACAAGTGTCTGTGTGCAGATGGTTGAGGGGCACATAGAATGGCATAGCCGACATCATGTCACAGGACCTACGTAATAAAGGTCTATCCTGGTGACAGATTCACTTTAATGAGCATGTGACACTTCTTTTTTAGATTAATCTATAGGATGAAAAATAAATAAATCAGACATTGGTGGCACAAATCTAAAAGATTACCCTTACTGCATGGGCATGCCAGCCCCTATTACTACGGACATGAGGGCTCCTCAGACTCGCTTCCTAAAATAAGGATCTACGTCTGGTGACAGATGCTCCTTAAATTAGAACTAAACTCACAAAGCACGAATACAGCGTCATGCAGAAAGATTAGCGCAGGCAAAAAAAGGTTCATCATAGAAAGCAATCAGAAGCTAGCTTTCACTTATCTGGTGCCAATTATACAACGAAATGCCATGAGCAGATGCCAAGCACCAGCTAGCTATGACGGGCTCACGTGCCCAATCCTTGAAATTCCCGATCGGCATAAAGCATCCTAAATATGGACCAGTTTCCCAGATTCTGCAGGTTTCTTGTAGGTGTTCTGCGCCAGGTAATGAATAACCCAGGAATATATTAAAGTGAATGCTGGAAGGCAAGTGGTTTTTTTTTCTTCAGGCCAAAGGAATCCAAGGTGACGGAAACCTGAGTAGCTTAACCCTTGCAATACCAGTGACCAAACATAAGAAGGCTGCTGCTCCTTTAAGAATGAAGCCTCTTCCTCCTATATGCTCACCCTACAGTGTGCGGTGTTCTCTTTTATGCCAATATTCCTATAGTGCGTCACCCGGCTTATGATTAAGAGGTAACTGGCAATGAGCCACCCTATTGTTAGGAAACATCAGCACCTCAGACCATGCAGGAGCCTGTACATCACAAGCAAATATTTAACCCTTACCGATTGGAAGGGAGAGATCACAGCACCCAGGCGGCACTGTACACTATGGCCATCACCCTGCTGTCACACCCTACGACTACCCCTTATTCTCCGCTGTTACGCCCATGCTATGCTACCGTATGTTGTCTTTCCCATATCACTGTTACACCCATGGCTGAGTGAGCACTTCACTGTTACACCCTGCGTGTACTATGCCGGCCGTCACACACGTAAGGCTTGCTCTGGCATTTGTCAACTATAGCATTTTTACATATGGGCTGGCACCCCAATAAAAGTAACGTTTTTCTTGTGTGGACCCACTGTGCTGGTCATAAGAAATCTAGTGTATGCAGATTAGGCTGAAAGTGCACTAGAGGCGTGTCAATGTGCTTCTTCCCAGTGCACTGACTCACCCCCACTGCACTTCGGCCTGATTTACATGTGTCTCCTACACTCGATTTCTCATGACCGCCACATTGGATGTCAGCAAGTAACTTGTCATATTTGTAGGGGGACAGGCGCCTACACCCACTACTTCTATATGTACATCGGACTGGCTGGTTCCCTGTAGAAGGGTGATGCCTGACAATACAATGAAAGGTGCGGAGCTCCTAGTTCTTTAGTCACCAGCATTGCACTACACAACTGCTCTTGTAGCAGAGGGGAGTCACTGTACACCACAGCCCTGAGAACACTGCCCGGACATAGTGGGGAGTCACTGTACACCACAGCCCTGAGAACACTGCCCGGCCATAGTGGGGTATCACTGTACACCGCAGCCCTGAGAACACTGCCCGGCCATAGTGGGGTATCACTGTACACCGCAGCCCTGAGAACACTGCCCGGACATAGTGGGGAGTCACTGTACACCACAGCCCTGAGAACACTGCCCGGCCATAGTGGGGAGTCACTGTACACCACAGCCCTGAGAACACTGCCCGGCCATAGTGGGGAGTCACTGTACACCACAGCCCTGAGAACACTGCCCAGCCATAGTGGGGAGTCACTGTACACCACAGCCCTGAGAACACTGCCCAGCCATAGTGGGGTGTCACTGTACACCACAGCCCTGAGAACACTGCCCGGACATAGTGGGGAGTCACTGTACACCACAGCCCTGAGAACACTGCCCGGACATAGTGGGCTGTCACTGTACACCACAGCCATGGTAACACTGCCCAGCCATAGTGGGGTGTCACTGTACACCACAGCCCTGAAACCACTGCCCGGTCATAGTGGGGTGTCACTGTAAACCACAGCCCTGAGAACACTGCCCGGCCATAGTGGGGTGTCACTGTACACCACAGCCCTGAGAACACTGCCCGGCCATAGTGGGGTGTCACTGTAAACCACAGCCATGGTAACACTGCCCAGCCATAGTGGGGTGTCACTGTAAACCACAGCCATGGTAACACTGCCCGGCCATAGTGGGGAGTCACTGTACACCACAGCCCTGAGTACACTGCCCGGCCATAGTGGGGTGTCACTGTACACCACAGCCATGGTAACACTGCCCGGCCATAGTGGGGTGTCACTGTACACCACAGCCATGGTAACACTGCCCGGACATAGTGGGGTGTCACTGTACACCACAGCCATGGTAACACTGCCCGGCCATAGTGGGGTGTCACTGTACACCACAGCCCTGAGTACACTGCCCGGACATAGTGGGGTGTCACTGTACACCACAGCCATGGTAACACTGCCCGGCCATAGTGGGGTGTCACTGTACACCACAGCCCTGAGTACACTGCCCGGACATAGTGGGGTGTCACTGTACACCACAGCCATGGTAACACTGCCCGGCCATAGTGGGGTGTCACTGTACACCACAGCCATGGTAACACTGCCCGGCCATAGTATGCAGCCTGTCATATCAGCAGCCTGTCACGCAGAGCTGTCACTGCAACTCCCATCAGCTGTGCGCACAAGCAGCGTCTTCCCATGCCCTGCGGCAGCCCCATGTAAGTGCCCAGCGCTGTGCCACATGTACCAGCCAGGGCACACACCGTCCCGCCCCCGGTCATGTACCTTTATATCTCTCCAGCACTCCTTCATATGCCCGAACAAACTCATGCTCCTGGTTACGATCCACCGGGAGTTGTCCCGGGATATACCCGGACATGGCGAACTTCTCTCCCGCAGTATTCCCGGTGCCCGCCGGTCAGTCCGGTGCCTGTGGATCCGACTTCCGGCTCCTGTCTCCGCCCAGGCAGCATCGAGGGAAGGGGACACCCAGCCGAGCGATAGGGTACTACACCTGGGAGTGTGGAGCCTGGGCGGACGCACGGCGGCCATTCACGGAACTACGACTGCAGAGCTGGGAGAAAGACGACATCTAGCGTCAGCCAGCGGTAGCGCAGCACTATGCACAGGTCACGGTCACCAATTTCGTTCCTGAAAACCCTTTTGACCTCTAGTAAAAAAAAAAAAAACAATCGGTCCTCCTAGGGTGACTGGAGGTCCCACCCGCTTTTTGGTTGCACAAACCTGTAGGATTTATTCATACCGAGTTGTTTGAACCAATGAGCCAAATTTATCTTAGGCCAGTCTCACACGTCCAGATGATTCCGGTACCGGATACCGGAAAAAAATGGTACCGGAATTATCCGTGTCCGTGTGCCCCTGCGTTTCTGTGGCACATCAGTGTGGCACACGTGTGCCTCCCGTGTGCCCACTGGGTACCACACGCACCGTGCAGGAGACAGCGCTAAAGTTTAGCGCTGTCCCCTGCATCGTGCTGAAGCCGCGATTCATATCTTCTCTGCAGCAGCGTTTGCTGTAAAGAAGATATGAATAATCCATTTTTTTAGTGGCATTTCGTGTTTAAAATAAAGCTCCATGGCCCCACCCCCTGTGTGCCCCCCCCCCCTCCCCGCTGTTCTGAAAATACCCACCTCCCTCGCAGTGTCCTGTCCTGGCCGCACCTTCTACTGTATGCGGTCACGTGGGGCCGCTCATTTACAGTAATGAATATGCGGCTCCACCCCTATGGGGGGTGGAGCCGCATATTCATGACTGTAATCGGCGGCCCCACGTGACCGCATACAGTAGAAGGTGCGGCCAGGACAGGAAGCAGCGACAGCCAACGAGGGAGCCGGGTGAGTATTTTCAGAACAGCCGGGGGGGGGGGGGGGCACAGGGGGGGGGACATGGAGCTTTATTTTAAACACGAAATACCACTAAAAAATGGATTATTCATATCTTCTTTACAGCAAATGCTGCTGCAGAGAAGATATGAATCGCGGCTTCAGCACCATGTGGGGGGGACAGCGCTTACTGGAGCGCTGTCTCCTGCACGGCACACGGAGAACGTCCGTGTGCGGTACGTGTTTTACACGGACCCATTTACTTTAATGGGTCCGTGTAATCCGTGCGCTCCCACGAACACTGACATGTCTCCGTGTTTGGCACACGGAGACATGGTCCGCAAAAAATCAATGACATCTGCACAGATGCATTGATTTTAATGTGTCTACGTGTGTCAGTGGCTCCGGTACCTGAGGAAACTGTCACCTCACGTACCGGAGCCACTGACGTGTGAAACCGGCCTTAAAGGGAGCCTGTCACCCCCCAGGGCGTTTTTAAGTAAGGCTACTTTCACACTAGCGTCGTGCACTGCACGTTGCTATGCGTCGTTTTGTAGAAAAAACGCATCCTGCAAAAGTGCTTGCAGGATGCGTTTTTTCTCCATTGACTTGCATTAGCGACGCATTGCCACATGTCGCAACCGTCGTGCGACGGTTGCGTCGTGTTGCATCGGACCGTCGCCACCAAAAAACTTTGCTTGTAATGTTTTTTGGTGCGTCGTTCCCGTCTTTTCCGACCGCACATGTGCGGCCGGAACTCCGCCCCCGCCTCCCCGCACCTCACAATGGGGCAGCGGATGCGTTGAAAAACAGCATCCGCTGCCCCCGTTGTGCGGCGCATTCACTGCTAGCGTCGGTACGTCACAACGACGCAATTCGTCGTGCGTCGTCCGACGCTAGTTTGAAAGTAGCCTAAAAGAGCCACCTTTAGCAGCACTAAGGTATGTGCACACGTTGCGGATTCCATTGCGGATTTTTCCGCCCGGATTTTGTGCGGAATTCGCCTGCGTTTTAACACCTGTAGATTCCTATAGTGGAATAGGTGTAAAACGCTGCTGATTCCGCACAAAGAATTGACATGCTAGGGAAAATAAACCGCTGCGTTTCCGCACGGAATTTTCCACAGCATGCAATGTGTGCACCAGGGCGGGGCTGGCCGTCTGGCAATTCTGGCAAATGCCAGAAGGGCCTGTCTGGTCGTGGGCTGCCTCATCTGCTACGTTGTTAACAGAATCGCTGTTCTCAACACACTCACACTGTTAACAGTTGTGATGGCGCACAAAGTCGCTGACTCCGTCACTTACCCCAGCAGGCCACAGGTATCATTAGGAATTTTGATCTTGTTTTTCTCCATCCAGGGTAATATTAGTTTAACAAAGGATATCATACCACAAATGTTCACCAAGTAAAAATACAAAAGTAACAAAAGTAAAGAGGGGGCAACTCCTAAATATTATAAACCTACAGAGAACAACTGAGTTAAATGCCCCAATAACGTCGATATACGTACTTAAATGACTAGCTAAATAGACTAGACAACACGAGATAAAGGGATATCAAAAAAAGTTCTTTATGAAATACAAAATTAGCAGAGATATGTAAAATACATAAAACATTACTCTAGGTGAGTTGGTGAGATGACAAAACAAGAGCAGGAGTGCTGAGCATCAGATAAAACTGTCTTGGTATGCACAAAAGAGCACGCTGATGAAACTCGCACATAGAAATACATGCAGCTGCAAACTCCAGTCCCGAGTGCCGGCGGCAGTGCCGGGTATTGATGCGAGAGACTCACGCGAGTTTCTCGCATTGAACTCACAAGTGTGACCCCGGCTTTTTTCTGACAGAACTGATCAGTCATTATCAAAATTCTCAGTTCTGAGGTAAAATCTGCATTCAGTGCAGACTTCCCCATTACTGAGATAGGAGACGGCAGTCTGATAAGATTCTATGTAGACTCTGCTGGTTCCTCCCATTTGCATAGAATTGTATCAGTAGTATCGGCCATTCTCAGTAAAGGTACCGTTACACTAAACGACTTACCAACGATCACAACCAGCGATACGACCTGGCCGTGATCGTTGGTAAGTCGCTGTGTGGTCGCTGGGGAGCTGTCACACAGACAACTCTCTCCAGCGACCAACGATCAGGGGAACGACTTCGGCATCGTTGAAACTGTCTTCAACGATGCCGAAGTCCCCCTGTAGCACCCGGGTAACCAGGGTAAACATCGGGTTACTAAGTGCAGGGCCGCACTTAGTAACCCGATATTTACCCTGGTTACCATTGTAAAAGTAAAAAAAAAACACTACATACTCACCTTCTGATGTCTGTCACATCCCCCAGCGTCCACAGGGTTACGCGCTGCTGCTCAGAGCTTCCTGCACTGACTGAATGTGTCAGCGCCGGCAGCAGCGGTGACGTCACCGCTGTGCTCTGCTTTATGGCCGGCCGGCGCTGACACATTCAGTGCAGGGAAGCAGCCGGCGGGGGACGTGACAGACATCAGAAGGTGAGTATGTACTGTTTTTTTTTTACTTTTACAATGGTAACCAGGGTAAATACCCTGGGGACATACTTCACCTGTGGGAAGTTATACCATCTAGCTGCCATACCATCACCCCAGAGGACCCCTTTAAGCAGCGTCGGTCCCTACTGACCGAATACCACAGGTGGCGTCGCGAACATTAACTTTAATCAATATCCCTTTTACATGGGAACCCAGGACCACGGAAGGGGTCGCCGCCGTGACACTTCCCCTTAAGTACTGGACCCGGTACCGAACGCCCCATGGCCCTGGCGGGCGTCCCACACACGTATAACGTTTATGGTAAAATATGACAGTGGCAAACCTTTACAATGAGTCTGTTTCATATCCATACATCATCAGCTATAGTGATCGATCCGGCTAGAAATAATAGGAGCAAATCACCAAAACAACACAAGCATCAGGATTACAGATGCAAAACCTGCATACCTATTTTATTCAAATAATAGGAGTCATACTAAACCCTACTGTAATCCCAGATTAGGATCTGAACAGCAGAAGGGTGCAAGTATTAGGGTCAGTTATTTTAGTCACCACAAAATATTAAAAATGCATCCTTGCAATATGTTCCATCAGCAGCACTGAGCTATGTACGTGTTTCCTATGGTTATACAGCAGCATAATGTGCTGTATACTGAGGTATCCACTCTCCACTCCCATCCTCTCCCTAGTGAGGACAAATAAAGGCATTAGTTCCAGTATGAGTTATCCACTGATCGCTGGATCTTGTGCAAATAGGATTTTATTATGTTAGTTACAAAAAATATATTGTCCCAAGATATGCTACCATGAATGAGAATTAAGTACACCAAATGATTTAATCTCTCCTGGGATCAGTGATTAATCTTCAGTCGCATTATAGTCTGTGAATAAGATTAATCTACTGAAGCTCATACTGGAGGATCAAACAGCTTCAGAAAGAGACAGAAGGGCATCATACTACACCACATTTTAGTGCAAATAAACATGAAGGGCCCAATCTGGGTGGACTGCAGAACCTTCCAGTGGTCAGGCCTCTCCTTCAATGGCCACCATAACCGCAGACATTATAATGAACGCCCAGTGTCTGGGTTTCAACGGTATCTGCATCCTCAGCATGCAGATACTGTTGAATTTAATAGAGGATGTAATAGAGGATGAGAGAGCTGTTGGTGCCTTCCTCTGCCATTCAGGCTGTGCATCTGAGACTGAAAGCCACTAAATCGTGCTTGCTGTGCCAAGCCACAGGCCACATGCTGCAGAGACCGAAGCAGCGTATAAAGGACACATGGTAAGCTGAGGGGTTTTTTTATTTTGTCAGTCTTTTCTTGTGAAGGCAGTGGGAGCCGTTATACTGTATATAGTGAGCTGTGGAGGCTATCATACTGTATATAGTGAGTCCTGAGGGCATTTACTGTATATAATTGAGTTGGGGCCATTTTACTGTATATTGGGGGCTGTGGAGACTATCATACTATAAGGGGATGTGAGGGCCATCATATTGAATATAGGGAGCTGTGGGTGCCATTATACTGTATATAGGGAGATGTGTGGACATCATACTGTGTATAGGGAGCTGTGGGTGCCATTATACTGTATATAGGGAGATGTGTGGACATCATACTGTATGTAGGGAAGCTTTGGGTGCTATCATATTGTGTATAGGTAGCTGGGGGCATCATACTTTGTATACGGGTTGTGGGACCATCATGTGTTTGGGAACTGTGAGGAAAACATACTGTATAATGGGACCTTTGGGGACGTCATACTGCATATAGGGAGCTGTTGGTGCCATAATAATTTGTATAGAGAGCTGTGTAGAAAAACATTGGGTATATTTAGCTGTGAGGGCCATCATATACATATTTGTATACAGGGTTGTGGGGGATATTGTACTATGTATTGGGAGCCATCACTCTGTAAATATGCAGCTGTGGGTGCTATAATTCTGCATATAGGAGCTATGCTGGCCCCCATACTCTATATAGGGAGCTGTGTGAAATAGCAAATTGTATATAAAGAGCTGTGGGGCCACAATACTGCATATTGTTAGCTGTGGGGGGAATCATACTGTGTATAGTGAGCCGGTTAGTAAATCAAACTACATATAGGGAATTGTAGGGAGCCACCCTACTGTGTATAGGTGGCTGTGGGCCAATATACTGTGTATACGAGGCCTGTTAGTAAATCATACTGTTTATAGGGGGTTGCGTGAACATCATACTGTATAGAGGGAGCTGTGGACCATCATACTGCGTACTGAGATCACGCTGGGTACACCATACTGAGCTTGTGGAGGGAAATTCACTGTGAGGGTATCATACTCAAAGGGAGCCATGAAATCTGTATTGTAGTAGGTAAAAACATGACGGGGCAAAGGATATTGATAACTTATCCCTCGGAGAGGTCATTAACCCCTTCCCGACCTGTGACACAGCGTATGCGTCATGAAAGTCGGTGCCAATCCGACCTGTGACGCATATGCTGTGTCACAGAATGATCGCGTCCCTGCAGATCGGGTGAAAGGGTTAACTCCTATTTCACCCGATCTGCAGGGAGAGGGGGAGTTGTACTTCAGCCCAGGGGGGGTGGCTTTGCCCCCACGTGGCTACGATCGCTCTGATTGACTGTTGAAAGTGCAACAGCCAATCAGAGCAATTTGCAATATTTCACCTATGAAAATGGTGAAATATTGCAATCCAGCCATGGCCGATGCTGCAATAGCATCTGCCATGGCTGGAAATCATGTTCTGCCCCCCCCACCGCCCCCCATCTCCTCCCCAGTCCTCCGTTCTGTCCGGTACCCCCTCCGTCCCCCTGTCCGCTCCCCCATGCTCCTGTCCGCTCGCCCTGTCCTCCGATCCCCCCCTGTGCTCCGATCCACCCCCCTGTGCTCCGATCCACCCCACCCCCTCATACTTACCGAGCCTCCCGAAGTCGGTCCGTCTTCTCCCTGGGCGCCACCATCTTCCAAAATGGCAGATGCGTTCCATGTACATTTTGATCACTGTGGTAAACTTATCACAGTGATTAAAATAAAAAAATAGTAAATGACTCCCCCCCCCCTTTATCACCCCCATAGGTAGGGACAATAATAAAATAAAGAAAATATTTTTTTTTCCACTAGGGTTAGAACTAGGGTTAGAGTTAGGGGTAGGGTTAGGGTTAGGGGTAGGGTTAGGGGTAGGGTTAGGGTTAGAACTAGGGTTAGCGTTAGAATTAAGCTATGTGCACACTGTGCGGATTTGGCTGCGGATCCGCAGCGGATTGGCCGCTGCGCATTCATAGCAGTGTTCCATCAGGTTTACAGTACCATGTAAACCTATGGAAAACCAAATCCGCTGTGCCCATGGTGCGGAAAATACCGCGCGGAAATGCTGCGCTGTATTTTCCGCAGTATGTCAATTCTTTGTGCGGATTTCGCAGCGTTTTACAGCTGTTCCTCAATAGGAATCCGCAGGTGAAATCCGCATAAAAAACACTGGAAATCCGCGGTAAATCCGCAGGTAAAACGCAGTGCCTTTTACCTGCGGATTTTTCAAAAATGGTGCGGAAAAATCTCACACGAATCCGCAACGTGGGCACATAGCCTTAGGGTTAGGGTTGGAATTAGAGTTAGGGTTGGAATTAGGGCTAGGGTTGGAAATAGGATTAAGAATAGGCTTGTGGTTAGGGTTATGGTTAGGGTTAGGGGTGTGTTGGGGTTAAAGTTGTGGTTGGGGTTGGGATTAGGGTTAGGGTTGGGATTAGGGTTAGGGTTGTGGTTAGGGGTGTGTTGGGGTTGGGTTGTGATTAGGGTTATGGCTAGAGTTGGGATTAGGGTTAGGGGTGTGTTGGGGTTAGGGTTGGGATTAGGGTTAGGGGTGTGTTGGGGTTAGTGTTGGAGTTAGAATTGAGGGGTTTCCACTGTTTAGGCACATCAGGGGTCTCCAAACGCAACGTGGCGCCACCATTGATTCCAGCCAATCTTGCGTTCAAAAAGTCAAATGGTGCTCCCTCCCTTCCGAGCCCCGACGTGTGCCCAAACAGTGGTTTACCCCACATATGGGGTACCAGCATACTCAGGACATACTGGACAACAATTATCGGGGTCCAATTTCTGCTGTTACCCTTGCGAAAATAAAACATTGCTTGCTAAAACATAATTTTAGAGGAATGAAAAATGATTTTTTATTTTCACGGCTCTGCGTTATAAGCTTCTGTGAAGCACTTGGGGGTTCAAAGTGCTCACTATACATCTAGATAAGTTCCTTGGGGGTCTAGTTTCCAAAATGGGGTCACTTGTGGGGGTTTCTACTGTTTAGGCACATCAGGGGCTCTGGAAATGGAATGTGACGCACGCAGACCACTCCATCAAAGCCTGCATTTCAAAACGTCACTACCTCCCTTCCGAGCCCCGACTTGTGCCCAAACAGTGGTTTACCCCCACATATGGGGTGTCAGTGTACTCAGGACAAACTGGGCAACAATTATTAGGGTCCAATTTCTCCTGTTACCCTTGTGAAAATAAAAAATTGCTTGCTAAAACATCATTTTTAAGGAAAGAAAAATGATTTTTTATTTTCACGGCTCTGCGTTGTAAACTTCTGTGAAGCACTTGGGGGTTCAAAGTGCTCACCACATATCTAGATAAGTTTCTTGGGGGGTCTAGTTTCCAAAATGGGGTCATTTGTGGGGGGTTTCTACTGTTTAGGCACATTAGGGGCTCTGCAAATGGAATGTGACGCACGCAGACCACTCCATCAAAGCCTGCATTTCAAAACGTCACTACCTCCCTTCCGAGCCCCGACTTGTGCCCAAACAGTGGTTTACCCCCATACAGTCATATGAAAAAGTTTGGGCACCCCTATTAATCTTAAGCTTAATGTTTTATAAAAATTGTTTTTTTTGCAACAGCTATTTCAGTTTCATATATCTAATAACTGTTGGACACAGTAATGTTTCTGCCTTGAAATGAGGTTTATTGTACTAACAGAAAATGTGCAATCTGCATTCAAACAAAATTTGACAGGTGCATAAGTATGGGCACCCTTATCATTTTCTTGTTTTAAATACTGCTACCTACTTTTTACTGACTTACTAAAGCACTTTTTTTGGTTTTGTAACCTCATTGAGCTTTGTACTTCATAGCTAGGTGTATGCAATCATGAGAAAAGCTACTTAACGTGGCCACTTGCAAGTTGTTCTCCTGTTTGAATCTCCTCCGAAGAGTGGCATCATGGGCTCCTCAAAACAACTGTCAAATGATCTGAAAACAAAGATTATTCAACATAGTTGTTCAGGGGAAGGATACAAAAAGCTGTCTAAGAGATTTAACCTGTCAATTTCCACTGTGAGGAACATAGTAAGGAAATGGAAGAACACAGGTACAGTTCTTGTTAAGGCCAGAAGTGGCAGGCTAAGAAAAACATCAGAAAGGCAGAGAAGAAGAATGGTGAGATCAGTCAAGGACAATCCTCAGACCACCTCCAGAGAGCTGCAGCATCAACTTGCTGCAGATGGTGTCACTGTGCATCGGTCAACTATACAGCACACTTTGCACAATGAGAAGCTGTATGGGAGAGTGATGCAAAAGAAGCCGTTTCTGCAAGCACGCCACAAACAGAGTCGGCTGAGGTATGCAAAAGCACATTTGGAGAAGCCAATTTCTTTTTGGAAGAAGGTCCTGTGGACTCATGAAACCAAGATTGAGTTGTTCGGTAATACAAAAAGGCGTTATGCATGGCGGCAAAAAACACAGTGCGTTGTATAGTTGACCGATGCACAGTGACACCATCTGCAGCAAGTTGATGCTGCAGCTGTCTGGAGATGGTCTGAGGATTGTCCTTGACTGATCTCACCATTCTTCTTCTCTGCCTTTCTGATATTTTTCTTGGCCTGCCACTTCTGGCCTTAACAAGAACTGTACCTGTGTCCTTCCATTTAATTACTATGTTCCTCACAGTGGAAATTGACAGGTTAAACCTCTGAGACAGCTTTTTGTATCCTTCCCCTGAACAACTATGTTGAATAATCTTTGTTTTCAGATCATTTGACAGTTGTTTTGAGGAGCCCATGATGCCACTCTTCGGAGGAGATTCAAACAGGAGAACAACTTGCAAGTGGCCACGTTAAGTAGCTTTTCTCATGATTGCATACACCTAGCTATGAAGTTCAAAGCTCAATGAGGTTACAAAACCAAAAAAAGTGCTTTAGTAAGTCAGTAAAAAGTAGGTAGGAGTATTTAATACAAGAAAATGATAAGGGTGCCCATACTTATGCACCTGTCAAATTTTGTTTGAATGCAGATTGCACATTTTCTGTTAGTACAATAAACCTCATTTCAAGGCAGAAACATTACTGTGTCCAACAGTTATTAGATATATGAAACTGAAATAGCTGTTGCAAAAAAAACAATTTTTATAAAACATTAAGCTTAAGATTAATAGGGGTGCCCAAACTTTTTCATATGACTGTATATGGGGTATCAGCGTACTCAGGAGAAACTGTACAACAACTTTTGGGGTCCAATTTCTCCTGCTACCCTTGGGAAAATAAAAAATTGTGGGCTAAAAAATCATTTTTGAGAAAATAAAAATTATTTTTTATTTTCATGGCTCTGCGTTATAAACTTCTGTGAAGCACTTGGGGGTTCAAAGTGCTCACCACACATCTAGATTAGTTCCTTGGGAGGTCTAGTTTCCAAAATGGGGTCACTTGTGGGGGAGCTCCAATGTTTAGGCACACAGGGGCTCTCCAAACGCGACATGGTGTCCGCTAATGATTGGAGCTAATCTTCCATTCAAAAAGCCAAATGGCGTGCCTTCCCTTCCGAGCCCTGCCGTGCGCCCAAACAGTGGTTTACCCCCACATATGGGGTATTATCGTACTCAGGACAAACTGGACAACAACATTTGGGGTCCAATTTCTCCTGTTACCCTTGGGAAAATAAAAAATTCTGGGCTAAAAATCATTTTTGAGGAAAGAAAAATTATTTTTTATTTTCACGGCTCTGCGGTATAAACTTCTGTGAAGCACTTGGGGGTTCAAAGTGCTCACCACACATCTAGATTAGTTCCTTGGGAGGTCTAGTTTCCAAAATGGGGTCATTTGTGGGGGAGCTCCAATGTTTAGGCACACAGGGGCTCTCCAAATGCGACATGGTGTCCGCTAACAATGGAGCTAATTTTCCATTCAAAAAGTCAAATGGCGCTCCTTCCCTTCCGAGCCTTGCCGTGCGCCCAAACAGTGGTTTACCCCCACATATGATGTATCAGCGTACTCAGGACAAATTGGACAACAACGTCCGTGGTCCAGTTTCTCCTTTTACCCTTGGGAAAATAAAAAAAATTTAAAGTTAAATGTTCATTTTTTACTTCCATGTTGCTTCTGCTGCTGTGAAACACCTGAATGGTTAATAAACTTCTTGAATGTGGTTTTGAGCACCTTGAGGGGTGCAGTTTTTAGAATGGTGTCACTTTTGGGTATTTTCAGCCATATAGAACCCTCAAAATGACTTCAAATGTGAGGTGGTCCCTAAAAAAATGGTTTTGTAAATTTTGTTGTAAAAATGAGAAATCACTGGTCAAATTTTAACCCTTATAACTTCCTAGCAAAAAAAAAAATTGTTTCCAAAATTGTGCTGATGTAAAGTAGACATGTGGGAAACGTTATTTATTAACTATTTTGTGTCACATAACTCTCTGGTTTAACAGAATAAAAATTCAAAATGTGAAAATTGCGAAATTTTCAAAATTTTCGCCAAATTTCCGTTTTTTTCACAAATAAACTCAGAAATTAAAGCCCAATATGTCACGAAAAAACAACCTCAGAATCGCTAGGATCCGTTGAAACATTCCTGAGTTATTACCTCATAAAGGGACACTGGTCAGAATTGCAAAAAACGGCAAGGTCATTAAGGCCAAAATAGGCTGGGTCATGAAGGGGTTAAAGGGAACCTGTCACCAGTTTTTTCCAATATAACCTACAGCCAACACCTTTCAGCCCCATTGGGCATCGCTGGTCTTGAGATGCTATCCTCCTTCTGTACTTCATGTGGATGACGCGTCCTACGTCATCCACACAGCATTCCCCTTCATACTTCTGCGCAGGCGCACTTCTCTCTGCCCTGCTGAGGGCAGAACAAAGTACTGCAGTGCACATGCACCAATAAAGGTAAAAAAAAGCACCAGTGCATGCACACTGCAGTACTTTGTTCTGCCCTCATCAGGACAGCGAGAAGTGCGCCTGCGCAGAAGCGTGAAGGGGGACACTGTGTGGATGACGTAGGTTGCATCACCCACACGAAGCAGAGAATGAGGATGGCATCACAAGAAGAGAGGAGTCTGGGGCTCCAAAGACACCTATCGGACTGGACCTCCCCGTAGGTGAGTATAATAAAAGGTCTTTTTTGGCATTGCAGGACGAATTGGAGTCACATGTGCAGCATCATACAAGGCTGTCACATGGGGCTGAAAGGTGGTGGCCGTAGGTTATATCAGAAAAAAAACTAGTGACAGGTTCCCTTTAAGAACTGATCAGTGGGGTCTGACACCCAGCACCCTGCTGATCAGCTGTACTAGCTGTAGCTGTGGCTCTCCAATGTATAATTTGGTATTATCATTAAAGGGGGTGTTCCAGACTAGGGGTTTTCCAGGGATAGTCTTCTTCTTCAGGCACTATATCATGCTGAATATATTGATAGGTTACATACCTATAAGGGGGTGAAAGGTTCCCTTTAACATTAACATTCAGAGAAGCAGGAACTGTAGCTCATTGGCATGTGACCACTAGGCTATGTTCATAAATTGCGTTTTTGCTGCGTTTTGTATGCAAATTAAAGCTGCTTTTTACAGTACTAGCAAAAGCTATGAGATTTCAGAAATCTCATTCACCACATTGTTTTTTTTTCCAGGAATGAATTGGAAAACTGCTGCTTCTTTAAAACTGCAGCATGTCACTTCTATCAGCATTCTTGCAGCATTTTGTTCACCCATAGAAAGCAATGAGCAAGTGTACAAAAGCAGCAAAAAACGTTGCCATCAGTTTTGGCTGCGTTTTTAGTGAAAAAAAGCATGTACAGCAGGATCTAAAGCCCATTTATTTTTGTAATTTTCTCAAGTTTAAACCATAATGTCTTGGCCAATTCTGGCGCTTTGCCCGGCTCTTCCCACTTGCCCTGTAGCGGTGGCAAGTGAGGTTCATATTTGTGGGGTTGATGTCACCTTTGTATTGTCCGGTGACATGAAGCCCACGGCTTAGAGTCTATAACACTCCTATCCATTACTAATCCTATAGTTATATTGTAAATAAAGACACAGCAAGTATAAAGTCCTTTATTTTAAATAAAAAAACACACACTTATTTAAAAATAAAAAACACAGTTATACTCAATTAATGCCTAATTTCACTGAATCCCACCTCTCCTGTAATAAAACAGAAATTTTAAAAAACAACCATATCCCTCACCTGTCCATCATTCTGTCCCACGTCGTAATCCATGTCTGGGAAATAAAAAGTTTTCAGCCTGGAAGGGTGTCAAGATGCGACCGTCCAGGCTGAGAACCACTGGTGAATGAGCTGCTGCGAGCGCAGCGTCAGTGACCGGTGACATCATAGAGGTTACCGCCGGTCACTAAGGCTGCATTCCCAGCCGGGCTGAACTGCCGTGACCTCGGTGAGATCCCCACTAGCACCGTGGGAAAGTCTCACGGTGCAGCGCTGAGCTCAGACAGTAGTTATATATGTAGAAGCGGGCACCGTCAATGAATACAACAGCACTGGGATCACCCGATGCATACAAAACAACAGAATACAAGTTAAACAGAAAGCATATGCATCAAAGAAGGGGATCACCAATGGAAATAAAGTGTTATACAAGAATGCTTTTATTGGAAACCACCACATACAAAACCATTAAAAACATTTAAAAAAGTCACAACTTGGACTACGACTACAATCCAAAGAGTATGGGTCATAATCCCCTCACATGGGATGTGTTGTATGATCACTATGTTATTTTTATGATAGCAGCAGGTATACACCTTATAATTTTCATTAGTCTGCATTTACTCATTCATATTTGCTACTTTTCGCATCTGGCTTTCATTGTTCAGGGGGGACATTCATTACGAAGCATTATGGCATGTAGGGTTTTTGTGTATTGCACACATTATTGTATGACCCATACTCTTTGGATTGTAGTCCAAGTTGTGACTATTTAAATGTTTTTAATGGTTTTGTATGTGGTGGTTTCCAATAAAAGCATTCTTGTATAATACTTTGTTTCCATTGGTGATCCCCTTCTTTGATGCATATGCTTTCTCCTTAACTTGAGCTCAGACAGTAGGTGTCAGGTACGGACATCGAACTTTCCTATTCGGTTTCGCCCATGTCTAGTCCAAACAAAATCAACTCCCCCTGCTGCTATTACATTTGTAATTATGTATTTTTTCCATGAACTTATTAACTTTTTTGTTCAGAAGTCACTATTTTTTCATAAATAAAATTTTTTTTTCACTAAATAATTTGTTAAATTTGCCTTTTTTTCCAAAAATGTTTTATGATTTCACATGTGATGCATTGGTGACCTAACACCTTGCATTGTTCATGCTTCTGTGGTGGAAGCAAGGCTGAACTTTTGGATCCTGAGGGTATGTGCACATGTTGTGGAAAGGAATTGGCATGCGTTTTCCTGCTAAACACTAGCGTTTTACAAGTGTAATTAGCTTGCAGAATGCTAGCATTTTCCAAGCGATCTGTAGCATCACATGGAAAACTGATTGACAGGTTGGTTACACTTGTCAAACATAGTGCTTGACAAGTGTGACCAACTTTTTACTAATTTTACTAATGATGCTGCCTATGCAGCATCAATAGTAAAAAGACCTAATGTTAAAAATAATTAAAAAAATAAAAAATCGTGATATTCTCACCTTCCGGCGTCCCCGGCAGCCTTCCCGCTCCTTGTGATGCTCCCATTCCCAATAATGCCTCGCGGCAATGACCCCAGATGACGTAGCGGTCTCGCGAGACCACTACGTCATCACAGGTCATTGCCGCAAAGCATTCCTGGGAATGGAAGCATCGCGAGGAGCGGGAACGCTGTGAGGGACACCGGAAGGTGAGAATATCACAATTTTTTATTTTAATTCTTTGTTTTTACAATTATATGGTTCCCAGGGCCTGGAGAAGAGTCTCTTCTCCTCCACCCTGGGTACCAACTGCACATGATCCGCTTACATCCCACATGGTGGGCATAGCCACATGCGGTAAGTAAGTGGATCAATGCATTCCTATGCGTGCGGAATCCCCGCGATTCCGCACAAAGAATGAACACGCTGCGTTTTTTTCCGGAATGAGATTCCATCGCGGAAAAAAATGCAACATGTGCACAAAAATTGCAAATTGCATTCTAATAATAGGATGCTTAATGTATGCGTTTTTTTTCGCGGTTTTATAACGAAAAACCACGAAAAAAAAACGTGAAAAATCCTGAACGTGTGCACACAGCCTTATGGAGCAGGTGTAAACCGCTGCGGAAAGAATTGACATGCTGCGGAATAAACAACGCTACGTTTCCGCACGTTTTTTTCCGCAGCATGTGCACTGCGGATTTTGTTTTCCATAGGTTTTACATGGTACTGTAAACTCATGGAAAACTGCTGCGAATCCGCAGTGGCCAATCCACTGCAGATCCGCACCAAAATCCGCAATGTGTGCACATACCCAAAGAATGGACATGCTGCGGTTAACAACGTTGGCCACAATTCATAAAGTCTAAAATGGTCTTTTTTACTGTCTTTAGCCATTTTTGCTTCAATTTAGACCAAAAAGTCATGATTTTGAAAAATGTCACAGAAAATTCTCAAAAACTGCTGGTGTACATAAAATCGCTGCAGGGGGAAAATGGAGTACATCTGCAAAAATGCTGAGACTTTTTGAAAAGTCATATATGATGAATCATGCGAAAACAACTGGAAAACCAAAAAAGAAAAAAAAGAAAGAAAAAAAGAAAAAGAATGGCATGCATATATAGAATAGACTTAGAAAAAGATGCAAACAGAAACATGAATTTGGTGCAAAAAAAAAAAAGCCCAAAACACCAAAAGATCAACAAAAAAATAGGCACAAAAGCAATAATGAATTGAGAAGTTTATTAACCCTTCTGGTGCTTCACGAGAACTACAGCAATGTGGAAGGAAAAAATGAACATTTTACTTTTTTCACAAAAAATTTACATTAGACCCAAACTTTTTTATTTTCACAAGGCTAAGGCTTCTTTTACACTTACCGTAGTTTTGCGTTCCGTTTTTGCGGCCCCAATAGATTTCTATGGGGCCTCAAAAACAGGCCTCAATAATGCCATGGCGCGCCGTGCACAGTATGGCTATGAGGGCTGTATTTACGGCCGTGAAAAAATATTGAGCCTGCTCGATCTTTTCACGGCTTACGGACATGGCCCCCCATTGAAAATCAGTGGGGCCGCAAAAACAACAGAAGCTTATTTTTACAGTGCACCGTGAGATCCGGTTTTGCGGAACACCGTTTTTTACCAATACTTTTTCCATAGTATTGGAAACCCAAAAAAAGTCGATCCGCAAGTTTTTTGCGGTCTGTTATTGCAGCAGACTGTGAAAATTGCGACAATACGGCCCACAAAAAAGGCCCGCAATAACAGGCCGCAAAAAACATGGTAAGTGTAAAAGAAGCCTAACAGGAGAAAATGGACCACAAAATTTGTTGTGCAATTTCTCATGAGTACACCGATACCCCATATGTGGGGGAAAGCCACAGTTTGGGTGCATGGTGGGACTCAGAAGGGAGGATCACTGTTTGACTTTTTGAATGCAAAAATGACTGGAATCAATGGTGGGCACCATGTCGCGTTTGGAGACTCCCTGATGTACCTAAACAGTGGAACCCCCAAATTCTAACTCCAATCCTAGCATAGCCCTAACCCTAACCCCAACACACCCCTATTCCTAGTCCCAACCTTAACCACAGTCATAAACCTAACCACAACCCTAACCCCAACACACCCCTAATCCCGACCCTAAACGTAATCCCAACCATAGCTACAACCATAACCCTAACCACAACCCTAACCCCAACACCACTCTAACCCCAACAACACAACCCTAACCCTAGCCCAAACTCTAACCCTAGCTCTAACCCCAACCCTAACACTAGAGCCAATCCTAACCCTAACAAAAAAATATACATTTTTAATTTTATTATTTTTACCTAACTAAGGGGTTGATAAAGGGGGGGTTGATTTACTTTTTTTTTCATCACTGTGTTAGGGTCTATCACAGTGATCAAAATGAACCAATAGGAAAAATCTCCTATTGTTGCCGGGTGCCGACCGGCAGAACACCAGGAACATCCAGGAAGATGACGTGCAGGGCCATGGGATGGAGCCGGAGGGTCTGGGGACACCGGAGGTGCCTGGGGGGCTTGAGGGACCCCATTTCTCTCTCTACTGGTATGCTAGATCATATCAGAGGAGAGAGAAATAAATGGGAAATCAGACTTTTTTTTGCGGTCGCTGTTAGTCGGTGAATAACGGCGATTGCAACACTGGGGATGGTAAAAACTGACCCAAACCATGTTCTCTGGGGTCTCAGCTACACCCAGAAGCTGAGACCCCAGAGATTTTCTGATGCTGGGGGGGCGCTATACCCTTATTTCTTAGCGCCGTTAAAAAGCGGCACTGAATAATAAGTACCCTTAACTGCCACCGTTAAAAGGCGTATCAGCGATCGTTAAGGGGTTAAAGTGTATTTCTCATTGTATTGTAATATCTAAAGAAGAGCTACGCATTTAAGTTCTCCCTTCCCTTAATTATCTTTTCCTTTCCTACTTTACCAATTACGCCCTATTAAATAATTATTTACATCTATCTTTCCTCCCTCCCTTTTCCCTTCATATTATATTTCTGTTAATATTTAAAAATGTAATAAAAATTATTGAAACACACATCACATATAAGTAACATGCCAGTCTCATAAACTGAAGTTTATGTCAAAGGTAATCTGTCAGAATGATAAACTGTTTAACCCCTTAATCCCATATGACGTACTATCCCATCGAGGTGACCTGGGACTTAATTCCCAGTGACGGGATAGTACGTCATATGCAATCGGCCGCGCTCAAGGGGAGAGCGCGACCGATCGCATCCAGGTGTCAGCTGACTATCGCAGCTGACATCCGGCAATATGTGCCAGGAGCGGTCACGGACCGCCCCCAAGACACATTAACCCCCGGCACACTGCGATCAAACATGATCGCAGCGTTCCGGGGGCATAGGGAAGCATCGCGCAGGGAGGGGGCTCCCTGCGGGCTTCCCTAAGACCCTCAGTACAAGGCGATGTGCTCACCTTGTA
This sequence comes from Ranitomeya variabilis, assembly GCF_051348905.1. Lineage (NCBI taxonomy): Eukaryota > Metazoa > Chordata > Amphibia > Anura > Dendrobatidae > Ranitomeya > Ranitomeya variabilis. The sequence continues at coordinate 373,324,750 of NC_135234.1, forward strand.
CCGAGCATCTCCTCCCTGCAGGCCCCGGATCCAAAATGGCCACGGGGCTACTTCCGGGGCCTGCAGGGAGGTGGCTTACAAGCGCCTGCTCAATATATATTGTTCCCATAAATACATTTCTTTATCTAAATATATAAAAAAAACAATAGAAGTACACATATTTAGTATCACCGCGTCCGTAACGACCAGACCTATAAAACTGTCCCACTAGTTAACCCCTTCAGTGAACACCTGAAAAAAAAAAGAAAAAAACGAGGCAAAAAAAAAACCGGTTTATTATCATACCGCCAAACAAAAGGTGAAATAACACACGATCAAAAAGACGGATATAAATAACCATGGTACCATGGTGAAAACGTCATCTTATCCCGCAAAAAACGAGCCACCATACAGCATTATCAGCGAAAAAATAAAAAAGTTATAGTCCTCAGAATAAAGCGATGCAAAAATAATTATTTTTTCTATATAATAGTTTTTATCGTATAAAAGCGCCAAAACATAAACAAATGATATAAATGAGGTATCGCTGTAATTGTACTGACCCGAAGAATAAAACTGCTTTATCAATTTTACCAAACATGGAACGGTATAAACGCCCCCCACAAAATAAATTCATGAATAGCTGGTTTTTGGTCATTCTGCCTCACAAAAATTGGAATAAAAAGCGATCAAAAAATGTCACGTGCCCAAAAATGTTACCAATAAAAACGTCAACTCGTCCTGCAAAAAACAAGACCTCACATGAATCTGTGGACCAAAATATGGAAAATTATAGCTCTAAAAATGTGGAGATGCAAAAACTATTTTTTGCAATAAAAAGCGTCTTTTAGTGTGTGACAGCTGCCAATCATAAAAATCCACTAAAAAACCCACTATAAAAGTAAATCAAACCCCCTTCATCACTCCCTTAGTTAGGAAAAAAAATAAAATTAAAAAAATGTATTTATTTCCATTTTCCCATTAGGGTTAAGGCTAGGGTTAGGACTAGGGTTAGGGCCAGGATTAGGGCTAGGGTTAGGGCTAGGGTTAGGGTTGGGGCTAGGGTTAGGGCTACAGTTAGGGTTGGGGCTAAAGTTAGGGTTAGGGCTGGGGCTAAAGTTAGGGTTGGGGGTGTTTTGGAGTTAAGGGTGTGGTTAGGGTTGGGATTAGGGTTAGGGGTGTGTGGGGTTAGGGGTGTGGTTGGGTTTAGGGGTGTGGTTGGGATTAGGGTTAGGGGTGTGTTTGGGTTAGGGTTTCAGTTACAATTGGGGGTTTCCACTGTTTAGGCACATCAGGGCTCTCCAAACGCGACATGGCGTTCGATCTCAATTCCAGCCAATTCTGAGTTGAAAAAGTAAAACAGTGCTCCTTTCCTTCCGAGTTCTCCCGTGCGCCCAAACAGGGGTTTACCCCAACATATGGGGTATCAGCGTACTCAGAATAAATTGGACAACAACTTTTGGGGTCCAATTTCTCTTGTTACCCTTGAAAAATTCAAATTTTGGGGGTAAAAAGCCATTTTTGTGGGAAAAAATATTTTTTTTTATTTTCACGGCTCTGCGTTATAAACTGTAGTGAAACACGTGGGGGTTCAATGTTCTCACAACACATCTAGATAAGTTCCTTGGGGGTCTAGTTTCCAATATGGGGTCACTTGTGGGGGGTTTCTACTGTTTAGGTACATCAGGGGCTCTGCAAATGCAACGTGACGCCTGCAGACCAATCCATCTAAGTCTGCATTCCAAATGGCGCTCTTTCCCTTCCGAGCTCTGCCATGCGCCCAAACGGTGGTTCCCCCCCACATATAGGGTATCCGCGTACTCAGGACAAATTGGACAACAACTCTTGGGGTCCATTTTCTTCTGTTACCCTTGGTAAAATAAAACAAATTGGAGCTGAAGTAAATTTTTTGTGAAAAAAAGTTAAATGTTCATTTTTTTTAAACATTCCAAAAATTCCTGTGAAACACCTGAAGGGTTAATAAACTTCTTGAATGTGGTTTTGAGCACCTTGAGGGGTGCAGTTTTTAGAATGGTGTCACACTTGGTTATTTTCTATCATATAGACCCCTCAAAATGACTTCAAATGTGATGTGGTCCCTAAAAAAAAATGGTGTTGTAAAAATAAGAAATTGCTGGTCAAATTCTAACCCTTATAACTCCCTAACAAAAAAAAATTTGGTTCCAAAATTGTGCTGATGTAAAGTAGACATGTGGGAAATGATACTTATTAAGTATTTTGCGTGACATATCTCTGTTATTTAAGGGCATAAAAATTCAAAGTTGGAAAATTGCGAAATTTTCAAAATTTTTGCCAAATTTCAGTTTTTTTCACAAATAAAGGCAGGTAATATCAAAGAAATTTTACCACTATCATGAAGCCCAATATGTTATGAGAAAACATTGTCAGAATCACCGGGATCCGTTGAAGCGTTCCAGATGTTATAACCTCATAAAGGGACAGTGGTCAGAATTGTAAAAATTGGCCCGGTTATTAACGTGCAAACCACCCTTGGGGCTTAAGGGGTTAATACTGCTTTCTGAAAGATGACATCCATACACAACTGAATTTATTTTTTGTTTTAAGCTATATGCAAATGAGGCTTAAGTGCTCTGGGAGTGTTAAAGCACTTTCCAAGCCTCTGCCTCCCTGGTTCCATTCCCTGCCAAGCCTCACATTCCTCAATTGAGTAACTGCTCATTGTCTTGATAACACAGCCATTGAGCTTTCAGTCAAATAGAGGAAGATAGGGCTGAGCGGGTGTAAGGGGGTGACTTGGTACGTCACGTACCTCCTTAGTCAAATAGAGGAAGATAGGGCTGAGCGGGTGTAAGGGGGTGACTTGGTACGTCACATACCTCCCTAGTCAAATAAAGGAAGATAGGGCTGAGCGGGTGTAAGGGGGTGACTTGGTACATCACGTACCTCTGCACCTTTGGACTCTTATACATGTGTCTCGTGCGGCAGTCTGATGTTTTAGCAATGCTAATGTAATGTCTGACCTCCTGCTGTTTAATAATGTGCACTGTAATGTATTTGTCATGTACTTTAATGTGTTGTATTGTGCTTTAGCTTAGGTATAGATTAGTATAAAAGAATCAGAATAGAGGGGGCACAGTAGAAATAGAGCATAGGATAGATAAAAGAGTTAACTACAGGCAGCACAGGGGTTAAGTAGATGGGAAAAAACATACTGATAGGGATTCTAGATTGTGAGCCCAATTGGTATCAGCGATGATAATGTGTGCAAAACTGTAAAGCGCTGCGGAATATGTTAGTGCTATATAAAGATAAAGATTATTATTTATTATTATGGGAGGGGCACAGAGCAGCAGCAGGGGGATATAGCAGAAACACTTCCTGGTTAGTGAGGAGTTCCAGGGCAGCTTGCCTGAAGGCAAGATGCATGTAGAATACAGGATGTATATAGCCGGGAGGATGGAGCGGCTATGGCTGGAGGGAGTCCCAGGATAGGGACCAGTGTGGACGGCCACCAGTGAACAGAGGACAACTCAAGGAGGATTTGTTTTTTATGACTGAGGCAGGTGGAGCTGAGAGAGCTATCCTAGCACCTCATCCTAAGGAAGCCGGACCTTGGACATGAGTAGAACTGGTAGGCCGGAGCACGTGTCGAACAAAGTAAGTGTAGGAGATGGAAGAATTTGTCAGCAAGAATTAGGTCTGTCCGAAGGACAGGGAGAGTGAGGAGATGCCACTCTGTGTAAACTGTGCTGCTGATTTGATGGATGCTTTGCTGTTTATTAAAGTTCAACTGTTGGAAAAAGACCTCTTATCTGGAGTGATTTGTAGAGCCTACGTGATAGTAGCCGAAAGGAATTTGACAGAGCTTGAGAGTGTGCTGTGGTGCATGTTACACATGCTGTACAAGGAACTGTATTTGACTTTTCATGAACAAGGTGCCGAAGTGCTCATGGACTGATGCTTAGTGGACTCGCCCATGGCTGCCACCCCGTGCCACCTTGTTACACTGGAAATGTAGCCAGGGAGACAGAGGCTTGTGAAGTGCTTCCACACGCCCACAGCACTTAAGCCTCATTTACATATGAATAAAACAGATTTTTCAGTCAGGGAGCCACATATTGCATCAGTAAAGGTGTGGATGACATTATGTCAGAGAGCAGCATGAACATGGGGTGGATCGTTCTGACAGATTCCCTTTCAGTGAGTCACTCAAGCAGCAACAGAAAATCCAACACATTTGGAAACATTTGCAACTCTGACCCATGTTGCCGGATCACTCTAACTTTAAAATAGCGAAGGACTTATTTTTTTCCTAAGGAATTGACTTTTGCAACATTGGAGTTGCTTTTACTTCTTGATCAATACCAGCCTACTTTGCTTACCAGATGACACATCCAGTCTATGCTTGAAAAGCGAGTTTTCATGATACGTATATGAATTATTGAAAATGTGTTAAAACAGCAATCTAATTTTTTTTGTATTTGTGGAATTTTACAAGAATAAGGAAATTGTTTTCTAAATCCTGTCCATTTTATCACAGAATCTAGGACTCAACTGTAAAAACGCAGAAGCACGGTGTCTAGGTTACATGGCGACATGCGTCTCCTCCTATTGACAGTGCGGTATCACATTGATTTCTTATGGTGTTGCATTGCAGCCTGCCCTGAGTGTCATACTGAGCACAAAGATGTCCAAATGTGTCCTACTTTCCGTTGCTGGTCACAATTTCTCTACAGTTGACTTCAATGCAAAGCGCATGCAACTTGTCTGCGATTTAGCTGTTTTTTGTAGGTTTTTTAGCGAAAGATTGCAATTCTACAATAGCAGTGGGACAGCAAGTTGCATACATATTGCATGTGCTTTTTGGTCAAGAGACCTGTCTGAGGGTTGCTGTGGCAGGACGTGCCGTCAAGTAGCTCCAGACTAAAAGCAATAGGTTTGGGAAGAATAGCAAAGATTAGAATAAACAAAAATTTATGTTATAAGAAACGCAGAAGGGAAAGGTTTTTCACTATTAGGTGCATGTCAGTTATTATAAAAACATTATAATTTATGGATGACTATAGGGTGCATTATACCATATGGAGTACTATGGGGGTCCATTATAATATATAGAGTACTATGGGGGTGCATTATACTTTATGGAGGACTATGGGCTGTGCATTATATCATGTGAAAGATATGAGCTGTGTATTATACTATATGGAGGACTGTGGGGAATGTATTATATTACATGGATGACTATGGGCTGTTCAGTATATTTTATGGCAGAGTATGGGATGCATTATACTATATGGAGGACTATGGGGGGTGCATTATACTTCTACTATGGGGCCTCATGACTTGTATGTACGCCCCTGGTTAGTATAATGGTTTTGTAATGTCCCAGATAACTTCCAAGACAAAAAATCTGCAACTTTCACAAGGTGAATATAGGGCAAGTTGATACCTACTAAATGACAGACCTCATGTCACATTATAATACCATCTATCACAGGATTCCTTTCTGTTTGTCTGCTCATGTGTGGAGATAAAGAATCTTTACCTAGACTTACTGAATTGCATTTGTTCTAGTCTTCTGTACATAATGTCTAAAATGTTTTTCAAAAAAAGATATTTTCAGAAATCTGAATCATGCGTTATGTTGATGTCTCACCTTCTGAGATGATAAAAAAAGAATGAGTCAATGAATGATGCAGCTGTGCTCCACTTCCCTCCAGCTAGGTGCTATCAGGCTGAGCTAATGCTACTGTTCCTACAAGCACAGGCACTACACAAGGAAATGTCCCAGAGGCCTTCTGCACTTTGTGTATTTGGAATCCATATCGCAGGATCTCGAATACTTTCTTACTGTATTTCAACACCTACTGTACATGAAATATCACTCAGATCAGTCCACTGTGCAGTTTATAGTATCAGATACCTATCTCAGACACATACGCGTCTGTGGCATGAAGTAGGAACACAAGACGAAAAATGGATAAAAACCGGGGTAGACCACATAGCCTACACTTTCCCTTTATCTATCATTTAGTCTTTAATTAAACAGTACTTTTAAAAGGGAACCTGACAGCAGATTTCTGTACCTTAAACCAAACCCCAGGGCCGCTGCTGCGACCAGGCCCCTGACGACGCCAGCAGAAACTTCTTCCTCAGATGCACATCTAGTTAAAGTGTATAGCGGCGCACAGACACATCGGGTCCACACGCCCAATAAACACTGCCGGTCAATCAGGGGCCACAAGCAGACATCAGTGTGCACATGACGACGGGGCGCATGGCAGTAACGCCGTGCGCTCCTGTCACACGCCGAAGTCAGCTGCCTGCTTCACAAGAGGACGCGTGCGGCAGAGGAGCGAAGGGAAGGTAAGTATTTATTTTTATAAATCAGTGGCCATACTAGTACATGGATGACTATGGGGGTGCATTATACTGTGTAGAATGACTATTGGGTGCATTATACTTTATAAGATGTCTATGGGGGTGCACTATACTTTATAGATGACTGTGAGGTGCACTGTACTTTATGGATGACTATGGGAGTGCATTATACTTTATAAGATGACTATGGGGGTGCGTTATACTTTATGGATGACTGTGAAGTGCATTGTACTTTATGAATGACTATGGCAGTGCATTAAACATTATGGATAACTATGGGAGTGCATTATACGTTATGAATGACTATGGGAGTGCATTATAATTTATGGATGACTATGGGGTGCATTATACGTTACGAATTACTATGGGGTGCATTATAATTTATGGATGACTATCGGGGTGCATTATACTATATTGAGTGCTATGAGGGTGCATTATACTTTATGGAGGACTATGGGCTGTGCATTATATTATGTGAAGGATATGAACTGTGTAATATACTATATGGAGGACTGTGGGGAATGCATTATATTAAATGGATGACTATGGGCTGTTCAATATATTTTATAGCAGACTTTGGAATGCATTATACTATATGGAGGACTATGGGGGGTGCATTATACCTCTGTTATGGGGCCCCATGACTTGTATGTACGCCCCTGGTTAGTATAATGGTTTATTTTCTTCTATAAATTAAAGAACAGCGGCAGAACAGTGGGCATATACAAGGATGAGTGACATATGTACCAGTATAGAGGTAGCATATATATATTTTATTCAGGATTGAGGGGGAACCCGGTCCAAATATTGCATCTCCATCCTGTTTCCATCTTTCCCCGACTGCTGCTGTCTGAATGTTCTTAAAGGGGATATCTGGGACTTAAAAATAAAATGTGCCTAAGCACTAACAGGCATGTAGTTGCTAATAGAGGCAACTACCTGCCTGTTGTACTAACCCTGGTCATTGACCGCTCCTGCCAGAGATTCAGCTGCTCCCTGACAACAGAGCAGTGGTTTCTCTTCCTGTTGATAGGGCAGGACTACTAGTGTCATGCTGACTGACAGCCAGCTCCCCCAACTAGGCAATAAGGAGCCAGTTGTCAATCTGCATGACATCAGTAGTCCCACTCTGTCAACAGGAAGAGAAACTGTCGCTCTGTTGATGTGATGTTCACGGAAGTCTGTGATCGCTCTGTGCTGGCAAAAATCGGTGCTGGGCCCAACAGGCAACTATCTGCCTGTTAGGCTACTTTCACACATCAGTTTTTTGCTTCAGGCACAATCCAGCGAATGTTGGAAAAAATGGATCCGGCGCAGATTGTGAAAAATTGATGCGACGTATCCGGGTTTTTTTTGACGAATCCGACTAGCATATCCAGATAATTGGATAAAAAAAAATTTGGAACATGCTCAGTTTAAAAAAACGGAATCCGGCTCCGGAATCCTTCATTTTCCGGATCCGGCACCTTCCGGCTCCCATAGGCTTCCATTCTAGCAAACAGCCGGAAGCACCGGATCCGGCACTTCCGTCTTTTTCGCCGGAGACAAAATACGTTGCTATGGATGTTTTTTTCCAGAAACCAGAAACGGAAGATTTGACGGATCCGGCGAAAACCGGACGAAACGCAAGGTCATCCGGCGCAATCCGGCACTAATACAAGTCTATGGGGAAAAAAACGGCGGTTCAGTTTTTTTGAAAATTAGCCTGATTGAGCCTGATGAAAACCTGATGTGTGAAAGTAGCCTTAGTGCTTAGGCACATTTTTTTAAGTCCTAGATATCCCCTTTAACTGACCTCTCCGGTCTGAAAACTTCAGCTGGTGCCAATACTTCGCACTCCAGACGACTTCCCAGATGTGCGGCTCGTGTACATTTGTAAAGTACTGATCTCGCTGTGTCATCAGGCTTAAAGGGGTGTCCCTAATATAATAATATAATTATTTTCTGTGTACGAGTATGCAGAGCTGCTCAAGTTCATGGTAAGCACATACCATAGTTCCTGGCCAGGGGGAAAGCATAAGTCATTTATGATAAGTGAGTATACAGACAAAACAGTAAGGGCTCACAGCTGCTATCTTCTGCGGTAACACATATCCCTGCATGTTTTATCACAGGAGTGAGTGTGTCTATCATATCCTGTGAGGTAATCATAAATCGGGTCAGTGACATATAATCTCAAGTACTGTGGAGCTCCTACTTTACTAACTTGATTTATGATGAGCACAGAGAGCTGGACATGCAGCAGAACCACTCACTCCTGTGTTACTGCAGGCAGGGAAATGTGTTATCTCAGGCAGGGAAATATGTTACTTCAGGCAGAGAAATGTGATACCTCAGAAAGTAGCAACTTTGAGCCCCTGCTATTTCGTCTATATACTAATTTATCATAGTTGATTTATGCTCCCCTTCCATGGCCAAGATCTGTGATATGTGTCAACCATAAACTGGAGCAGCTCTGCATGGTCGAACACAGCCATTACACAGTACATATCAGGGACACAGTTATCTCAGCTCAGGAACATTTTTTAACACATCCATTTGTGGAACTTATTACTATTCCAAGATCTATTGATATGATGTACAATAACAAATTGTATTGTGGTACCGTGTTAGCCAGAAAAATCGATGTGAATATTTTTCTGCCCAATGATGACAGAAGTATTCTAGGAGTGATACCTTTATTGGCTAACCAGAAAATAATATGTTTGCAAGCTTTCAGAGCACAGTGGCTCCTTCTTCAGGCAGGATTACAAATAGATTAATAAGAAGCAAGCACAACATTTAAAGAATACTACAGGAGGACATTTGTTAGGGGGTGGGAAGTGTGATGAGTCCATAGCACAAATGTCCTCCTGTAGTATTCTTTAAATGTTGTGCTTGTTTCTTATTAATCTATTTGTAATCATGCCTGAAGAAGGAGCCACTGTGCTCTGAAAGCTTGCAAACATATTATTTTCTGGTTAGCCAATAAAGGTATCACTCCTAGAATACTTCTGTCATCATTGGGCAGAAAAATATTCACAAGATCTATTGATAAAAATGCACTTTTGTTTGTAGGACATGTAAGTACAGGCCAAAACTCCTGCACTTGAGCCTCATTTGCATAAAAATTGGATAAGGGATTACTGCGGAATGGAAACAAAGATTACAAAAAAGAACATATAGATTTAATCTGCATTACAGTTATCTAGCATAGATGTGTTTGGTTTACAGAACAAAAACTTGATGACAGGGTCCCTTTAATCTTACAGCAAAAAGTCACTCTGCTCAAAATGTCTTTGCTTTTTCACTAAAATGGGCGCTCTAGCATATTGCTATACAATAACCTACCTTTAATTTATAATCTGACAACACCATCAACTACAGCATATGGGAAAAATGTTAATTATGTGAACAGATTACAACCAATATTCTTTTGACCTGTTTGTTGACAATTTGTGGGGTCGACCACCCAAGGCTATGGAGGCTTAGAAAATATTTAAATTATTTAATGTGAACACACAAAAGTTAGGAATTTCTAGATGTGTTGCATATGATGAAGGGAGAGATGTCTCCGGGAATAACAACACTATGCCAGCAATGTCATTGCTTTAGTGATGTCACCAACGATAACATTATCAGGGGGATGTCAGAGATATGAGCAGGTGGGATCCACGTAGTTTATCATCATATGCAATAGTGTCACAGTATTAGGTAGGTCATAGGGCTGGTGGTCCGGTCATAAAGGACAAATGTTAGTGAACTTGCCCTACATGTCCCAGAGTGAGTATTGACATCACAGCAGAGGTTGTAGTAGCTATTGGCATCAAAGGGGTGGTAGTGTAACTGGTGGATGGTCACAAAGGCTGCACTTAGTAGCCTGCTGGAGGCATGGTTTGTCTCTTTTAAAGGGATTCTGTCAGCACAGAATGACTGTTCAAATCAAGTACAGGCGTGTGGTGCATCATGGCAGGGCCAATCATTTATATACACCTTCCACCTGCCTGTTTTCCATTTATCTCCACCCTCCTCTTCATCAATTCACAGCTCTGGCTTCACAGAACCAGAAATGGGCAGCGATAGATGTAAAAGTGAACTTAAATGTTTGGCCACATCATGACGCACCAAACGCTCTATTCTATTTGACAAGTCACTCTGTTAATTGACAATCAGTTAATCTTATCAGGCTAGTAGATCCACAGTGTAAAGTGATGATGTCAAAGGGGAGATGATGCTATAACAAGCAATGTCAAAGAGACTTCTTGGATTATCATATGATGTGTGATATCAGAGCTTCTATAAAGTCACAACTATTGCCCATAAAAAAGGCATTTTATTGCTTCTATAGCAAATTATGCTTGGTTCTCAGTTCCTTAAAGCACTTATACCCATTAGACTAAAATGTCTGAATCCGCCAATATCAAAGAGTTTGGCTGATGGTCTAATGCGTATGGGGTTGCTGGCTGACTGATACTAGGGGAAGATGTCAATCACACATGTCAGATTTTGGACTGCTGCTCTCATTGTTCTCCTGAAGATAAACTGCAGGGAGTGGTATTGGTCAGCGGCTTTCTCATAGAGAGCACAGGAATGACTCGGCCAAAGGAGTGCTCCTCTGTATCAGTGAAAGTGTCTAATGTGTTAAAGAACAAGGACTAATGTTACAGGCTATCACATCACCAATGGCTAACAACAGACAGTATGGCGAATACACAAGGGTTGTCCCATGCTGAGAAACAGATGCCACACTGTCAGTAAAAGTGGACACAAGGAGTCAGGACCATGAAGTGGTTTAAAAATCTGTTTCTCTTTTATGCATAAAAAAAACCCAATGCAAAATATGACAGTTCCACAAGTCACCAACCATTCTTACGTTATTCCTCTACACACTGTATATAATTGTTCTTTATTAGTTGCCAATTGCATCTTAATTCACTCTATGTAAGGAGCCAAAATATAGAAGTTCTATTCCACAAGCAGCTGCCTAGAATGATTTAAAAAGTAGTACAAACAATGTCGCAAATATAGAGCCACGCCTGTCTGTAATCTCTGTGTACTGTCTATTATATAGGTGTTTCCAGGATCTCTGTAATGACTTACAGAAGAAAACACATTAATAGAGGGACTTAACATTAACTGCAAGGGATCAAAGACATAATAAAGGAGGCATCTACACCTATCCCCTTACAACTTCACAACATGATGAGAGACATAACTCAAAAAATAATAGCATGTTGAGTCTCGCTGTTTGTTCTCTACATATAAGAGTAAATGATTTTTTTATCTCGGTTTCCTGTCACATACTTCTGTATAGCAAGTATTATACTACTATATAATATATCCACTATGGAAAGAGAATTTTTTTATTGGAATGGGCACATCGACACATTAGACAATTGGGTATAGATAAAGTACTATAAAATTATTATTTTAGTATCACAAATGCAGCAATATCATATCACCTAAGTAATTTATGCTACAATATTTGTTATTTACATGAAGCTGTCAACTATCTACCCTTTTTGATCCTTTCAGATGGAATGATCACCGAATCTGATGCTTGTAAACACACCCTTTACAGTAAGTGTAATTATGTACTAATAAGTAAAGGTATAAAACCAGTTCTACGTGATAGCTAAACGTCAAGCTTTATAATGGGGCCACTTCAAAGATTTTACTAAATTGCTGCATTATCATTAAATCTTCAACAGCATAATTTTCTTGTACATTAGAGACAGCATCTGCACCGCTATCCCTGCTCCACCGGTGTAAAGGGGCTCCAGTGGTAGCAGGCACAGCTTCTCATCCACTCATATGGTTGTTTCTGCTACTGCAGTTCAGCCCCATTTTCTGGGCTATGCATGAATAAACATTGAACGGTACCCCTTTAATCTGTTGGACGTTGGGGGATCTGTGTATAGGATCTTCCCTAATAACTGTCACAAGGGTGTCACTGCCCCCTGGCGGGTAATGAATCACATCTCTTTAGAGATGGTGTAATTCATGTCCCATACTAATTTCAATTTAGTTTCCTCTGGTGCTGAAGAGGTTAACAACCCTTTCTATACTGGTCAGAAACATGCAGCTCCATTTCAGCTGCTTCTGATCTGGGTATTACCTCTTCCTTCTTACACTTCTTCCCCTGACATCACCCCTACCCTAATTCAAAATACCAAGGATTGTCAGTCTGCTGTCTTTAACATCATGTCCTCCCTCTATCTGAAGCTAAATCTCTCCAAAACTGAACTTCTTGTGTTTCTCCCCTCTACTAACCTCACTCTACCTAACATCGAAATTACTCTGGAGGGTTCAACCATAACTCCCAAGCAGCATGCCCGCTGTCTTGGGGTCATATTCGACACCGAACTTTTCTTTACTCCCTATATCCGATCACTCACTCGCTCTTGTCACCTGTATCTTAAAAACATCTCCAGAATCCGACCTTTTCTCACCTTTGAAACTGCTAAGACTCTTAAGGTACCTTCACACTAAACGACATTGCAACGAGAACGACAATGATCCGTGACGTTGCAGCGTCCTGGATAGCGATATCGTTGTGTTTGACACGCAGCAGCGATCTGGATCCCGCTGTGATATCGCTGGTCGTTGCTGAAAGTCCAGAACTTTATTTGGTCGTCAGATCGGCGTGTATCGTCGTGTTTGACAGCAAAAGCAACGATGCCAGCAATGTTTTACAATGGTAACCAGGGTAAATATCGGGTTACTAAGCGCAGGACCGCGCTTAGTAACCCGATATTTACCCCGGTTACCATTGTAAAAGTAAAAAAAAAAAAACACTACATACTCACCCTCTGATGTCTGTCACGTCCCCCGGCGTTCGCGCTGCTGCTCAGAGCTTCCTGCACTGAATGTGTCAGTGCCGGCCGTAAAGCAAAGCACAGCGGTGACGTCACCGCTGTGCTTTAGGGCCGGCACTTACACAGTGCAGGGAAGCTGAAGGCGAGGGACGCGACAGACACGGCAATGTAAGTATGTAGTGTTTGGTTTTTTTTACATTTACACTGGTAACCAGGGTAAACATCGGGTTACTAAGCGCGGCCCTGCGCTTAGTAACCCGATGTTTACCCTGGTTACCCGGGGACTTCGGCATCGTTGGTCGCTGGAGAGCTGTCTGTGTGACAGCTCTCCAGCGACCACACAGCGACGCTGCAGCGATCGGCATCGTTGTCGATATCGCTGCAGCGTCGCTTAATGTGACGGTACCTTTACTGTCGCTCTTATTCATTCTCGTCTAGACTACTGCAACTCTCTTCTGATCAGTCTCCCTCTTACCAAACTTTCTCCTCTCCAATCCATCTTGAATGCGGCAGCCAGGGTCATATTTCTGTCCAGCCGCTTCACCGATGCCTCCATCTTGTGCCAGTCATTACACTGGCTACCCATTCGCTACAGGGTCCAGTATAATGTCATCTCTCTCACCCACAAAGCTCTCCACAGTTCAGCACCGCCTTATATCTCCTCTCTCATCTCTGTCTATCGCCCTACACGTGCCCTCCGTTCTACAAATGACCTAAGACTAACATCCCCCGTAATCCGAACCTCACACCTCCGTCTCCAAGACTTCTCTCGTGCTGCGCCAGCTCTCTGGAATGCACTTCCCCAGACGATCAGACTGATACCTAGCCCCGACCTATTCAAGTGTGCTTTAAAAACCCATCTCTTCAAACAAGCCTACCACATCAACTACTCAGTAAACTAACTTTGCCCTGTTCCCTCCTTCCAAATATTATTCTGAATCTGCACCCTACTATTCATCTGTCTCCACACCCTCCATGCACATGATAACTGCACTTGATACTTGACTATTGCACTTAAACACACGGGCTGATGACCGGATCATGCAGCTTTATATGAAAATCCCTATTTACTATAATTGCCAGACCTGAAATAACAAGCACTTTTCACCTATTGTGTCCCCCTCATTTCCTTGTAGATTGTAAGCTTGCGAGCAGGGACCTCACTCCTAATGTCAATGTTTAAATTGTCTTAACTTGTATTGAATTTATTGTCTGTACATGTCCCCGCTTAATTGTAAAGTGCTGCGGAATATGTTGGTGCTATATAAATAAAAATTATTATTATTTATTTTATTATTCCTGTAAAAACTGGTCAGACCGTAATTTCCTTGCCGGTGAAACATTTGTCTTCTGCTGTGTGCTAAAGCTAAGTGGTTAGAGTAGAGTTGCTGTACTAGTGATCTATGGTTTGCTGTTGTGTGTGTCTCTTTATCTCCTGGTCCCTGTTCTCATTTAGTTTATTTCTCCCTGTCCCTATCCTCCCTATTGTTGTTTAGTGCTTTTGTATGAGATACACACGTGGTCAAAATTGTTGGTACCCCTCATTTAATGACAGAAAAACCCACAATGGTCACAGAAATAACTTGAATCTGACAAAATAATAATAAATAAAAAAAATCTATGAAAATTAAAGTCAGACATTGCTTTTCAACTATTCTTCCACAGAATTTTCAAAAAATAAAACTCATGAAATAGGCCTGGACAGAAATGATGGTACCCCTGAAAATAATGTGACAAAAGGGACATGTTAAATCAAGGTGTGTCCACTAACTAGCATCACAGGTGTCTACAATCTTGGAATCAGTGAGCGGGCCTGTATATAGGGTTACAGATACTCACTGTGCTATTTGGTGACATGGTGTGTATCACACTCAACATGGATCAGAGGAAGCGAAGGAAAGAGTTGTCTCAGGAGATTAGAAAGAAAATTACAGACAAACATGTTAAAGGTAAAAGTTATAAGACCATCTCCAAGCAGCTTAATGCTCCTGTGACCTACAGTTGCACATATTATTCAGAACTTTAAGATCCATGGGACTGTAGTCACCTCCCTGGACGTGGCCGCAGGAGGAAAATTGATGACAAATCAAAGAGACGGATAATACGAATGGTAACAAAAACCCAGAAAAACCTCTAAACAGATTAAACATGAACTTCCAGCTCAAGGAACATCAGTGTCAGATCGCAGCATCCGTAATTGTATGATCCAAAGTGGACTTCATGGGAGATGACCAAGGAGGACCCCATTGTTGAAAAAAATCATTAAAAAGCCAGACTGGAATTTGCCAAACTACATGTTGACAAGCAACAAGGCTTCTGGGAGAATGTGACAGATGAGACAAAAATGGAACTTTTTGGCAAAGCACATGAGCTCTATGTTCACAGATGGAAAAATGAAGCATATCAAGAAAAGAACACTGTCCCTACTGTGAAACATGGAGGAGGCTCTGTTGTGTTCTGGGGCTGCTTTGCTGCATCTGGCACAGGGTGTCTAGAATCTGTGCAGGTTGCAATGAAATCTCAAGACTATCAATATGCAAATTGCCTCTTCAGAGAAAAAGAGGACTGAACTCTATAGCGCCACCTGTCGGAAGTAGCGATCCTAAAGGTTACAATCAACCCTTTAACAAGTCTTGTAATATGACTTAGGATAAAAGCCAAATCAGTATCAAGGGATTCTAGAGAGAAATGTGCTGCCCAGTATCAGAAAGCTTGGTCTCAGTTGCAGGTCATTGGTCTTACAACAGGATAATGACCCAAAACACACAGCTAAAAACACCCAAGAATGGCTAAGAGAAAAACACTGGACTATTCTGAAGTGGCCTTCTATGAGCCCTGACCTAAATCCTATTGAGCATCTTTGTAAAGAGCTGAAACATGCCGTCTGGAAAAGGTAACCTTCAAACACGAGACAACTGGAGCAGTTTGCTCTTGAGGAGCGGGCCAAAATACCTGTCGAGAGGTGCAGAAGTCTCATTGACAGTTACAGGAATCATTTGATTGCAGTGATTGGCTCAAAAGGTTGTGCAACAAAATATTAAGTTAAGGGTACTGTCATTCTGTCCAGGCCTATTTCAAGAGTTTTATTTTTTAAATATTCTTTGGAAACATGGTTGAAAAGCAATGTCTGACTTTCATTTGTTCATTTTCATAGATCTTTTATTTATTACTAGATGGTGGTCCGATTCTAACGCATTGGGTATTCTAGAATATGCATGTCCACGTAGTATATTGCCCAGTCACGTAGTATATTGCCCAGCCACGTAGTATATTGCCCAGCGACGTAGTATATTGGCCAGCCACGTAGTATATTGGCCAGCCACGTAGTATATTGCCCAGCCACGTAGTATATTGCCCAGTCACGTAGTATATTGCCCAGTCACATAGTATATTGCCCAAAAACGTTGTATATTGCCCAGCCACGTAGTATATTGCCCAGCCAGGTAGTATATTGCACAGCGATGGAGTATACAGCACAGAGCCACGTAGTATACAGACTTAAAATAAAAAATAAACATATACTCACCTTCCGAAGGCCCCTTGAAGTCCTGGCCCTATGTGCGGTGCACGCGGCAGCTTTCGGTCCCAGGGTTGGTATGAGCGTAGGACCTGTGATGACGTCGCGGTCACATGACCGTGACGTCATGGCAGGTCCTTCTCGCAGGACGTGTGATGACGTCGCGGTCACATGACCGTGACGTCATGGCAGGTCCTTCTCACATACCATCCTTGCCACCGGAACCTGCCGCTTGCATGGAGCGGTCACCGGAGCATCGTGAGGAGCAGGAAAGGCGGCGGATGGTGAGTATAGCAGGTTTTTTTTTATTATTATTTTTAACATGACATATTTTTACTATTGATGCTGCATAGGCAGCATCAATAGTAAATAGTTGGGGACACACAGGGTTAATAGCAGCGGTAACGGAGTGCGTTACACCACGGCCCGTTACCGCTGCCATTAACCCTGTGTGAGCAGACTGGAGGGCATTATGGAGCGGGCACCGGGCACTGACTGCAGGGGAGTAGGGGAGGGACTAATCGGACTGTGCCCGTCGCTGATTGGTCGTGGGAGTCATGACAGGCAGCTGCCGAGACCAATCAGCTACGTGGGATTTCTATGACGGAAGTTGAGGACAGAAAGATGGAAGTACCCCTTAGACAATTATATATATAGATTACTTTTGTCAGATTCAAGTTATTTCTGTGATGATTGTGGGTTTTTCTGTCATTAAACGAGGGGTACCAATAATTTTGAACACGTGTGTATGCCAAACCCGAGAAGTGTATGCTCTCGGTTGAGGAGATCTCTTTCCTTGGATATGTGTTGTCATCCACTGGTTTTTGCACGGATCTGGTGAAAGTCCAGGTGGTATTGGATTGGGATTGTCCTGAGAATTTGATGGTGTTACAAAGGTTTTTAGGTTTCGCCAACTACTACCGTAAGTTCATCAAAAACTTTTCGGTAGTAGCCAAACCTCGGACAGATATGACTAGGAAGGGGACAGACTTCTCCAAGTGGTCAAGTCCCGCAAGGGTGGCATTCAATAATTTGAAGAGGTGTTTTTCATCTGCCCGGATCCTCATACAGCCTGACGTCTCTTAGCCTTATATCGTTAAGGTCGATATGTCTGAGGTGGGTGTGGGTGCTGTGTTGTCGAAGGGTAAATGGTAACCATGTGCTTCTTTTATGAAAAAACTGTCATCTGAAGAGTAAAATTATGACATCGGTAATAGGGAACTCTTGGCAATCAAGTGGGCTTTTGAAGAGTGACATCATTTTTTGGAGGGAGCAGTTCATCCAGTTATGGTAATCACGGATCAAAGAACCTGGTCTATTGGGAATCAGCGAAATGTCTAACGCCACGACAGGCAGGATGAGCATTGTTCTTTACCAGGTTTAACTTTTTTTCGTCACATATAAGCCGGGGAACAAAAACATAATGCAGATGCCTTATCTCATTGTTTTCCTGTGGGAGGAAATAATTGTGAACTGGTACCTATTCTTCAAAAAGGGGTGGTTATAGTGTCTATATGCTCTGATCTGGAAAGAGAGGTTGTTGATACTGAAGGGGACGCCCCTGCTGCCTCTCCACATGGTAAACTATTTGTTCCTGTTAATCTTCCTCTAAGAGTCCTTAGTGAACATCACGATTCAGTCTTGGTCAGACATCTTGGTAATAAAGCCACCACTGATCTTCTTACTCAGCGTTTTTGGTGGCCATGTGTTCATCTGGATGTCCGGAAGTATGTAGCTGCCTGCAGTGCTTGTGTGCATTCTAAGACCTCTCATACTCATCCGTTGGGGACTCTCCAACCATTGGAGATTCCCAGCAGACACTTGTCAGTCGATTTTTATCACGGATCTACCCGTGTTGTCGAGGAATACTGTAATTCTGGTGGTGGTAGATAGATTCAGTAAGATGTCTGATTTTATCACTTTACCAGCTTTACGGAACGCCAAGTCCTTGGCACATATTTTCATCAGGGAAATTGTGAGATTATATGGGATCCCGACCGATATTGTTTCTAACTGGCAAGTACAGTTTGTTTCCAAGTTTTGGAGGGCATTTTGCACCCGTCTGGGGATTCATCTGTCATTTTCTTCTGCATTTCACCTACAGTATAATGGGCAGACTGAACGGGTTAACGAGAATCTGGAGACGTATCTTAGGTGTTTTGTGTCTGATAATCAGGAGGACTGGGTTACCTACTTACCGCTAGCCGAATTCCCTGTAAATAATCGTTGTCATGAATCTACTGGTAAGTCCCCGTTTTTCAGGGCGTATGGGTTCCATCCTCAGTTCAGCTCCTTTAATAAAAATTGTCCTTCTGGATTACCTGAAGAGGAAAGGTTTTCATCATCTATTACATCCGTTATGTCCATATGGCAGGGGGTTACTAATAATTTGAGGAACATGGGATCAAAATATAAGAGTGTGGCTGATTGGAGACGTTTCATGTTCGATATCATCACCACTACCACCATCTCCTGTCACTGTTGATGGAAACTTGGAGTTTCAGATAGCGAAAATCATAGATTCTCATTTAGTTCATTGGTCGCTTCAGTATCTGGTACATTCGAGGAGGTACGGTCCTGAGGAGAGGATGTGGGTACCAGCATCTGATGATCATGTGGCCAGACCGATCCGGTCTTTTCACATGGCACGATAAACCCAATCCTGAGGTTCCGGAGGTCCCTCGTAGAAGGGGAGTACTGTCACGGGGTTAACGCAACAGAGAGGAGCCAGAAGACCGCAACATCTGATTGCTCCTACTCCTGCGCTGAGAAGAAGCATGTCTCCTTCTTTTTAATGGTGTTTATTTCTTTTGGCAGAACTGGGGTTAATAAGCCATGTTGGAAACTCTGAGCTCTCAGCTAAGCTCAGTTAGCCACTCCCATCCCCTTTATAATCTGGATTCTGATTCAAACACACGTCAGAGCTAGCTTTTGCTGCATAGCTTAGGAGGAGAGGTGTTCATATGAGAAGGAGTTTTGGAGGCGTTATATGTGACTGTTGCGTGGTTTGTAAGTGTGGTAATTGCCTTCTCTCCTCTTAGTTTGTTTTTTCCCCATCTCCACTCCCTGGTGCATTCCTCTCTTATGTGAGTGAATATTTGTATGCCTGGTATTTTCAGTTACCCCTTTGTTTGTGTAGCCTTGTTTGTCAGGTTGGTGTACTGCAGTGCACAGTAGTGCCCCTCTTCCCTGGGTGTGGGAATAGAACAGACGGAGGGTTAACTCAGGAGATAAGGCAAGGGTGGCGGCCCCAGCATCTTCACCTTTAGAAGTATCCCGAGTAATACAATGATCTAGTGCGCCCCCTAGTGGTAGGGATAGGGAAGGAGCCTCTGATCCAGGGCCACCAGACAGCTGAGTTGGGAGAACATCACTATTATGTCAGAAGGATCACGTAGTGCGGTCTTCCCACTTTCATCAACATGATGTTCCGCACGCCCTTGTAGACACGTAATGTCAGCTTGGTACAGTTTTACACAGACACGCCCTGTCCACACGGGCCCAGGGAGACACGGGTAGTGAGAGAATGTGCCCCCACAGTCACTGACGTGTCACCACACTTGCCTACAACCTTGAAAGGCTGAGAGGTCCCTTTCACTAGCACCAGTGAAACAGCACCTGGTCAGTCCGGTTGGACTGCCACAAGTTCCTCATTAGATATAAACCTGGTCCGTTAACGGGATTATATTGGCCATAAACCAGCCCCGGTAGCATGGAAAGTTAAATTATATATTTAATCGCCGTAAGGGCACACTAGGCAATATACTATAAACACAATGGTTATTCATATACAAAAGTCAGATATGCTAAAGATATAAGCAGATGGATCATGTCAATCACCAGTTTGATGTTCAACCATGTGTGTGCTGGGCTGCATCAGGCATGGGCTACCAGATGATTCTCGACACATTACTCGACACGGCCCCCACTTTCGAAGTGAACAGCAAGCATAGCAGAACAAGAGCATATTGCCTTTACCCCCTTGGTTGGTCACATCCTTTTTCGCCCCCAGGAGGGTCCTTATCCTCCCCTGGAGCTTTGTAGATACATCTCCCAAAACCTATAAAAGATCATAACTTCCCAACAGAAGGTCATAGGGCGGCGGTTCTGACGCTATGGGGTCCGGCTGGGCCCCTGTTACACTTGGAGACCAAAAACAGCATTGCTACCTGGCTCCTACCAGCCATTCTATGTATCTCCCCACCCTGAGGTGTTAGAATGGATTGAGACCCTGGAAGGTGGTCGGTCCGTTCCAGTGATCTGGAAAATGTAACCAGTATGTGGCTAGGACGTACAATAAGTCCATATTCTCCTTATGAAATCATAGCTGACTCAACAAAGCAGTTAGACCGCATGGTATCCACAAGGGGTTTTCCTGTAGGAGCTTGGAGTCTGCTAGCTGGTGGTGGTGTGAATTTCTTCTCTGAAGCTGAGAAGGCTGTGCCCCCCGTCCCATTTATAAAGTACTTGTGTACCAAACAGCTCCTTATAAAGTAGTAATGGCCCAAGTGCCCTCTTATAAAGTAATAATGCCTTGAGTCTCGCTTTTAAAGTAATTATGCCTCTTCCACAGCATCGGACAGGAGCACCTTGGGCCAACCAGAGAAAATCATTCTTGGGGCCCATTATGTAGCTACATAGAAATAAATACACGACCACTTATTGTGCGATAAAACACGCTAATATCATGGTATAATATAAGGTAGTTCATGTCTTAATGATATAGCGGAGGTTGGAGTAGTCACCTCATAGAATATAAAGTAGCCCCCTCATAGACTATAATGCAGCCCTCATAGAATATAATGTAGCCCCCAATAGAATATAAAGTAGCCCCCTCATAGAATATAATGCAGCCCTCATAGAATATAATGTAGCCCCCCATAGGGTATAATGCAGCCCCCCATAAAATATACTGTAGCCCCCTTCATATAGTATAATGCAGACCCCCACAGAATATAATGTAGCCCACTCAGAGTATAATGCATCCCGCTCATAAGGTATAATGCAGCCCCCCATAGAATACAATTTAGCCCCTCATAGGGTATAATGCAGCCCCCTCTTAGGGTATAATGTAGCCCCCTCATAGGGTATAATGCTGCCTCACTCATAGGATAACATGCAGCCCCGTTCATAGGGTATAATGCAGCCCCCCATTGGGTATAATGTTGCCCCTCTCATAGGGTATAATGCAGCACCCCTCATAGGGTATAATGCAGCCCCTTCATAGGGTATAATATAACACCCCTCATAGGGTATAATTCTGCCCCCTCATAAGGTATAATGCTGCACCCCTCTTAGGGTATAATGCTGCCCCCCTCATATAGTATAATGCAACCAGGACTCATTGAGATATATATACACATATATACAGCTCTGGCAAAAAATTAAGAGACCACTGAAAAATGTTCAGTTTGTCTGATTTCTCTCTTCATAGGAATATTTTTGAGTAAAATTTAAATTGTTATTTTATTCTATAAACTTCTGACAACATGTCTCCAAATTTCAAGCAACGCATTTTGTATTTTTTTTCTGAAAAGGAGAAATGGTCAAAATTTAAAAAAAATAACCAGTGCTTTCAGACCTCAAATATGCAAAGAAAACAAGTTAATAATCATTTAGAAACAACAATACTAATTTTTTAACTCAGGAAGAGTTCAGAAATCAATATTTTGTGGAATAACCATGATTTTTAATCACAGCTTTTATACGTCTTGGCATGCTTTCCACCAGTCTTTCACACTTCTCCTGGTGCAAAGATGTAAGCAGTTCTTCTTTCTTTGATGGCTTGTGACTATCCATCATCCTCTTGATTACATTCCAGGGGTTTTCAATGGGGTTCAGGTCTGGAGATTGGGCTGCCCATGACAGGGTTTTGATGTGGTGGTCTCTTAATTTTTGCCAGAGCTGTATATATATATATATATATATATATATATATATATATATATATATATATATATATATATACAGTGCCTACAAGTAGTATTCAACCCCCTGCAGATTTAGCAGGTTTAATAAGATGCAAATAAGTTAGAGCCTTCAAACTTCAAACAAGAGCAGGATTTATTAACAGATGCATAAATCTTACAAACCAAAAAGTTTTGTTGCTCAGTTAAATTTTTATACATTTTAAACATAAAAGTGTGGGTCAATTATTATTCAACCCCTAGGTTTAATATTTTGTGGAATAACCTTTGTTTGCAATTACAGCTAATAATCGTCTTTTATAAGACCTGATCAGGCCGGCACAGTTCTCTGGAGTTATCTTGGCCCACTCCTCCATGCAGATCTTCTCCAAGTTATCTAGGTTCTTTGGGTGTCTCATGTGGACTTTAATCTTGAGCTCCTTCCACAAGTTTTCAATTGGGTTAAGGTCAGGAGACTGACTAGGCCACTGCAACACCTTGATTTTTTGCCTCTTGAACCAGGCCTTGGTTTTCTTGGCTGTGTGCTTTGGGTCGTTGTCTTGTTGGAAGATGAAATGATGACCCATCTTAAGATCCTTGATGGAGGAGCGGAGGTTCTTGGCCAAAATCTCCAGGTAGGCCGTGCTATCCATCTTCCCATGGATGCGGACCAGATGGCCAGGCCCCTTGGCTGAGAAACAGCCCCACAGCATGATGCTGCCACCACCATGCTTGACTGTAGGGATGGTATTCTTGGGGTTGTATGCAGTGCCATCCAGTCTCCAAACGTCACATGTGTGGTTGGCACCAAAGATCTCGATCTTGGTCTCATCAGACCAGAGAACCTGGAACCAGTCAGTCTCAGAGTCCTCCAAGTGATCATGAGCAAACTGTAGATGAGCCTTGACATGACGCTTTGAAAGTAAAGGTACCTTACGGGCTCGTCTGGAACGGAGACCATTGCGGGGGAGTACGTTACTTATGGTATTGACTGAAACCAATGTCCCCACTGACATGAGATCTTCCCGGAACTCCTTCCTTGTTGTCCTTGGGTTAGCCTTGACTCTTCGGACAAGCCTGGCCTTGGCACGGGAGGAAACTTTCAAAGGCTGTCCAGGCCGTGGAAGGCTAACAGTAGTTCCATAAGCCTTCCACTTCCGGATGATGCTCCCAACAGTGGAGACAGGTAGGCCCAACTCCTTGGAAAGGGTTTTGTACCCCTTGCCAGCCTTGTGACCCTCCACGATCTTGTCTCTGATGGCCTTGGAATGCTCCTTTGTCTTTCCCATGTTGACCATGTATGAGTGCTGTTCACAAGTTTGGGGAGGGTCTTAAATAGTCAGAAAAGGCTGGAAAAAGATATAATTAATCCAAACCAGTGAAGCTCATTGTTCTTTGTGCCTGAACTACTTCTTAATACTTTAGGGGAACCAAACAGAATTATGGTGGGTTGAGGGGTTGAATAATAAATTACCCTATGAAAAAACTTTTCACAATTTAAAAAAAAAATAAACAAAGAAATTACATTATTTTTTGCTGCAGTGCATTTCACACTTCCAGGCTGATCTACAGTACAAATGTCACAATGCCAAGTTAATTCCAAATGTGTAAACCTGCTAAATCTGCAGGGGGTTGAATACTACTTGTAGGCACTGTATATATATATATATATATATATATACAAACACAATACTCACCTCTCCCTCCCTGATCCCACGCTGATTCCGACTCTGCACTGGTATCAGCAGCTGCACTCACTGCTGTCGGCCCGGCACACAGTGGGTACGCGATGAAATGATGTCATTGTGCACCCGCAGTGTCAGAGGCAGAGGGGAATGATGGGAGAGGGAGCATCATGCTGATACAGTTGAATGCGGCGCGCACTGGGAGGCGGTGCTGGCACCGGGTCCCCCTGATTTATGGCCCCATAGCGGCCGCGTGGGCTGGGGGCCCCTGGAGGAGCAGGGGCCTTAGTCTGCTGGCCCTGAAAGAGGGCAGTGTTAGCCACAGCCTGCGGCTAACACTGCCCGCTATTAAAGTGAAATGGATATTCACCTCTCTCCACGCCCATGGGGGTGTGGGGAAGGGTGAATATACATTTCCCTTTAGCAGCGGGGACAGGCTTTAGCTGCAGCAGCCAGCTTCTGCCTCCTGTTACCCGCTGCTGCTCCGCTGGCACTGGGGGCCCCCATAGCAGCTGGAAGACCCTGGAGCAGTGAGAGCCCTAGGCAGCTGCTGGCCCAGTATGCCAGAAGGTGTCAGTGCCTGGGTCCACTGGAGAATCCTCAGGTTCTCCGGTGGGCCAGTCCGACCCTGCTCTTCCATGCCCCCTTAAAAAGTAATAATGCCTCTTAAAGGAACCCATTACAAGTTATATTCCATTGACTTCCCCTTATCATGTATGTAATATTGCCCTGAGAGCCAATATTATCAGTAATAATACCACCTGAGTGTCCCATCAACAAGTAACAATTTTTAGTTTCAAACATAGCCCTATGGACAATGTAATATATGCCAGTTCTTGTGAATGGCTGTATGAATTACAGTCAGATAGAGACTTAGGTAAAAAAAGTGTTAATGCTCCACAGTTTGCCTATAAAAGAACACAGAATTTATCAGATGTGCTGGTTCATAACCGGTTACTACCAGTAGATAACAACTGGTTAAAAAAGAATGCTCCACAAGGGAATTATAAATGTGGCAATTGCAGCTATTGTCATCTGCGTATTGTTAAACATCCTTTGCAGATTGGTTCAATTTCACATTCTGCCTGTGATTTCATTTCATGTAAAAGTAAATTTGTGGTGCATGTTCTATACTGCCCATGTTTATTTTTCTACATTGGAAAAACTATTAGACCTATGGTCACCAGATTTAGAGAGCATTATAATTCCATAACTTCAGGCAAAGGGTGTCTAAGATTGATTCAACACATGAAAGAGAAGCATAACTCTAACCCCGATTTATTACGTTTTGCCAGTCTAGAAACAGTTAAATATCCCCCACAGGGAGGTAATCACAACAAATTAGTAATGAAACATGGAGCCAGATGGATTATAGAAGCTAATGCCCAGGGTCGGATTGGATTAAATGATAGGTTGGATCTATCTGCATTTTTGTAAAAATATATTAGTCTGCAATGAGTATGTGATTACATGTTTTTAATTCTACTGTATGCACACTTTCTAATGTTTGCACATTTTTAATGTTTTTTGTACACATGCCAAAAGCCTTGAGAAAGGAAATGACGTGGTAATCACGCACCTGGACCCCTTGAAGCGCACATTGCGCGAAACGGCCGTCGTCCATTTTCCTTTCCCCGCATCCCTCTGCACACCTGCCGCTTCCATGGACTTTATTTGTTACTACCTTTAATGGTTTAATAAAGACTACGACTTCACTGCAAACGGGTGAGTGCCGCATCTTTTTCAAATTTTTAAGTTAAAATAGCCCTTATGAGGGCTATTATAGTTATACCAACTATTCTCATACGGTGGGGAAAAGGTTTCCCAGATCAACGACTCTCCATGTCAACAAGGCATCACAGGAAATTTAGTGCATAATATATCTTAGAAATGTACTTTAGATTAATTTGAACATTTTGTGATAGGTTGTGCCATATTCTTATTCCTATCACAGTAAGAAAAATAAAATCACATCAATGTGAATTTATCACCAGGTTTTTGCTACCCCATCTGAGAGCAGCATGCTGTAGCAGCCTTAACCCTGATCCAAGCGACGTATCACTTAATGGGCTGCTTGATGCAGTTTTGATAAAATAACTATTTTATCTTCTGTACATCTACCAGTTCTCTGACTGCTGAGCTTTGTATAACCCCGCCCACAACACTGATTGGCCGCTTACTGTGTACACTGCATAGGCAGAAATCTGCCAATCAGTGGTTGAGGAGAGGTTTTACCGAGCTCATGAATATGAAGGTTTACTAGTCCTCTATTGATGATCTCCTGGTAATAAAAGAGTGATTTTATCAATATTACAGCAAGCAGCCCAGTAAGTGATACATCACTGGAATCAGGGTCTCTCTCTCCACATTATGCTGCTGTCAGATTATGCTGCTGTCAGATTAGGTAGCAAAAGATTAATGACAGATTCCCTTTATTTGCTCTTGTCCAAGGTTCTCGTATGAGAGAAGCCCTACAAGTTGTCTTAATATAGAGGTCATGATCTTCGTGCACAGAGCAGTGTATGACGGGAAAAGTTAGAAAAGCAGCGTAATGTTGTGTAATGCTCTCTCCTTTAGGGTTTCAATGAAAGACAACTTCACGTTTTGTGCAGTGATCTGGGTAAATCAGCTGAGGAGAGAATCTCGAATTGGCCAACTAAGAACAAAGGCTAGAAGGGAAGGCCGAGGCTCTCCTCTCACTCCTCAGAAGCAGGAGAGGGAAGCTCAGTTACCATGGCAACAAGAAGAATGGCTGCTCAGGCTTTTGTGTTGCCATGGAAACAGATCATGCGATCAGCCTGCATCTACTTAAATATCCCACCTCATCTATATAAGTAACCGGCACTTCTTAGCACACATTCTATTTAGATTCCCCCAGTTCCTAGATCCTTTCCATATAAATGTACCTTTCACAACAGGGTGGGTGCTCAATTACAGAAGGGAACAGGAATGTGAAGAATAGATTTTATACATGGAAGATGGTTTATTTCCATTCTACGACACTGCCTCATGTCAGGTATTAAGGGATATGTCTGTGTATATGCATACATGCCACCACAGGTAAGTTATGAATGACATAGCCACAAACAGGACATTCTGCACATCATCACCAGCCAATACTTTGCGTAATCCTTTTGTTCTTTATAGTGTGATGTGATCCTTTGGCAAGGAAACAAAAAAAATTGCAATAACCTTTTTCACTGCCAAGTTCGCTGACAAGGACAATTGTAAACACCTATCCATTAAATGGGAGGATTTGTGCTTCACCCAAAGGAGTAAAGTGAGTTTTTTTGTAGTCATTGTTCCTATGTTAACAAAATAAAAGATCTATAGGTTATATTAGAATAGTAAGAGTTCAGTGTTATAGTGTTTTTAGAAAGGCCCCTTCTATACCACTTTATGGATCTACAGTACCTGCCATTACTAAATTGTTTTCCCATATGCAATGTAAATGCCATGTAAATTTATATAGATATTAGAATTCCATCCTAATGCATGATACGGTCTGCTCAGCATCCCCTTGGCTTAAATGGCTGATGGCAATATTGGCAAACATGCTCTAGGCCTTTCAAGGTAAGGATAAGGTAGACAGGAGGACCACTGTAAAGCCCCCCATGCACATTAGACTAATGTTGGCCAACCCTCCGATAATGACGTGTTTGGACAGCGTTCTAATGTGTATAGGGGCAGGGGACAGATGATTGCTGATGGAGGTAAGGATCTGACATGTCCAATTTCAGACTGCATCCTTTTTTCTTCCTGAGATAATCGACTGCCAGAGATGTCAGGCAGCAGCTCTCTCACAGAGAACACAGGAGAGCTTGGCCAAACGGGATCTCCTATGTATGGAGAGACGGCTGAGAATGACCGAATATTCAGCCAACAGCCATATAAGGTGTATGAGGGAATGGTATCATGCATGAGATTAGTACCATACTATGATTGTTTCATCTCTAGGGGCCAGATATACAGTTTGGTTAGATGTAGACAGGACAAGTTTTGAGACAAGCAGATGGTAGCCCAGCACTATGTACTGTTATGGACTCACCTGCTACTCTAACCACAGCTCTCTCCGCTGGATCCAAAACTGAGTCCTTGCTTTGCCTCTTCTTCTGTTCATGGCGTGGCAGATTCCATGGGAGAGTGTCGCCTGGAGGACAAGGGGACAAACTTCCAGATCTCTCGCTCCGACATGACCTCTCACTACGATATGACCTCTCACTGAGGGTTTCTTCATCTGAAGATGACATGTCCTTAGAAGTGTGAATGTCACTCTGTGAAATAAATAAAACTTTCTATTAAAAATAATTCCTTCTCCATTGTCTCTAAAGTAAAATAATGCCTATTGTTTATTGGAGGATATACCTCTGTAAAGGTCTATACGATCAAGCAGCCTGAAGAAAGAGCCTCAGGTAGAGAGTCAAGACACGGCGCCATTAAAACTACAAAAAAGGTGAGCAGATGGTATTTGCAACAATGATAAAGTCTGATAAAAAGTTGATTGGAAATTACATCTAAGGCCTCTTTCACACTTCAGTCTTTTGGCATCAGTCTGAAACCGCCATTTTCCTCAAATAGCGGATCCGCCATTTTTTTTTGGCGGATCCGCTATGTTCCCATAGACATACATTAGCGACGGATTGTGGCGGATGGTCGTCCGTTCCATCCGCCATGCGACGGATCCGTCGAAATTTGGCAGACGTTGTCTATACATTGACGGCCATTGTAACGTTTTTTGTCTGCGCCTAATTGACGGTTCGCGACGGATCATTTCATAGAATGGGTGCCTATGGGCGACGGATCCGTCGCGAACCGTCATTTGGCGGATCCGTCGGCCCAATCCGTTTTTTTCAATTGAGCATGCTCCAAAAAGTAGATACTTTGCCCAGACAACCCCAAAACTATATAAACAGGACAGGTGGGCCTCATTCCTCAATGTGCCATCAAGAGAGAACAAAGTGCCAGCCAGCAAGAGAGACAGACCCTGCCAGCAAGACAGACCCTGCCAGCAAAACAGACCCTGCCAGCAAGACAGACCCTGCTAGCAGCCAGCAAGCCAGACTCTGCCAGCAGCCAGCAAGACAGACCCTGCCAGCAAGACAGACCCTGCCAGCAGCCAGCAAGACAGATCCTGCCAGCAGCCAGCAAGACCCTGCTAGAGACTGCCATGTGAGTACTGCCATCCAGCATGAGTTCTGCCAGTGTGTCTGTGCGTGTGTGTGTGCCCGCCTTGCATGTTTTTATTTTTCATACTGTGCTGGTATTTTGAATGGCTGTGCTGTGACATGTGTGTGGTGTGTGTATAAATGCCGTGTGATGTGTGTGTCCTGCATTTTTGTTATTTTTCATACATTAACATACTGTACTGGTATTTAAAATAAAGAGCAGTGTAGCTTCTACTTTCCAACCAAAAAAAAATAAAAAATTGTAATAAAAATTCCACAAAACTGTCCGTAGTATGATTTCAAGATAAATTTAAAACTGGGTCTACATTCAATAAAGGTTTTTGAGGTTTTATATACAAATGCGGAATGCAAACCTTTGGTCTAGAAAATGTTATCTGGTTTTAGAAAATAGTAACTGTAGGGTAACCATAATTAACATTTTTGGGAATTGGTATTTTAACTTTGAATGAGGGAAATTTTTTATAAGGTTGAAACTGTATCTGGAGGAGGGGGTGGGGTAGGTTTACCAACATGCACATGGCGCATATCAAGTTTGAAGTAGTTTTGGTGTTGTTTCCAAGGAATTTTTGGGGGAAACAGGAGGTGGAGGGTTTTGCAGCTTGCGCATCAAGCATATCAAGTTTGAAGGTAACAGTTAACACAATTTTTTTTTTTTTTTTTTGGTGTAGTAATTTTTTGGGGGGGAATCAAAATGTATGTTGGCATACCAATACATAATCATTCTAATTAAAACTGTGTTTAAATTGTAAGATTCTTAGAGGAACCAAGAAAGGGACCCAAGACAAACGCAGCAAGGACCCAAGACAGACACAGCCAGGCCCCCCAAGTTTGGAAAACAGATGTAAGTATAAAGTCCCGAAAGCTGTATCTATCCTTTTGTATAGTAGCTTAGAACTCTCTTTATACTTGCAGATTCTTAGGGACCCAAGACAAACGGGACCCAAGACAAACGGGACCCAAGACAAACGCAGCAAGGACCCAAGACAGACGCAGCCAGGCCCCCCAAGTTTGGAAAACAGATGTAAGTATAAAGTCCCTAAAGCTGTATCTATCCTTTTGTATAGTAGCTTAGAACTCTCTTTATACTTGCAGATTCTTAGGGACCCAAGACAAACGGGACCCAAGACAAGCGGGACCCAAGACAAACGCAGCAAGGACCCAAGACAGACGCAGCTGCAGCGCCCCAGAGTCCTGGTTGTTGCAGTACTGTTGCTCCACCACTAAGGGGAGTGATGGTATGTCCGATGGCACTTAAGGAGTTCACCTGACCAGGTATCACAGACACCAATACACTTCACAGTCTGGCCTCCAGGGGGAGCAAAGGGTACTATGTATTAGGCCACTCCTCACAATCTGGTAAAACTGGGGGTTGGATAGGAAGTTAGTCAGAAGCTGACTGGGTTGGAACCAGGCAACATCCTGTGGCAGAGGGTGTTGCGGGGGAAAGATTCAGGGGGGTCCCTGTCAGGGGTGGGATCCTGACAGAGGCCTAGCGAACAAGATAGAGCGTTAAGGAACCGCGCCTGCACTACATCGCGGCGGTATCTCAAGAAAGGACAAGAAGCGAGGTTTATTGTGGAGACGTGAGAAACGAGATCACAGCAAAAAGGAGATAATACCAGTAGGAGTCGTGCCATAAGATCGAGGCAACATCCTACTGTGGCGCGTAGCCGGTGGCCGGAACGCCGAGGAAGTATTGGGCTCCAAGCATTACTTCAAACCAACGGCAGGACAGTTAATTATAGGTTGGCTGTCTCACCTAAATCACCTAAGCAGACATAGGAGGCAATTGTGGGAGAGGGGCGACACTAGGGTCCCGGAAGAACTCCAGGCCTACCCGTCATATGGGTGCGTCCTAGCCATATCATCTGGGGGACGGAGAAGAACATCAGAACAGATACAAGTTGTGAGAAAGAACATCAGAAACAGACACAACAGTTGTGAGGACTATCCCGCGGTGCTCAGCAGGGAAGTACTACAACACACAGGTGCTAGAAGGTAGGCACTGATTTCCACCTGCAAAGGGAACTCTGGAGGTGCCTTCGGACCGGCCGGTCTCAGCCAGCCCTGTTAGCAGTACTCTGGATTGAGGATCCTGAAGCCTTCAGTAAAGAGGTAAAGAGACTGCAACCCTGTGTCCTCGTTATTCATCGCGACCTGCACCACGCACCATCATCACATCTTTCATTGGACGCCCCTTAGCAGGGTCACGGACCGGGTCTAGCCACCGTGACAACCCCAAGACCGAGACAGAGAGGCCCGGTACCGGGTACCCCGCGGCCCTGCGTCTGGGGGCGCTCCACAGCCAGGCCCCCCAAGTTTGGAAAACAGATGTAAGTATAAAGTCCCGAAAGCTGTATCTATCCTTTTGTATAGTAGCTTAGAACTCTCTTTATACTTGCAGATTCTTAGGGACCCAAGACAAATGGGACCCAAGACAAACGGGACCCAAGACAAACGCAGCAAGGACCCAAGACAGACGCAGCCAGGCCCCCCAAGTTTGGAAAACAGATGTAAGTATAAAGTCCCTAAAGCTGTATCTATCCTTTTGTATAGTAGCTTAGAACTCTCTTTATACTTGCAGATTCTTAGGGACCCAAGACAAACGCAGCAAGGACCCAAGATAGATGCTGGAAAACAGGACCATAATGTCTCCTTCTGAGAGCCCCCCCCCCCCTCACATCGTCAGCCACCTGAGGTGATTTTTTTTTTTATTCATAAATTTTTTTTGGTACATCTCTGGTATCATATGTTTTTGAACCCTATATGTATTTATTCTGTTTTCACAGGAAGCTGAAGCAGAGGGGCTTCCAGAAGGAGACGGGCAGGGTAGAGAAATGCAAGGAGCCGGAGCGCATAGTGTAAGTTTTGCAGAGACAGATCCTCACATAAAGCACACTACACCCAACACAAACATTCAGCACAGCACACACACAGTACATATGCCTCCATCCAAGCACATAATTTATTTATTTATTTATTTTTTTATTAGTCTTCACAATCCGGGGCTCGACCTAGAGTTACTCAAAGCACCTCCCATAGTCGTCGGAATGCTAATCGCGGCAGTCACCGAAGAGTAAGTTCCTTTTTGGTTTGGTGTTTAGTAAACTGTAAAATTCATGTGGTACAATCTTTCCCTTTATAATTTTTTTTTTTTTTGTTAAGGCTTCACAGCGTGCTCCCAAACAGACTGAGGAAGAGGAGGGGATAGATGTTGACACCCTCATCCAAGAGGTTCAAAATCAGGAGCCGCTGTGGAACATGTCGGACCGCCGCCATGCTGACCAGTTCATCACCCGACGGCTATGGGAGGAAGTGTGCAGTGCTGTTCTGGAGAACTGGGAGGAACTCGACGCTGGGGCCCAGGATCTAGCGCGTAAGTATTCACACTTCATTACCTTATGTTAGCATGATTTAATGTGTTGTATAGTAACCAATTTTTGCTTTATCTTTCCAGGTAACAGGGTTATCGTGCGGTGGCGGTCACTCAGGGATCGCTTCAAGAGGGAGTTTAACAAGGAGATGCAGGCCCCAAGTGGATCTAGAGGACGCAGGAGCAGGTATAAATATGCCAGAGCCCTGTCGTTCCTCCGCTCCACGCTGCTGAGCAGAAAGTAAATATTCAACACCACATGTTTTCAGTCAAACTGTTAAAATGTGTAACCTTCATATTTTTTGGGCAGCAAGGGCAATTGTAATATCAAGATACTAAATTTTTTTTTTTCTTCTTTAACAGCACTGTCTGCAGCACTCGGGAGCCTGCATCAGAGAGTTGCACCCCTCTGGAGCGATCTCTCAGGAGTCCGCCACCGGGGACCACGTCGACCCCTCTATATCTGTACCTTCCCTTTTGTGTGATCCCTCGGCCCCATCCACCAGCGCTGGAGCAGCAGGGCGGACTTCATCACTTGAAGCTGCAGGTGATGAGTTAGAGTTCCCTTTACCCCACCCCTCTGACACTGCCGCAACATCTAGACCACCTTTGGGGTCAGGACGGCAGCGCCAGAGAGGTCAGGAAAGGAGCTATGCGCCTGAGTTTTTGCATCTGAATGCAGCCTTCCAGAATGCCATCAAGCTTTTGGGTGAGCAAACATCTGCTGGATACAATATGCTTAACAAAAGCATACTTGAACTCAGCAGTCGTCTGGATAGGATGCATTCAGATGCAAACCAGTCACCAAGACACTGTTTTTTTCAGTCAGTCCTCAGGCACATGGAAAATCTAACTCCTGACCTGCAGATGCATGTGATGCAAGGCTGCCACACTGCTCTAGCGCAGGCGATGTCCCAAGCCCCTCTACCTACCCTTCATGTTTCAACACCTTTCCCCTCTCAAGCCGCCGTCTATCCTCCCATCCATCCTCCTCCCGTCCATCCTCCTCCCGTCCATCCTCCTCCCGTCCATCCTCCTTCCGTCCATCCTCCTCCTGTCCATCCTACTTCTCCTTCGCCATTCCTTCCTTCCCCCCTCAGTATTTCCCAGTACCTACCTTCCCCTTTCCATTCTTCCCCTTTAACTTCACCGTTCCCAATCCCACCAACACCTTTACCATACCTCCCACAGACCACATCTGTACCTCAACTCCCTGCCCAACCTCATGTTTTCACCACCCATTCCACTTCTGTTCCTCCCCGTGATGTCCTGTCCCCCACTATCGACGTGGTCCGCCCTGTCAGCCCCTCCGCTACTATCTCCACCCCAAATTATGAGAACCTGTAAACTTGTAAATAAATAAAACTTTTTTGCTTTTAAAAACAATTTTATTGTCTTTCCTTTTTTTAAAAAAAACTGTATAAAAACCACCAAGGTTATGGTAAAAGTAACCGTAGAAAATGTGTAAAGGGGTAACGGTTCAAAACATACAATACTGCGAGTTTAAATTCCAAAGGTTTTGTAACAAAACAAAAAACATGGTATATTTACAAGTGTGAAAAAAATTTTTTTTACACCATTTCGTACTGCCAGTCAACTGATCCTTGAGGAGACATGAAGTAGTCTGCAAAACTGTCCCGCATTCTGGAGACTGCTACTGGACTGTGAAAACTTGTGTTGTGGTAATCCTGCAAGGTGGTTTCTGACACATTATCCTCCAGGGAAACATGTTCTTTGGATAATACAAAATTGTGACGTACCACACAAGCCTTCACCACATCAACAACAGTGTCAGTCTGCAGTTTAATTGCAGTTAGTAGGATTCTCCATTTAGCAGTTAATATGCCAAAGGCACATTCCACAACTCTTCGTGCTCTGGTTAAGCGATAATTAAAAATTTTCTTCCTCTGGGTCAGTCCACTACTTCCATAGGGTTTTATCAAGTGTGGTGAAAGCTGGAAGGCATCATCTCCAACGCACACAAATGGTAATGGTGGACCGGTGGTTCCAGGGAGAGGTCTAGGCGGTGGAAAGTCAAATGTCTCTGCATACAAATGATGCCCCATTGGTGAAGTTTTAAAAATCTGGGAGTCATTTGCGCGTCCATACGCACCGATATCCACAGCAATAAACTTGCAGTATGCGTCGGCTATGGATACAATATGCTATGCATCAATACAATTGAGAAGTACTTTTTGTAGTTGTAAAATTCTGATCCAGAGCCATAAGGTTTGACAATCCTTATATGCTTCCCATCGACTGCTCCGACGCAATTTGGGAACTGGCATATTTGTTCAAAATTGTGGGAAATCTCCAGCCACCTCTCCCGTGATGGTTCTGGAATGTATTCCGCTTGTAATCAATCCCACAATGCCCGGCAGGTCTCTCTGATGATCCCTGAGATTGTGGATATCCCAAGCCTGAACTGGAAATGTAGGGATGAAAACGATTCTCCAGTTGCAAGGAATCTGTTAACAAAAGGAAAAGACAATAATTAATAAAAACTTCAAAAAACAACATTACAGTTATAAGTCTGATGAATGAGAATCATTAAAAAAAAGAATAACTTACCGAATAGTCACCATCAGACGCTCCGCTGGTGATATGGAGAAGCGCATCTGGGTATCTCGTCTCCGTATAGATTCTTCCACATGGCCCAACAAAATTTCAAATTTTTCTGCTTTCATGCGCACATAGCTGAAGAATTTTTGAGGATTTTCCCTCAATTCAATGTACAGTGTGGAATAAACACCACGGGTCATGCGTTGGGCTGTGATGGGATGGATCCACAGCCTTCTCTTCCGCCGCTGCCGCAGGATGCGCAGTCTTTCTTCCTCCTTGTCTCGAACGATGACTGCCAACCGATTAGCCTCAAAAGTGAAATCCGCACATATCTTCACAATATTCGCCAGCACCCCTTCCATCTTTGCCACTTTCTCTACAACCTTTCAAAGATGTAGTGTAAATACACAGTATATATAGTTTTCCAGTAGTTTCCAGTAGCCAATCACATTGAGATCCTCCTTTTTTTAAAAACGGATCCATCAAAAAACGGTTACAACGGATGGAAAAAACGGTTGCAACAGTTCTAACGGATCCGTTTTTTGACAGATCAGTGTAACTGATCCATCAAAAAAACGGATCCGTTAGAACCGTTTTCGAAACAATTTTGACGGATCCGTCAATCCGTCACGATGTCGGAGCTAACTGAAGCCAAACAACTGAAGTGTGAAAGAAGCCTAAGCTAAACATAAAAGTCAACTGTAAAGTAATGCAATGTTTGCAATTTAGGACTTATCCTCAGAGTCCTCTATTTCAAGTATATGGACTCTTATGATCTCATTCACACCTTCACTCAAGTGTAGGAACAAAACAGATGGCCACTTATCCATTAATCCACACCACATCCGCCATCTAAGTTTAAGGTGCCTCCCATCTGAGCTATCAC
Source organism: Ranitomeya variabilis (assembly GCF_051348905.1). NCBI lineage: Eukaryota > Metazoa > Chordata > Amphibia > Anura > Dendrobatidae > Ranitomeya > Ranitomeya variabilis. The sequence continues at coordinate 373,361,004 of NC_135234.1, forward strand.
AAAATAGGATATAAGGTGATACGTCCTATGCTGGAATTACCACAAGAAAGTTGTTATACTCACAGGACAGAAACTTGTTACAATGCATATATAAAGTTGCGGAGAGGCCATTATGGCGGTGTTCTCCACTATCCCATTTCCTTCATAAATAGCTCAAAACACTAGTGATAGGCAATTTGTGACTGATCTGGCCCCATAAAAAGATGGGAAGCAGGAAACTAGATGGTGGTTGCTACATGGCTTAGGCTTCTTTCACACTTGCGTCGGTACCGGTCCGTTGGTTGGAGGTTTTTATGATGTACATGTTAGATGTGTGTTTTTTGTATTGCATTGTATTTATTGATGGGTGGGGGGGCGGCTGGATGGTGATTGGTGCCCTGTGTGGCACATACACTATTTAATGCTGGACCTGTGCACCCTGTGATATGCTTGATAAAGACCTATATGGTCGAAACGTTGCTACTATATGGCACAATAAACTTTTTCCTGTGAACTATACACCTGGATGGAGCGCTGTCATTTTATTATTTGACTCTTGGATGGTCCTGGAAGGTTCCCTGGACTTGGACGGGCGCCCCAGTCAAGTGAGTGCTGTCAGCCTTCTGCTTTTTCTCTTTGTACCGACGCACGTTGTGAAATTTTGGCACAATGTGGACAGCGGATGCAGTTTTTCAACGCATCCGATGCCCATTGTAAAGTCCCAGGGAGGAGGGGGGGGAGTTCCGGCCGCGCATGCGCGGTATGAAATGGCGGACCCGACGTACGAAAAAACATTCCCTTGAACGTTTTTTCGTGGCGACGGTCCGCCAAAACACGACGCATCTAGTGCACGACGGACGCGACGTATGGCCATACGTCGCGATCCGTCGGCAATACAAGTCTATGGGCAAAAAACGCATCCTGTGGGCACATTTGCAGGATCCGTTTTTCCCCCAAAGCGACGCATTGCGACGGATTCAAAACAACGCAAGTGTGAAAGAAGCCTTAATGACGAACTAGACACCTGTTTTGTACTGCACTTAAGATCATACATATGAAGATACTGTAGCTCTGACACATTGCTTTTCATTGTCCTGGGACCAGCTCGGTTGTGTGGAGCACTTCTTGCTACACCAGCAGTTGACCACAGCCCAAAATGAGGCGTTCCACCAAATGTGTGTGGTCTGGGACTTTTTAAAATATTGCATGGCTGACGATAAATGTCTGTCCAGACGCACATATGCTATGTTTATTAAAGAGGTTGCCTCATAGATTCAACCCCTTTAAGGGCATATGGACATTAGAGAGGTGGGTCTCTCTTTTTTGAACCAGCTAATTAATCTGAACAGTTGCCTCGTGATACTACATACTACAGAAATGTCTGACTCGCTTTGGCTTTCCACAGCAAAATATGTTTCACCATATTTGTTAAATAAAAAACAAAATATTTTATTCTAGTACAGAATATTGGCAAATTGCGGTGTCAATAAGGCTGTAAACGAAGAGGAAAACATGCTGTGCAACATTTGACATGCTGGGCAACATTTCACTATTTTAAACCTTAGACATTAGTCTGTGACTGTATTATTGTATATGGAATGGAGCGTTCCTCCTGCCCTTGTACGTTCGTTTTTTCATTAGCGCACATGATAAATCGGTACTATATTGGTAGATATGTGAGGAAGACAATCACGTGCAGTTTCTAATGACTATGATCAAGGGTATAGTTGTAAAAAAACGTTAAGAACAGAATGTGTTTATGGATTGTGGCAAATAATAACTAGTGATGAGCGAATATACTCGTTGCTCTGGTTTTCCAGAGCACGCTCGGGTGACCTCCGAGTATTTGTTAGTGGTTGGAGATTTAGTTTTCCTTGCTGCAGCTGCATGATTTGCAGCTACTAGCCAGGCTGAGTACATGTGGGGATTACCTGGTTGCTAGGGAATCCCCACATGTAATCAAGCAGGCTAGCAGCCGTAAATCATGCAGCTGCGGCAAGGAAAACTAAATCTCCAACCACTAACAAATACTCGGAGGTCACCCGAGCGTGCTCTGGAAAACCCAAGCATACTCGCTAATCACTAATAATAACCATTAATTGTCTGAGTATGCCATTCACCAGCTGATGAATTTTCTGCAAGATATGGGTCAACTGTTAACCATTGAGTAAAACTTTAAAAAGAAAAAAATGTCAGCTTTCTTTTTTGCCATAGAGTGAGGGTAAATCAAATAATGTGCAGTAGTAGGCGATAAGTGTGGAAGGTGACGGCTGAGGTCAGCCATTGGCCCTGGAAAGTATTCATGCGGAATTTACCTCAGAAGTAAGGTGTGTAGCTTATTATATATTTTTTTAACTTTGCTGCTGCATCTCTCAGCTCTTAGACAGCCCCTTTAAGGTTTCCAATGTATGATTTGACCAAGAATATAGATTATTCGTGTGGAGGTGTTAATAGACAACGTGCATGAATAATCATGTAGGAGCACTTACATACATAAAGGAGCATTGTGGCTCTATACTGTACACCATAGCTGTGGGTGCTAATTACCTTAGCTGCTATAACATTGTGCAATGTTCATATACTTAAAAAGCCAGAAACGCTAGGCTGAGACTTGTGCTGCCGCCTCCGCTAATAATAATAATATTTTACAAAGTCACCTTGTACAGCAGCCGTCACATTACTGCAGCTTCTAGATTGTACAAGTGGGCAACTGTGACAGTTTTCTGGAATAAATCTGGTGCGGCAAATAGGGCAGGTATATCGGCTGAATTTACAAAGTGTCTGGATTACATTTTTTTTACTTTGGTGACTTGGTTTAATTTACTGCAACTAAAGCCCCAGTGCTTAGACAAAAAAGAGGGCACCGAGAGACTGATCACGGCTGACCTACTACTATAGCTATACCAGCTTCTGTGCTGAGTGGGTGACATCTATAGCCCCTCGTCAATAGTAGCGCTATAGTATTGTTCCAGTGCTGGGAGGCCAATGTACACAGCAGTATAGCCATGTACGAGATTCGCATTACATGCCTAATGCACGCCATTGATAATGCTTTACCTCCATGATTTTATATGAAGGCATGCAGTTTTTTATTATTGAGCGTCACCGAAAAAAAAAGATTGGATGCTACATTTTAGAGGAATTGGGCCTGCCTCTTCCATGTTGGTCGCTGGGTCTTCAATAACTTACATTTTGTCTCATTGACTTACAAACTAGGGGTTACCTATGGAGCGCCCCCAGACGCAGGGCCGCGGGGTACTCAGTACCGGGCCTCTCTGTCTCGGTCCTGGGGTTGTCACGGTGGCAAGACCCGGTCCTAAGGGGCGTCCAATGAAAGGTGTGATGGTGGTGCGTGGTGCAAGGCGCGGTGAATAACGAGGACACAGGGTTGCAGTCTCGTTACCTCTTTACTGAAGGCTTCAGGATCCGCAATCCAGAGTACTGCTAACAGGGCTGGCTGAGACCGGCCGGTCCGAAGGCACATCCAGAGTTTCCTTTGCAGGTGGAAATCAGTGCCTACCTTCTAGCGCCTGTGTGTTGTAGTACCTCCCTGCTGAGCACCATGGGATAGTCCTCACAACTGTTGTGTCAGTTTCTGATGTTCTTCTGTCACAACTCGTATCTGTTCTGATGTTCTTTCTCCGTCCCCCAGATGATATGGATAGGACGCACCCGTATGACGGGTAGGCCTGGAGTTCTTCCGGGACCCTAGCGTCGCCCCTCTCCCACAATTGCCCCCTATGTCTGCTTAGGTGATTTAGGTGAGACAGCCAACCTAAAATTAACTGTCCTGCCGCTGTTTGAAGTACTGCTTGGAGCCTAATACTTCCTCGGCGTTCCGGCCACCGGCTACGCGCCTCAGTAGGATGTTGCCTCGACCTTACGGCACGACTCCTACTGGCTTTATCTCCTTTTTGCTGCGATCTCGTTTCTCAATTCTCCACAGTAAACCTCGCTTTGTTTCCTTTCTTAGGATGCTACCGCATTCAAGTGCAGGCGCAGCTCCGTAACGTTCTGTTCTGTTCGCTAGGCCACTGTCAGGATCCCACCCCTGACAGAGACCCCCTGAATCTTCCCCTGCAACACCCTCTGCCACAGGATTTTGCCTGGTTCCAACCCAGTCAGCTTCTGACTAACTTCCTATCCAGCCCCCAGTTTTACCAGATTGTGAGTAGTGGCCTAATACATAGAACCCTTTGCTCCCCCTGGTGGCCAGAATGTGAAGTGTAATGTGTGACTGTGATACCTGGTCAGGTGAACTCCTTAAGTGCCATCAGACGTACCATCACTCCCCTTAGCGGCGGAGCAACAGTACTGCAACGACCAGGACTCTGGGGCGCTGCACTCCCCACCGGTTAAATCCAGTATTCCCAGACTGGGAAGAAAACAACAATACATGTCAGCAAAAGACATACAAATTTTGAAATGCTATGAACAAGTAATTATAACAGTGTTTCCCTTTATGGGAGGTGAGGACTCTTGAACGTTACAAACAAAACATGGTTAAATATTTTTAAATAACATACTATAAATAACTTCTATTACCCAGCCGGGTATTCTACTAAGTGCAAATTCTGAACAATAATTTAACTTTTCCTTTAAGGGCGTATAGGCTGAACCCACTAAAGGCTTACTATAAAACTCTAAAATATAAATTAACTTTCTTTATATTTCTTCTCTTCTAAGTGCTACATTTTTCTTTTTGCTCTCTGATTTTTCATATGCAGGACCGCCTGTCTATCTGCCCAGGCCTACTGCCTCTTTTCTTAGTACAGGATCACTGAGCCATCTCTCTATGGCTCTCAGGAGGACTTCACTAACTAACCCCTACGGGTTTACTTTATTGAAACTCGGCTTTCAACTCTTTCCTGTCCTCATTCTCTAGTAACATTATTAAACATTCTCTATAACTATCTAGCTAACTACATATTATTCCTATGTAAAACATTATTACCATCTACTTTCTTTTAAGGCAACATTATACTTTAAGTGCAACTAGTGAACGTTCCCTTTAAGAGGGAACCAAGTCTCTTAGAGGTAATGCAGACTTTCTCTATCTGCAAGTCCGGTTTAGGCAAAAGCTTCCATGCTGTACTCAGGAACAGTCTCTTCACAAAGCTCTCCTTCTTGTAAAACCAGTAAAGGGCACCTTTAAGAAGGTGCAAACTATTTACAATACAGTTTGTGAACCATTCACCGTTCATGATTTGGCAGTCTTTGTAACCACTGATGAACAAAAAGCAAAAATAAAATAAAACAAGAGCAAAAATAAAAAGCAATAGGGATCCTGGGTAAACAAAGGGATCCCTTTAAGAATAACCCTGGTCGGGTATTAGCAGAAAAAGGCAGGGAAACAAACAGTTAACTATTTACAGTTGCAGAGCATTAGGATCTACTCTGGTGGCCGTAGCTCTGCAGGCAGCAGTGGGCGGGGCCATCCGCCCGGGTACCTGCGGCTACCAAGTGTTGTACCAGAAGCCCCCTCGCTCCAGACAAGGGTCTGGGTACCCACAGTCTTGGATCCTGAAACGACCTGGGTACTGTTCATCACTGCGGCCAAACTTCCGGCTACCACAGTGGTAGCAACAGTGCAGGTGGTGGTCTTGACAACGGTGCAGGTTGGGGTAACCACCATGGTCTTTGTGGTAATGGTAGACCGGTCAAAAGAGGGCGCCTTCGGCACAGGGGACGGCTTCACCGGCACCTTAGTCGGGGGCATCGCGGAGTCCCACCTCTTGTGGACGTTCAGGGCGAACCACCCCTTTTCCCCAAAGTGCCGGGTGTAGGTGACTTCATCCCCTGGGTAGAGATCCCGATCCGGGTGGCCCTCTCTTAGGTGGGACTCTACATCCCTCCGATTCACGAACACTTCGGCGTACAGACCCGGCTCCTTAATAAAGCCCCAGCCCCCGCGGAGTTTAAAGGCGATGATAATTGTTATGACCTGGTGGTTAAGAGGCCACACTGATATGACCTGGTGGCTAAAACGCAACATGGGATGAGCTCTGAGGAGGTGGTATCTCTACTGACCGCAGTTCCTAATCCTAACAACACTAGTAATAGCCGTGGGATGTTCCTGACTCTCCCTAGACACCTCGTCACAGCCTAAGAGCTAACTACCCCTAAAGTAGGAAATAGAAAGCTATCTTGCCTCAGAGAAAACCCCCAAAGGAAAGAGCGCCCCCACAAATATTGACTCTGAGTGGAGAGGGAAATGACGTACACAGAAATTAAATCAGATTTCAGCAAAGGAGGCCAATACTAAACTTGATAGACAGAGAGAAAAGGATACTGTGCGGTCAGTATTAAAAACTACAAAATCCATGCAGAGTTTACAAAAATGAACTCCACACCGACTCACGGTGTGGAGGGGCAAATCTGCTATCCCAGAGCTTCCAGCTAGCCTGAATATGACATAGTGACAAGCTGAACAAAAAGAGACATATTTGCAAAGCAATAGAGTCCAAACAAATGGACAAACAAAAACTAGCAAAAACTTATCTTTTGCTGACAAGGACAGGCCATATGAGAAATCCAAGGAGAGAACCAAATCCAACCAAGAACATTGACAGCTGGCATGAACTAAAGCCCAGAGCAGGTTTAAATAACAAACCCAGGCAAGGCGATCAGTGGAGGCAGCTGCTACAGCTACCTAAAGGAGCAGCAGTTCCACTCGAAACCACCAGAGGGAGCCCAAGGGCAGAACTCACAAAAATACCATTAGCAACCACAGGAGGGAGCTCCAGAACAGAATTCACAACAGTACCCCCCCCTTGAGGAGGGGTCACCGAACCCTCACCAGAGCTCCCAGGCCGATCAGGACGAGCCAAATGGAAAGCACGAACCAAATCGGCAGCATGAACATCGGAGGCAACAACCCAAGAATTATCCTCCTGGCCATACCCCTTCCACTTGACCAGATATTGGAGCTTCCGCCTCGAAAAACGAGAATCCAAAATCTTCTCCACCACATATTCCAATTCCCCCTCAACCAACACCGGAGCAGGAGGATCAACGGAGGGAACCATAGGTACCACATATCTCCGCAACAAGGATCTATGGAACACATTATGAATGGAAAAAGAAGCTGGAAGGGCCAAACGAAAAGACACTGGATTGATAATTTCAGAAATCTTATAAGGCCCAATAAAGCGAGGCTTGAACTTAGGGGAAGAAACCTTCATAGGAACATGACGAGAAGACAACCAGACCAAATCCCCAACACGAAGCCGGGGACCAACACACCGACGACGGTTAGCAAAACGTTGAGCCTTTTCCTGAGACAACGTCAAATTGTCCACCACATGAGTCCAAATTTGCTGCAACCTGTCCACCACAGAATCCACACCAGGACAGTCAGAAGGCTCAAGCTGCCCCGAAGAAAAACGAGGATGAAAACCAAAGTAACAAAAAAAAGGCGAAACCAAGGTAGCCGAACTAGCCCGATTATTAAGGGCAAACTCGGCCAACGGCAAAAAGGTCACCCAATCATCCTGATCAGCAGACACGAAGCATCTCAAATAGGTTTCCAAGGTCTGATTGGTTTGCTCCGTTTGACCATTTGTCTGAGGATGGAATGCTGAAGAAAAAGACAAATCAATGCCCATTCTAGCACAAAAGGACCGCCAAAACCTAGAAACGAACTGGGAACCTCTGTCAGACACAATATTCTCCGGAATACCATGTAAACGAACCACATGCTGAAAAAATAATGGAACCAAATCAGAGGAGGAAGGCAACTTAGGCAACGGTACCAAATGGACCATCTTAGAAAAACGGTCACAAACCACCCAGATGACAGACATCTTCTGAGAAACAGGAAGATCAGAAATAAAATCCATGGAAATATGTGTCCAGGGCCTCTCAGGAATAGGCAAAGGCAAAAGCAACCCACTGGCATGGGAACAGCAAGGCTTAGCCCGAGCACAGGTCCCACAGGACTGCACAAACGAACGCACATCCCGCGACAAGGAAGGCCACCAAAAGGACCTAGCCACCAAATCTCTGGTACCGAAAATCCCAGGGTGACCAGCCAACACCGAACAATGAACCTCAGAAATTACCCTCCTAGTCCATCTATCAGGAACAAACAGTCTCCCCACTGGACAGCGGTCAGGTTTATCAGCCTGAAACTCCTGAAGTACCCGCTGCAAATCAGGGGAGATGGCAGAAAGAATCACCCCCTCCTTGAGGATCCCAGCCGGCTCAAGAATTCCCGGAGAGTCAGGCAAAAAACTCCTAGAAAGGGCATCAGCCTTGACATTCTTAGATCCTGGAATATACGAGACCACAAAATCAAAACGGGAGAAAAACAGAGACCACCGAGCTTGTCTAGGATTCAACCGCTTAGCAGACTCGAGGTAAATCAGATTCTTATGATCAGTCAAGACCACCACGCGATGCTTGGCTCCCTCAAGCCAATGTCGCCACTCCTCAAATGCCCACTTCATAGCCAACAACTCCCGATTGCCGACATCATAATTACGCTCAGCAGGCGAAAACTTTCTGGAGAAGAAAGCACATGGTTTCATCAAAGAGCCATCAGAATTTCTCTGAGACAAAACAGCCCCTGCCCCAATCTCAGAAGCATCAACCTCAACCTGAAAAGGGAGCGAAACATCTGGCTGACGCAACACAGGGGCAGAAGTAAAACGACGTTTAAGCTCCTGAAAGGCCTCAACAGCCGCAGAGGACCAATTCATCACATCAGCGCCCTTCTTCGTCAAATCGGTCAGAGGCTTCACCACACTAGAAAAATTAGCAATAAAGCGGCGATAAAAATTAGCAAAGCCCAAAAATTTCTGAAGGCTCTTTACAGATGTGGGTTGAGTCCAATCATGAATGGCCTGGACTTTAACAGGGTCCATCTCAATAGCCGAGGGAGAAAAAATGAAACCCAAAAAAGAAACCTTCTGAACTCCAAAGAGGCACTTAGACCCCTTCACAAACAACGCATTAGCACGAAGGACCTGAAACACCATCCTAACCTGCTTCACATGAGACTCCCAATCATCGGAAAAAACCAAAATATCATCCAAATACACAATCATGAATTTATAACATATCATGCATAAAGGACTGAAATACCGATGGAGCATTAGAAAGCCCGAATGGCATCACAAGATATTCAGAATGGCCATCTGTACTGTTATGACCTGGTGGTTAAGAGGCCACACTGATATGACCTGGTGGCTAAAACGCAACATGGGACGAGCTCTGAGGAGGTGGTATCTCTACTGACCGCAGTTCCTAATCCTAACAACAACACTAGTAATAGCCGTGGGATGTTCCTGACTCTCCCTAGACACCTCGTCACAGCCTAAGAGCTAACTACCCCTAAAGTAGGAAATAGAAAGCTATCTTGCCTCAGAGAAAACCCCCAAAGGAAAGAGCCCCCCACAAATATTGACTGTGAGTGGAGAGGGAAATGACGTACACAGAAATGAAATCAGATTTCAGCAAAGGAGGCCAATACTAAACTTGATAGACAGAGAGAAAAGGATACTGTGCGGTCAGTATTAAAAACTAAAAAATCCACGCAGAGTTTACAAAAATGAACTCCACACCGACTCACGGTGTGGAGGGGCAAATCTGCTATCCCAGAGCTTCCAGCTAGCCTGAATATGACATAGTGACAAGCTGGACAAAAAGAGACATATTTGCAAAGCAATAGAGTCCAAACAAATGGACAAACAAAAACTAGCAAAAACTTATCTTTTGCTGACAAGGACAGGCCATATGAGAAATCCAAGGAGAGAACCAAATCCAACCAAGAACATTGACAGCTGGCATGAACTAAAGCCCAGAGCAGGTTTAAATAACAAACCCAGGCAAGGCGATCAGTGGAGGCAGCTGCTACAGCTACCTAAAGGAGCAGCAGTTCCACTCGAAACCACCAGAGGGAGCCCAAGGGCAGAACTCACAAAAATACCATTAGCAACCACAGGAGGGAGCTCCAGAACAGAATTCACAACAGATAATGCCCTGCCGCCGCGGGGCCTGGTGAGTGGTGCGGTCCTTGCAGGCCCGGTCCTTCACTGCTAGGTCCCGCTGGTGATGGGCCTCCCACCCGGCCTGGTACTCTCTCTCCTACTTCTCCCACTGTTGGTTTAGCTGGACCTGGTACTCTTCCCAGCTGAGGGCCTCCACCATCTCTCCTTCCTGGGTCGTCACCCCGGGGAACCCCATAAAGTTGGACCCTGGGTTCACCCAGCGGCACACCATGCGCTCTGCATAGACCGCGCCTGGCAGGGTGATTGGCGAGATCGGGGCCTTTAGGAGGTGCTCCATGCCCGTGGCCTGGTCCCAGGGAAGGAGGCGCTTGAGTCGATAGGTCCCAGGGGGAGGTGGCGCTGCAACTGGACCTATCAGCAGGTCCTCCGCTAGCAGGGCAGGGTCGGCGGGCTTACCGGCCGGTGCAACGTTCTCCCTCGCGGCTGGCTCCGCTGGTGGTGACATCGGTGGAGACATCGGCAGCAACTCGAGCGGCGGTACAGGAACCGAGGTCGGGGAATCCTACGCTGGCGTCTCCTGGGGTGCGGCCTTGGCCTCCACCCGCATCTGGAGAAGTTGTCCAATTAAGTCTTCTATCTCGAGCTGCAGGAGACCCGCATCGGCCGTGGAGACTGGGCCTCTATGCTCCTCCGGGTAGCTGGGGGAGTTCTCCACTTCAACCCCACACTCTGGGTCTGAGCGGTCAGCCATCGCGTCATCCACGTGGGTCACTTCCTGGTCTTTTTCCCGCTCTCTCCTTCGTGGGCGGTTTCTTTTTCATTGTCTCCGCCTTCCATTGAGGATTAGGAGGCGGATCTCAGCTGCTGACGGACACGTCCTCAAGGTACAGAAATATTTAGACTGGGCGGCCATTGTCTTTCACGCTCTTCAGCTTGTCTACGCCCACTTCCACGCCCTTCTCCTGCGCTCCTCTTAGCGCTGTAATGGCGGCGGTTTTGGCAGGAAGTGGCAATACACAGTCTTTGCAATAAATCACAGTTCAAGCACAATTCAGTCACAGTTCCAAGGCACACATGACCTGATTCTTCAGGCTTATGTAGATCCTGTTCGTGACGCCAAGTTGGAGCGCTCCAGACGCAGGGCCGCGGGGTACTCAGTACCGGGCCTCTCTGTCTCGGTCCTGGGGTTGTCACCGTGGCTACACCCGGTCCATGACCCTGCTAAGGGGCGTCCAATGAAAGATGTGATGGTGGTGCGTGGTGCAAGGCGCGATGAATAACGAGGACACAGGGTTGCAGTCTCTTTACCTCTTTACTGAAGGCTTCAGGATCCGCAATCCAGAGTACTGCTAACAGGGCTGGCTGAGACCGGCCGGTCCGAAGGCACATCCAGAGTTTCCTTTGCAGGTGGAAATCAGTGCCTACCTTCTAGCGTCTGTGTGTTGTAGTACCTCCCTGCTGAGCACCACGGGATAGTCCTCACAACTGTTGTGTCAGTTTCTGATGTTCTTCTCTCACAACTCGTATCTGTTCTGATGTTCTTTCTCCGTCCCCCAGATGATATGGATAGGACGCACCCGTATGACGCGTAGGCCTGGAGTTCTTCCGGGACCCTAGCGTCGCCCCTCTCCCAAAATTGCCCCCTATGTCTGCTTAGGTGATTTAGGTGAGACAGCCAACCTAAAATTAACTGTCCTGCCGCTGTTTGAAGTACTGCTTGGAGCCTAATACTTCCTCGGCGTTCCGGCCACCGGCTACACGCCTCAGTAGGATGTTGCCTCGATCTTACGGCACGACTCCTACTGGCTTTATCTCCTTTTTGCTGCGATCTCGTTTCTCACTTCTCCACTGTAAACCTCGCTTCGTTTCCTTTCTTAGGATGCCACCGCATTCAAGTGCAGGCGCGGCTCCTAACGTTCTGTTCTGTTCGCTAGGCCACTGTCAGGATCCCACCCCTGACAGAGACCCCCCTGAATCTTCCCCTGCAACACCCTCTGCCACAGGATGTTGCCTGGTTCCAACCCAGTCAGCTTCTGACTAACTTCCTATCCAGCCCCCAGTTTTACCAGATTGTGAGGAGTGGCCTAATACATAGAACCTTTTGCTCCCCCTGGAGGCCAGAATGTGAAGTGTAATGTGTGACTGTGATACCTGGTCAGGTGAACTCCTTAAGTGCCATCAGACGTACCATCACTCCCCTTAGCGGCGGAGCGTCAGTACTGCAACGACCAGGACTCTGGGGCGCTGCACCTACACCAGGACTTTCCATTAGGTTGATTAACTGTCATTACTTTATTTATTATGTATTTATTGAATTCCTTTTACAGCTGGTGTTAATTATTGATTATTAGGTTTTAGTGGACCTTAGATTGCCTGTTATTTGCATTTAGCTGTTTTCTGTATGCATATCCTTTGTGGCAGTATTTATCATTTTTTGATCTTATCTTATATATTGAATTTGCCATTTTTTACTATTTGCACAAGCACTTTATATTGCCCCACTGATTTCATGCATATATACTGTATGTCTCCGTATACCATTTTTGTATATTGAACTTCCCTTATGACAGCCCTCCTTCTGTGTGGTGTATATATATTGCTCCCCCAGGTTTTTCTTTTCCTGTAACTATCCATTTATATACCTACGTATCCCGTATATTGTGACTCTGGACGTGGCACTATGGTATCGTTGCCCTTTTTATTATCATCCCTTTTTAATTATTTGCATTTATTTTTCTCAGTTTTCATGAAATTATAATAATATTATTTATATTTTTTGGTATTCTCTGACGTCCATTCCTTCTTTTTGGTTATTGTTATTATTATGGATGAGCGTCTTTGTTGACCGGGCTTTTCTGATGGGGTCTATAGAGGAATTTGACCTGAGAGCATGGCTTTAGTTATCAGAGGGTGGTCAAAGTGCAGCGCCCCACAGTCCTGGTCGTTGCAGTAATGTCGCTCTTCCACCAGGGGGAGTGATGTTGCGTCTGATGGTACTAAAGGAGTTCACCTAACCAGGTATCACAGTCACACACTACACTTCACACTCCAGTCCACCAGGGGGAGCAAAGTTTCTATTTACTAGGCCACTCCTCACACACGGGTAAAACTGGTGGGTTGGATAGGAAGTCAGGCAGAAGCTACCTGAGTTTGACCCAGAGAGGACCTGTCAGGCAGACAGGGGGAGAAGGAGGAACATCTGAGCTGCAGACAGAGGGTCCCTGTCAGGGGTGGGATCCTGGCAGAGACCAAGCACGAGATAGAATGTTACGGAGCTGCGCCTGCACCCCATTGCAGCAGCATCCTAAGAAAGGACACGAAGTGAAGTATATTGTGGAGAGTGAGAAACGAAGTCACAGCACAAGGAGATAATACCAGGAGGAGTTCTGCCCCAAGATCGGCAGCCTCCTTCTGAGGCGTGTAGCTGGTGGCTGGAACACCGAGGGAGTAATAGGCTCTACGCATTACTTCAGAGACCGGCAGGACAGTCGATTCCAAGTTGGCTGCCCGACCTTAATACCTATGAAGACACGGAGGCAAATTGTGGGAGAGGGGTGTCTCTAGGGTCCCTATAAAATAGCTCCAGGCCTACCCCGTCATACGGATTGTCCTATCCATATCATCTGGGGGACAGAGAGAGAGAACATCAGAAACATCCACGAAAGTTGTGAGGACTATCCCGTGGTGCTCAGCAGGGAGGTACTACAACACACAGGCGCTAGTAGGAAGGCTACTGATTTCCTCCTGGATAAGGGAACTCTGGATGTGCCTTCGGACCGGCCGGACTCAGCCTGCCCTGTGAACAGTACTCTGGACTGTGGACTCTGAAGTCTTCAGTAAAAGGTAAAGCGACTGCAACCTTTGTGTCCTCGTTATTCATTGCGCCTCACGACGTCCACCATCACCACCTACACATCTGGGAAGCCCTGGGGACATACTTCACCTGTGGGAAGGTACACCATCTAGCTGCCATTCCATCACCCCAGCGGACCCCTAGCAGCATCGGTCACCCTGACTGAATACCACAGGTGGCTTCATGAACACTGTACAAACAACTACACCTTTAATTGGATGCCCCTCAGAAGGGCCACGGACCGGGTCAGGCCACCGTGACATTCACAGAACCGAGAGAGATAGACACGGTACCGAGTACCCCATTGCCCTACACGTGGGGGCACTCCAAAAACACTCTTAAATTTTAAGTAAAAAAAATTATACTTGTTCATTAGGCCTGTTTCACACGTCAGTGGCTCCGGTACGTGTGGTGACAGTTTTCTCACGTACCGGAGACACTGACTCACGTAGACACATTAAAATCAATGTGTCTCTGCACGTGTCTGCATGTTTTCACGGACCGTGTGTCCGTTTGAAAAACACGGAGACATGTCAGTGTTCGTGGGAGCGCACGGATCACACGGACCCATTAATGAATATGCGGCTCCACCTCCCATAGGGGTGGAGCCGCATATTCATCACTGTAATGAGCGGTACCACGTGACCGCTCATACAGGACAAGCTGCGGCGCTGAGAGGAAGCATCGAGGGAGCTGGGTGAGTATTTTATTTCCAGCGGGCGGGCGCACAGGGGGGTGGGAGGGGGTTGGTTACCGGGAACTTTATTTCAACCGCACAAAAAATAAAAAAACAATGATTTTTCATTCCTTCTCTCCAGCGAACGCTGCTGGAGAGAAGAAATGAATGGCGGCTTCAGCACCCAAAGCAAGGGACAGCGCTTACTGTAGCGCTGTCTCCTGCACGGTCCGTGTGGTACGCAGGCGGCACACGGGCGGCACATGGCTGCCGCACGTGTGCCACACTGATGTGCCACGTGAGCACACGGACACAGATAACTCCGGTACCGATTTTTCCGGTACCGCAATTATCTGGACGTGTGAGACTGGCCTTAGACTGTCTACCGGTTTCCTTTCCTTAGGATGGTGCCTGCTAGTGAGAATGCTGGATGTGTTTCTCAGATTATATAACAGGATCAGGGAAATATATGCAGCGCCCCAGAGTCCTGGTCGTTGCAGTAGCATGGTTCAGCCACTAAGGGGGGCCATGCTGCGTTCGATGGCACGGAAGGAGTTCTCTGAGCAGGTATCACAGTCACCAATACATTTCACAGCTGGGCCTCCGGGGGGAGCTAAGGGTGCTATTCATTAGGCCACTCCCCACCATAGTGGGTAAACTGGGGGTCAGGCAGGAAGTTAGAGAGAACGCTGACGGGATTGAACGGAGCAACACCTGGTGGCAGAGGGTGTTGTGAAGGGAGAGACTGTAGGGTCTCTGCCAGGGGTGGGATCCTGGCAGAGGCTTGGCATGGAAAGAACGTAAAGGGGACCGTGCCTGCTCAGCATAGCGGCGGTGCCCAAGGAAGGACTAAGAAGCGAGATAGATTGTGCTGAGTGAGAAACGAAATCAAGCGAAAGGAGATACCAGTGAGGGTTGTGCTGAAAGAGGCAGCACCTTACTGAGGCGCACTACCGGTGGCCGGAACGCCGAGGAGGTAAAGAGTTTCAAGCCATACCTCAGACCTACGGCAGGGCAGTTAGCTTGAGGCGGACTGTCTCACGCATCACCCAGGAAGGCAAAGGGGGGTACCAACAGGAGAGGGGCGCAGATAGAGTCCCGGAAGATCTCCGAGCCTCCCCGTCATACGGGTGCGTTCCTACCATAGTATCTGGAGGGACGAGGAAGATCATTGCGAATTAAGTTGTTGTGAGGGAACACGAGAAACAGACACAACAGTTGTGGGGTACTTTCCGTAAGCACAGCAGGGAAGGACTGCAACACATAGCGCTAGAAGGAAGGCACCGATTTCCACCTGCAAGGAGAGCTCTGGAAGTGCCATTGGACCGGCCGGACTTGCGCAGCCTGGTGAGCCGTATTCCGGACTGAGGACCCAGAGAGCTTCAGTAAAGAGGTAAAGAGACTGCAACCTGGTGTCCTCGTTATTTACCGCGACCTGCACCCCACAACTGCACCGCTACAACATCGCTTATTGCACCGGACGTCCCCCACTGACAGACAGGGCCACGGACCGGGTCTAGCCACCGTGACAACCCCAGGACTGAGACCTAGAGGCCCGGCTCCGGGTACCCCTCGGCCCTGCGACGGTGTGGGGGCGCTCCAACTTGGCGTCACGAACAGGATCTACTTAAGCCTGAAGAATCAGGTCATGTGTGCCTAGAGACTGTGATTTACTGTGCTTGGACTGTACTTTATTGCAAGACTGTGTGCTGTGCCATTTGCCGCCAAAATCCGCCGCCATTGCAGCGCTGAGGAGAGCGCAGGAAGAGAAGAGGGGCGTGGAGTGGGCGTAGCCGAGCTGGAGAGCGCGAACAGTAATGGCCGCCCAGTCTAAATATTTCTGTGCAGTGAGGACGTGTCCGTCAGCAGCAGAGATCCGCCTCCTAATCCTTAATGGGGGGCGGAGGCAGAGAAAACGAAACTGCTCACGCAGGAGAGAGCGGGAAAAAGACCAGGAAGCGACCCACGTGGAGGACGCTATGGCTAGCAGCTCCGAACCCGACAGCGGGGTTGAAGTGGAAGTCTCCCCTGACTACCCGGCTGAGCCCAGCAGCTTGTCCTCCGTGGATAACACCAAATTCTTGAGAGCCGAGATGGAGGATTTATATAACCAGCTCCTCCAACTGCATGTGAGAGTCCAGGCCCCGCATCAGGTAGGACCGGCAGTGGATTCCCGGACATCGGAAGAACCAACGGGACCTGTCGCAGAAGGTGGAATCGTACCAGTGGGTGAGTCCGCCGATCCTACCCCACTAGCAGAGGGTGTGTTAGTGGGTCCCGTAGCAGCACCACCTCTCCCGGGGACCCATAGACTTCAGCGCCTGTTACCATGGGAGGAAGCTACGGGCATGGAACACCGTATGCGAGCCCCAATCACCCCTACTCCCTTGCCGTGTGAGGTCAGCGCGGAGCGCACGGTGTGCCGCTGGGTGAACCCTGGATCCAATCTCATGGGGTTCCCCGGGGTGGAGACCCAGAAGGGAGAAATGGTACAGGCCCTAAGCTGGGAGGAATACCAGATCCAGCTAGAACAGCGGTGGCGAGAGGAAGAGAAAGCACATCAGGCTAAACGGGAGGCCTACCATCAAAAAGATTTGGCGGTCAAGGACCGGGCCCGTAAGGACCCCACCACTCACCAGGCCCCGCGTAGGCAGGGTATCGTCACTGTCTTTAAACTCCAAGGAGGCTGGGGCTTCATTAAAGAACCGGGGCTATACGCGGAGGTCTTTGTTAACCGACGGGATGTTGAGTCACACCTTAGAGAGGGTCACCCCGATCGAGACCTCTATCCGGGAGACAGTGTTACTTACACCCGGCATTTTGGGGAAAAGGGGTGGTTCGCCCTGAACGTCTACAAGAAAGAGAAACCAGCCCCTGTAGCCAAAGTGCCGCCGTGTGACCGACCTGTAACCACCCTGGTCGCCTCCACCTGCCCAACCACAGAACTAGCGATCTGCCGCCCGATCGCCGCAACCACCGTAGTGGCTAAAGAAGTTCCTCTGCGGGCGATCAATGTCCCTGATGTGCCAGCACAGAGAGAAGTGGGAACACAGACCTTGATCGCCGCGCACGACCTGGTCGTGCAACAGACCCGAATCCATGGGGTGTATCTGGCAGCAGGAGTGGACCTGAAACCTGGATTGCAGGGGTCCGCCCGCCAGGAGGCGCCTCATGGAAACTTCTGAAAGAAGAGTCACTTTGTGAAAATGTAAATAGTTACTGTTTGTCTTTTATTCCTTTAAGTTGCTGCTAAACCCGCCCAGGGTTAATGGATCCCTCTGTTGACCCGGGATCCTCTTTGTTTGTTTTCCTTTCCTAAAATTTTTGCACAAGTTTAAAGAACTGCAGAAATCATGGACTGTGCATGATTCGAACTTCCCTTGTAAATAGTTTGCACCTTCTTAAAGGTGCTCCCTACTGGTTTTAGCCAAAGACACTTTGCGAAGATATTTGCCCTATTTGTTTGAGCCAAAGACACTTTGTGAAGATATCTTTCCTACCGGTTCTAGTTAAAGACACTTTGCGAAGATACCATACCGGAACCTTTGCATGGGCCGGTAGGCTGAGGAGACGAGCTACCTTAGAAAGACTTGGTCTCCTCTTAAAGGGGATGTGAGAAACTGAACTTGAGAGAGATACTGTTGCAGAACAGTAATGCCATAATGATGCCTTGAAAAGAAATGTAACTGTTTTACATGCCGAGTTATATGTGTTGAATTTGTTAAAATGTGAAATTTGAATAATGTTTTGAAGACAGGAAAGATGCAGAGAGCCCGTAGGGGTAGAAGTAGAGGTCTGCATAGTTGAAAGTAAGAGAAGTAATAATGAGGGTGAGGATAGAAGGTAAACCCTGCGTCCCCATTGAAAAGTTACTTTATTGCTAAGGACAGAGAGTGAACCCGTAGGGGTTAGAGAGTGAGTCCTTAAAGGGGCCGAGTAGAGCTGGCTCAGAGTTCTTCAACCGAAAGGAATGTTATGTCTATACTGTGTATAGTAGCGAAAGGCAGTAGGCCCTGGCTGAACAGGGCGGTCCTGTAGAAGAAAGGAGAGGCAGTAGGTCTGGTGCCGTAGGGACAGGCGGTCCTGCAGGTTCACAAGAAGGAGAATGTAAAGTTGAAATGCCTTATAATGTGATTATAGGAAGGCCTTTGATAGACTAAGAGTGTGAGTTTCTTAAAGGCAATGTTAAGTTATTATTTCAAAAATTGCACTAAATAGAATACCCGGTTGGGTAACAGAAGTTATTTATACTCTGTAAATTATAAGGTTAATTATGTTTGTAACGTTACAAGTGTCCTCACCTCCCATAAAGGGAAGCCTACTTAAGTATACTTATTGTTATTTGCACTCAACAAAATTGTATGTCTTTTTGCTAACCTGTATTGTTGTTTTTCTTCCCAGTCCCGGAGTACTGTGTTTAACCAGGGGGGAGTGCAGCGCCCCAGAGTCCTGGTCGTTGCAGTAGCATGGTTCAGCCACTAAGGGGGGCCATGCTGCGTTCGATGGCACGGAAGGAGTTCTCTGAGCAGGTATCACAGTCACCAATACATTTCACAGCTGGGCCTCCGGGGGGAGCTAAGGGTGCTATTCATTAGGCCACTCCCCACCATAGTGGGTAAACTGGGGGTCAGGCAGGAAGTTAGAGAGAACGCTGACGGGATTGAACGGAGCAACACCTGGTGGCAGAGGGTGTTGTGAAGGGAGAGACTGTAGGGTCTCTGCCAGGGGTGGGATCCTGGCAGAGGCTTGGCATGGAAAGAACGTAAAGGGGACCGTGCCTGCTCAGCATAGCGGCGGTGCCCAAGGAAGGACTAAGAAGCGAGATAGATTGTGCTGAGTGAGAAACGAAATCAAGCGAAAGGAGATACCAGTGAGGGTTGTGCTGAAAGAGGCAGCACCTTACTGAGGCGCACTACCGGTGGCCGGAACGCCGAGGAGGTAAAGAGTTTCAAGCCATACCTCAGACCTACGGCAGGGCAGTTAGCTTGAGGCGGACTGTCTCACGCATCACCCAGGAAGGCAAAGGGGGGTACCAACAGGAGAGGGGCGCAGATAGAGTCCCGGAAGATCTCCGAGCCTCCCCGTCATACGGGTGCGTTCCTACCATAGTATCTGGAGGGACGAGGAAGATCATTGCGAATTAAGTTGTTGTGAGGGAACACGAGAAACAGACACAACAGTTGTGGGGTACTTTCCGTAAGCACAGCAGGGAAGGACTGCAACACATAGCGCTAGAAGGAAGGCACCGATTTCCACCTGCAAGGAGAGCTCTGGAAGTGCCATTGGACCGGCCGGACTTGCGCAGCCTGGTGAGCCGTATTCCGGACTGAGGACCCAGAGAGCTTCAGTAAAGAGGTAAAGAGACTGCAACCTGGTGTCCTCGTTATTTACCGCGACCTGCACCCCACAACTGCACCGCTACAACATCGCTTATTGCACCGGACGTCCCCCACTGACAGACAGGGCCACGGACCGGGTCTAGCCACCGTGACAACCCCAGGACTGAGACCTAGAGGCCCGGCTCCGGGTACCCCTCGGCCCTGCGACGGTGTGGGGGCGCTCCAACTATACAGTGGGGAAAAAAAGTATTTAGTCAGCCATCAATTGTGCAAGTTCTCCCACTTAAAAAGATGAGAGATTTTTCAACTTTAAGCTTTGGAGTGCTGCCTGCATTTTTTCTTATGTCTGGATTGAGGCACATTTTGGATGTTTAGTCAAGGAGGCGTGCACCCACCTATTGGTAAAGTGCTGTTGTATATATACTGTATATAAGTGCTTTTTTGTATATATATATATATATATATATATATATATATATATATACATATATATATATATATATATGTGTATATATATATATATATATATATATATATATATATATATATATATATATATACATATACACACTGCTCAAAAAAATAAAGGGAACACTTAAACAACAGAATATAACTCCGAGTAAATCAAACTTCAGTGAAATCAAACTGTCCACTTAGGAAGCAACACTGATTGAGAATCGATTTCACATGCTGTTGTGCAAATGGAATAGACAACAGATGGACATTATTGGCAATTATCAAGACACACTCAATAAAGGAGTGATTCTGCAGGTGGGGACCACAGACCACATCTCAGTACCAATGCTTTCTGGCTGATGTTTTGGTTACTTTTGAATATTGGTTACTTTTGAATATTGGTTTCACACTCATGGTAGCATGAGACGGACTCTATAACCCACACAAGTGGCTCAGATAGTGCAGCTCATCCAGGATGGCACATCAATGCAAGCTGTGGCAAGAAGGTTTACTGTGTCTGTCAGCATAGTGTCCAGAGGCTGGAAGTGCTACCAGGAGACAGGCCAGTACACCAGGAGATGTGGAGGGGGCCGTAGGAGGGCAACAACCCAGCAGCAGGACCGCTACCTCCACCTTTGTGCAAGGAGGAACTGGAGGAGCACTGCCAGAGCCCTGCAAAATGACCTCCAGCAGGCCACAAATGTGCATGTGTCTGCACAAAAGGTTAGAAACTGACTCCATGAGGATGGTCTGAGTGCCCGGCGTCCACAGATGGGGGTTGTGCTCACAGCCTAACACCGTGCAGGACGCTTGGCATATGCCACAGAACACCAGGATTGGCAAATTCGCCACTAGCGTCCTGTGCTCTTCACAGATGAAAGCAGGTTCACTCTGAGCACATGTGACAGACGTGACAGAGTCTGGAGATGCCGTGGAGAGTGATCTGCTGCCTGCAACATCCTTCAGCATGACCGGTTTGGCAGTGGGTCAGTAATGGTGTGGGGTGGCATTTCTTTGGAGGGCCGTACAGCCCTCCATGTGCTCGCCAGAGGTAGCCTGACTGCCATTAGGTACCGAGATGAGATCCTCAGACCCCTTGTGAGACCATATGCTGGTGCGGTTGGACCTGGGTTCCTCCTAATGCAGGACAATGCCAGACCTCATATGGCTCGAGTGTGTTAGCAGTTACTGCAAGATGAAGGCATTGAAGTTATGGACTGGCTTGCCTGACCGTTCCCCAGACCTGAATCCGATTGAGCACAACTGGGACATCATGTCTCACTCCATCCACCAACGTCATGTTGCACCACAGACTGTCCAGGAGTTGGCGGATGCTTTAGTCCAGGTCTGGGAGGAGATCCCTCTGGGGACCATCTGCCGCCTCATCAGGAGCATTGTTATGACCCCAATGGCGAGGGTCTCAGAGGAACGTGGAAGTCTGCAGAATACAAAAATCCAGCTCATAGGGCAGTGGTAACTGGGTTGACCATATATCTACTCCTAACGCCAACACTAGAAGTAGCCGGGGATCATTCCTACGTTGATTCTAGATGACACGGGCCAGCCGGAGAATCTAGCTACCCCTAGTAGAGGAAAACAAAGACCTTTCTTGCCTCCAGAGAAGGGGACCCCAAAGCTGGATAGAAGCCCCCCACAAATAATGACAGTGAGGTAAGAGGAAATGACAAACACAGAAATGAACCAGGTATAGCACAGAGAGGCCCGCTTACTGATAGCAGAATAAAGAAAGGTAACTTATATGGTCAACAAAAACCCTATCAAAATCCACACTGGAAATTCAAGAACCCCCGAACCGTCTAACGGTCCGGGGGGAGAACACCAGCCCCCTAGAGCTTCCAGCAAAGGTCAGGATATAGATTAAAAACAAGCTGGACGAAAATACAAAACCAAAACAAATAGCAAAAAGCAAAAGGCAGACTTAGCTGATATAACTGGAACCAGGATCAGTAGACAAGAGCACAGCAGACTAGCTCTGATAACTACGTTGCCAGGCATTGAACTGAAGGTCCAGGGAGCTTATATAGCAACACCCCTAACTAACGACCCAGGTGCGGATAAAAGGAATGACAGAAAAACCAGAGTCAAAAAACTAGTAACCACTAGAGGGAGCAAAAAGCAAATTCACAACAGTACCCCCCCCTTAGTGAGGGGTCACCGAACCCTCACCACGACCACCAGGGCGATCAGGATGAGCGGCATGAAAGGCACAAACTAAATCGGCCGCATGAACATCAGAGGCGACCACCCAGGAATTATCCTCCTGACCATAGCCCTTCCACTTGACCAGGTACTGAAGCCTCCGCCTGGAGAGGCGAGAATCCAAGATCTTCTCCACCACGTACTCCAACTCGCCCTCAACCAACACCGGAGCAGGAGGCTCAGCAGAAGGAACTACAGGCACAATGTACCGCCGCAACAAGGACCTATGAAATACATTGTGAATAGCAAACGACACAGGAAGATCCAGACGAAAAGATACAGGATTAAGGATTTCCAATATCTTGTAAGGCCCAATAAAACGAGGTTTAAATTTGGGAGAGGAGACCTTCATAGGAACAAAGCGGGAAGAAAGCCATACCAAATCCCCAACGCGTAGTCGGGGACCCACACCGCGGCGGCGGTTGGCAAAGCGCTGAGCCTTCTCCTGTGACAACTTCAAGTTGTCCACCACATGATTCCAGATCTGCTGCAACCTATCCACCACAGAATCCACCCCAGGACAGTCAGAAGGCTCCACATGACCCGAAGAAAAGCGAGGATGGAAACCAGAGTTGCAGAAAAAAGGCGAAACCAAGGTGGCGGAACTAGCCCGATTATTAAGGGCAAACTCAGCCAACGGCAAGAATGTCACCCAATCGTCCTGATCAGCAGAGACAAAACACCTCAAATAAGCCTCCAAAGTCTGATTGGTTCGCTCCGTCTGTCCATTAGTCTGAGGATGGAAAGCAGACGAAAACGACAAATCAATGCCCATCCTACTACAAAAGGATCGCCAGAACCTGGAAACGAACTGGGATCCTCTGTCTGACACAATATTCTCAGGGATACCGTGCAAACGAACCACGTTCTGGAAAAACACAGGAACCAGATCGGAAGAGGAAGGCAGCTTAGGCAAAGGAACCAAATGGACCATCTTGGAGAAGCGATCACATATCACCCAGATAACGGACATGCCCTGAGATAGCGGAAGATCAGAAATGAAATCCATGGAGATATGTGTCCAAGGTCTCTTCGGGACAGGCAAGGGCAAGAGCAAACCGCTGGCACGAGAACAGCAAGGCTTAGCTCGAGCACAAGTCCCACAGGACTGCACAAATGACCGCACATCCCTTGACAAGGAAGGCCACCAAAAGGACCTGGCCACCAGATCTCTGGTGCCAAAAATTCCCGGGTGACCTGCCAACACCGAGGAATGAACCTCGGAAATGACTCTGCTGGTCCACTTATCCGGGACAAACAGTCTGTCAGGTGGACAAGACTCAGGCCTATCAGCCTGAAATCTCTGCAACACACGTCGCAGATCCGGAGAAATAGCTGACAAGATAACTCCATCTTTAAGAATACCAACAGGATCCGCGACTCCAGGAGCATCAGGCACAAAGCTCCTAGAAAGAGCATCGGCCTTCACATTCTTTGAACCTGGTAAATACGAGACAACAAAATCAAAGCGGGAGAAAAACAATGACCAGCGGGCCTGTCTCGGATTAAGGCGTTTAGCAGACTCGAGATACATCAGATTTTTGTGATCAGTCAAGACCACCACACGATGCTTAGCACCCTCGAGCCAATGACGCCACTCCTCAAATGCCCATTTCATGGCCAACAACTCCCGATTGCCCACATCATAATTTCGCTCGGCAGGCGAAAACTTCCTAGAGAAAAAGGCACAAGGTTTCATAACAGAGCAACCAGGGCCTCTCTGCGACAAAACGGCCCCTGCCCCAATCTCCGAAGCATCCACCTCAACCTGAAAGGGAAGTGAGACGTCAGGCTGGCACAAAACAGGCACCGAAGTAAACCGGCGTTTCAACTCCTGGAAAGCCTCCACGGCAGCAGGAGCCCAGTTAGCTACATCGGAGCCCTTCTTGGTCATATCCGTCAAAGGTTTCACAATGCTAGAAAAATTAGCGATAAAACGACGGTAGAAGTTAGCGAAGCCCAAGAACTTCTGAAGACTCTTAACTGACGAGGGCTGAGTCCAATCAAGAATAGCTCGGACCTTGACTGGGTCCATCTCAACAGCAGAAGGGGAAAAAATGAACCCCAAAAAGGGAACCTTCTGTACACCAAAGAGACACTTTGAGCCCTTGACAAACAAAGAATTTTCACGCAAAATTTTAAAGACCAACCTGACCTGCTCCACATGCGAATCCCAATTATCAGAAAAAACCAAAATATCATCCAGATAAACAATCAAAAATTTATCCAGATACTTCCGGAAAATGTCATGCATAAAGGACTGAAAAACTGAAGGCGCATTGGAGAGCCCAAAAGGCATCACCAAGTACTCAAAATGACCTTCGGGCGTATTGAATGCGGTTTTCCATTCATCACCTTGCTTAATGCGCACAAGGTTGTACGCACCACGAAGGTCTATCTTGGTGAACCACTTGGCACCCTTAATCCGGGCAAACAAGTCAGACAACAGCGGTAAAGGATACTGAAATTTGACAGTGATCTTATTTAAAAGCCGATAATCAATACAAGGTCTCAAAGATCCGTCCTTTTTTGCCACAAAAAAGAATCCCGCACCAAGAGGGGAAGAAGACGGACGAATATGTCCTTTCTCCAGAGACTCCTTGATATATGAACGCATAGCGGTATGTTCAGGTACCGACAGATTAAACAGTCTTCCCTTAGGAAATTTACTGCCTGGGATCAAATCTATAGCACAGTCACAGTCCCTATGAGGAGGCAGTGCACTGGACTCAGACTCACTGAAGACGTCCTGATAATCAGACAAATACTCCGGAACTTCCGAAGGCGTAGAAGAAGCAATAGACACAGGCAGGGAATCCCCATGAATACCACGACAGCCCCAACTTGAGACTGACATAGCCTTCCAGTCCAGGACTGGATTATGGGTCTGTAACCATGGCAGCCCTAAAACAACCAAATCATGCATTTTATGTAAAACCAGGAAACGTATCACCTCGCGGTGTTCAGGAGTCATGCACATGGTAACCTGTGTCCAATACTGCGGTTTATTTGCTGCCAATGGTGTAGCATCAATACCCCTAAGAGGAATAGGATTTTCTAATGGTTCAAGAGTAAAACCACAGCGCTTAGCAAATGAGAGATCCATGAGACTCAGGGCAGCACCTGAATCTACAAACGCCATGACAGGATAAGATGACAGTGAGCAAATCAAAGTTACAGACAGAATAAATTTAGGTTGCAAATTACCAACGGTGACAGGACTAACAACCTTAGCTATACGTTTAGAGCATGCTGAGATAACATGTGTAGAATCACCACAGTAGTAGCACAAGCCATTCCGGCGTCTATGAATTTTCCGCTCATTTCTAGTCAGGATTCTATCACATTGCATTAAATCAGGTGTCTGTTCAGACAACACCATGAGGGAATTTGCGGTTTTGCGCTCCCGCAACCGCCGGTCAATTTGAATAGCCAGTGCCATAGTATCATTCAGACCTGTGGGAATGGGAAAACCCACCATAACATTCTTAATGGCTTCAGAAAGGCCATTTCTAAAATTAGCGGCCAGTGCACACTCGTTCCAATGTGTCAGCACGGACCATTTCCGAAATTTTTGGCAATACACTTCAGCCTCGTCCTGCCCCTGTGACATAGCCAGCAAGGCCTTTTCTGCCTGAATCTCAAGATTGGGTTCCTCATAAAGTAAACCGAGCGCCAGAAAAAACGCATCAAGATCAGCCAATGCCGGATCTCCTGGCGCCAGCGAAAAAGCCCAATCCTGAGGGTCGCCCCGTAAGAACGAAATAACAATTTTTACTTGCTGAGCAGAATCTCCAGATGAACAGGGTCTCAGGGACAAAAACAATTTACAATTATTCACGAAATTCCTAAACTTAAACCTGTCTCCGGAAAACAGTTCAGGAATCGGTATTTTAGGTTCTGACCTAGGATATCTGATAACATAGTCTTGTATGCCCTGCACACGAGTAGCCAGCTGGTCCACACTTGTAATCAAGGTCTGGACATTCATGTCTGCAGCAAGCATAGCCACTCTGAGGTAAAGGGGAAGAAGAAAAAAAAAACTCAGAATCTTCTTTCTTGTAATCCCTCTTCTGCAATGCATTAAACATTTAATACTGGCCTGGCAAACTGTTATGACCCCAATGGCGAGGGTCTCAGAGGAACGTGGAAGTCTGCAGAATACAAAAATCCAGCTCATAGGGCAGTGGTAACTGGGTTGACCATATATCTACTCCTAACGCCAACACTAGAAGTAGCCGGGGATCATTCCTACGTTGATTCTAGATGACACGCGCCAGCCGGAGAATCTAGCTACCCCTAGTAGAGGAAAACAAAGACCTTTCTTGCCTCCAGAGAAGGGGACCCCAAAGCTGGATAGAAGCCCCCCACAAATAATGACGGTGAGGTAAGAGGAAATGACAAACACAGAAATGAACCAGGTATAGCACAGAGAGGCCCGCTTACTGATAGCAGAATAAAGAAAGGTAACTTATATGGTCAACAAAAACCCTATCAAAATCCACACTGGAAATTCAAGAACCCCCGAACCGTCTAACGGTCCGGGGGGAGAACACCAGCCCCCTAGAGCTTCCAGCAAAGGTCAGGATATAGATTAAAAACAAGCTGGACGAAAATACAAAACCAAAACAAATAGCAAAAAGCAAAAGGCAGACTTAGCTGATATAACTGGAACCAGGATCAGTAGACAAGAGCACAGCAGACTAGCTCTGATAACTACGTTGCCAGGCATTGAACTGAAGGTCCAGGGAGCTTATATAGCAACACCCCTAACTAACGACCCAGGTGCGGATAAAAGGAATGACAGAAAAACCAGAGTAAAAAAACTAGTAACCACTAGAGGGAGCAAAAAGCAAATTCACAACAGAGCATGCCCAGGCGTTGCACAGTAGGGAGGACATACAGGCATGTGGAGGCCACACACACTACTGAGCATCATTTCCTTGTCTTGAGGCATTTCCACTGAAGTTGGATCAGCCTGTAATTTGATTTTCCACGTTGATTTTGAGTATCATTCCAAATCCAGAACTCCATGGGATATTCATTTTGATTTACAATGATAATTGTTATGTTTTATTGTTCTGAACACATTCCACTATGCAATGAATAAAAATTTGCAACTGGAATTTTTCATTCAGATATCTAGGATGTGGTATTTTAGTGTTCCCTTTAATTTTTTGAGCAGTGTATATATATATATATCTAATATATAAAGCTGAATGTGTGTATGTATGTGTGTATGTATGTCCGGGATTGGCATCTGAACCGTCGCAGCTACAGCCACAAAATTTTGCACAGTCACACGTCTGGACCCCGAGAGCGTCATAGGCTATGTTGTGAGGTGAAATTTTAACCCCGCGCTTTCCAATTCACCAAACAATTTTGCCCCTATCTACATAATGGGGGAAAAGTGAAAGGAAAAGTGTTGGAGGCGTCGCAGCTACAGGCACAAAATTTTACACAGTCACACGTCTGGACCCTGAGAGCGTCAAAGCTATGTTGTGAGGTGAAATTTTAACCCCGCGCTTTCCAATTCACCAAACAATTTTGCCCCTATCTACATAATGGGGAAAAAATGAAAGGAAAAGTGTTGGAGGCAAATTAACAGCTGCCAGATGTGAACAAGGGGGACTTAAAGAATGACAGCAATGGCGCCAAAGAGTATATACTGTACAGTTGCTAAGGTGGGGCCCCAACATGGGATAATCACCACACCACCACGGGGATATGAGCACACACACAAAATGCGCCACACACTACCACGTGCTCGAACACATATACCACCCTCAGCGCACATTTTACCACACATACACCAACCTCGCCACATAAAAGTAGAAACACAAAAGTCGCCGCTCAAAACTCGCCACGCGCAAAACTCTCCACATGCAAAACTCACCACACGCAAAACTTGCACACGCAGAAAAATTGCCACACGCAGAAAAATTGCCACATGCACAAAAGTTGCAACACATGCAAAAGTTGCCTCACACAAAACTTGCACATACTCAAAAGGCACCACACATAAAACTCGCCACGCGCAAAACTCGCCATGCGCAAAACTTGCTGCACACAACTTGCTACACTAACCTGTCACATGCAACTCGACACACAAAAAGTTGCTACACACATGTCGCCACACAAAACTCATCTCACAAAAGTCCCTACATGCATGTTGCCACACGCAACTCAACACACACAACTTGACACACGAAACTCGCCCTAAAACACACACAAGTCTGGTATTATCCTTCAAAAATAAAAATCTGATTAATAAGCAGAAAAACTACAAGAGCAACAAATGTACCATATAGGAATCCGGCAGCTGTCAGTCACATGACCAGTCTATTATGTGTATGTGTGAGCTAATATATACTGCCAGGGGGTGGGCTTACTGTTGGCTGGGGATTTATCAGGCTGCCATTTTAGCTTACAAATACTGAGGTAAAAATACTGACCAAATAACGTGTGAACGAGGGCTAATACAGGAGGAGATGACATACAGCTATATACTATATACAGGAGGAGATGACACACAGGTATATACTATTTACAGGGGAGATGAAACACAGGTATATACTATATACAGGAGGAGATGACACACAGATATATACTATATACAGGAGAGATGACACACAGGTATCTACTATATAGAGGAGGAGATGACATACAGGTACATACTACATAAGGAGGAGATGACATACAGGTATATACTATATACAGGAGGAGATGACACACAGGGGTATACTATATATAGGAGCAGATTACCTACAGGTATATAGTATATACAGGAGGAGATGACATACAGGTATATGCTATGTATAGGAGGAGATGACATACAGGTATATACTATATACAGGAGGAGATGACACACAGATATATACTATATATAGGTGAGATGACACACAGGTATATACTATATACAGGAGATTACATACAGGTATATCTAATATATAAAGCTGAATGTGTGTATGTATGTATGTGTGTATGTCCGGGATTGGCATCTGCACCGTCGCAGCTACAGCCACAAAATTTTGCACAGTCACACGTCTGGACCCCGAGAGCGTCATAGGCTATGTTGTGAGGTGAAATTTTAACCCCGCGCGTTCCAATTCACCAAACAATTTTGCCCCTATCTACATAATGGGGAAAAAGTGAAGGGAAAAGTGTTGGAGGAAAATTGACAGCTGCCAGATGTGAACAATGAGGACTTAAAGAATGAGAGCGATGGTGACAAAGAGTATATACCGTACAGTTGCTAAGGTGGGGCCCCGACATGGGATACTCACCACACACGGGGATATGAACACAAAATGCGCCACACACTACCACGTGCTTGAACACATATACCACCCTCAGCACACATTTCACTACACACACACCAACCTCGCCACATAAAAGTCGAAACACAAAAGTCACCACTCAAAACTCGCAACGCGCAAAACTCGCTACATGCAAAACTCGCCATATGCAAAACTAGGCTCACGCAAAACTCGCCACACGTGCAAAACTCACCTCATGGAAAACTCATCTCATGCAAAACTTGCACACACAGAAAAATTGCCACATGTACAAAAGTTGCACCACATGCAAATGTTGCCTCACACAAAACTTGCACATACTCAAAACGCACCACGCATAAAACTCGCCACGCGCAAAACTCGCCATGCACAAATCTTGCTGCACACAACTTGCTACACTAACCTGTCACATGCAACTCGACACACAAAATGTTGCTACACGCATGTCGCCACACAAAACTCATCCCACAAAAGTCGCTACATGCATGTCGCCACACGCAACTCAACACACACAACTTGACACATGAAACTCGCCCTAAAACACACACAAGTCTGGTATTGTCCTTCAAAAATAAAAATCTGATTAATAAGCAGACAAACTACAAGAGCAACAAATGTACCATATAGGAAATACGGCAGCTGTCAGTCACATGACCTGTCTATTATGTGTATGTGTGAGCTAATATATACTGCCAGGGGGGAGGGCTTCCTGTTGGCTGGGGATTTATCAGGCTGCCAATAGCAACCAATCACAGCTCAGCTTCTATTTTGCTACAGTTAATTAACCTGAGCTCTGATTGGTTAATATAGGCAACAAAGACATTCTCAGTATAACAAAGCTAATATATGTTGTGAAATGCTTCTATTAGCTTAGTTTTTGCCTTTTAATAATTACATTTCTATCTATTTGTTTTGTGGTTTTTGGGTGCAGAATAAATTTTTGTTAACACATTCTATTTTGCTAACAGCAGTCATTAACCCGGGCGAAGCCGGGTAGTACAGCTAGTATATATATATATATATATATATATATATAGTACAGACCAAAAGTTTGGACATACCTTCCCACTTAAAGATGTTTCTGTATTTTCATGGCTATGAAAATTGTACATTCACAACTAAAGGTATCAAAACGGTGAACTAACACATGTGGAATTATATACTTAACAAAAAAGTGTGAAACAGCTGAAATTATGTCTTATATTCTAGGTTCTTCAAAGTAGCCACCTTTTGCTTTGATGACTGCTTTGCGCACTCTTGGCATTCTCTTGATGAGCTTCAAGAGGTAATCATCAGGAATGGTCTTCCAACAGTCTTGAAGGAGTTCCCAGAGATGCTTAGCACTTGTTGGCCCTTTTGCCTTCACTCTGCGGTCCAGCTCACCCCAAAACCATCTCGATTGGGTTCAGGTCTGGTGACTGTGGAGGCCAGGTCATCTGGCGTAGCACCCCATCACTCTCCTTCTTGGTCAAATAGCCCTTACACAGCCTGGAGGTGTGTTTGGGGTCATTGTTCTGTTGAAAAATAAATGATGGTCCAACTAAACGCAAACAGGATTTCTGAGGCTGGTGACTCGGATAAACTTATCCTCAGAAGCAGAGGTGACTCTTGGTCTTCCTTTCCTGGGGCGGTCCTCATGTGAGCCAGTTTCTTTGTAGTGCTTGATGGTTTTTGCCACTGCACTTGGGGACTCTTTCAAAGTTTGCCCAATTTTTCGGACTGACTGACCTTCATTTCTTAAAGTAATGATGGCCACTCATTTTTCTTTACTTAGCTGCTTTTTTCTTGCCATAATACAAATTCTATCAGTCTATTCAGTAGGACTATCAGCTGTGTACCCACTAGACTTCTGGTGGCTCAGGACACCGGCACTTGCGATATTCACCTGTTCCCGTTCCACCGCCGCGTGCCGCTGTGTCTTCCGAGTCTCTGCAGTGACTGTTCAGGCAGAGGCCGAGCACTCAACACGTCATCGCACCCTCTGACCTGGACGTCACAGCCAGAGGACGCGGAAGACAGAGCCCGGCGGTGGAACGGTGACAGGTGAATATCACATGGTTCACCCTCCCCCGTTATACTCACCCTCCTGGCAAGGTCCTTGCTTCTCTGATGGTCTCTGGCACCGTCATCTTGCTCCTGTGTTCAGCGGTCACATGGTACCGCTCATTAAAGTAATGAATATGCGCTCCACGCCTATGGGAGTGGGGTCGCGTCCGTATTCATTACTTTAATGAGCGGTACCATGTGATCGCTGAACACAGGAGCAAGATGACGGTGCCAGAGACCATCAGAGAAGCAAGGACCGCGCCAGGAGGGTGAGTATAACGTGCTGTGTTTGGAATAAGAAGGATGAGTACAACCCCAAGAACACCGTCCTAAGTGTGAAGCATGGTGGGGGAAACATCATACTTTCAGGGTGCTTTTCTGCAAAGGGGAAAAGACAGTTGCACCGTATTGAAGGGGCCAACAACGTCCTTCCCTTGGTAAGAGCACTGAAGATGGGTCTTTCAGCATGACAATGACCCAAAACACACAGCCAGGGCAACTAAGGAGTGGCTTCATAAGAAGCATTTCAAAGCCCTGGAGTGGCCTAGCCAATCTCAAGACCTGAACCCAATAGAAAATCTTTGGAGGGAGCTGAAGCTGTTCTGATGTGACCTCTGTCTTGTGCTTCATGCAGCTTTCCTACTTCTCCTGATTGTCCTCTGAACTCTAGGACAGGGTGTGATTGATGGCAGCTGACTCCTTGGAATCCTGACAGATTGCAGTAGATAAAACATACATCTTTGCTAAATGAAGGTTTTTTAGAAAAAAAATATTTAACCTCTTAATCCCATATGATGTACTATCCCGTCGAGGTGACCTGGGACTTAATTCCCAGTGACGGGATAGTACGTCATAGTCGATCGGTCGCACTCCCGGGGGCAGCGCGGCCGATCACCTCCAGATGTCAGCTGATTATTACACGGACCGCTCCCGGCACATTAACCCCCGGCACACTGCGATCAAAGATGATCGCAGAGTTCCGGCAGCACAGGGATGGGGCTCCCTGTGTGCTTCCCTGAGACCCTCGGAGCAACGCAATGTGATCACATTGCTCCGAGGGTCTCCTACCGCCTCCTCCCTGCAGGCCCCAGGTCCAAAATGGCCGTGGGGAGCCTTCCGGGTCCTGCAGGGAGGTGGCTTTCAAGCGCCTGCTCAGAGCAGGTGCCGGGAAGCCTCCCTGCAATGCCTGTCAGATCGTTGATCTGACACAGTGCACTGCAAAGTGTCAGATCAGCGATCTGTCACTATACAGTGATGTCCCACCCTGGAACAATGTAAAAAAGTAAAAAAATAAAATAAAATTACATGTGTAAAAAAAAACAAATTCCTAAATAAAGAAAAAAAAAATATATTGTTCCAATAAATACATTTCTTTATCTAAATAAAAAAAACAATAAAAGTACACATATTTAGTATCATCGCGTCCGTAATGACCTGACCTATAAAATTGTCCCACTAGTTAACTCCTTCAGTGAACACCGTTAAAAAAAAACAAAAAAAAAAAACGAGGCAAAAAACAACGCTTTATTATCATACTGCCGAACAAAAAGTAGAATAACACGCAATCAAAAAGACAGATATAAATAACCATGGTACCGCTGAAAACGTCATCTTGTTCCGCAAAAAACAAGACCTTACATGACTCTGTGGACCAAAATATGGAAAAATTATAGCTCTCAAAATGTGGAGACGCAAAAACTATTTTTTACAATAAAAAGCATCTTTTAGTGTGTGACGGCTGCCAATCATAAAAATCCGCAAAAAAATCGGCTATAAAAGTTAATCAAACCCCCCTTCATCACCCCCTTAGTTATAGAAAAATAATGAAATTTTAAAAAATGTATTTATTTCTATTTTCCCATTAGGGCTAGGGTCAGGGTTAGGGTTGGGGCTAAAGTTAGGGTTAGGGTTGGGGCTAAAGTTAGGGTTAGGGTTGGGGCTAAAGTTAGGGTTGGGGCTAAAGTTAGGGTTAGGGCTACAGTTAGGGTTGGGGCTACAGTTTGGGTTGGGGCTACAGTTTGGGTTGGGGCTTCAGTTAGTGTTAGTGTTCGGGCTAAAGTTAGGGTTAGGATTGGGGCTAAAGTTAGGGTTGGGGCTAAAATTAGGGATGGAGCTAAAGTTAGGGTTAGGGCTAAAGTTAGGGTTGGGGCTACAGTTAGGGTTAGGGTTGGGGCTAAAGTTAGGGTTAAGTTTGGGGCTAAAGTTAGGGTTAGGGTTGGGGCTTATGTTAGGGTAAGGGTTGGGCTAAAGTTAGGGTTAGGGTTGGAGCTAAAGTTAGGGTTAGGGTTGGGGCTAAAGTTAGGGTTGGGGCTAAAGTTAGGATTAGGGCTAAAGTTAGGGATGGGGCTACAGTTAGGGTTGGGGCTAAAGTTAGGGTTAGGGTTGGGCTAATGTTAGGGTTAGGGTTGGGGCTAAAGTTAGGGTTGGGGCTAAAGTTAGGGTTAGGGTTGGGGCTAAAGTTAGGGTTTAGATTACATTTACAGTTGGAATTAGAGTTGGGAGTAGGGTTAGGGGTGTGTTGGAGTTAGAGGTGTAGTTAGGGTTGGGATTAGGGTTAGGGGTGTGTTGGGGTTAGGGGTGTTTTGGGGTTAGAGTTGTGGTTAAGATTAGGGCTAGGGGCATGTTCAGGTTAGGAGTGTGGTTAGGGTTAGGGTTGGGATTAGGGTTAGGGGTGTGTTTGGGTTAGCGTTTCTGTTAGAATTCGGGGGGTTTCCACTGTTTAGGCACATCAGAGGCTCTCCAATGTGACATGGCATCCGATCTCAATTCCAGCCAATTCTGCGTTGAAAAAGTAAAACTGCTCCTTCCCTTCCAAGCTCTCCCGTGCACCTGAACAGGGGTTTACCCCCACATATGGGGTATCAGCGTACTCAGGACAAATTGGACAACAACATTTGTGGTCCAATTTCTCCTGTTACCCTTGGGAAAATACAAAACCGGGGCTAAAAATTAATTTTTGTGGAAAAAAAGGATTTTTTATTTTCAGGGCTCTGTGTTATAAACTGTAGTGAAACACTTGGGGGTTCAAAGTTCTCACAAAACATCTAGATATGTTCCTTGGGGGTCTAGTTTCCAATATGGGGTCACTTGTGGGGGGTTTCTACTGTTTAGGTACATCAGGGGCTCTGCAAATGCAACGAGACGCCTGCAGACCAATCCATCTACTGTATGTCTGTATTCCAAACGGCGCTCCTTCCCTTCCGAGCTCTGCCATGCGTCCAAGTGGTGGTTCCCCCCACTTTTGGGGTATCAGCGTACTCAGGACAAATTGGACAACAACTCTTGGGGTCCAATTTTTCCTGTTACCCTTGGAAAAATACAAAACTGGGGACTAAAAAATAATTTCTGCGGAAAATTTTTTATTTTTATTTTCACGGCTCTGCGTTATAAACTGTAGTGAAACACTTGGGGGTTCACAGTTCTCACAACACATCTAGATAAGTTCCTTAGGGGGTCTACTTTCCAAAATGGTGTCACTTGTGGGGGTTTCAATTTTTAGGCACATCAGGGGCTCTCCAAACGCAACATGGCGTCCCATCTCAATTCCAGTCAATTTTGCATTGAAAAGTCAAACGGTGCTTCTTCCCTTCCGAGCTCTGCCATGCGCCCAAACAGTGGTTTACCCCCACATATGGGGTATCGTCGTACTCAGGACAAATTGCAAAACAACTTTTGCGGTCCAATTTCTTCTGGTACCCTTGGGAAAATAAAAAATTGGGGGCAAAAAGTTCATTTTTGTGAAAAAATATGATTTTTTATTTTTACGGCTTACATTATAAACTTCTGTGAAGCACTTAGTGGGTCAAAGTGCTCACCACACATCTAGATAAGTTCCTTATGGTGTCTACTTTCCAAAATGGTGTCACTTCTGGGGGGTTTCAATGTCTAGGCTCATCAGGGGCTCTCTAAACGCAACATGGCATCCGATCTCAATTCCAGTCAATTTTGCATTGAAAAGTCAAACGGTGCTCCTTCTCTTCCGAGCTCTGCCATGTGCCCAAACGGTGGTTTACCCACACATATGGGGTATTGTCATACTGAGGACAAATTGTACAACAACTTTTGTGGTCCAATTTCTCCTGTTACCCTTGGTAAAATAAAACAAATTGGAGCTGAAGTAAATTTTTTGTGAAAAAAAGTTAAATGTTCATTTTTTTTAAACATTCCAAAAATTCCTGTGAAACACCTGAAGGGTTAGTAAACTTCTTGAATGTGGTTTTGAGCACCTTGAGGGGTGCAGTTTTTAGAATGGTGTCACACTTGGTTATTTTCTAATATATAGATCCCTCAAAGTGACTTCAAATGTGATGTGGTCCCTAAAAAAAATGGTGTTGTAAAAATGAGAAATTGCTGGTCAACTTTTAACCCTTATAACTCCCTAACAAAAAAAAATTTGTTTCCAAAATTGTGCTGATGTAAAGTAGACACATGGGAAATGTTACTTATTAAGTATTTTGTGTGACATATCTCTGTGATTTAAGGGCATAAAAATTCAAAGTTGGAAAATTGTGAAATTTTTAAAATTGTCGCCAAATTTCCATTTTTTTCACAAATAAACCCAAGTAATATCAAAGAAATTTTACCACTATCATGAAATACAATATGTCATGATGAAACAGTGTCAGAATCATCAGGATCCGTTCAAGCGTTCCAGAGTTATAACCTCATAAAGGGACAGTGGTCAGAATTGTAAAAATTGGCCCGGTCATTAACGTGCAAGCCACCCTTGGGGGTTAAGGGGTTAAGTATGTATTATTTATTTATTTATTTTAGCATAATTCTCAGAAAACCCTTTTAAGATACCTGTTTTAGAATTCTATCAAATTACTGCAAATGCGTTCAGACCCCCATGATCAGATGTCTATGGCATATCAAACTGATATTATATTATTGTTATTTAAATGAGCTGCCAAATAATTGCTATTAGTAATAAGCCTTCAAACTCGAGGCGTAGCTGCTGCTCAGTATGAGGAAGGAGGGTGAGTAGGCACCCAACCCAACTGGCTCAAGTAAATATCTTTCCCTTTGGTGTCT
Organism: Ranitomeya variabilis; assembly: GCF_051348905.1. Taxonomy (NCBI): domain Eukaryota; kingdom Metazoa; phylum Chordata; class Amphibia; order Anura; family Dendrobatidae; genus Ranitomeya; species Ranitomeya variabilis. The sequence goes on from NC_135234.1 coordinate 373,397,858, forward strand.
TTGTCCAGTGTCCTTATTATCACCCCTTTTCTTTTACCCAGCAGTGTATGACAAGCGGTGTCCTGTGCCAAGGCCTTTTCTCAGATTTATCCTTCTCCTTCAGCTTATGGCCTCCCCTTGGCACTATACTGCTGTATCATAGAAAGACGGGAGTGTTCATTTAGGTGCATTCCTCGCTGGCAACTAGTTCTGTACAAAAGCAAAAGAAAAAGGGTGGCACTCACCGTCCCATAAAATCTACTTTATTAAGGCAATTTAAAACATCCAGGACAGACGAGTCTCATGTGGAAGATGAAGGACGACAGCCGTTTCGCGCAAATACGCTTTTACGAGACCCGGATCTCCCAGGGCTCACATAACATTGTAACGCCACAGACGTCTGCAATTCTCATACTTCCTATGGACATTAGAGGTATACATCAGAAGGAAGCGTGAGTGCAGCTGCCCTTCAGCGACTGGGACAACTCCTACATAAACTCTTACTTCTTCCAAATTTATGTGATTGGTACAATGGTGATGAGAGTGAAGTTAGTGCTGATAGGCAGCAGAGATTGCGTGACATAACAATGCCAATCCCCGGGAGAGCCAGTGCCAACACTGCTGGAACGATGCCAGTACCAGAGGCGAGTATAAGTGTTATTAAGGGGGAAACATAGGGATTGAGAAAAGGTTTTCAAAGTAGTGCACTACAGAGTACTGATGTACGAGTTACAAACACAGGAATTCCCCATGTCAGTATGAACTGTATATGTGAGACATCATAGCTGCTCGTCTTCTCCCACTAGCTCAGAGACTACTAAAAATTAGATACAGAGACAGTTGGAGAAAATGGTAACAATATGCAGGATACAAGTAATAGAACCTGATTCATCATTGCATTTCTGACAGTTATTTGGCGTGAATAAATCTCAATTAGAGACTTAAAACAAATTAAAAAAATAATTTGCGCCTTTTTAAAGTGGTCTTTTGTGGTTTAGTTAGTAAAACAAGTTAGTTAAACAAAGTCATGAAACGCCACTTTAAAAAAAAAAGTCACGAAGTTTGACTCAACCCTACTTTAGTGTCCTCCTAGTGTGATCTTATATACGCTATGAAAAAATTGTATTTTTGAGACATTTTGCAAAACGTGTGATTTTTTTTGTGCTAGAAAGTCGTGAAAATGGTTAGGGTCACAAAAAAATACAATTTCGGACTTTTCGCAAAATTCATTAACTGTGTGGGCCATTTTAATTAATTTGGCGCAAAAACGTCAGGAAAAAAACACAAATCAAAAAATAAAAGTGAGGTGAAAAAACACCACAAATGATAAATCAGACTCAGGCTGCCGTCACATTAGCAGCCAAAACCAGGAGTGGATGATAAATGCAGAACTGGTGCATATGTTTCTATTATACGTTTCCTCTATTTGTTCCACTCCTGGTTTTGGCTTACAAATACTGATGTAAAATACTGACCAAATACTGCTAGTGTGACGGCAGCCTTATAGTGTTATTCCGTCCTTCAATGAATAATGTCCCAGGGTATCAATTTAGAAAAAATCATTAAAAAAAAACATTAAAAAATATCCTTTATTTTATTTCTGTTGAAAAACCACCTGTAAGGTGATAAGTGCACACCAACCAGAGAACAAACACATAGTAAACCTTAAAAAAACAACTATAGGTCCCTAATTGATCCTAGATGGTGCCCTGTCTACCTGTGGAGGTAGGCACCCTAGGGGGATAGCGTTATGGCGCCCACGCTCACCGGCGGCTGCCCCTGATAAGCCCTAGATGCACCCTAAAATTGCAATAAATCTTGCACCCTAAATAGGGAACGACTAATACTATACAGAGTTCACCCTATTTCTAAAGGGACCCTATAGCTCAAAAACCATAGAGACAATTTCAGACAGTGTCTTGGCTTACACGGATTGTGAATTGTTTGATGATTAGTAATTATAAATCCACAATACTGATAAAGCAGTTATACATATCAGTCCATTACAACTCAGTCCCAAATTGTTGATAAGTCCTTGGGACAGAGTGTGCTCACTTTAGATCCACAATGCTGATGGAGCACTTATGCAAATGAGTCAATTTGTAATAATTATAGAGGATAACTCAGGAGACTCTTTGCGTGGAACAAGACAACTACAGGACACAGTTTTATAAGTGGCAAAGTCTATATTATCACATGGTGATTCAAACAGGTGCAGAGAGAAACTCAAGTCCACAACACTTGGTGCAAATATCAAATGCAGCTCAGCAGTCTATAGGAAACTTCAGAGGAAAATGCAATCAGGCAGAAAGTCTATGAAGCACAGTTATTCTTGAGGATACTTGACACGAATAAATCCTTGTCTTAGTCCAAACACAGACAGATAAGCTTATAAGGCAGTTCAAATCATATCTTAGCTCAACCAGGGAGGCCTGGTTAATAGTCTCAGGTTTTTGCAGAGCAGAAACAGCTTAGGCTACGTTCACATTTGCGTTGTGCGCCGCAGCGTCGGCGCCGCAACGCACAACGCAAATAAAAACGCAGCAAAACGCATGCACAACGCTGCGTTTTGCGCCGCATGCGTCGTTTTTTTCATTGAATTTGGACGCAGCAAAAATGCAACTTGCTGCGTCCTCTGCGCCCGGACGCGGGCGCCGCAGCGACGCATGCGGCGCAAAACGCAAGTGCGCCGCATGTCCATGCGCCCCCATGTTAAATATAGGGGCGCATGACGCATGCGGCGCCGCTGCGGCGCCCGACGCTGCGGCGAGGACCGCAAATGTGAACGTAGCCTTACATGTCCAGCAAATGCAGATGGAAGTAAGCACGAGCAGCAGATGAAGGAGGATTACTGGAAACTGGTGTATGAGGCAGGAACTCAGAGCAGAGTAGCAGGATCCCCACACAGGTTCACAGGAGCAGGTATATAGCCAGGGAGTAATCAGAGGTCAGGAGCTGGATGCAAGGCCGAATACTCTAGCACAGACTGAAGGCTGGGGTGGAGTTTTATAACAGGAAGACACAGTGCACATGAGACCAAAGATGCCATCTTGGAAAATGGCAGTAATGCACAAAAAGTAAAAAATGTTCAGAGTCCTGACATTACTCCCTCCTTAGAAGCAGCCTCAGGACGATCCTGGACCTGGTTTCTCAGGGAATCTCTGATGAAAACGAGAATTCTTCTGTTGAGCATTGATGTTTTCCACAGGTTCCCAAGAGTCTTCCTCAGGGGGATATCCCTGCCATCTTATCAGATATTGGAGCCGATTCCTGCGAATCCTGGAATCAATAATTTCCTCCACCACAAATTGTTCTTGCCCATCAATCACCACATGCTGCGGAGGTGGCACAACACGTCCCTGGAAGGTATTAGGAGATACAGGCTTTAGTAAAGATACATGAAAAACTGGGTGTACCTTCATAGTCCTAGGCAGCTTCAGCCGGCAGGCCACAGAGCTCACAATTTTTGTGAAGGAACGTTTAACTTCAGATTCTTAGTTGCTAACCACACGGAATCTCCTACCTTGAACATCGGTGCAGGTTTACGGAATCTATCAGCCGATCTCTTATAACGTTCTTGAGCTGTGGTCAGGGATTCCTTCAGAACCTCCAGATTTTGTCTCATCGCAGTCAGCCTTTCCTCCACTGCTGGAACTGGAGAATTAATTGGAGACCTAGGTAAAATACACGGATGATATCCCAGATTGGCAAAGAAAGGTGTAAATTTAGTGGAGGTGCTCTGAGAATTATTATATGAAAATTCGGCTAACAGCAGCAACTCAAACCAATCATCCTGGAGATGGCTGACAGCATCTTAGATATTGTTCCAGCGTCTGGTTGGTACGCTCAGTCTGACCATTTGTCTGGGGATGGAAAGCAGGAGAGAGACAGACATTAATATTGAGTGCAGAGCAAAACCCCTTCCAGAATCTTGAAGTGAACTGTACTCCACAGTCAGAGATGATCTCATCCGGAACCCCATGCAACCGAAAGACACTCTGTATAACCAAGTTCACTGTATCTTTAGCTGAGGGGAGGCCGGTGCATGGAACAAAATGAGCAGCTTTAGTCAGGCGATCAACTACCACCATGATTGTATTCATGCCCCCCGATGTAGGCAGCTCCACAATAAAGTCCATTGATATAGACCCCCAAGGGCAGGACGGAACAGGTAATGGTTGTAGAAGACCCGTAGGTGCCACATGAGGAGTCTTGTAACGGGCATATACCTCGCAAGAGATAACATAGTCCTTGGTATCCTTCAGGCAAGTTGGCCACCAGAAGAATCGGCTCAGGAACTCTTGTGTCTTCTGTACCCCCCTGTGACCAGCCAACTTGGAGTCATGTACCAACTTGGGGATCTGCAGATGGACAACCTCAGGGACGTAGATACATCGATCTCTGAATCACATGCCACCCTTAAAGACAAGATTAATATCCACAGGTGGGTTGGCCAGAAATACATCACAGTCATAGGCCTCCCTGCAGTCCTTCCACAAGTCCTGATCGTGGATAACTCCGATGAAATTGGCATCAGATAGAATGGTCTTGGACGGGGCTCCAGGTACGGAATCCGCAGCATGGATTCGGGATAAAGCATCAGCCTTCCCATTACGAGAACCTGGACGGTACGAGGAAACAAAGTTAAATTGATTTAAAAATAAGTTCCAACGAGCCTGACGAGGAGAAAGACATCTAGCGGATCTAAGGAACTCTAAATTGCGATGGTCAGTTAGCACCATGATCTGTTGTGCAGCTCCTTGCAGATGATGCCTCCATTCTTTGAAAGCCGCAATAATAGCCAGCAATTCCTTGTCTCCCACATCGTAATTCTTCTCTGCTGAGGTTAGTCTACGGGAAAAGAAAGCACAAGGATGTAGCAGACCCTTCTCTCCAGTTCTTTGGGAGAGAATAGCCCCCAAAGCATTATCAGAAACGTTACCTCCACAATGAATGAAAGTGTTGGATCGGGGTGTATCAACAGCGGTGCTGATGTGAAACAGATCTTAAGCCGATCAAAAGCTTCTTGAGCCTGTGATGACCACTTAAAGGGCTTTTCCTTCTTTGTCAAGGAAGTAATGGGACGGACAATATCAGAAAAATTTCGAATTAAGCGTCTGTAGAAATTTGCAAAACCAATAAAACGTTGGACCTCCTTAACGTTCTTGGGTACCGGCCAGTCAAGGATAGCCTGAATCTTACCAGGTTCCATGTTCAGCCCCTGGGGAGAGATGATATAACCTAATAACTGTATCTCAGAACGAAGGAACTCGCATTTCTCTGGCTTGATATACAGATGGTTCACTTTCAGACGTCTTAAAACAGTTTTGACATGTTCTTCATGTTCCTGTAGAGAGTCAGAAAAGATTAGAATATCGTCCAAATAGATCACCACAAACTGGTCCAACAAATCTCTGAAAATGTGAACCCAAAAGAACTACTTGAGAAAATATTCAGAAACGCAAATCATATAAAAACCAAGTATTTTATTATTAAAAGACATCTTTGAAAATGTCATTAGCAAGGTGTTGAAACGTTGCAGGGGCATTACAAAGCCCGAAGGGCATTACAAGATATTCAAAGTGTCCATACCGGCATCGGAATGCTGGCTTCCACTCATCCCCTGGACGAATATGCACCAAATTATAAGCCCCACGAAGATCCAGTTTAGAGAACACCTTAGCATGGCGGACTCTTTCCAGTAATTTGGGAATCAGAGGCAAATGGTAACGGTTTCGTACGGTTACCTTATTGAGTTCCTGATAGTCAACACAGGGTCTCAGGGTCCCATCCTTCTTTTTTACAAAAAATATAGGTGCCCCTGCTGGTGAGGAAGAAGGACGTATGAAGCCTTTGGCAAGATTTTCATCAATATACTCCTTTAAGGCTTGAAGCTCAAGTGCCGCCAAAGGGTATACGTTACCAAAAGGAATAGCTGCCCCAGGAAGCAGCTCAATGGGACAGTCATAATGCCTGTGTGGAGGAAGCTGATCTGCATTCTTCTTGTCACAGATGTCAGAGAACTCTTTATATGCTGGAGGTAAAGAAAATACCTGTACATGTGGTTCCGTAGCCGTGGACTCAGGGACAGCTTCTGTTAACCCTGAGTTGCTCCTTGTTGGAAACATAATCTCCTCGGTCTCCCAGTTGATAATTGGGTTCTGAGGTCGCAACCAAGGAATGCCTAAAATCACAGGAAAATGAGAAGAAATTAGCAAGAAAGAAAGTTGCTCCTGATGATTAGGCTCCAACAAAATTTCAAGGAGTACGGTCTCCTGATCCACAGGCCCAGAGATTAAAGGTGACCCATCCACTGTTTCCATGGTAATTGGAGAGGCTCTTTGCTGAATTTCAATACCATGTTCCTTGGCAAATGCGATATCCATGAAATTGCCACCTGCCCCTGAGTCAATCATAGCTGCACTGGAAATCCACTGTCCTGAACACAGGATCTTAATAGGGAGAGAACAGTGAGAGTTCTTCTCCTTCAGCTCCTTGGGGGGTGAAGTCATAGAAAGTGAATGGAATACAGCGTTTAAAGGCAGGCTACATTCAGAGATGTCAGATTCATCATCACAGTTGTCATACTCCCCTACTGCTGCTAGCACCTTGTTAGGCCGTCTAGGACACTTAGGACAATTGATCAAGAAGTGGTCAGACTGGCCGCAGTAGAAACATAGACTTTCACAAAGGCGATGCTCCTGGCGCTCATTGATCTCACGCCTCTGAACGGAATCAATTTGCATGGGCACCTCCTCCACCTCCCGAGAGGTTTTACCTGCAGGCTCTTTGGAAGGAAGGGAAAAGTTAGAAATACGGTTATATGCAGCAAATTTCTCCTGCCTACGCTCAGTAAGGCGAATGTCTATGCGCACACAATGCTGTATAAATGTCTCTAGCTCTTGTGGTGACTCAGAGCGAACTAGTTCATCTTTTATAATACTAAACAGACCCCTTTTAAAAATAAGCAATTGTGCATAACTGTCCCAATTGGTATCTACCGCTAATCTCCTGAATTCAGTGGCATACTCAATAACAGAACGTTTAGCCTGGCGTAAAGACAACAAAGCAGATTCAGCGGTTGCACGGCGATTAGGGTCATCAAACATTAATGCCATAGCGGCCAAGAAATCATCCAAGTCATTTAACCGTGGGTCACGAGACTCAATCATCGGATTCGCCCAGGCGAGCGCTCGTGAGGTCAGTAGCATCATTACACACAATACTTTGGATCTATCAGTAGGAAAACAGTCAGCATGCACATCAAAATATAGCATACATTGATTCACAAAGCCACAAAATTTGTCGCGATCACCATTAAATCTGAATGGGGGCAACTTAGGTGGGCTAGCTGGTGGCGGTTGCCCAGAGGGTAAAGTCACTTGTGCAGCTATTTGCGTGCTTATGTCCTGAAAAGCCCGTCCATACTGGGACTCTATGCCAGCAAGTTTGTTTTCCTAGGCTGCCATGCGGTTGCTTAAGTCCTGCAAAGTTTGTCCAAACACTTGTTGATTGTGTTCAAAGCTTCCAAACTTCTTTTGCAGACCTTCCACATCTTTCTGCAGTGATCTAATTATGGAAAACACCTGCTCTAATTTGCTTTCTGCAGTCATTGTTCCAGCAGGCTCCTTTTTTTATGGCTAGAGTATCCTGTAATAATTATAGGGGATAACTCAGGAGACTCTTTGCGTGGAACAAGACAACTACAGGACACAGTTTTATAAGTGGTAAAGTCTATATTATCACACGGTGATTCAAACAGGTGCAGAGAGAAACTCAAGTCCACAACACTTGGTGCAAATATCAAATGCAGCTCAGCAGTCTATAGGAAACTTCAGAGGAAAATGCAATCAGGCAGAAAGTCTATGAAGCACAGTTATTCTTGAGGATACTTGACATGAATAAATCCTTGTCTTAGTCCAAACACAAGTAGATAACCTTATAAGGCAGTTCAAATCATATCTTAGCTCAACCAGGGAGGCCTGGTTAATAGTCTCAGGTTTTTGCAAAGCAGAAACAGCTTACATGTCCAGCAAATGCAGATGGAAGTAAGCACGAGCAGCAGATGAAGGAGGATTACTGGAAACTGGTGTATGCAGCAGGAACTCAGAGCAGAGTAGCAGGATCACCACACAGGTTCACAGGAGCAGGTATATAGCCAGAGAGTAATCAGAGGTCAGGAGCTGGATGCAAGGCAGAATACTCTAGCACAGACTGAAGGCTGGGGTGGAGTTTTATAGCAGGAAGATACAGTGCACATGAGACCAAAGACGCCATCTTGGAAAAGGGCAGTAATGCACAAAAGGTAAAAAATGTTCAGAATCCTGACACCATTGTGACTCCATCCCAAACTTTGATAAGTCCTTAGGACATTCAGCCAACTGATGTACATCACTTTTCTATCAAGAAACACCATATGAAATCCGGCCTCCTGATGAGCCGCAGAGGTGAAACGTGTTGAGGCAAAGGCGGGTGGCACATGGGACAGATGAGTACCTCTATCTAATATCATATCCTCACAATGAGATTTATGATTGATCCACAGTCTCTAATTTAATCATGACACTTTACACACAGCCAAAGCACCCTGTGCCAGAGGCAGCAAAACAACCCGAAAACATCTTTGAAGCACCACCATATTTGACTGTAGGTACTGTGTTCTTTTTTCCAGGCCTCGTTCTGTTTTCGGTAAACAGTAGAATGATGTGCTGTACCAACAGGTTCTATTTTGGTCTCATCTGTCTACAAGACACTTTCCAAGAAGGATATTGGCTTACTCATGTACATTTTTGTAAACTGCAGTCTAGCTTTCTTATGTCTCTGTGTCAGCAGTGGGGCCCTCTTGAGTCTCCTGCCATTGCCCACACCTGTTATTTGCCACAGGTGAGTTTGAATGAGCATCACGTGCTTGGAACAAAGTTGTTTACCCATAATTTTGGAAAGGTGCCAACAATTTTATCAGGCCCATTTTGGGGTTTTGTGTGAAATTATGTCCAATTTGCCTTTTTTTCTCTTTATTTTTTGGGTTGTTCCAATACACGCAAAGGAAATAAACATGTGTATGACAGAACAGGTGTAATTGCAATAATTTTCTGGGAGAAATACTTCATTTTCTGTAACAATTTCAAAGGTGACATCACTTTCGGCCATAACTGCACTCTTTCAAGTGTTTTTTTCCATCTTCATTCCACAGGAGCACCCGGCCTAAAATGTGTGAACTCTGATGCTGCTCTATAATGCTTTGCTTCTCCCACATTGGAAGCACAGTGTGACTGGAGCTAAATGGGATAAGGGGTTAACAGCAAGCTCAATCAAACTCAGGGAGCCCTTGTGCAAGGCTTACAAGCTCAGTACTTCACAACTTGTAAACATTGCACATTTACATCAACTGTTTCTAGACATCAGAGGTGGGCAATACCATTGACAACATGCACTACACAGTAAAACATAAAAGTAAAGACATCTTGGGCAAATTTTAATAATGACTAAATTGCAGAGTTGTTTGTCTTTACTCATTTAAAACAATGGGAATAACCCTTTAAATGGAATCTGTAAACATGATTTCACACCCTAAACCATTTAAATGTGCATGTAGCTCTTTCAAAGCTAAGTCCAGTAATACCTTTACATGGCCAGTCCATTACTCCAAATCAGTGTTTGAATTGACATGTAAATGAAGCTGAAGAACTATGGTAGCTCTGAAGCCTCCGTCACTCCAGCTCTATTCACCGCCCTGCCCCACTTGATTCTCCTTTGCCTGAACTCACACAGCACAGAGGCTGTCATTAAAGAAGGAGGAGGTGGCATTGGGTGGGGAATAGAGCTGGCCTGACAGAGGCTTCAGATCTACAGCCTTATTCGCATATCAATGAAAATGCTGATTTCTCAGCAACAGAAGAACAGACTGGCCATGTGAAGGTATTACTGAACTTACAGGCCAACTTGTTTTACTTTTTTGTTCACACATGTTAACTATTGTTTATACCTGAGGTACACAAACCTGCAAAACAACTAAAAGGGGTATTACCATCTAATACATTTCTGATAAATGGACGATAATGTTTCATCAACCAGAAAGTCGACTTTTGGGGAGAATGGGTGTCACCCTTTCCTGTGCTTTTGTGATGCCCCAGGGTCCTGGTCGTCACAGTGGCATTGCTTTCCTCATGGGGAGAGTGATGTCACGCTTGGAAGCGATGAAGGATTCCTTTTATCAGGTAATCACAATGCACACAACATATTCACACTCCAGGCCAGAAGAGGGAGCTCTGATCCCAGAGTAAGGGGAACTTCCCTACATTCTGGTCTGGAGGGAAAGTCAGTCTGTCAGAGGACAGAGAAGAGAGCAGTAAGAGTGTCGGTAGGACTGAAGGGAGCCGTGTAGCCAGAGTTGCTACAGCTCCTGGAGAAAGAGAGAAAATACGGAAGTAGGAGAATGAAGCACAGGAGAGTGACATTTGGGGAGGACAGCTGCGAGTGAGCCATCTCCCTGTGAAGCGCAGATTACCGGTAGCCGGAAGACCACGGTTGTGAGGGATTCTAAGACATACAGCAGAAACCAGCAGGACAGCTCGATTATACATCACCTGTCTGCCCTAATACCCAGGAGGCACAGTGGCACATAGAGCCCGGGTCATGATAGAGACCCTGTAAAAAGGCTTGAGTCACCTGTCATACGGGTTTGTGTCCCACCTTTATGGAGGACAGAGAGAACTGTGAGGACCTTGTCAGAAGCTATAGGCAGTAAAGGACTACAATACCACCGCGCTATGAGGAAGGCTTTTAACTCCACATGGTAAGGGGAACTCTGGATTTGCTTCCAAGCCGGCCGGACCCTGCCTGTACCTGTGATCTGGTGCCCTGGACTGCGGTTGCCTGAAGTCTTCAGTAAACCAGGTAAAGAGACTGCAAACCTGTGTCATCCGTTCTTTACTGCACCACTCACCTCCTCATCTATACACCGGGAGCCCTGGGGACATACTTTACCTGTGGGAAGTTATACTATCTCAGCTGCCATACCATCACCCCAGAGCACCCCTTTAAGCAGCGTCGGTCCCCACTGACCAAATACCACAGGTGGTGTCACAAACGCAAACTTTATTCAAAACCCCTTTAAGGACATTCCCTTTAACATGGGCGCCCAGGGCCACGGACCGGGTCGCCGCCACCGTATCATCCCCCTGTGAATAACGCACCAGGTACCGGGTACCCCGTGGGCGTTTCACTTGCACTGCAGAAAGGAAGAGACAGTGATGCATGCAGCTCTCTCCTTTATAGTTAATGTGAGTTGCTCTAACAGTCAAGTTTTCCACTACACCCATAAACTAGAAAAAAATAGTTTTGGGAACCTAGAGATGTGAGAGGTGTTGTCCACTTCCCCTCTTGGTGCTGATTTTCCCAAAAAATGACAAACATTTACTGGTGGAGGAGCATGTGACCATACCTGTCCATCAATCTCCTCCAATAGAGAAACAGCTTTCCCCTATGAGGTGTTTTACAATTGGAGGAGACTGAGGTACAGGTCTGGTCACATGCTCTCCAGCAGCAGCAATTTTATGGACAGAAGTGCTGGTCAGTTTTGGGAGGAAAGTTGCACCAATACGAGAAAGGTGCTGACTGACCTCTTTAACCAGCCATGATTCAACATTACACACCACTCATCGTCTCTTGGCCATGAAAAATACATGCGAACAGATACAGTTAAGCATATCTGTGTCCAGATGGTTAGGGGCCACACAAACCTTCAAAAGCATCACCAGCTTAGACCTCATACATGCAACGGTGTTCAAAATCTGTCACACATGTAGAATACCAGCCATAGAAATGAACTAGCTGTTTCCAGCCAGCTAACGCTCGGCACGCTCATTGCTATCTAATTAACGCTGCTGGTGATTAAACTAAATAATGACAACAATCCTACGATTTAGTCGATATTGTGGTTGTCGATCAGCTACTGCATCATTGTCTGGATTTTCCTGCGGCCTGTGAGATGGACCTGGCGACTCTTCTTGGCTCATTTTGTTTTGGAGAATGCGGATGCAATTAAATGTACGTTTACCTTGGCTGAAGTGGTTGAATTACATAGAAAGGAAGTGCTGCGTGTGGTAATGTGGGGGGGCGGAGCCTCGTGTGGTAATGTGTGGGGATGGAGCCTCGTGTGGTAATGTGTGGGGACGGAGCCTCGTGTGGTAATGTGTGGGGACAGAGCCTCATGTGGTAATGTGTGGGGACGGAGCCTCATGTGGTAATGTGTGGGGACGGAGCCTTGTGTGGTAATGCGTGGGGACAGAGCCTCGTGTGGTAATGTGTGGGGACAGAGCCTCGTGTGGTAATGTGGCGGATGGAGCCTCAAGTGGTAATGTGGGGAAACGGAGCCTCGTGTGGTAATGTGTGGGGACAGAGCCTTGTGTGGTAATGTGTGGGGACGAAGCCTCGTGTGGTAATGTGTGAAGACGAAGCCTTGTGTGGTAATGTGGAGGGACGGAGCCTCGTGTGTTAATGTGTGAGGACGGAGCCTCATATGGTAATGTGTGGGGGCAGAGCCTCATGTGGTAATGTGTGGGGACGGAGCCTCATGGGGTAATGTGTGAGGACGGAGCCTCGTATGGTAATGTGTGGGGACAGAGCCTCGTGTGGTAATGTGTGGGGATGCAGCCTCGTGTGGTAATTTGTGAGGACGGAGCCTCGTGTGGTAATGTGTGGGGATAGAGTCTCGTGTGGTGATGTGGGGGGACAGAGCCTCGTGTGGTAATGTGTGGGGACAGAGCCTCGTGTGGTAATGTGAGGGGACGGAGCCTCGTGTGGTAATGTGTGGGGACAGAGCCTCGTATGGTAATGTGTGGGGACAGAGCCTCGTGTGGTAATGTGAGGGGACGGAGCCTCGTGTGGTAATGTGTGGGGATGGAGTCTCGTGTGGTGATGTGGGGGGACAGAGCCTCGTGTGGTAATGTGTGGGGACAGAGCCTCGTGTGGTAATGTGAGGGGACAGAGCCTCGTGTGGTAATGTGTGGGGACGGAGCCTCATGTGGTAATGTGGGGGGTGGGATTATGTGTGGTAATGTGGTGGGGGGTGGGATTATCTGTAGTAATGTAATGTGGTGGGGGACGGGATTATCTGTGGTAATGTGGTGAGGGGTGGGATTATGTGTGGTAATGTGGTGGGGGGACGGGATTGTGTGGTAATGTGGTGGGGGGGCAGGATTATCTGTGGTAATGTGGTGGGGGCCGGGATTATGTGTGGTAATGTGGTGGGGGCGGGATTATCTGTGGTAATGTGGTGGGGGGCGGGATTGTGTGGTAATGTGGTGGGGGGGCGGGATTATCTGTGGTAATGTGGTGGGGGGCGGGATTATCTGTGGTAATGTGGTGGGGGGACGGGATTGTGTGGTAATGTGGTGGGGGGACGGGATTGTGTGGTAATGTGGTGGGGGGGCGGGATTATCTGTGGTAATGTGGTGGGGGGCGGGATTATGTGTGGTAATGTGGTGGGGGCGAGATTATGTGTGGTAATGTGGTGGGGGCGGGATTAGGTGTGGTAATGTGGTGGGGGGCGGGATTATGTGTGATGATGTGGTGGGGGGCGGGATTATGTGTGGCAATGTGGTGGGGGGCGGGATTATGTGTGATGTGGTGGGGGGCGGGATTATGTGTGATGATGTGGTGGGGGCGGGATTATGTGTGATGATGTGGTGGGGGCAGGATTATGTGTGGTGGGGGGGTGGAATTATGTGTGGTGATGTAGTGGGGGGCGGGATTATGCGTGGTGATGTGGTGGGGGAGCGGGATTATGTGTGGTAATGTGGTGGGGGCGGGATTATGTGTGGTAATGTGGTGGGGGGGCGGGATTATGTGTGGTAATGTGGTGGTGGGGCGGGATTATGTGTGGTAATGTGGTGGGGGGCGGGATTATGTGTGGCAATGTGGTGGGGGGTGGGATTATGTGTGGCAATGTGGTGGGGGGTGGGATTATGTGTGGTAATGTGGGGGGGCAGGATTATGTGTGGTAATGTGGTGGGGGGCGGGATAATGTGTGGTTATGTGGTGGGGGGGCGGGATTGTGTGTGGTGATGTGGTGGGGGGCGGGATTATGTGCGGTAATGTGGTGGGGGGCAGGATTATGTATGGTAATGTGGTGGGGGGCAGGATTATGTGTGGTAATGTGGTGGGGGCGGAATTATGCGTGGTAATGTGGTGGGGGCGGGATTATGTGTGGTAATGTGGTGGGGGGCGGGATTATGTGTGGTAATGTGGTGGTGGGGTGGGATTATGTGTGGTAATGTGGTGGGGGGCGGGATTATGTGTGGCAATGTGGTGGGGGGCGGGATTATGTGTGGCAATGTGGTGGGGGGTGGGATTATGTGTGGTAATGTGGTGGGGGGGCGGGATAATGTGTGGTTATGTGGTGGGGGGGCGGGATTGTGTGTGGTGATGTGGTACGGATTGTGTGTGGTAATGCGGTGGGGGGGCGGTATTATCTGTGGTAATGTGGTGGGGGGACGGGATTATGTGTGATGATGTGCTGGGGGTGGGATTATTTGTGGTGATGTGGTGGGGGGAGGAATTATGTGTGGTGATGTGGGCGGGCGGATTGTGTGTGGTGATGTGGTGGGGCGGGATTATGTGTGATGATGTGGTGGGGGGCGGGATTGTGTGTGGTGATGTGGTGGGGGGCGGGATTGTGTGTGGTAATGTGGTGGGGGGGGCGGGATTGTGTGTGGTAATGGGGTGGGGGTGGGATTATGTGTGGTGATGTGGTGGGGGCAGAGCTACTGTGCAGGGGGCGGGATTAGCGAGTAATCACGATGCCTCATATATATAGATATGTCCTCCCAGTACCTGTGTGTACCTGTGCGTACATGACGCCCTACGGCTCTACTCATATACAACAGCTTGTTTAGGCTCTTATGGCCTTTTTTTTGTGGGGAACAGCAGCTAGGAGTTTGTTGTGAACAAACAGGGAAATCTTATTCCTTATTCTCACAATGCAACTGCAATTTTTGTTGTACAACGCTGGAGTGGAGAGAGATAGCTGTTGGTGTTTTGCTGCCAGCTACCTCACGTGTACGGGCACCTTGAATGTCCCCATACATATTAGATAAAAGTTGGCTGGGATTTCAGCAAGATTGGACTACAATCTAATGTGTCTAGGGGTCTCCCGTCTATACCCTGACAGAGGATGTTGGAGAACAGGAAGATGAGAAGGTTGGAATTGAATCACCCGATCCTTTTGTTCAGTGTAAAGATAAATACCGTAGCTGCCAGATGATTATCACATCAGCTTTCATAGAAGACGCTATGTATGGGAAATGAAGAGGAGTATACTGTCAGCTGAACAATAGTTGGCCGACAGCTATGTAAAGTGTATGGACAACTTAAAGGAGCTTTCCCACAAACAAAAGTTCATTTTGATCAATAGATCTTGGAATAATAATAAGTTCCACAATTGGATGTGTTTAAATGAAATGTTCCTGGGCTGAGATAATCTTATAAATGTACCCCTGTGTAGAGATGAGTGGTGGTGTGTGCGTGTACGTAGCACTGCAGGGGAACGTTCAGAGGTGAATGGTACAGTGTGTGTGTTTGTAGGTGGAGGAGAGGGCAATGATGGGGTGATGGGGAGAAGGCAATGATGGGGTGATGGGGGAGAAAGCAATAATGGGGTGTGGAAAGGGCAATAATGGGGTGGTGGGGAAGAGGAAATGATGAAAGTGGTGGAATGGGCAATGATCGGGTGGTGGGGGGAAAGGCAATGATGGTGGCAGTGGAAAGGACAATGATGGGGGTGGTGGGGAAGGAGGCAATGATGGAGGTGGTGGGAAGTAGGTAATGTTGGGGAAGAGGGCAATGATGGGGGTTGTGGGGGAGAAAGCAATGATGGAGGTCATGGAAAGGGCAATGATAGGGGTGGTGGGGGAGAAAGCAATGATGAAGGTGGTGGAAAGGACAATGATGGGGTGGTGAGGGAGAAAGCAATGATGGAGGTGGTGGAATGGGCAATGATGGGGTGGTAGGGAAAACACAATAATGGCGGTGGTAGAAAGGACAATGATGGTCGTGGTGGAAAGCTCAATAATGGGGGTGCTGGGGGAGGAGGAAATGATGGAGATGGTGGAATGGGCAATGATGGGGGTGGTGGGAGAGAAGACAATGATGGAGGTGGTGGAATGGGTAATGATGGGGTGGTGGGGAAAAAGCAATGATAGAGATGGTGGAAAAGGCAATGATGGGGGTGCTGGGGGAGAAGGCAATGATGGGGTTAGGGGAGAGGACAATAATGGGATGCAGGGGGAGGAGGACAATGAGGGGTGGGGGATTGGGAAGGGAGGAAGGGGAATTTATAATGGATTTAGGAACAGGGGGAGGTGGAGGAAGACGTTATTATCCCTTACTATGTTTAACACAGTCCCTTAATATAAGTGTACTCACTTATGTATAGCACTGTCCTTTAGTATGTAGTGTTCTCATTAGGCATAGCGCCATCCCTCAGTATATAGTGTAGTCACTTTTTATGTATAGCACAGTCCCTTAGTATATAGAGTACTCACTTATTATGTATAACACCATCCTTAGTTACATAGTTTCCTCTTTTATCATGTATAACACTGTCCCTTATTACATACCATCCTCTCTAGCCATATATGGTGCCGTCCCTTATTATATACATTAGGGAAAAAAAGTATTTAGTCAGCCACCAATTGTGCAAGTTCTCCCACTTAAAAAGTGGGGTCAATTGGTGGCTGACTAAATACTTGTTTTCCCACTGTAGCTTCCTCTGCTTTTATGTACTGTGCTGTCTTTTACATAGTGTATTCTTGTTATTTTTGTTATTCACAGCGCCCTCTTTTATTACATAGTCACTCTCTTGTTAGATATAAAATGACTGCTGATGTAGGAGCCGGTGAAAAGACTACCAGTCCATCATCTCCTCCTTTAGAAAATAAGCTTTCCCAAGCTCCATCAGCCATCATTGTATTATATATCTAACAAGAGAGGACAGTATGTAATAAAAAACAGGGCTCTATATAAGTCAATATGTAAGGGATGGTGCTGTACATAGCAAGAGAGGTCACTGTATAAGGGACAGCAATATACAGTGCAGACCAAAAGTTTGGACACACCTTCTCATTCAAAGATTTTTCGGTATTTTTATGACTATGAAAATTGTACATTCACACTGAAGGCATCAAAACTATGAATTAACACATGTGGAATTATATACTTAACAAAAAATTGTGAAACAACTGAAATTATGTCTTATATTCTAGATTCTTCAAAGTAGCCACCTTTTGTTTTGATAACTGCTTTGCACACTCTTGGCATTCTCTTGATGAGCTTCAGGAGGTAGTCACCGGGAATGGTCTTCCAACAATCTTGAAGGAGTTCCCAGAGATGCTTTGCACTTGTTGCCTTCACTCTGCGGTCCAGCTCACCCCAAACCATCTCGATTGGGTTCAGGTCTGGTGATTGTGGAGGCCAGGTTATCTGGCGTAGCACCCCATCACTCTCCTTCTTGGTCAAACAGCCCTTACACAGCCTGGAGGTGTGTTTGGGGTCACTGTCTTGTTGAAAAATAAATGATGGTCCAACTAAACGCAAACCGGATGGAATAGCATACCGCTGCAAGATGCTGTGGTAGCCATGCTGGTTCAATATGCCTTCAATTCTGAATAAATCCCCAACATTGTCACAAGCAAAGCACCCCCATACCATCACACCTCCTCCTCCATGCTTCACGGTGGGAACCAGGCATGTAGAGTCCATCCGTTCACCTTTTCTGCCTCGCACAAAAACACGGTGGTTGGAACCAAAAATCTCAAATTTGGACTCATCAGACCAAAGCACAGATTTCCACTGGTCTAATGTCCATTGCTTGTGTTCTTTAGCCCAAACAAGTCTCTTCTGCTTGTTGCCTGTCCTTAGCAGTGGTTTCCTAGTAGCTATTTTACCATGAAGGCCTGCTGCACCAAGTTTCCTCTTAACAGTTGTTGTAGAGATGTGTCTGCTGCTAGAACTCTGTGTTGCATTGACCTGGTCTCTAATCTGAGCTGCTATTAACCTGTGATTTCTGAGGCTGGTGACTCGGATAAACTTATCCTCAGAAGCAGAGGTGACTCTTGGTCTTCTTTTCCTGGGGCGGTCCTCATGTGAGCCAGTTTCTTTGTAGCGCTTGATGGTTTTTGCCACTGCACTTGGGGACTCTTTCAAAGTTTGCCCAATTTTTCGGACTAACTGACCTTCGTTTCTTAAAGTAATGATGGCCACTTGTTTTTCTTTACTTAGCTGCTTTTTTCTTGCCATAATACAAATTCTAACAGTCTATTCAGTAGGACTATCAGCTGTGTATCCACCAGACTTCTGCACAACACAACTGATGGTCCCAACCCCATTTATAAGGCAAAAAATCCCACTTATTAAACCTGACAGGACACACCTGTAAAATTGAAAACCATTCCCGGTGACTACCTTGAAGCTCATCAAGAGAATGCCAAGAGTGTGCATAGAAGTAATCAAAGCAAAAGGTGGCTACTTTGAAGAACCTACAATAGAAGACATAATTTCAGTTGTTTCACACTTTTTTGTTAGGTATATCATTCCACATGCGTTAATTCATAGTTTTGATGCCTTCAGTGTGAATGTACAATTTTTATAGTTATGAAAATACAGAAAAATCTTTAAATGAGAAGGTGTGTCCAAAATTTTGGTCTGTACTGTACATAATAAAGGAAGTTATATAATATATATACATGTATGTGTGTGGACATGTATGTATGTATATGTATATATATATATATATATATATATATATATATATATATATATATACTGTGTGTGTATATATATATATATATATATATATATAAATATACAGTATACAGTATATATATTTATATATATATAGCTTTGTCACCATAAAAGGAGGGGGCCCAGACACATTTCTTGCACAGGACCCCAAGCTGTCAGTGTCCGCCCCTGGGCTGTGCCGCATGCCTTTAATTAAATGTGTGCGCCACCATCACTCTGTACCTGCTTTCTCCTAACTCCTCCTTTCTAGTCCTGCACTGCTCCCGGCTGAACTCTCTGGCTCGATTTGCATAAGGACACCGTGCCTCGTGGCCGACGTAGCTTTACAGCCAGAGAGAGCAGTGTATACTGGGCACGGCCAGAAGTAGTTGCACATGTGAGGGCAGCTACCGCCTGTTGGATCCAGAGCGTGAGAAGAGGCTGTGTGGAGACGCAAGACGGTGAGCTGGGCCTGGCCGTGAATTTTTTTTTTTTTTTTTTGGGTGGGGCATTCAGACTATTGCCATGGGGTCGCATGATTTCTGTGTACGACCCTGACTTTGTCTGACCGTGCAGGGACATGGTCTGAACACACCACAGCTCCCGGACGGGGGAGGGGGAGCAAATGACATTACAGCAGGGGATTGTATAATCTTTTGCTTCCTCACCTGCCCATGAGATGTGGTATGATCAGAGCATGTTCCTGCACAGTAAGACTCAGCCATTAGGGCTGTCCCACACGTCCAGATAATTCCGGTACCGGAATAAATCGGTACCGGAGTTATCCGTGTCCGTGTGCCTGGGAACTCACGTAGGCCATACGTGCAGCACACGTGTGCCGCCCGTATGGCGAGTGGGTACCACACGGAGCGTGTGGTACCCACGCGTGTGGTACCCTGCATCACGCTGAAGCCGCGATTCATATGTTCCCTGCAGCAGCGTTTGCTGCAGAGAAAATATGAATAATAGTATTTAAAATAAAGATCTATGTGTCCGCCGCCCTCCCACCCCCTGTGCGCCCCCCCGCTGTTCTGAAAATACTTACCCGCCTCCCTCGCTGCTTCCTGGTCTGGCCGCGGCTTCTAGTGTATGCGGTCACGTGGGGCCGATCATTTACAGTCATGAATATGTGGCTCCACCTCCCATAGGGGCGGAGCTGACTATTCATGATTGTAAATGATCGGCCCCACGTGACCGCATACAGTAGAAGGCGCGGGGCAGAGAGGAAGGAGTGACAGCCAACGTGGGAGCGGGTGAGTATTTTCAGGACAGCGGGGGGGACCACAGGGGGTGGGGGGGCGGCGGACACATAGATCTTTATTTTAAACACTATTATTCATATTTTCTCTGCAGCAAACGCTGCTACAGGGAACATATGAATCGCGGCTTCAGCACCATGTGGGGGGGACAGCGCTTACTGTAGCGCTGTCTCCTGCACGCACACGGACCCCAGACGGAGAACGTCCGTGTGAGGTCCGTGTTTTACACGGACCCATTGACTCTATTGGGTCCGTGTAATCCGTGCGCTCCCACGAACACTGACATGTCTCCGTGTTTGGCACACGGAGACACGGTCCGCAAAAAATCATTGACATCTGAACAGATGCATTGATTTTTATGGGTCTACGTGTGTCAGTGTCTCCGGTATGTGAGGAAACTGTCACCTCACGTACCGGAGCCACTGACGTGTGAAACCGGCCTTACACAGTACACAGCAGGGGCACATTTATCAGATTATCAGAACAGAAACATTTTATTTAAACACATCCAGTTGTGGAAATTATTATTATTCCAAGATCTATAGATTAAAATTAACTTTTGTTAGTGGGGAAACGCCTTTAAGGCCTAAGTTTGAACTGGAATTAAAGAGGAACTCCATATAAAAGTTGAACAACTGTTTCTTCTCATTTCAGGTGACTTAACCTTCCTTAACCCCTTTACCCCCAAGGGTGGTTTGCACGTTAATGACCAGGCCAATTTTTACAATTCTGACCACTATCCATTTATGAGGTTATAACTCTGTAACGCTTCAATGGATCCCAGTGATTCTGACATTGTTTTCTCGTGACATATTGTATCATGTTTGTGATAAAATTTCCTTGACATTACTTGAGTTTATTTGTGAAAAAAACGGAAATTTGGTGAAAATTTTGAACATTTTGCAATTTTTCAACTTTGTGATTTAAGGGCATGAAAATTCAGAGATATGTCACACAAAATACTTAATAAGTAACATTTCTCACATGTCTACTTTACATCAGCACAATTTTGGAACCAAAATTTTTTTTTGCTAGGGAGTTATAAGGGTTAAAAGTTGACCAGCAATTTCTCATTTTTACAACACCATTTTTTTAGGGACCACATCACATTTGAAGTCACTTTGAGGGGTCTATATGATAGAAAATAACCAAGTGTGACACCATTCTAAAAACTGCACCCCTCCAGGTGCTCAAAACAACATTCAAGAAGTTTATTAACCCTTCAGGTGTTTCACAGGAATTTTTGGAATGTTTAAAAAAAATGAACATTTAACTTTTTTTACACAAAAAATTTACTTCTGATCCAATTTGTTTTATTTTACCAAGGGTAACAGGAGAAATTGGACACCAAAAGTTGTTGTACAATTTGTCCTGAGTACGCCGATACCCCATATGTGGGGATAAACCACTGTTTGGGCGCATGGCAGAGCTCGGAAGGGAAGAAGTGGCGTTTTGGAATACAGACTTTGATGGAATGGTCTGCGGGCGTCACGTTGCGTTTGCAGAGCCCCTGATGTACCTAAACAGTAGAAACCCCCCACATGTTTTGGAAACTAGACCCCCCACGGAACTTATCTAGATGTGTGGTGAGCACTTTGAACCCTCAAGTGTTTCACTAAAGTTTATAACGCAGGGAAGGGAAGGAGCACCGTTTTACTTTTTCAACGCAGAATTGTATGGATTGAGATCGGACGTCATGTTGCATTTGCAGAGTCCTAAACAGCCTAAACAGTAGAAACCTCCCAATTCTAACTCCAACCCTAACCCCAACACACACCTAAGCCTAATCCCAACCCTAATCACACCCCTAACCCCAACACACGCCTAACCCCAACACACCCCTAACCCTAATCCCAACCCCAACACACCCCTAACCCGAACACACCCCTAACCCTAATCCCAACTCTAAACCCACCCCTAACCCTGACACACCCCTAACACTACCGTAAACGTAATCCAAACCCTAACTCCAACTCTAGCCCCAACCCTAACTTTAGCCCCAACCCTAACCGTAACTTTAGCCCCAACCCTAACTTTAGCCCCAACCGCAACCCTAACTTTAGCCCCAACCCTAACTTTAGCCCCAACCCTAACCCTAATGGGAAAATGGAAATAAATACATTTTTTTATTTTATTATTTCTCCCTAACTAAGGCGGTGATAATGGGGGGCTTGATTTACTATGTACAGCGGGGTTTTATAGCGGGTTTTTATGTTTGGCAGCTGTCACACACTAAGGTAACGTTCACATTTGCGTTGTTGGGCGCAGCATCGTCGACGGATACCGACGCATGCGTCATGCGCCCCTATCTTTAACATGGGGGGCGCATGGACATGCGCCGGCATGCGTTGTCAAGCGTTTTGTGACGCATGCATCATTTGTCTGCAACAGTCAGGCCGCAGTCGACGCTACATGATGCAGTTTTTTGAGCGTCAAATTTCATGTAAACGTCGGACGCATGCGTCACAAAACGATGCGTTGTGCATGCGTTTTGTGTTGCGTCGCCGATGCTGCGCCCAACAACGCAAATGTGAACGTAGCCTAAAAGACGCTTTTTTTGTGTTACCACACTCTGAGAGCTATAATTTTTCCATATTTTGGTCCACATGTGAGGTCCTGTTTTTTGCGGGACGAGTTGACGTTTTTATTGGTATCATTTTCGGGCACATGACATTCTTTGATCGCTTTTCATTCCGAATTTTGTTAGGCAGAATGAACAATAACCAGCTATTCGTGAATTTCTTTCGGGGGGCGTTTATACCGTTCCTCGTTTGGTAAAATTGATAAAGCAGTTTTATTCTTCGGGTCAGTACGATTACAGCGATACCTCATTTATATTTTTTTATGCTTTGGCGCTTTTACACAATAAAAACTATTTTATAGAAAAAATAATTATTTTTGCATCGCTTTATTCTGAGGACTATAACTTTTATATAATTTTTCGCTGATGACGCTGTATAGCAGCTCGTTTTTTGTGGGACAAGATGGCGCTTTCAGTCTGTACAATGTTTATTTATATCCGTCTTTTTGATCGCGTGTTATTCCACTGTTTGTTCGGCGGTATGATGATAAAGCATTGTTTTTTGCCTATTTTTTTTTTTTACGGTGTTCACTGAAGGGGTTAACTAGTGGGACAATTTTATAGGTCAGGTCGTTACGGACGCGGTGATACTAAATATGTGTACTTTATTGTTTTTTTTATTTAGATAAAGAAATGTATTTATTGGAACAATATTTTTTTTTTTATTTATTTAGGATTTTTTTTTTTTTCTTTACACATGTAAATATTTTTTTTTTACTTTTTTACTTTGTCCCAGTGTGGGACATCACAGTATAGTGTCAGATCGCTAATCTGACACTTCGCCAATCTGACACAGTGCATTGCAATCTGACAGGCACTGCAGGAGGCTTGCTGGCGCCTGCTCTGAGCAGGCGCTTGCAAGCCACCTCCCTGCAGGACCCGGAAGGAGCCCCGCAGCGATTTTGGATCCGGGGCCTGCAGGGAGGATTACGGAGGAGATGCAGGAAAGCACACAGGGAGCCCCCTCCCTGCGCAATCCTTCCCTATGCCGCCAGAACGCTGCGATCATGTGTGATCGCAGTGTTCTGGGGGTTAATGTGCCAGGAGCGGTCCGTGACCGCTTCTGGCACATAGTGCCAGATGTCAGCTGTGATAGTCAGCTTACACCCGGCCGCGATCAGCCGCGCTCCCCCGGGAGCGTGGCTGATCGCGTTAGACGTACTATCCCGTCGGTGGTCATACCACTTCGACGGGATAGTACGTCTAATGTCAGAAAGGGGTTAAAGCAAACCTGTCAGCAGAATTTTGCTCAGTAAACCACAGTGTCAGGTCATACTGTCATACTGATTAAAATGACACCTGGGTTGATGAAATCCGTCTTGTGGTTGTTGATTAATCCGTATTTACAATTTTCAGTTAATTATATGCTCATGCTCTAGGGCGGCCTGTGGGTGGGGCTTTATGTGGTGCTCTGCTCACATATAATAATCTTTATTTTTATAAAGCGCTAACATATGCATCCTTTTGGTCTTATGATAGGTCACTGATGCTTCAGTGACCTACCCCCTATTTTACATACTGTATATACTATGGTGGTTTTAGAAAAAAACAAGTACATTGAGCAAATGACGCCAGCGGCTGCACAGTATCATGTATAGCATTATGCTTAAAATATTTGTGGGTAAAAAAAAAAATTACCCGTATCAAAGTGGATCCGGTGGGGTTAACATGCGCAGTAGCATCTATCGGGTTCCGATTGGTGCAACTGCACAGGCGCCGCCACCAGCTCCATTTTACTGTAGCCAAGGATGTTTGGTCTCCAGCTTACACAGCAGCATATTTTTTTTGTCTCTAGCAAAATCGTGCTGGCAGGGGTGCATGCGCAGTAGCATCTATTGGAACGCGATAGATCCTACTGCGCAGGTGTTGCCGCTGGTGCCATTTTATTGCAGCCCCAAAAAATGTTTTCACTAGCAAAATGGCCCCAGCACCTGTGCAGTTACATCTATTGGTTGCATTGTGATAGTTGCTACTGCACATGTGCTCCCACCAGCGCCATTTTGCTAGAGACAAAAAAATGTAACTGTGGTAAAATGGAACGCAATAGATGCTACTGCACATGCAACCCCATTGGTGCTATTCAAATTTTTTTTTTTAACTGGCAATATTATAGGCATAATGCGATACATCAGAAATGGGCAAAGTGCAGTCTGCGGTCCACATCCGGCCTTCTGGCCGTACCCATCCGGCCTGTGGACCGACACATCCGAGGGGCTGAAAACAGTGACCTATGGGCTCACCATGACCTCCCCAGCCTGTCCGCCGCCGCCGCCCCGTCACCACTATCTGCATCCTCGGCCCCTCCTTCCACCAATCAGTGTCTGAGATAGCTGACACAATTACGGCATTTTATCGCATCAGCTGTGCACAGCAGAGTCAGGACATTGGAGAGCGCCCGGGGAACAGGAAGGAGGTGAGTATGATGTGTTTTTTTTTTTAATGAGGGTCTCATGCTGGACATGGGGAGTCTATGGGGCTCTCATTCTTGACATAGAGAGGCATTGGGGCTCTCATGCTGGACATGGGGAGGCTATGGGGCTCCCATGCTGGACATGGGGAGGCTATGGGGCTCTCAGTTTTGACATGGGGAGTCTATGGGATCTCATGCTGGACATGGGGAGGCTACGGGGCTCTCATGCTGGACATGGGGAGGTATGGGGCTCTCATACTGATCATGGGGAGGCTATGTGGGTCTCAGATTTGACATGAGGAGACTATGGGGCTCTCATGCTGGACATGGGGAGGCTACGGGGCTCTCATGCTGGACATGGGGAGGTATAGGGCTCTCATACTGATCATGGGGAGGCTATGTGGGTCTCATGCTAATGATGAGGAGGTTGTGTGGGTCTCATGTTGATCATGGGAAGGATATGTGGGTCTCATGCTGATCATGGGGAGGCTATGTGGGGGCTCCTCCTGTATATAGGGGGCTATGTGGTGGTCCTCCTGTGCATAAGGGGCTGTGTGGTGGGTCCTCCTGTATATAGGAAGCTTTGTGGGGGCTCCTCCTGTATATAGGGGGCTCTGTGGAATCTCCTCCTGTATATAGAGCTCTGTGGGGGCTCCTCCTATATATAGAGGGCTCTGTGGGGCCTTCTCCTGTATATAAGGCGCTCCTCTTGTAAATAGGGGGCTGTGTGGAGGCTCCTCTTGTATATGGGGGACTGTGTGGGGGCTCTTATGGTATATAGGAGGATCTCAGCATACTTAATTCTGCTCAATATTAAGTGATACAATTAATATTCATATAAAATAATTATAATTGATATGTTAATATTAATATTGAGCATAATTAATTTCAGCCTAGTGGTTCGGCCTACACAACAGTCATGGTCTGTCATGTGGCTCCTTGGGAAAATTAATTGCCCACCCCTGCTATACCTGATGCTGAGAAGGTGCCACTTTGCTCAATGTAATTTTTTTTCCACACCCACCATAGTATATGCAATATGTAAAATAGGGGTCAAGTCAGTGAAGGATCAGTGATCTGCCATAAGCCATCAGTATAAATACCCTTGCAGAGCACCACATGAAGCCCCCACAGGCCGCCCCGGAGGATGAACATATCATTAACTCAAAACTACAAATAAAGATTAAACAACAATCACAAGATGGATTTCATCAACCTAGATATCATTGTAATCAATATAACGACGCCGACCTGACACTGTCTGTAGGTTACTGTGCACAATCCTGCTGACAGGTTCACTTTAAATTGTTAGTTACCATCTTCTTGTTGATACATTGACCTAATTTTTCTCTCTTTATAGGTTTTCTAGGAATCTGTATAAGGCCATTCTCTCATGATGCATTCCCAATTTTTTTTCGATGCAATTTTCTGAAAATACTGTAGAATTTCCACATTTTTATAGCATTTTTGGAAAAACACAAAAAAAACCTGAATCATCTGAACATGACCTTGGTAATAAGTCATCCAATTTCCAAGCAACTTATGACAACCATTTCTTGGAAAAGAGCAAAGATTGCGGGCTTCCAAGTACTAAGTGTGATCAATGTTGTGCATAAAGGTATTGCATTGGGGTAGAGGAAGGTTGCTAAACTTCAGGCAAAAGCTAATACAATTTAATCACGTATAGAATGCCCTATATATTAAACCCATATACTGTATATCATAAGGTGAAAGTACCATTAGATAAACAATAATTCACTATATTGGCGACCACAAGTGAATGATAATCCCCCCAAAATTTTTGGGTACTAAATTAAATAATTGAATTGTTGTAGTTATAAAATAAATATTTAAAAGATTTTAACATATCAATAGTAGGAAAAAGGTGCTGGATTCAATTACAAACAGGGATCATAATGCCATGGGGAAATCTAGTTGTACATAACGGCTAAACAACAAAGAATTTAAAACACAATGGCATGATCCATTAAATGCCCAAGGATTTCCAATCAAAAGGCTACAGAAACATGTGTGCCTATACTGAAGGAAAATATTCCATCCTTAATACAGCATAGAATGTCTCCCTATGTGTTGAGCCTGTGATAATGTCATATATCTTAGTATCTATAATTATAGACAACTAAATGACACTAGATTTTCTAATGAAGTATATTACCTGTATGGCCGTATGTAATCCCCTGGAGTCCCACACCCCGACGCGCGTTTCGCTGTGCTTCTTCGGGAGGCGTGATTTTCTGAACATACTATAGAATTTCCACATTTTTATAGCATTTTTGGAAAAACACAAAAAACCCTGAATCATCTGAACATGACCATGGTAATAAGTCATCCAATTCCCAAGCAACTTATGACAACCATTTCTTGGAAAAGAGCAAAGATTGCAGGCTTCCAAGTACTAAGTGTGATCAATGTTGTGCATAAAGGTATTGCAATGAGGAAGGTTGCTAAACTTCAGGCAAAAGCTAATACAATGTCAATAAGTCATAACATCCCCTCAATGGAATTCTTATCATTAGGATCTGGTAGTTGGGACTCCAATGCAGATAACAGATCAGTCCGTGAGCCTATAAGGCCTCATGCACATGCTAAAGCTACTTTATTGGGTACCTTTGTATAGAGTTCTTCTCAACTAAAGAATTGCCCCTAAGAAAGAACAATGCCATGCATACATCATCTGATGGAGAAGACCCCATTTGTGTTTTGTCAGATTCATAGTGAAGTTGACATTAAACAATTGGGGGAATATTGAGAACCAATCATGGCTCTTTATAGAACAGAATGCAAGTTCTGGAGTCAGTGGTCTGTGAGATCTCTGATCAGTTTAATGCATTAGTCCATTATTGGAACACAAAAATGCCACCATGTTATGGCAAAGTATCATTTTAAAGTAGAGTGACAGTATATGAGTGGCCCTGTTTTCACTGATGGTCCACATCTAAAGTAAGTATGGCTGGGTTTTTTGTTACTTTGAACTGATGACTTACAAGTTTCCAGGAACCGTATCTCGTGTCAAACCACCACATTTGAGAACATCTTTAGCTATTGCTTTAACAATTGTGGAAAACATTTTCTACAGTGAGGCTGCAAGACAAGAAAATAATTTTTGGCACAAAAAGATTTTACCTGGTAACTACCATGTTCCCTCCATTTCAGGTCTTCTATGTGTGGACCCAACCATAAAAACCCTAGACCTCTGCTTCCTGTAACCCTAAGTATGACAGCTAGACTTCCGTCAAACCAAAGCGAACTACTTTCTCTCAACAAATCCAGTTTGAAGAAATGGAAAATAATTTCCTTACCCATAATCGTAATCATTTGAATAAACTGTAGCTTTAGGCTGAGAAACAACATAAAAGCTTTAGGTAAGGAATGTTCTTTTTAGCTAACAGGTAGCTTACAGAAAAGAACTGTTAGGCTCTTATGTACTTTAATTATACAGCAGAAATAATCATATTTCACTAAAACTAGAGTTCCTACTGATTTCCATTCAGATATGCTATACATGTGCTGAGACACCCACTTATTCTTTGTACTCAGCAGAGATCCCCTCCATGGTGTTTGTTATTGGGAGGTTTGGCGGCAGTGTAGTGAAATTACACACCATTGTAGGGCTTTAGCGGAAGACTCTTTAGCAGAGGTTTAAAAATATTAATACACCTGTGATGATAATGCAGTAAACGCCATTTATGACTTGGAAGCAGAAGGTATGGAGATGTGAGGAGACCTTCCATAAACCAGTGACTTGATCGCTGGATCAGCTCGGTAATCAGCCAATCTCAGAGGAGGCTCCTATCTCTGGGAATACATTGCGTGGGTTCCCTGATGACATATTTTGAATAGTATTGCACATGATCATGGTGTAATGTATTATAATGAAGACGGAATATGTATTTTCTCTCTGTGGATGTGACTATTAGCAGATACAATGCATAATGCCGCTCTGCACTAGCTCCTGCCTGAAACCCTCTCCAGGGAATTAGCTGTGGACTATATTATGGGTATTGTGACAGTGACCTGGAGTACATACATCTATGATCTGCGTCTTCTTCATTGAATCCAATCACAGCCAACCATTATCTATGCTGGTGACCACGAATGGTGATAGAATCCATAAGTTAAGGTGACCATAAAGGCAACAGGACAGATTTAGCACACACTGACCATATCAATGAATGGTATGCTGATAAAAAGCACTGCATGATGGCATGACGTGGCATATTACATACCAAAAACATAGGACGGTAGAAAATTGCAAATATTGCAGTTGTAAGTAATACAATTATGGTAATAATAATATGGTAGGCATTATGATGCTATATGTAAGGGCTGTAAAATAAATATATATAAATATGCGAACAAGGTTGTAGGCTGTAATATGGATTCCTCATGCTTTAGCGGTTACGTTACACATGACAGAGACATGTTGCTGGCATGATGCCGTATATAAGTGATGATATAAGTAAGTGATGGTATAATGAACCCTGTGCCCCCAAATGGCAATGTGATTTTACAATTCTATGAGGACTACCCACTTACCCCCTTGTAAAAGGAGGAAACAGAAACTATGGGGAATTTGTGGATCTGTGCCGCAATCCTCAAAGAAAAGGGACATCCAGAGTCTCATCCAGTGAGACCGCCAGGAACAGTGTCACATCCAGGGAGACAGAGAAAAATATGGCATCCAGGAAAATCCTTAAAAGCAAATGACAGGTGGAGAGAGATTCCCATCCATAGCCCGATGACAGTGATGACAGCCAGAGCCAGTGTCCAGAGAAGCTTGTGGGCAGCAGAAAGAAAATGACCCTGCCCCCAGCCCAGAAATAAGAAAAAGACAGATCCAGGGAGAGAGGAAGAGCAGCTCACAGCCACACTGAAGGAAGCCTAAGAAGACATCATCAGCATCACTGGCACAGAGGCATCAGCCCACAGCCGGCATCCTCACATCCAGGGCCAGGGGGCACATACATCCAGAATGAAGACACACAGTCCCTGAAGAAAAGGACATCCAGGGATGGAGACACAGCGACCACCTCACTGTGCCGGGCTGTGCACCCGATGGGGAGGAGCTGCTGTACAAAGAGCCTCACCCAGATCTGCAGCTGCCTGAATCTGCGACCAGTGCCGGGCACACGTGTGCACAGCCCTCACCCGGGGGCACACACAGCAGTGAGGCTGGGGTGGGGGGTCCAGGCCATTGTACCCGAGTCACATACCAGGGATAATACATGGATTCCGGCTGCTGCTCGGCAGAATCCTAGCCATCAGCAATGTAACAAGAGCTAGGTCATGCCATGTATTATTTGCTGATGAGTGCCCAGTGGTCTCCAGGTCAGGACAGTAGGCATGTTACCATCCCTTATATATACATGTATATATACCCTAGGCAGTGTGCCCTGTGGGTATTGGTCTTTACAACTACTCACTGTTGATTCAGTTTCTCAAACAATGCCCCCAAAGTGCCAGTCCAGGTCTTGTAAATTATGAATTTTCTGAATGGGGTGAATGTATTCTAAAGGTGCCGTAGTAGCGTTAAGGAGCGCACATTTCGAAATCTACCATATCCTTTAATACAGTACAATTACACATGTGCTGCCACCAGGTTACTGTGCAGAAAAGATTTTGCATTGAGAACCACACATTTAATACACCTTTAGACTATATGCAAGAGATGGAACACGTATATCTAAGAACCACATTGCTCAAAGTGAGATTATATCAGGGCTGGTGTGAAAGGCGCAGACGGGGCCAAAATGCAAGATTTACCAGACAAGGTCCATCATAGATAGAGCGTATTAGGCTGGTGTCTCATTTGCGGTTGTGTCCGCAGCGTTTCTGACTCATACAATCCACATGCGTCTTGATTTCATATCTTTTACATTGTGGACGCAGGTTCGTGCGGTTGCCTGCATTTGCATACGCATGCGTCTTTTCGCGGTGTGCAGCGGGGCTAATGCACCATTTTGCAATTTTTGCGGCAAATTTCGTTCAAATATGCACAGGCATGCGCATGCGGATGAGTGCGTTAAAAACGCATTACTGTCTATGGGAACGCATGCATACGCATGTATTTGCGTACGCATGCGTTTACTGCGCTTGAGTACTTTGGACTGTTCATGTCCAGGAACAGATTAAGACACGTCCATTGAGACATGCCCTCCTGGAAATATCGAACGCATGCGCATAAAAAGCGCAAACGCATTGTTTTTTTATGCCGTCATGCGTAAGCTGATGCAGATAAAAAACGCATTAGCATGTGTTGGCATGCGTTTTTGCATGCATTTGCGGTTGCAGACAAGACGCTGCGGACTCAACCGCAAATGTGAAACTAGCCTCACAAATGTTAAATTCTGCACTACCATAAATCAGCACTGGTCTACTCCCCGTGGATCTTCCAAAATAATCTTTCAGACATTTCCTCCTGCCTACAGTTTATTTTTGCCATTCACTGATCTTATCTCCAGTGAGTGATAAAGATAAACCACCTATGCTATGACCTAAATCGTACAGATGATGTGGTCTTCATGATATGCATCAATGTGTGAGGACAAAATGTCAATGTATGAAGACAACAGAGGCTCTGCTGCTTCCTTACCTGCATTGTGGAGTGAAGGAAATAGTGATGAGCAAACGTGCTCGGATAAGGTGTTATCTGAGCATGCTCGTGTGATAACTGAATGTCTTTGGCGTGCACTAATAATATGTTCGATTCCCTGCGCCTGAATGTCTCGCAGCTGTTCGACAGCCGCAACACATGCAGGGTTTACCTGTTTGTTAGACATGCAGCCAGGACTCCTCTCTGCAGAAAATAACATTTATCTAGAGCACATTACCTAATTGTTCCCCAACTTCTACACTACGCCGGATGAAATACAAAAGGGACAGTGTCGCCTTGCACAGTAACTGGACCTCTCCTCACCCACACTGAAAACAGTATCCTCAAAAATAAAATACATCATAGCCCATTTGTCTTACTGCTGGCCCCTATGTGTTCTCCCATTCTGCCCCATGTCTCTCCCTTCTGTCCCCATGTCTCTCCATTGTTTCCCCATGTCTCTCCATACTGCCCCCAAGTCTCTCCGTACTGCCCCCAAGTCTCTCCGTACTGCCCCCATGTCTCAGCTTTAAAAAAAAAAATTGTCCTTACCTGGCTGAGGTCCAGTGGTGTCCTCTCCCCAATTCATCTGAAACGCACTTGCGCCGGCGTATAGCAGTGACGTCATACGCCACTGGTTTAAAAAAAGCACAAAAAAAGCAAGTCGCCACTCAGGTCCATCATCTATTATCGGAAATGTTGGGGTCTTCCATTTTACTGGTAGTACAAAAGCTCTGGAAAAATGAAATGGCTCCTCACTGCCCAAAAGAAATTCAGCAAATTCTGAGCTCCCTAATCCAAATGCCCCCTCCCTTTTTATGAGCCCCAGTGTGCCTAAACCACGTTTAGCGTCCATGTTTGGAATTTCTGTAGCGATGAGAGCCCGCCTAATTTTCAGGTGCGTGTCTCCAGGAGCATGAGCTGGGCACTACAACGTACTGGTCACTACAACGGCAGTTTGCACATGTTTGGCATTTCTGTAGCGATGAGAGCCCACCTAATTTATGGGTGCATGAAGTGGGCACAATGTACATTCACTGGTCACTGCAACGTACTGGTCATTACAACGGCAGTTTGCAATTCTCACTCGGCAACATCCACTGCTGCCTGTTTCTGGAAAACACCCATAGGCCACATTCACACTAGCAGTAGTTGGTCAGTATTTTACATCAGTATTTCTAGGCCAAAACCTGAAGTGGATGAATAATGCAGAAGTGGTGCGTATGTTTCTATTATACTTTTCCTCTAATTGTTCCACTCCTGGTTTTGGCTTCCAAATACTGAGGTAAAATACTGACCAAATACTGAACGCATGAATGTGGCCATAGAGTCAAAATTGTCACTACACTTGTAGATGAATTCCCAAAGGAGTATCATTTACAAAATGGGGTCACTTGAGGGGGGATTCTGCTTTCCTAGTACTTAGAGGAGCTGTATACAGAGTCCACAAACTATTTTAGGAAAATCTGCTCCGAAGGAGGAAAATAGCGCTCAGTCCCTCCCGACTCTCTCCGTATGGCTAAGCAGTACTGTACAGCCACATATGGGGTATGTCTACATTCATCAGAAATTGCGGGACAAATTTTGGTGCCATTTTTGCTCATTTACCTGTGTGAAAATGTAAAATCTGTAGCTTACTGGTTGGTATTTTTTTTCTTCACTGCTCAATGTATAAAACTCTGTGACACACCTGTGGTGTCAATATAATCACTGCACCCCTAGATGAATTCATTGAGAAGTGTAGTCTGTAAAAATGGCTCACTTATGGGGTTTCTGCTGTTTTTACACCTCAGGGGCTCTGACAATGTGACATGGCACCCTCAAACCAGTCCAGCAAAATCTGAACTCCAATATGGCGCTTATTCCCTTCTGAGCTTTGCACTGTACCTCAAAAGTAGTTCTCGACCACAAATAGGGTATCGGCATACTCAGGAGAAATTGCAATTTTTGGAGTCCATTTTGTCCTGTTACCCTGGTGAAAATAAAACATTTGGGGCTAAGATAACATTTTTGTGGGAAAGATTTGACTTTTTTATTTTCATAGTACTATGTTATAAAGTGCTCTCCACACATCTAGATATATTCCTTGAGGGGTCTAGTTTCCAAAATGCAGTCACTTGTGGGAGATTTCCACTGTTTAGATACCTCATGGGCTCTCTAATCACGACATGACACCTGGAGACTATTCCATCAAAGTCTGCATTCCAAAATGTCACTCCTTCCTTTCTGAGGTCTGCAGTGTGCTCAAACAGTAGTTTTCCCCCGCACATATGTGGTTTCTGAATACTTAGGAGAAACTGCACAACAAATTTTGGGTTCCATTTTCTCCTATTACCCCTGTGAAAATAGAAAAAATTCGGACAAAAAAATAACATTTTTTTATTTTCATGGCTTTACTTTATAAACGTCTGTGAAGCACCTGGCAGTTCAAGGTGCTCACTACATATTTAGATAAGTTACTTGAGGCGACTAGTTTCTAAAATGGTATAACTTGTGGGGCGGTTTCCATTGTTTAGGCACATCAAGGGATCTCCAAACCAATATGTCGTCCACTAATTATTCCAGAAAATTTGAATTCAAAAAGTCAAATGGTGCTGTTTCCCTTCTGAGCTCTGCCGTGTGCCCAAACAGTGGTTTCCCCCCACATATGGGGTATTGGCAAGCTTGGGGAAAATTGCACAACAAATTTTGGGGTCCATTTTCTTCTGTTTTGCTTGTGAATATAAAAAAATTGGGGTCTAAAGTAACAATTTTGTGAAAAAAATTAAATTTTCATTATTTCCTTCCATATTCCATTAATTCCCGTGAAGCATCTGAAGGGTTAACAAACTTATTGAATGTGGGTTTGAGCACCTTGAGGAGTTCAGTTTTTAAA
This sequence comes from Ranitomeya variabilis, assembly GCF_051348905.1. Taxonomy (NCBI): domain Eukaryota; kingdom Metazoa; phylum Chordata; class Amphibia; order Anura; family Dendrobatidae; genus Ranitomeya; species Ranitomeya variabilis. The sequence goes on from NC_135234.1 coordinate 373,432,355, forward strand.
AAGGTGTCACTTTTGGTTATTTTCTGTCATATAAGCCCGTCAAAGTCACTTCAAATGTGATGTGGTCACCAAAAAAAATGGTTTTGCAAATTTTGTTGGAAAAACGAGAAATCGCTGATCAACTTTTAACTCTTATAACGTCCTAACAAAAAAATATGTTTCAAAACTTGTGCTTATGTAAAGTACACATGACGGAAATGTTATTTATTAACTATTTTTTGTGACATAACTCTCTGATTTAAAGGCACAAAAATTAAGAGTTTAAAAATTGCTAAATTTTCAACAAATGTATTTTTTTTCACAAATAAACACAAGTCATATCAAATAAATTTTAACACTATCATGAAGTACAATATGTCACAAAAAAACATTCTCAGAATCAGTGGGATCCGTTGAAGCGTTACAGAGTTATTACCACATAAGGTGACATTGGTCATAGTTGTAAAATTTGGTCTGGTCATGATGGTGAAAACAGTCTTAGGGGTAAAGGGTTAATGATATGATCCAATAAATGTTATATTTTCACGGGTGCAGATTGGATGATAATAAGGAGGAGGAACAGGAGATGGTTATCTGTTCTACAGAGGGCACTACCCACACCAACTTCATGCTGTCTGTTCAGTGTGGATGAGCTGAAGAGGAGGAGAAGAGGGAGGAGCAGATGGAGAGTCGTCTTCCTGATGGGAACAAGGAATTCTTGCCTGTTGGGAGTCTAGCACACGTGGCTGACTATATGTCCCTCTGCCATTACCGTGACCAACGCCCTATGTAACGAATGGAAGCTGAGGCGCAGATGGTGAAGTGCGCATTCGTTTATTGCTATTTTGGTGGAACCACTGGACCACGGTCCTGGGGGCTCCAAAGGGGGCCTGACTATGCGAACCCCTGACACCAGTAGTAAGACCCCTCAAACAGGATCAGAGTGGAATGTCAGGGGGACACATGGAAGCTGGCCCAGTGAAACAGGTGCTCAAACAGGGATAACAGGTAGCGTAGAACTCAACAGGCGGGATGCGGCTGGCCGGGACGGAGCTAGCAGGCAGTACTGACATTGTCGTGGGTAACGGAGAGACGGATGTCTGAGCTAGATGGAACTTGCACAAGTAGTACTAGAGTCGTCCCGAGGATGGCGTAGCAAGCCACAGATAATCTGAGAAGACAAGCAGTATTAGCTGGGTACTGGCAGGATACCGGCAAAGCACAACAGAACATAGAAACGTCAGATCACAGAACCGGAAACTAGCAACACGAAACACTTGTTGCTCCAGCACCCTCTCTATGGCAGAGGGGCCAGAAATAGCACACACAAGGATATCATTGGTTAACAACACCTTTAACCTTTAAGAGACCGGGAGCGCGCGCGCGTGACCTAAGCCTCATACCTTGGGATGTGCTGGCCGTGCGCCAGGAAGCAGGAGAAGGGGAGAGAGCCGAGGCAGGACGACAGGGAGCAGACTGAGAGTGGGGACCCCGAAGGGGGCCCTGCAGAGGTATGGGCATCACAGCGGGGGAACGGGGACCCCTGTGGGGACCCCGCGCGGGCACAGGTGTTACACCCTATATGCATTTTGGCCAAAAACTGATTACTGGTTGTTCACCCTTCATGACCCACACACTACAAGGAGAACTTTCCATCTCTCCTTCCTGTGGTGGAGAAGCCTAGTAATATGGTGCAATAGCAGAAGGCTCTAGTTGAACAATTAGTACAAAAATTGCCATCTGACTACACTGGCGGCATAGGTCATAGATCCTTGGGCAACCAAGGAGGAGAGACGAAGGAGACACATACTAGGTCCAACAGAGACAGGGGAACACTGTCAAAGTCTGGGACAGTTTCATTAGACCCTCCCAGCACCCAGGCTCTGATGCGCGGGGTGATCTGACGAGGAGGGACAATGTTTTGCAAGATGTTGAAGGAGTACCTAGCCAACCGTACCAGCATCCTCTGTGATTCCTCTGTGCCGTACAACTGTTGGGTATCCATGCTGGACATGTGGCATGAACTCTCCTTCTACCCCATGAGGTGCTGGCCTGTCTTGCCGCTAGAGTTTTATCAGAGTGAGTGGATCGCCCCCACGTGTAGGGCAATGGGGTACTCGGCACCGGGTCCTTCGGTTCGGGGAATGTCACGGTGGCACGACCCGGTCCGTGGCCCTTTGAGGGACGTCCAGTAAAGGAAAGAGTTTTTATGGTTTTGGGAAAGGTCTTTAAAGGGGTAGTTCGTGACGCCATCTGTGGTATTCGGTCAGGGTGACCGACGCTGCTTAGGGGTCCGCTGGGGTGATTTTATGGCAGCTAGATGGTATACCTTCCCACAGGTGAAGTGTATCCCCAGGGCTTCCCAGAAGTGTAGGTAGTGATGGTGGATGATGTAAGGCGCAGTGAAGAACGAGGACACAAGGTTGCAGTCTCTTTACATTTATTGAAGGCTTCAGCATCCACAGTCCAGGGTACAGACCACAGGGTAGGCAGAGTCCGGCCGGTCTGAAGGCAAATCTAGAGTCCCCTTATCCAGGTGGAAATCAGTAGCCTTCCACTAGCGCCTGTGTGTTGTAGTACCTCCCTGCTGAGCTTGTCGGTAAGGTCCTCACAACTCTTTTAGATGTTCTAGATGTTATTTCTTCCTCTCTGTCCCCCAGATGGTATGGATAGGACAAACCCGTATGACTGATGGCCTGAGGCTTGTTTATAGGGACCCTAGAGATGCCCCGACCCCCACAAGTTGCCACCGTGTCTTCCTAGGTATTAAGGTCGGGCAGCCAACTTGGAATTGACTGTCCTGCCGGTCTCTGGAGCAAGGCTTGGAGACGGTTGCTCCCTCGGTGTTCCGGCCACTGGCTACGCGCCTCAGAAGGAGGCAGCCTATTACAGGGCAGAACTCCTTCTGGTGTTATCTCCTTGTGTTATGACTTCGTTTCTCACCCTCCACAACACAATTCTCTTCGTGTCCGTTCTTAGGATGCTGCCGCACGTGGGGCAGGCGCAGCTCCGTGTCTTTCTGTCTTGCTAGGCTTCTGACAGGATTCCACCCCTGTCAGGAACCCTCTGTCTGCAGCTCCGATGTTCCTCCTTTCCCCCTGTCTGCCTAACAGGTGTTGCCTGGGCAAAGCCCAGCCAGCTTCTCCCTAACTTTCTATCCAGCCCACCAATTTTATCCTTCTGTGAGGAGTGCCCTAGTAGATAGGTGCAAGGCTCCCCCTGGTGATCTGGAGTGTGGTGTATGGTTTGTGATACCTGGTACGAAGATCTCCTTTATTGCCATCAGACGTAATATCACTCCCCCTGGTGGAAGAATGACATCACTGCAACGACCAGGACTCTGGGGCGCTGCATGAGTTTTTAGTGTTGTTGAGGGCATAATAGCGGATAGACGCAACTGAAAATGTTGCTAGGCTGACTCTTATAAAAATAAAAAAAGGTTGGATTGTCACAGACTTTTCAACCCAATGACAGCAGCTTAACATAAAGCCAATTCAATTCAATTCAAATGTTGCGTCACGACAGAATTATTTACAATATCCCTTTAAAGACTGTTCCCCTGTTACGGTGAGTCCCAGTGCCACGGACCGGGTCGCAGCCACCATGACATCCCCTTTAATAGCGACCGGACCCTGTACCGAGTACCCTGCCCTGGTTGGCGACTTATACAGCTCTGGCAAACATTAAGAGACCACTGCAAAATGTTCAGTTTGTCTGATTTTTCTCTTCATAGGTATATTTTTGAGTAAAATGTAAATTGTTCTTGTCTCCAAATTTCCAAGCAATAAATTTTGTATTTTTTTCTGACAAAGAAAAATGGTCAAAATAGAAACAAAAATCCAGTGCTTTCAGACCTCAAATAATGCAAAGAAAACAAGTTCATAATCATTTAGAAACAACAATACTAATGTTTTACCTCAGGAAGAGTTCAGAAATCAATATTTTGTGGAATAACCATGATTTATAATCACAGCTTTCATGCGTCTTGGCATGCTTCCCACCAGTCTTTCACACTGCTTTTGGGTGACCTTATGCCACTTCTGGTACAAAAATTTAAGCAGTTTGTCTTTGTTTGATGGCTTGTGACTAGTAAAAAATTTTTATATAAAAATACACTGGCGCTATAACCAAAGATGTAAGCTGCACAAGTGCTGCCGGTATCTCAAACGGATAATGTGCCCAATCCGATAGAGAGGCAAGGAACCAATATAGAACAATTGGAGATACCGTGCTACAAGTGGCTAAGACTAGACCACGTCCGCGGTCCTATTGTGACATATAGAAACTCCTTGTAATAATGTGCGGCAGCCACTACTGCTTTATTAGTTTTCCGGTTACTATATATACAGTAGAGAAGGGGTGCACTGATCCTCTGTATACGTGATGCACCTATTAGTGGCTAAAAAGCTGAGCCTGGGTAGTACTAGCACAGTATCGCAACAATAAATGATGACTATTGGTGCTGAATCACCTACTGTATGTAGCCATGTGGAGATCGTTGAGCGGCTGGGCTGCTTGCTTCAGATTCAGATGCTACGTGTAGTGCCAGAGACGTCCCGGCCGGAGGCGTCCCTGGATACACGTGGAAAATGGCCGACACTGCAGAGCAGAACCCTGATGAAGGAGTGCGTGTCACTTTGCAACGCGTAGGTTAGAATTGGCCCAACTAAGATTCCATAGGCCAGGGACGTCACTCACTGCTCTGCAGTGTCGGCCATTTTCCACGTGTATCCAGGGACGCCTCCGGCCGGGACGTCTCTGGCACTACACGTAGCATTCGCAGTCTCCACCTGCAGTACCTACAGCCACCGATATCGGCTGACGCTGGTATCTGCACACTCACTCCCCGAGAGGACGGGAACTGCCCCCGGACACAGCGGACACCTATGTGTGCAGGTCCGACATCTGATGCTGAAGCAAGCCGCTCAACGATCTCCACACGGCTACATACAGTAGGTGATTCAGCACCAATAGTCATCATTTATTGTTGCGATACTGTGCTAGTACTACCCAGGCTCAGCTTTTTAGCCACTAATAGGTGCATCGCGTATACAGAGGATCAGTGCACCCCTTCTCTACTGTATATATAGTAACCAGAAAACTAATAAAGCAGTAGTGGCTGCCGCACATTATTACAAGGAGTTTCTATATGTCACAATAGGACCGCGGACGTGGTCTAGTCTTAGCCACTTGTAGTGCGGTATCTCCAATTGTTCTATATTGGTTCCTTGCTTGTGACTAGTGTTGAGCATTCCGATACTGCAAATATCGGGTATCGGCCGATATTCGCTGTATCGGAATTCCGATACCGAGTTCCGATATTTTTGCGATATCGAAAATCGGAATCAAAAGTTCCTATAGTGAAATTATGCAGTATAATGAAGTGTGGGCGGTGCGTGGGCGGTGTGTGGGTGGAGACTGCATGTGCACGTGTGTGGGCGGTGTCTGTGCGTGACCGTGGGGCTCTCTGCGTGTGTGCTGGGGCTCTATGCGGCGTGTCTCTGTGCGGTGTGCGGGGTGTCTCTGCGGCATGCGGGGTCTCTGTGCGGCATCTCTGTGTGGCGTGCGGGGTGTCTCTGTGCAGCATGCAGGGTGTCTCTGTGCGGCGTGTCTGCGACGTGCGGGGTGTCTCTGTGCGGCGTGCGTGGTGTCTCTGTGCGGCGTGTGGGATGTCTCTGAGTGGCGTGCGGGGTGTCTGCGGCGTGCGGGGTGTCTCTGTGCGGCATGTGGGGTGTCTCTGTGCGGCGTACGGGGTGTCTCTGTGCTGCGTGCGGGGTGTCTGCGGCATGCGGGGTGTCTCTGTGCGGCGTGCAGGGTGTCTCTGTGCGGCATGTCTCTGTGCGGCGTGCGGGGTGTCTGTGCCTGCTACACTGACAGTGATTGACACATTAGCCAATAATGGGACAGTACTAGTCCCATCATCCGGCTAATGTGTTGAATGATGAAAAAAAAATACTCCATACATACTACACACATACATACTACATACATATATACTACATACATACATACTACATACATACCTATTACATACATACTACATACTACATACATGCTACATACATGCTGCATACATGCTACATACATGCTACATACATACTGCATACATACTACATACATACTACATACATGCTACATACATACTACATACATGCTACATACATACATACTACATACATACTACATACATGCTACATACATACATACTGCATACATACTACATACATGCTACATACATACTACATACATACTACATACATACATACTGCATGCATACTACATACGTACTACATACATGCATACATACTACATACAGTACATTCATACATTACATACATGACATATAGTACATTAAACATAGATTACATACTCACCATTACTTGTCATTTTGATCCCCGAAGCCAGTGTCATCTGTAAAAAAGATGAAAAAAACAAACAACCAATATACTTCCTGTCCGCAGAAATCCACGAGTGTCCCACGACGATCTCCCGTGGAGAACGGCAGCAACAGCTGCTGCAACCACTCTCCAGGGGCCCCAGAAACACAATGATGGAGGAAGGTATTCCTCCTCCGCTGTAAAAAAAGTCCCTATTCTCACTTTATGGCATTGCTGGCTGAGAAATTTTCCCAGGCAGCAATTGCCAGAAAGTGACACTCTGAACTCAGGTAACCTCAGTGATACACTGCAGAAGCCATTGTCTCCTGTCAGTGTGTCACTGAGGGTCCTATAGAGCAGTGACATCACCCGATGTCACTGTTCTATAGGGGAGATCGTCGTGGGACCCTCGTTATTAATTGGACTATGGCGGACAGGTAGTATACGGTTTATTATTTTACGTTTTTTGCAGGCGCTGAAGTATGGTAAGAATGGTGAAATGAAGAATATTAAAATACTTTTTCCTAATGTGTGCGTGTTTTATTAACCCTTTCTTATTATTGGATTAATAACGGATAGGCGTCTTATTGACGCCTCTCCGTTATTAACCCGGCTTTTTTGACGGATCCTGCAAAAAATGGATGAAATGTGTGGCCATCAGGCGCAATCCGGTGCTAATACAACTCTATGAGAAAAAAATCAGATCTGGCGGAAAAAAACGGATCTGGCGGAAAAAACGGATCCGGCGGAAAAAAACTGATCTGGCAGAAAAAACTGATCTGGTGGAAAAAAATGGATCCGGTGGAAAAAGCGGATCTGGCGGAAAAAAACGGATCTGGCTGGAAAAAAACGGATCCGGTGGAAAAAAAAACGGATCTGGCTGGAAAAAAACGGATCCGGTGGAAAAAACGGATCCGGCGGAAAAAAATGGTTCAAGTGAATGTTTTTTTGTCCATCGCGTCCGCCATTTTCTACCGCGCATGCACCGCCAAAACTCCGCCCCCTCCTCCCCGGACTTCAGAATGGGCTGCGGATGCGTTGAAAAACTGCATCCGCTGCCCACGTTGTGCACAAATTTCACAACGTGCGTCGGTACGTCGGCCCGACGCATAGCGACGGACCCGTACCGACGCAAGTATGAAAGAGGCCTTTATGAGCATTGAATTTAAAAAACACAAAAAAACGGAAAAAAACGGCGTGGGCTCCTGTGCAATTTTCTGCGCCAGAGGGGGAAAGCTGACGGCCGGGGGCCAATATTTGTAGCCTGCTATGAATATCAGCCCGCAGTTGTCTGCGTAGCCTTTACTGGCTATTAAAATAGGGGGACCCCCCAAAAAATGACGTGGGGTCCCCCTATATTTTATAGCGAGAAAGGCTACACAGACAGCTGCGGGCTGATATTCATAGCCTAGAGAGGGGCCATGGATATTGGCCCCCCCGGCTACAAATACCACTGTAAGATGCGCCAATTCCGGCACTTATCCCCTCTCTTCCCACTCCCGTGTAGCGGTGAGATATGGGGTAATAAGGGGTTAATGTCACCTTGCTATTGTAAGGTGACATTAAGCCGGGTTAATAACGGAGAGGCGTCAATAAGACGCCTATCCGTTATTAATCCAATAGTAAGAAAGGGTTAATAAAACACGCACACATTAGGAAAAAGTATTTGAATATTCTTCATTTCACCATACTTACCATACTTCAGCGCCTGCAAAAAACGTAAAATAATAAACCGTATACTACCTGTCCGCCGTAGTCCAATTAATAACGAGAGTCCCACTACGATCTCCCCTATAGAACAGTGACATCGGGTGATGTCACTGCTCTATAGGACCCTCAGTGACACACTGACAGGAGACAATGGCTCCTGCAGTGTATCACTGAGGTTACCTGAGTTCAAAGTCTCACTTTATGGCAATTGCTGCCTGGGAAAATTTCTCATACAGCAATGCCATAAAGTGAGACTAGGGACTTTTTTTTTTACAGCGGCGGAGGAATACCTTCCTCCGTCATTGTGTTTCTGGGGCCCCTGGAGAGCAGTTGCAACAGCTGTTGCTGCCGTTCTCCACGGGAGATCGTCTTGGGACACTCGTGGATTTCTGCGGACAGGGAGTATATTGGCTGTTTGTTTTTTTCATATTTTTTACAGGTTGACACTGGCTTCCGGGATCAAAATGACAAGTAATCGTGAGTATGTAATCTATGTATAATGTACTATGTCTATATGTATGTCATGTATGTAATGTATGAATGTACTGTATGTAGTATGTATGCAGTATGTATGTTGTATGTATGTAGTATGTATGCAGTATGTATGTAGTATGTATGCAGTATGTATGTATGTAGTATGTATGTAGCATGTATGTAGTATGTATGTATGCATGTAGTATGTATGTAGTATGTATGTATGTATGCAGTATGTATGTATGTAGCATGTATGTAGTATGTTATGTATGTAGCATGTATGTATGTAGCATGTATGTAGCATGTATGTAGTATGTGGCATGTATGTATGTAGTATGTATGTAGCATGTATGTAGCATGTATGTAGCATGTATGTATGTATGTATGTATGGAGTATTTTTTTTTTTTTTCATTCAACACATTAGCCGGATGATGGGACTACTACTGTCCCATCATTGGCTAATGTGTCAATCACTGTCAGTGTAGCAGGCATCGTCAGATGGGACTTGTAGTCCCATCGGGCAATGCCTGCACACACGCATAGAGCCCCAGCACGCCACACAGAGACCCCCCCACGCCACACAGAGACCCCCTGCACGCCGCACAGATACCCCCCGCACGCCGCACAGAGACCCCCCACGCCGCATAGAGCCCGGGCAGCTCACATACAGCCCCGGCACGCCGCATAGATCCCCTGCATGCCGCATACAGCCCCGGAAGGCACGTACAGATTCCTGGCAGGCCCGCACAGACCCCGCCCGCACACACAGACACTCAGTGTCCGCCCACACACCGCCCACACTCTTCCCCCCTCCGGAGCAGCATATAGAAGGACAGAAAGGGCTTATTTATGTTCCGATATTTGTGTCCTATTGACTGGCATTGGTATCGGGTATCGGTTTCGTCGATATCCGATATTTTTGGATATCGATATCCAATCCAATACCGATACTTTTGAATATCGGAAGGTATCGCTCAACACTACTTGTGACTATCCATCTTCCTCTTGATTACATTCCAGAGGTTTTCAATGGGGTTCAGGTCTGGAGATTGGGCTGGCCATGACAGGGTTTTGATGAGGTGGTCTCTTAATTTTTGCCAGAGCTATATATTGTATATATGTATGTCACTGACATCTACAGTGATGGCCAAAAGTATTGACACCCCTGCAATTCTGTCAGATAATACTCAGTTTCTTCCTGAAAATGATTGCAAACACAAATTCTTTGGTATTATTATCTTCATTTAATTTGTCTTAAATGAAAAAACACAAAAGAGAATGAAGCAAAAAGCAAAACATTGATCATTTCACACAAAACTCCAAAAATGGGCCAGACAAAAGTATTGGCACCCTCAGCCTAATACTTGGTTGCACAACCTTTAGCCAAAATAACGGCGACCTACCGCTTCCGGTAACCATCAATGAGTTTCTTACAATGCTCTGCTGGAATTTTAGACCATTCTTCTTTGGCAAACTGCTCCAGGTCCCTGATATTTGAAGGGTGCCTTCTCCAAACTGCCATTTTTAGATCTCTCCACAGGTGTTCTATGGGATTCAGGTCTGGACTCATTGCTGGCTACCTTAGAAGTCTCCAGTGCTTTCTCTCAAACCATTTTCTAGTGCTTTTTGAAGTGTGTTTTGGGTCATTGTCCTGCTGGAAGACCCATGACCTCTGAGGGAGACCCAACTTTCTCACACTGGGCCCTACATTATGCTGCAAAATTTGTTGGTAGTCTTCAGACTTCAAAATGCCATGCACACGGTCAAGCAGTCCAGTGCCAGAGGCAGCAAAGCAACCCCAAAACATCAGGGAACCTCCGCCATGTTTGACTGTAGGGACCGTGTTCTTTTCTTTGAATGCCTCTTTTTTTTCTCCTGTAAACTCTATGTTGATGCCTTTGCCCAAAAACCTCTACTTTTGTCTCATCTGACCAGAGAACATTCTTCCAAAATGTTTAAGGCTTTTTCAGGTAAGTTTTGGCAAACTCCAGCCTGGCTTTTTTATGTCTCGGGGCAAGAAGAGGGGTCTTCCTGGGTCTCCTACCATACATTCCCTTTTCATTCAGATGCTGACGGATAGTACGGGTTGACACTGTTGTACCCTCTGACTGCAGGGCAGCTTGAACTTGTTTGGATGTTAGTCGAAGTTCTTTATCCAACATCCGCACAATCTTGCGTTGAAATCTCTTGTCAATTTTTCTTTTCCGCTCACATCTAGGGAGGTTAGCCACAGTGCCATGGGCTTTAAACTTCTTGATGACACTGCGCACGGTAGACACAGGAACATTCAGGTCTTTGGAGATGGACTTGTAGCTTAAGATTGCTCATGCTTCTGCGGCGCCCCAGTGTCCTGGTTGTCTGTTATGACCCCAATGGCAGAGGGTCTCAGAAATAATTACTAAGTCTGCAAACACAAAAAACCAGCTCATAGGGCAGTGGTAACTGAGCTGACCATATATCTAATCCTAGCACCACAAATAGCAGCAGCCGGGGAACGTGCCTACGTTGGTTCTAGACGTCTCGCGCCAGCCGGAGAACTAACTAACCCTAGAAGGGAAAAGAAAGACCTTTCTTGCCTCCAGAGAAAAGACCCCCAAAAGTTGGATACAAGCCCCCAACAAATAATAACGGTGAGGTAAGAGGAAAAGACAAACGTAAGAATGAGCTAGGTATTTAGCAAAGAGAGGCCCACTAGCTAATAGCAGAATATAGTAAGATGACTTATATGGTCAGCAAAAACCCTATCAAAATATCCACGCTGGATATTCAAGAACCCCTGAACCGTCTAACGGCCTGGGGGGAGAACACCAGCCCCCTAGAGCTTCCAGCAAAGTCAGGAATCACATTTAGTACAAGCTGGACAAAAAAAGAGCAAAGCAAATAACCAAAAAACAAAGAAGCAGGACTTAGCTTAATTTTGCACGAACCAGGAGCAGCAGACAGGAGCAAACAGAAAGGATCTGATTACAACGATGCCAGGCACTGGACTAAGGATCCAGGAAGTTTATATAGCGACACCCCTGGACTAACGACCCAGGTGGGTGCCAAACTGAGGAAAGACAATCCCAGAGTCATATCACTAGTAACCACAAGAGGGAGCCAAAAAGTCTAATTCACAACAGTTGTCACAGTGAGGTCATTATCCTTTCAGGGGAGAAGTGAAGTCATGTCTGAAGGCAATGAAAGACAACCACATTCAGGTATCACACACATACAACATGTTCACACTCCAGACCAGAAGGGGGAGCTCTAAGCCTGTTTAGGGTGAACTCCCCTATTTAACATCCTGATCTGGAGGGAAAAGGGGTTCAGAGTGCAGTTCCTGTCAGGCAGAGAGGAGAGGAGCTCTGCTGTCATGAAGTGCTGCAACTACTGGGAAAAGACACTAAAAGGTAAACATACTGTAGAGAGTGTGCAGGAGAGTAGAGCACAGGAGAGGAATACCAGAGGGAGATCAGCCAGGAACAAGCTGCTCCTTTCTGAGGCGCAGGAGCCGGTAGCCAGAAACACCGAGGGAGTAACTGTCTCCAAGCCTTGCTCCAGAGACCGGCAGGACAGTCAATTCCAGGTTGGCTGCCCGACCTTAATACCGAAGAAGACACAGTGGCAACTTGCGGGGGCCGGGGCGTCTCTAGGGTCCCTATAAAAAGCCTCAGGCCATCAGTCATACGGGTTTCTCCTATCCATACCATCTGGGGGACAGAGAGGAAGAAATAACATCTAGAACATCTAAAAGAGTTGTGAGGACCTTACCAGGAAGCTCAGCAGGGAGGTACTACAACGCACAGGAGCTAGTAGGAAGGCTACTGATTTCCACCTGGATAAGGGGACTCTGGATTTGCCTTCAGACCGGCTGGACTCTGCCTGCCCTGTCATCTGACCCTCTGGGCTGAGGATACCATCTGAAGTCTTCAGTAAACAAGGTAAAAGACTGCAAACCTGTCTCCTCGTTCTTTACTGCACCTTGCCCATATATAAACTCTTTTACTGGACACCCCTGAGGGCAACAGATCGGGTCAGCCACCGTGACATCCCCCGAACCGTAGTGTCAGGACTCTGAACATTTTTTACCTTTTGTGCATTACTGCCTTCTTCCAAGATGGCGTCTTTGGTCTCATGTGCACTGTGTCTTCCGGCTATAAAACTCCACCCCAGCCTTCCGTCTGTGCTAGAGTATTCTGCCTTGCATCCAGTTCCTGACCTCTGATTACTCCCTGGCTATACACCTGCTCCTGTGAACCTGTGTGGTGATCCTGCTACTCTGCTCTGAGTTCCTGCTGCATACACAAGTTTCCAGTAATCCTTCTTCATCTGCTGCTCGTGTTTACTTCATCTGCATTTGCTGGACATGTAAGCTGCTGCTGCTTTGCTATAACCTGAGACTATTAACCAGACCTCCCTGGCTGAGCTAAGATATGATTTGAACTGCTTATAAGCATATCTATCTGTGTCTGGACTAAGACAAGGATTTATTCGTGTCAAGTATCCTCAAGAATAACTGTGCTTCATAGACTTTCTGCTCGATTGCATTTTTCTCTGAAGACTGCTAAGCTGCGTTTATTATTTGCACCAAGTGTTGTGGACTTGAGTTTCTCTCTGCACCTGTTTGAATCACACCGTGTGATAATATAGACTTTACCACTTATAAAACTGTGTCCTGTAGTTGTCTTGTTCCACGCAAAGAGTCTCCTGAGTTATCCCCTATAATTATTACACGTAGGACCCGGTACCGAGTACCCCATTGCCCTGACGTGGGGGCGATCCATTTCCTCACAATTTGGTTTCTCAAGTCCTCAGACAGTTCTTTGGTCTTCTTTCTTTTCTCCATGCTCAATGTGGTACACACAAGGACACAGGACAGAGGTTGAGTCAACTTTAATCCATGTCAACTGGCTGCAAGTGTGATTTAGTTATTGCCAACACCTGTTAGGTGCCACAGGTAAGTTACAGGTGCTGTTAATTACACAAATTAGAGAAGCATCACATGATTTTTCGAACAGTGCCATTACTTTTGTCCACCCCCTTTTTTATGTTTGGTGTGGAATTATATCCAATTTGGCTTTAGGACAATTCTTTTTGTGTTTTTTCATTTAAGACAAATTAAATGAAGATAACAATACCAAAGAATTTGTGTTTGCAATCATTTTCAGGAAGAAACTGAGTATTATCTGACAGAATTGAAGGGGTGTCAATACTTTTGGCCATGACTGTATATAAGTATATGTATTATATGTGTATATATCTATTCTATCTATTCTATTCTAACCTGTCAGTGTGATTCTACTACACGGCACATGAATTGCTGGTTTTCCAAATGTGATCGGTGTGTAAAAATCGGACAGCACTCGCATGGTCCGAGTGCTGTGAGATTTTGTCTCGCACCCATTGATTTCTATTGCGGGATGTGATCTGATTTCCGATTACAATCACAGCATGCTGCGACTTTTTTCCAGTCTGATCGTGATCCAATCCGATTTGGAAAAAAATGAAGATGAACACACAATCATAGAATAACATAGGTCCGAATTCAATCCAATTTTTGATCGGATTGCATTCGTCCGATTTCATCGCGAGTGGGAATGAGTCCTAAGGGCAGAGACAGACTGCCGTATTTCTCGTGCGAGAATCGCATTGTAAACCACGTACTGGCTGTCGGCTCTCCTGACCTGAGCTTGACAGCTGCATAGAAATACATCATACTGTCTTGCTCAGGTCAGGAGAGGTACCGGCCAGTCCGTGCAGTGTGATGCGATCATCGCATGAGTTATACGGCAGTCTGGCTCAGCCCTAAATGGCTGATACTACTACATATAAGTTTAGAATCCACTCCTGGTTTTGGTTTCAAAAACTGCATCTAAAAATCGGAAACGTAACATTTCCCTTTAAATGAAAACTATCAATAGGTTTATGCGTTCAAATGTGAGGGTAGCATAAAATAAGGACAGAGACCCTGAATCCAGCACTGTGTCACTTACTGGGCTAGAAAAGTTTTGATAATATGACTGTCTTCTCAGTGATTAGTTGTAACTTCCCCTGCACCATTGATTGACCGCTTTATGCCTACACTACGCAAGGGCTGCTACTAAGCCAATGGTTGGGGACCATCAAGGACTACATAGCAAAAACTCAGCACTGAGAACAGATAATATTGTTTTACCAAAGTACAGCAAGAAGCCCAGAAAGAGACACAGCAATGGAGTCAGAATCTCCATCCTTACTTTATGTTGCTTTCAGATGGGGTCTGACTTTCTCTGATGACTTAAACATGTTGGAATAACTGCCTCTACACTACCATTAACCCCTTAAGCCCCAAGGGTGGTTTGCACGTTAATGACCGGGCCAACTTTTACAATTCTGACCACTGTCCCTTTATGAGGTTATAACTCTGGAACGCTTCAACGGATCCTGATGATTCTGACAATGTTTTCTCGTGACATATTGTACTTCATGATAGTGGTAAAATTTCTTTGATATTACCTGCATTTATTTGTGAAAAAAAATGGAAATTTGGTGAAAATTTTGAAAATTTCACAATTTTCCAACTTTGAATTTTTATGTCCTTAACTCACAGAGATATGTCACACAAAATAATAAACTAACATTTCCCTCAAGTCTACTTTACATCAGCACAATTTTGGAACCAAAATTTGTTTTTGTTAGTGAGTTATAAGGGTTAAAAGTTGACCAGCAATTTCTCATTTTTACACCACCATTTTTTTTAGGGACCACATCACATTTGAAGTCATTTTGAGTGGTCTATATGATAGAAAATACCCAAGTGTGATGCCATTCTAAAAACTGCACCCCTCGAGGTGCTCAAAACCAAATTCAAGAAGTTTCTTAACCGTTCAGGTATTTCACAGGAATTTTTGGAATGTTTAAAAAAAAATGAACATTTAACTTTTTTCCACACAAAATTTATTTCAGCTCCAATTTGTTTTATTTTACCAAGGGTAACAGGAGAAAATGGACCCTAAAAGTTGTTGTACAATTTGTCCTGAGTATGACAATACCCCATATGTGGGGGTAAACCACTGTTTGGGCGCATGGCAGAGCTCGGAATGGAAGGAGCACCGTTTGACTTTTCAATGCAAAATTGACTGGAATTGAGATGGGACGCCATGTTGCATTTGGAGAGCCCCTGATGTGCCTAAACATTGAAACCCCCCCACAAGTGACACCATTTTGGAAAGTAGACCCCCTAAGGACCTTATCTAGATGTGTGGTGAGCACTTTGACCCACCAAATGCTTCACAAAAGTTTATAATGCAGAGCCATAAAAATAAAAAATCATATTTTTTCACAAAAATGATCTTTTCTCCCCATTTTATTTTCCCAAGGGTAAGAGAAGAAATTGGACCACAAAAGTTGTTGTGCAATTTGTCCTGAGTACGCCGATACCCCATATGTGGGAGTAATCCACTGTTTGGGTGCATGGCAGAGCTTGGAAGGGAAGGAGCGCCGTTTGACTTTTCAATGCAAAATTGACTGGAATTGAGATGGGACACCATGTCGCGTTTGGAGAGCCCCTGATGTGCCTAAACATTGAAACCCCCCACAAGTGACACCATTTTGGAAAGTAGACCCCATAAGGAACTTATCTAGATGTGTGATGAGCACTTTGACCCACCAAGTGCTTCACACAAGTTTATAATGCAAAGCAGTAAAAATAAAAAATCATATTTTTTCAGAAAAATGATCTTTTCGCCCCCAATTGTTTTATTTTCCCAAGGGTAAGAGAATAAATTGGACCCAAAAAGTTGTTGTGCAATTTGTCCTGAGTATGCTGATACCCCACATGTGGGGGTAAACCACTGTTTGGGCGCATGGCAAAGCTCAGAAGGGAAGGAGCGCCATTTGACTTTTCAATGCAAAATTGACTGGAATTGAGATGGGACGCCATGTTGCATTTGGAGAGCCCCTGATGTACCTAAACATTGAAACCGACCACAAGTGACACCATTTTGGAAAGTAGACCCCCTAAGGAGCTTATCTAGATGTGTTGTGAGAGCTTTGAACTCCCAAGTGTTTCACTACAGTTTATAATGCAGAGCCGTGAAAATAAAAATTCTCTTTTTTTCACAAAAATTATTTTTCAGCCTCCAGTTTTGTATTTTTCCAAGGGTAACAGGAGAAATTGGACCCCAAATGTTGTTGTCTAATTTGTCCTGAGTACATTGATACCCCATATGTGGGGGGGAACCACCGTTTGGGCGCATGGCAGAGCTTGGAAGGGAAGGAGCGCCGTTTGGAATGCAGACTTAGATGGAATGGTCTGCAGGCGTCACATTGTATTTGCATAGCCTCTAATGTACCTAAACAGTAGAAACCCCCCACAAGTGACCCCATATTGGAAACTAGACCCTCCAAGGAACCTATCTGGATGTGTTGTGAGAATTTTGAACCCCCAAGTTTTTCACTACAGTTTATAATGCAGAGCCGTGAAAATAAAAAAATCATTTTTTTCCACAAAAATGTTTTTTTAGCCCCCCAAATTTTTATTTTCCCAAGGGTAACAAGAGAAATTGGACCCCAAAAGTTGTCCAATTTGTCCTGAGTACGCTGCTACCCCATATGTTAGGGTAAACCCCTGTTTTGGCGCACGGAAGAGTTCTGAAGGGAAGGAGCACTGTTTTACTTTTTCAACGCAGGATTGGCTGGAATTGAGATCGGATGCCATGTCACGTTTGGAGAGCCCTAACCCTGACACACCCCTAACTCTAATCCCAAACGTAAATGTAATACAAACCCTAACCCTAACTTTAGCCCCAACCCTAACTTTAGCTCCAACCCTAACCCTAACTTTAGCCCCAACCCCAACTGTAACCCTAGCCCCAACCCTAACCCCAAACCTAACCCTAGCCCCAACCCTAAACCTAGCCCTAACTCTAGCCCCAACTCTAACCCTAACCCCAACCCTAGCCCCAACCCTAACCCTAGCCCCAACTCTAACCCTAATGGGAAAATGGAAATAAATACATTTTTTTAATTTTAGTATTTTTCCCTAACTAAGGGGGTGATGAAGGGGGGTTTGATTTACTATTTATAGCGGGTTTTATAGCGGATTTTTGTGATTGGCAGCTGTCACACACTAAAAGACGCTTTTTATTGCAAAAAATAGTTTTTGTGTCTCCACATTTTGAGAGCTATAATTTTTCCATATTTTGGTCCACAGAGTCATGTTTGTTTTGCGGGACGAGTTGACGTTTTTATTGGTACCATTTTCGGGCATGTGACATTTTTTGATCGCCTTTTATGCCGATTTTTTTGAGGCAGAATGACCAAAAACAGCTATTCATTAATTTGTTTTTGGGGGGCGTTTATACCGTTCCACGATTGGTAAAATTGATAAAGCAGTTTTATTCTTCGGGATAGTACGATTACAGCGATACCTCATTTATATCATTTTTTTATGTTTTGGTGCTTTTATACGATAAAAACTATTTTATAGAAAAAATAATTATTTTTGCATCGCTTTATTCTGAGGACTATAACTTTTATTTTTTCGTTGATGACGCTGTATGGCGGCTCGTTGTTTGCAGAACAAGATTGCGTTTTCAGCAGTACCATGGTTATTTATATCCGTATTTTTGATCGCGTGCTATTCCACTTTTTGTTCGGCGGTATGATAATAAAGCGTTTTTTGCCTCGTTTTTTTTTTTTTTACGGTGATCACTGAAGGGGTTAACTAGTGGGACAGTTTTATAGGTCGGGTCGTTACGGACGCGGCGATACTAATCATGTGTACTTTTATTGTTTTTTTTTTTATAAAGAAATGTATTTATGGGAGCAATATATATATATATTTTTTTTTTTCTTTATTTCAGAATTTTTTTTTTTTTACATATGTGAATATTTTTTTTTATACTTTATAACATTGCCCCAGGGGGGGCATCATGTTATAGGGTCAGATCTTTGATTGCAGAGCACTGTGTCAGATCAGCGATCTGACAGGCACTGCAGGGACACTTGCAAGCACTTGCTCTGAGCAGGCGCTTGCAAGCCACCTCCCTGCAGGACCCGGAAGCAACTCCGTGGCCATATTGGATCCGGGGGCCTGCAGGGAGGAGGAGGTAGGAGACGCTCGAAGCAGCGCGATCACATCGCGTTGCTCCGAGGGTCTCAGGGAAGCACGCAGGGAGCCCCCTCCCTGCGCGGTGCTTCCCTAAGCCGCTGGAACACTGTGATCATGTTTGATCGCAGTGTGTTGGGGGTTAATGTGCCAGGAGCGGTCCGTGACCGCTCCTGGCACATAGTGCCGGATGTCAGCTGCGATAGTCAGCTGACACCCGGCCGATCGCATATGGCGTACTATCCCGTCACTGGGAAATAAGTCCCAGGTCACCTCGACGGGATAGTACGTCATATGGGATTAAGGGGTTAAAATATATAAATTAAAGTAAATGAGCGCAGACCAAATTACTGTTGATCTATTTTACTTATGGACAACTTATTCACTTGTGTAAAAGGTTTCTTAGCCTGACATTGAACAGAAATCAACTAGTTGAAGAAATATTCACATTCCTGAACATATACATCAGACTAATGTCGTCTGAACCCACCAATATATACACGTTTGGCTGGCTGACTGTTAGTTGAAAGAGATGTTGATAGCCCATGTCCGACTTCAGGCTGCCGAATGCATGGCATTACACAGCATATAAATGATTTAATATATTTCCTTTAACATTTTAACTTTAAAAAATTAAATAAGCAAAATAACACACTAAGGCCGGTTTCACATTTGCGGTTGTGTCCGCAGCGTTTCTTCCGCAGATATCCGCATGCGTTGTGTTTTCCTATATTTAACATTAGGGAAGCATGCGTCTGCAATCAGTTGCTTTTTGCCGCGTTTGACGACGCATGCGTCGTTTCATCATCTGCGGTTTTGCGCGGAAATGCTACATGTAGTAATTTTTAGAGGCGTCAATTTGCCACCTAGAAACGTATGCGGTCGATTGCGTAAGGAATGCGCCAAAAAAACGCATTGCTGTCTATGTGAACGCATGCGTTCACAGGCACATGCGTTTGCTTGCGTTCGTGAACGAATGCGTTGCACCAGAGAAAAACATGTCTAGACACTGATAAGCCACCTCCCACATACAAGGTGATAAAGGGAGGTAGTGGACATTTGCAGGTCACTACTCAGCAGACAGCCAAGCAGAGCAGACAGACCACAGCACCTTGGAGCAAACAAGCCTCTGAACAATGTGAGTATATCCTAGCCAGTGCCTTTATTTTCTATACATGTTCTAATTTCTGCCATTTCTTTCTGCATGCATTAGAATGTCTTCTTCTCCTGATGAGAAGCAACGTCCTGGGCCTTCTGAAGTAGAACATGTCAGTGAAGTGAGTACTCGCCTCCTCAGATTGGTAGGTATTTACTGTCACATCTACACATATGACAATTTTTGTTTTTCATTTTTTTAGAGCACTTCTACTACTGCGGCAGAGACTGGGCAGGAGCAGCGGACTCAAGGTCGGGTGGCAAGGCGGCAGCGTGTACGTATACAAGGCTGACTGTTTACTGTATCTTCACTTTAGTATTCTTGAATCTTCCTTTCTTTACATTCCTATTTCTTTACATTTTTCTTCTGGAATGCTTTTGTATCTTGACTTACCTTATTCATGCCATTTCTCAGCCTCTGTTTTCTTTCTTTTCCTTATGTTAATGTATCCAACATTAATGTCTTTATTTAATTTTTAGGTTCCAGAACGGGATGAAGACCTCATAGAAAATGACGCTCTACGAGAACTATGGACTCTGGCATGGCTGCACGCTCTATGAGCACTATGGACTCTGGCATGGCTGCACGCTCTACGAGCACTATGGACTCTGGCATGGCTGCACGCTCTGTCGGGGTCGTAAAACGACAATTACCCTTCCTTCACCAGTCATTCCAAATTAAAGTATGAGCCGAGCATTTGGTACCGGGTAAGAATGACTCAGACAAGGTGCTGATTCAATCTCAATTGAATGCCCGTGAATCTACTCATGTCTGCAACGGTCACAACAACTGGCTTTATTCTAAAATACACAATACTATATTGAGTGTTAGGGGAAGGCGTGCATTAGGCGGGGTTTAAGCTAGCATCCAGTCTTTCTGATTTGTTCTGACGTCTTCTGGTGGATTCCTCCTTTTCTTCACATTCCTTAAGTTTTGTTTCTGAGGAAATGGCTTAACCCTTCGGTCACTAACCTGAAACGAAACTGAACTCTGGCGACCATCTTTAAATACAATTACATATGCATTAGCTAGCAGATAGGAAAAAAACTTATTGTTTCACAGTATAAGAGTATAAAAGTACAAAAAGATATATAAGAAATATATTTTCACCTTGACAATCCCCCCTAAACACTAAGTTTTTCCCTTAAAGAAAGATCCTTCGAGACTGTCCATGTGATGGGAAAAGGGGAGGTGGATTTCTTCATCCAGACACCTCAGAAACTCTCCCCTAGCGAGAGGCCTCCAGGCAGCTGAACCCTTCACTAACCTCACATGGAGTTCTCCCACTGTCCCTAAACTAAATCTCTTGGCATCATCTGAGAATGGGGGGTTTTGTCTACTCTCTTGAGAGGAATATACTTCGGGATCTCCCCTGGATCAGTACCATCGTACTCTGGTAAGTCTACTTCTTGATTGAGGAAGGTGCCAGTCGGAGTTGCTTTGGCAATAACCTTTTTATACAAGGAATAACACAACAGAAAATTATCGATCCAATTATAAGGAGGGCAATTAGTACCAAACAAACTTATTGAAGGAATCCCTTGATCTCACCTAACCAACTGGAAAAGAAAGATGTGTCTGCTCCAGCATACATGACACGTCGTCTTATTGTCCTAATTTGTTCAACTTCTTTAGAAACCTTCAGGTCTTTCGGATCTACATTTCGCCATTCAGGTCTGGCTGTCTATATTTCGTATCGTAAGTCTTTGGTCATACCGTCAATGAATGTATTTACCAATACTTTAACATCAAATGGGTTTATGGGACTGTACTCCATGTCTTCCTATTTCAGCTGTAACCGTCCAAAGTATAGCTCTACACTCTCTCCTTTTGTCACATCTGCAAAAAGTCTTAATTTGCGTCCTAGCACGTCACCTGTTTTTGTGCTCACTAACTACCTAGGCCTGCCCAGGTGCACTTATACGTCCAACATATGATCATTATTTGTCTGTAGAATGAGAAAGGTTGGTTCTCAGGGTCAGCCAATTGCTTTTGCGTAGCTAGCTAGTCAGAGGGCCTCCAGGGATAATACTCCTGTATCTGTCTTACCCTACCTGATGTGGTTGGTTCTCTGGTGGTGGGGGCGACATGACATGCTGGTCTACAGCTCCTTCCCAAAAGGATTACTGTCAGCCTACTCCTAAAAGTTAATGTCCCCACTATCCACCAACCACAATCCTGTGTCAGCTTCTTATATCACTGCATGTGATCTTGTCTGGACAGGATTCAGTGTAATTCTCTTAGGTCGGGTTGCAGCACGAGTCATACAAGTGTTAGGGCCCAAATCCTCAACTATACCCTGGAAGGCATCACAGCTATAATTGACAAATCTTTGTTCACTGTAATATATATAATTGATCCATTCAACATTTTTATTAATCTGCATCTGTGGTACTATAGAAGCAAAGCCGGCATAAATCTGGTTCTGGGCTTTAAACTGGTCAGGCACCCCCCTTGGCACTCCAATGGCATCAATATATACTAGTGGATCTTCTTCATAACTCATGTGGAGCTGATCAAAACTTCTCCTCTTTCTGGTAGGTTCATCAGGTATCTTTGGTGTACATATATTGTGTATGTTTGATTAGCAAATCAGTATCTAGAGAACTGTTCTCTTTGCAGAAACTTGTCTCGAAGATCCCTACTGGTGTACCTGTAGTGTTATAGGAATTATAGCAGGTGTAATTGTCAGCTAATACGATTACTTCTCCTGGGACCTTTAGTTTGGGTTTCTCATGAATTAGTGGGACGTAGTCTGGACAATCAGTGGGCTTCAAACCTTTCAACAGATTCATGACACAGGCAGTGGTGTTGTCATCAGGAAAAAGCAATGCATATGTGTATAGGTGTGTATTCGCAGCAGAACAAGCAATACATCCTACAGAGATATTCTGGACTCTTACATTGTATCTCACCCATTCTAACCATAGGTTTTTCCTTGGGGCTGTTTGTGTTTCTATGGAGAAAACTTCTTGCCAACTGAGACCTGGAATGGGTATCACTTCATTAACTACATTTTGCAAACGCTCACCTGGGCTTGTTTTAGGTGTACTGGTAACAGGGGTCATGGTTGGTCTGAAGCTAATATCCCGGAGCTGTATATGGCCTAAATTCCCATGGTATCCACTACTAAATACATAATTATAATGCCTTCCCAAAACGAACGTCTGTAGATCAGCAGATTGGGGGTTTTCAAGATTTAGGAGGAGGGGGTGACAACTTTTACCCCATTTACAGCCCCTAAGTGGTTGCAGAAGGGCCGCTAGATGCATTCTCTCACGAAGACTCCTACCCGTCCCATCCTTGGGAACATGGCTTCACTAGATTTATATCCCCAATGATCTCCCGTATTCCAGGCAGCATCTGACCAATAATAACAGTTATTGTTGTCATTTCTGGTAACACACATATAAAACTGGATGATCTCCTCTACCACCCGTTCAGTCTCGGGACACTTGACTACATCACAGAAATCAAATCGCCAGATATTTACCGGGGCTGTCAGGTTTACCCAGAATATAGTGGGACCAGAATTCTTATTTACAATAGGGGCCGAAGAGGTAGGGGCAAGGATGGCCCTCAGTTCCAGGATCAAAAGCAACAGCAACATTTCCCTTCAGTCACTTCAGTGACTAAACACTGGTTCGGTCTCTTTTACAGTGTGAAGCGTGAATACAGGTGCTCTTTCCTTCAAGTTTTACTGCGGTGGGGGTGACCAGGATCACCGTGTGAAGTCCTTCAAATCTCGGCTGGAGACAATCTCTGCGCACAAACTTCTTCACATACACCAGGTCTCCTGGCACAAAGGGATGGTGTCCAGGAACCTTGTCTGGGTCTGGAAAAGAACTGAAAACGGTTAAATGCACTTTGGCAAGGTGTCCATGTAAGGCCTGCACATAACTAGTCAAGTCCTGGTACTTGAGCTGCAACTGTTGTGGAAAGAAACATTCAAGACTGGGGCTCCTGCCAAACAGAATCTCATACGGTGACAGTCCTGTCTTCCTGTTTGGGGTATATCTTACTGAAAACAAAGCTAGAGGAAGGCATTCTGTCCATGGTTTACCAGTCTCTGTCATTGCCTTCTGGATTTTAAGCTTAAAAGTTCCATTTAGTCTCTCCACTTTTCCACTGTTCTGCGGATGGAGTATGCAATGCTTGACTTACCCCCAGTGCTGCCATTACCTCTGACATGATCTCTCCAGTAAAATGGGAACTCCGATCGCTTTCAATGACTTCAGGAACTCCATACCTGCATATGATCTCAGCCATCAGTTTCTTCGCCGTTGTCTTAGCCGTAGCTTTGGCAACTGGGTAGGCTTCCGGCCAACCTGAAAATAAATCAATGCAGACCAACACATACTCATACGTCCCTACCCTTGGTAACTGAATATAATCAATCTGCAGTCTCTGGAATTGGTTAAAGGGGCCGGGGAGTGTGTTTGGATGAGGTTTTCACTGTCCTACTCTGATTATGTGTGGCACATATCATGCAGCTCTGTACCTGCCTTCCTGCGCAGGTGGAAAAACCCGGGGGCAATCCATTGTCTCTGTAGGGTGTCACACATGGCCGTCTTCGAGTGGTGCACATTCTCGTGCAGAACCTGTGCCATCATTGGGTACAGTACCTGTGGTAGGCAGACCTTTTCACCCCTCCCCCATAGCCCAGTGACGGTATCAGAGCAAGCCCCTGTCTTTTGCCACCTATTTTTCTCCTCCTTACTTGCCTGTTCTTGTAACTGGGCTAAGATGTCTTTCAACACAAGTGGAGATGGTGGGGTGTCTAGGTGATGTACTTGAGAGGCCACAGGAGTGCTCGCTGCTTTCTTGGCAGCCTGGTCTGCCAGTGCGTTACCCTTTTATCCGTCCATCAGTGCCTTTGGTATGTGCCTTTACCTTTATGATGCCTGATTGGGTGGGAAACTGTAGTGCATTCATAAGTTGCTGGACTGCCTCAGCATGTTTAAAGGGGTGGCCATTTGCTGTCAGGAAAGCCCTGGCTCTCCAGATAGGCCCATAATCGTGTGCAATGCCAAAAGCATACCTAGAATCAGTGTAGATATTTACAGTCTTACCTTCTGCTAGTTTGCACGCTTCTGTGAGCGCCTTGAGCTTCTGCTTCTTGTGCAGACATATGAGCTGGCATTGACTCTGCCTTGATTACCTCATGTTCTGAGACCACAGCATATCTGGTACAGTAGCGTCCTCGGTCATCTTGGTGACAGGATCCATCTACAAAAAGCTCAAAATCAGCATTAGAATGGGCACACTAGAGACCAGCCGTTTCCTGAGACATCAATTCTAGACAATCATATGGTTTGGAAACCTAATCTTGTTCCTCTGGATCCATTCTAGAAAGAAAAAGAGTGTCCTTGCTCATGTCACCTACTCCTCCCCCCTTTGGATCCATAGGAACTAGGAGAAGAGTAACGGGGTTTAGGACAGTGCACCTTTTCAAAGTCACATTAGTAGGCATGAGAATAGCACACTGAAGTCGCAGCTGTTAGGCCATGGACATGTGGCTAGGTTGTACCTGATTAAGGATACTATATACATCGTGTGGGGTGTGGACCATCAGTGGGTGATCCAAAACAATCTCTGAAGACTTGTGTAGCAACAGCTGGACAGACAACACGGCCCGAACACAGAAGGGGCTTCCTCTTGCCACCGTATCCAGGCGGCCACTATAATAAGCAACAGGTCTCTGTTTGTCTCCATGAAGCTGCAATACTGTACGGCAGTGCTCGGGTGTCTTGGAATCATATACGGGGCCTGCAGTGTGTAACACTGTATCACAGGGCAAATTCCCTCTTTGGGTGGACATAGCGTCTCCTGGATGCAAGGGGCCATGAGCGGCAAGGTAGGCCTGACACTCTTGGACTATGACTGGGCTTCCCTGTTGGCTATCTGTTGGGCCAAACCACCTCTATGTGACAGGGTAGAATTAGCTGGGTTCACTATGGCTCCTGCCTGGTGGGTAATTATGTCCCCATACCCTACTGAGAAAAGAACCTGGGATTCCTGAGGTGTGATATAGTAGCGTGAATGACAGGGAAACCAAACTTCAGATTCCTAGAAAGTCTGGCCTTGTAAGTGTGAAGGTTTCACGGGAAGAGGAGATGTAGAGGCCTTTCCGGGCTGGGAGGTCTGGCATCCACACCGATTAAAGCAAGCTCTTGGTCTGAAAATTGACATGGGGCTGGGGAGGGAGTTAGATTCCTATACAGGGTTAAAGGCGTATTGCAGTGTGAAGCTGGACTTGCATGTACGATAGGAGGGGGCAAAAACTGGAGTCTGTTACATGGAGATAAGAAACACTGATCTCGCAGCTGCAGCGGTGGGGGCCAGTGAGCGAGCAAGAATTATTACAGCTAGTAATTTAACCCTTATCTTTCCTGCTAGGCTAAATTCTTTTGAAAACCTTTTACTATTTGCAATGCATCATCCGGAGTGGAAATCTCAATATCGGGTCTACTACAAAAAAGTATGAATGGGCTTTTTGTTACAGTGAGAATCCCAGATCTTCAAACACTACCATAAGACGCCCATAGAACTTCTCGGCAATCCAGGATATATATTGCTGTAAGGGGCACAGGGTTTACAGTCGGGAGTAGAGGCTTAATTTCCTGGGTAGGGACCATATTATCCAGCAGGGAGACCCCCCCCTATCCCAAATTTTTAATTGCTTGCTTTACTCAACTCTTTTACCAATCTTTCAATTACACTGATACAAATTTCCTTATAAAACCAGGCACTATATTTCACTTTCAAATTCCAGATTATAATATTTCTTCATACTTCAAAACAATGTTGTCGCTTTAAACCAGACACAGATCTACCAGAGAAAATACAGAGAACACCGTTACAGTATGTGCTCTCTCCATTCCAAGGACACAGAGATAAGAGAGATCACAGCATTCCTCTACACAGAGAAAAGAGACTACTAGAAACAGCACAGAATTCCTCAGCGTACAAGGGAGAATATTGAGCCCAGCTCTTTGCCCCCCCCCTTCTCCGGCACGTAGCGTAGATAAGGAGAAAGAAGAAGAACTGACAAAGAAATCTCGCAGCGGTCTGCCTCGCCCCTCCCCTACAGTACACAGCACTGATACAAAGCTCCGTATCCTCTACAAAGTCACAAATTACAGCAGTTTTCAGACCTAATTTCTACAAAACTTTCCTATAATCCTCCGTGGTCTGGGCGGAGCCCCAAGGACGGTCCGTACACACACACGCGGCAGGTCTCCACCCAGGTTGGATTCTGCACAACACAAACAGGACACACCTACACTTCTGGAGATCTCTTTCCGCCACCATTACAGGGCGCTGGCTGAGACTGCATTTTCATCATCAGTGGCACGGCGGCCATTTTACAATCTGTAAAATCACAGTTCAAAGACATTTTATAACCAAACACGGGCTCTACATTATCTGATCCTTCCTTTCCATCAACCTATTTTCATCCTTTGTTCTTTAAGCCTCGCGCAACTCGCAGATAAGCTTCTTGACTGTCTCTTGCCCTCCCATGACCATTGTCTTGACTTCCACGGCATCCTCATCTAACTTGTGGGGCACAGACTTCTTTTGCTTTAAGATACGCAGCTTGGCTCCCAGAATACTGTGATTTTCTGCAGTAAAACCACTAGCAGCGATATCAACGCTGGTGTTCCTGCAATACGGAAACTCGCTCAACGTATTAGAAAAAGAGCCTCGCGCTCAATATTTTCTGTCCCTAACCTGAACACCAGCGATTAACAGACTATCCTGCTACGATATTCTAAACAGTCGGGAGGCGGTCTCCTAGTGAGAGCCCTCCACAGAAATACAGGTGGTCCCTGCTCGGGACGTCTTAATTACCTAGCTGGTACAATATCACAGAGGCTGCGTCTCCTATCCCTTCCTCTAAGCTGCCCCACAATCTACAACCTGCTCAATTTATCACTCCACTTCACTACTAGACAATAGTCACGGATAGGATGGTTGAATGGAGTACAATGACCGGTGGGGGAGGTGTGGTGTACAGAGGTCGCACAGGATGTGACGTCTCTCAGTTGCTGGTTCAGAGCGTGGCACAGGATCACATTCGATCTCACCACTCGATCATTCACCTCCCGGACCCAAGGAGACTACAGACAAACCAATAACGGCTGAGACACTAGCAAGTGTGACATATACAGTGTACATGATCGCCACTTACCGTGTTCAGAGGGTGATCAGTCCTCGAGGTCAGCCACTACGGGTATCATCCACAGACATCCAGGCATGGGTCCAGAGGGTCTCGGATCGCTGGCCACGCCCCACGTTGGGCGCCAAAATTGTCGGGGTCGTAAAACGACAATTACCCTTCCTTCACCAGTCATTCCAAATTAAAGTATGAGCTGAGCATTTGGTACCGGGTAAGAATGACTCAGACAAGGTGCTGATTCAATCTCAATTGAATGCCCGTGCATCTACTCATGTCTGCAACGGTCACAACAACTGGCTTTATTCTAAAATACACAATACTATATTGAGTGTTAGGGGAAGGCGTGCATTAGGCGGGGTTTAAGCTAGCATCCAGTCTTTCTGATTTGTTCTGACGTCTTCTGGTGGATTCCTCCTTTTCTTCACATTCCTTAAGTTTCGTTTCTGAGGAAATGGCTTAACCCTTCGGTCACTAACCTGAAACGAAACTGAACTCTGGCGACCATCTTTAAATACAATTACATATGCATTAGCTAGCAGATAGGAAAAAAACTTATTGTTTCACAGTATAAGAGTATAAAAGTACAAAAAGATATATAAGAAATATATTTTCACCTTGACAGCTCTACAAGCACTATGGACTCTGGCATGGTTGCACGCTCTATGAGCACTATGGACTCTGGCATGGTTGCACGCTCTATGAGCACTATGGACTCTGACACAGTGCAGCCAGACCCTGACAGGTCACCCACCACGACCATGCCATGACATATGAGCCCACCGAGGCTTACCAGAACTCGGCAATCCCAGAAACAAACAAACAAAAAAAAAAGCAGCGGACTCTTAGTATTCCTCCCCCTTCACCTCCCAGTGTGTCTGTAATGTCAGGTTTGTCTCACCCTTCCAGTGCCTCTCAAGCCTCTCATGTGTCAAGCCCTATCCTCGAACTACCAGACCCCACAAGTTTCATTGCCCCTTCTCCTGCCACCTCTGCGTCGTCCACGGTTAGCCAGGCCTCACTGCTTCACACTCCCCGTTTACATCACTCTACCCCAAGCAGGCGCAGTAAATAAAAATTTTGTCTATAACAAAATAAATAATATTGTTTTTTGCCCCCAATTATGTGTGGTTTACTTTTGTATTTCGCCGCCGTCAATACACACCGTCCGAACACTTAATTTTTTTGCCACATCATAGCTCCAGTAGTTAGCAAATAAAAGAATGCAGCTTTGTGTGTCTTTAGTATAGATATATGAGATGGGCCAAAATATTTATACTTGTATTATCTCCATAATCTCTTCCTTCTGCTTAGTCTGTGACTAGTGTTGCAGAGTGAAGAGAAAATGGCGGAAATAAAATGCAGAACTATACTCAACAGGTCAGGTGTCCACAAACTCATTAGTTTTAGGACACCTGACCTGTTGAGTAGAGAACTGCCTTGTATAACCTTTATTTTCTCTTCTGTGTACGTAATCTATTTCACACAAAGTGAAGGGACGATGGCGGTCATACACGGCATATCTATGCTCACCTGTACATGTGTCAGAAATAGTGAATTCATGAGGCTATGTGCATCATGAATTCATTATTTCTGACACCTGACTTGATGAGTATAGATCTGTTTTGTATGACAGTCATTGTCTCTTCAGTCTGTGTCCAATGGATACTGCAGAACAGAATCCGGACGCAATGACATCAACAACCTTTAAAGGGCCACTGTCACCCCTCTCCAGCCGTTATAAACTAAAAGAGCCACCTTGTGCAGCAGTAATGCTGCATTCTAACAAGGTGGCTCTTTTAGTTTTAGGTTGAAGTATACCCCAAATAAAGCGTTTTTATACTTAGCCACAATTCCTGTCTCTAGCCAGGGAGGCGGGTCCTCATTCCCCAGCTTGGCCAGCTCCTCTGCCGTCACTCCAATCTTCCTGCGTTTTTGGCGCCGCCCCCTCAGCGCTGTTATCGTTTCAAAACCGGCGCCTGCGCTGTGTACTGGTGTCCTGCGCAGACGCAGTAAGCTCTGGCCGTCTGATGTCCCAGCCAGGCTTGCACACTGCACCTGCGCGGGCATTGTGGCCAGCCACCTTTGGAATCCCCGGAAAACGTCTTCTTATCAGTATATATTTATGTTTCACCTATACAGAATATTCCGTGTAATGGCAGATACCAGAGAACAAAAGACATCCACAGAACACCAGGATGGATCTGCTGCACAGCAAATAGCTGTAGGACCTGCGATGACGTCACTGCCATGTGATTAGGGTAATCACATGGCAGTGACGTCATCGCAGGTCCTACAGCTATTTGCTGTGCAGCAGATCCATCCTGGTGTTCTGTGGATGTCTTTTGTTCTCTGGTATCAGCCATTACACAGAATATTCTGTATAGGTGGAACCTTTGGAATCCCCGCCCCGCACTGTGCATAATGCATAACACAGTGCGGGGCGGGGATTCCAAAGGTGGCTGGCCGCAATGCCCGCGCAGGCGCAGTGTGCAAGCCTGGCTGGGACATCAGACGGCCAGAGCTTACTGCGTCTGCGCAGCACAGTAGTACACAGCGCAGGCGCCGGTTTTAAAACGATAACAGCGCTGAGGGGGCGGCGCCGAAAACACAGGAAGATTGGAGTGACGGCAGAGGAGCTGGCCAAGCTGGGGAGTGAGGACCCACCTCCCTGGCTAGAGACAGGAATTATGGCTAAGTATAAAAACGCTTTATTTGGGGTATACTTGAACCTAAAACTAAAAGAGCCACCTTGTTAGAATGCAGCATTACTGCTGCACAAGGTGGCCCTTTTAGTTTATAATGGCTGGAGGGGGGTGACAGTGGCCCTTTAAAACAACATGGCTGTCGTCACATTAACAGTATGTGGTCAGTATTTTATATCAGTAAGTCAAAACAATGATTGG
This sequence comes from Ranitomeya variabilis, assembly GCF_051348905.1. Lineage (NCBI taxonomy): Eukaryota > Metazoa > Chordata > Amphibia > Anura > Dendrobatidae > Ranitomeya > Ranitomeya variabilis. The sequence goes on from NC_135234.1 coordinate 373,463,209, forward strand.
AACAATTAGAGGAAAATGTTAAGAGGAAAATTATAATAATAACATATCTAGCATCTCAGCTATTATCACCCACTCCTGGTTTTAGATTAAAAATACTGATATGAAATACAGACCAAATACAGCTAGTATGAGGACAGCCTTGGTTTGTAAAGGACATAGGAGACACGGTCAAGACACCAAAAAATAAATTTTATTAACGAGAAATATTAGTAGCATTTTAGAAAATAACTGGTACAGATAAAATCCCAACAGGACATTTACACAACATTGTCCTGCCATGACACACGCCCAATATCCGAATAAAAAAAGGCAGCAAATTGGTTCCGCATGTGGCCAACTTCAGCTGTTGACCACAGCGGGTGATGTTGGTAATCGGGCAGTGAGTGTGCAACTGGTTCATCCAGTTCAATGTTGGGCCACTCCTTAGCCATTATGTAATTGTGCAGAACCACACAGGCTTTGACCACCTCGTCGACTGTCTCCATTTTTAGATTAATGGCTGATGCAAGAATGCGCCATTTTGAGACAAAAATCCCAAAGGTACACTCTACTGTTCTTCGGGCCCTGGTCAGTCTGTAGTTAAAAATCCTTTTAGTGTGGTTCAAGTCATGACTGGAATAGGGCTTCAGTAGGTTTTCACACATCTGAAAGGCCTCATCACCAACCATAACAAATGGCATTGGTGGACCTTGAGTGTTGGGGAGCGGTCGTGGCCATGGAAAATTACAATTTTTGCCATACACACGGCAGCCCATATCAGAGTTCTTAAAAGTCTGGGAATCGTTGCCACGGCCAAAAGCTCCAATGTCCATGGCGATGAAGCGACAGTCCGCATCGGCTATTGCCATGAGCACAACAGAAAAATATTTTTTGTAATTGAAGTACTCCGATCCTGTTCTGGCTGGTTTGATAATGCGGATGTGCTTTCCATCCACCGCTCCCAAACAGTTGGGGAAATCACACACACTCCAGAATTTTTCCGCAATTTCAATCCACATGTCCAAGGTGGGTAGGGGAATAAACTCATCCCGGAGTACATTCCACAAAGCCCGGCAGGTGTCCGCAACAATTCCGGACAGGGTGGAAATTCCAAGCCGGTATTGGAAGTGGAGGGATGATAAACTCTCTCCGGTTGCCAGAAATCTGGAAGAAGAAAAAAAAAAACCAATTACTATCAATTCTATTTATGGTGTTGTTATGCTAAAGACATAAAGGAAAATACCAAAAAAAAACCAAGTCAGAACACCCAAAATTAGCACTGCCATTGGTTTAGATTTGTTACGTACTTTGATGTAACCAGCAGACGTTCCTCTGGTGGAATCGCTCTACGGAGCTGGGTGTCCTGTCTCCGTATGGCTCCTTGGACACGAGCAAGCAAATCCCGGAACGAGTCTTGCAACATCCTTGTATATTCCGGAAATTTGTCCGGGTTGGCATTAAGCTCGCCATACAGCGTGTGATAGGCTCCACGGCTCTCACGTAATTCAATAATGGGCTGTCTCCAAAAACGCCTACGACGTCTCCTCCATCTTTCGCGATTTCTGTCTTGCTCCCAAGCAAACGCACAGGCAAGAAACAGCTTGATGCTTAAATCCAGGTTGAAATAAATGCTCTCCATGCGAAGATCCATCATGACACAGGATACAGTAGCTCACTGTTAAGATTTCAGCAGCCCTAGGGTCTATATATAGAGATCCTATAATACACGCCCTCTGTAGTCCCATTGGTGGTGTCTGGTTATCTAGATTTTTCTCCTGTAAAATTTGTCACCATGCGCACCAAAATGCAAACACAGGAAAAAACGCATAGAAAAGCGTGCAAACGCTGCTTTTTTTTAACCGCATGCGTTCCCGCATGCGTCTAAAAAGCGCCACGTTTGGACGTGTTTCTATGCGTTTTTTCCTGCACTTGCGCATGCGGATTAAACGCTGCGGATTCTAACGCAAATGTGAAACTAGCCTAACACACATCACACTTTGACTTGGTGGATTAAACTTGGCCATGGCCCTTAAAAATGTTTTCTCATACATACAAAGATCACCAAACTCTAATAACCTTTCTTTAACCCCTTCCCGACATTTGACGTACTATCCCGTCGAGGTGGGGTGGGCCCGTATGACCGCCGACGGGATAGTACGTCATCACCGATCAGCGGCGCTCACGGGGGGAGCGCGGCCGATCGCGGCCGGGTGTCAGCTGCATATCGCAGCTGACATCCGGCACTATGTGCCAGGAGCGGTCACGGACCGCCCCCGGCACATTAACCCCCGGCACACCGCGATCAAACATGATCGCAGTGTACCGGCGGTATAGGGAAGCATCGCGCAGGGAGGGGGCTCCCTGCGGGCTTCCCTGAGACCCCCGGAGCAACGCGATGTGATCGCGTTGCTGCGAGGGTCTCCTACCTCCTTCCTGGCTGCAGGTCCCGGATCCAAGATGGCCGCGGCATCCGGGTCCTGCAGGGAAGGAGGTGGCTTACCGAGTGTCTGCTCAGAGCAGACACTTGGTAAGCCTGCAGCCCTGCACAGCAGATCGTCGATCTGGCAGAGTGCTGTGCACACTGCCAGATCAATGATCTGTGATGTCCCCCCCTGGGACAAAGTAAAAAAGTTAAAAAAAATTTTTTCCACATGTGTAAAAAAAAAAAAAAAAAAAATCCTAAATAAATAATAATAAAAAAAAATATATTATTCCCATAAATACATTTCTTTATCTAAATAAAAAAAACAAAACTATAAAAGTACACATATTTAGTATCGCCGCGTCCGTAACGACCCAACCTATAAAACTGCCCCACTAGTTAACCCCTTCAGTAAACACCGTAAGAAAAAAAAAAAAAAACGAGGCAAAAAACAACGCTTTATTACCATACCGCCGAACAAAAAGTGGAATAACACGCGATCAAAAAGACTGATATAAATATCCATGGTACCGCTGAAAACGTCATCTTGTCCCGCAAAAAACAAGCCGCCATACAACATTATCAGCAAAAAAATAAAAAAGTTATAGTCCTGAGAATAAAGCGATACGAAAATAATTATTTTTTCTATATTTTAGTTTTTATCGTATAAAAGCGCCAAAACATAAAAAAATGATATAAATGAGATATCGCTGTAATCGTACTGACCCGAAGAATAAAACTGCTTTATCAATTTAACCAAACGCGGAACGGTATAAACGCCTCCCCCAAAAGAAATTCATGAATAGCTGGTTTTTGGTCATTCTGCCTCACAAAAATCGGAATAAAAAGCGATCAAAAACGGTCACGTGTCCGAAAATGTTACCAATAAAAACGTCAACTCGTCCCGCAAAAAACAAGACCTCACATGACTCTGTGGAGCAAAATGTGGAAAAATTATAGGTCTCAAAATGTGGAGACGCAAAAACTTTTTTGCTATAAAAAGCGTCGCTGGTTTCACACTTGCGTTTTTGTCTGCAGCGTTTTTTGCACAAAAAAACGCATGCGTTTTTTCCCTATATTTAACATTGAAAACGCATGCGGTTTTTTTGTACGCGTTTGGTCGCGTTTTCAAACGCATGCGTTTTTTTTCTGCATGCGTTCATTTTCAGAAATACAACCTGCAGTATTTTCTTGCGTTTTTAAGCACATGCGTTTGTTTGCTTTAAAAACGCATGCATTTAAACACACTGAAAAGCCACCCACCACCATCAAGGTGATAAAGGGATCCAAACCCTAACCCTAACTCTACCCCTAACCTCACCCCTAACCGTTTAATGAACATTTTCTGACAGTCATAGTGCCACGTATTTCAGTGCCACGTATTTCAGTGCCACGTATTTCAGTGCCACGTGTTTCAGTGCCACGTATTTCAGTGCCACGTATCACATATTTCAGTGCCACGTATCACGTATTTCAGTGCCACGTATCACGTATTTCAGTGCCACATATTTTAGTACCACGTATTTCAGTGCCACGTATTTCAGTGCCACGTATTTCAGTGCCACGTATTTCAGTGCCACGTATTTCAGTGCCACGTATTTCAGTGCCACGTATTTCAGTGCCACGTATCACGTATTTCAGTGCCACGTATTTCAGTGCCACGTATCACGTATTTCAGTGCCACGTATTTCAGTGCCACGTATTTCAGTGCCACGTATTTCAGTGCCACGTATTTCAGTGCCACGTATTTCAGTGCCACGTATTTCAGTGCCACGTATTTCAGTGCCACGTATCACGTATTTCAGTGCCACGTGTTTCAGTGCCACGTATTTAAGTGCCACGTATCACGTATTTCAGTGCCACGTATTTCAGTGCCACGTATTTCAGTGCCACGTATCACGTATTTCAGTGCCACGTATTTCAGTGCCACGTATTTCAGTGCCACGTATTTCAGTGCCACGTATTTCAGTGCCACGTATTTCAGTGCCACGTATTTCAGTGCCACGTATTTCAGTGCCACGTATTTCAGTGCCACGTATTTCAGTGCCACGTATCACATATTTCAGTGCCACGTATTTCAGTGCCACGTATTTCAGTGCCACGTATTTCAGTGCCACGTATTTCAGTGCCACGTATTTCAGTGCCACGTATTTCAGTGCCACGTATCACGTATTTCAGTGCCACGTGTTTCAGTGCCACGTATTTAAGTGCCACGTATCACGTATTTCAGTGCCACGTATTTCAGTGCCACGTATTTCAGTGCCACGTATTTCAGTGCCACGTATTTCAGTGCCACGTATTTCAGTCACGTTTAGGGTTAGGGTTAGGGGTAGGGTTAGGGTTAGGGCTAGGGTTGGAGGTAAAGTTAGGGTTGGGGCTAAAGTTAGGGTTGGGGCTAAAGTTAGGGTTAGGGTTTGGATTACATTTACGTTTGGATTAGGGTTGGGATTAGAATTATGGGTGTGTCAGGGCTAGGGGTGTGGTTAGGGTTACCGTTGGGATTAGGGTTAGGGGTGTGTTTGGGTTAGGGTTTCAGGTAGAATTGGGGAGTTTCCACTGTCCAGGCACATCAGGGGCTCTACAAGCGCGACATGGCGTCCAATCTCAATTCCAGCCAATTCTGCGTTGAAAAAGTAAAACAGTGCTCCTTCCCTTCCGAGCTCTCCCGTGCGCCCAAAAAGGGGTTTACCCCAACATATGTGTTATCAGCGTACTCGGGACAAATTGAACAACAACTTCTGGGGTCCAAGTTCTCTTGTTATCCTTAGGAAAATAAAAATTTGGGGGGCTAAAAATCATTTTTGTGGGAAAAAAAAGATGTTTTATTTTCACGGCTCTGCGTTATAAACTGTAGTGAAACACTTGGGGGTTCAAAGTTCTCACAACACATCTAGATAAGTTCCTTGGGAGGTCTAGTTTCCAATATGGGGTCACTTGTGGGGGGTTTGTACTGTTTGGGTACATCAGGGGCTCTGCAAATGCAACGTGACGCCTGCAGACCAATCCATTTAAGGCTGCATTCCAAATGGCGCTCCTTCCCTTCCGAGCTCTGTCATGCACCCAAACAGTGGTTCCCCCCCACATATGGGGTATCAGCGTACTCAGGACAAATTGGACAACAACTTTTGGGGTCTAATTTATCCTGTTACCCTTGTGAAAATACAAAACTGGGGGCTAAAAAATCATTTTTGTGAAAAAAAAAAAGAATTTTTATTTTCACGGCTTTGCGCTATAAACTTTAGTGAAACACTTGGGGGTTCAAAGTTCTCAAAACACATCTAGATAAGTTCTTTGGGAGGTCTAGTTTCCAATATGGGGTCACTTGTGGGGGGTTTGTACTGTTTGGGTACATCAGGGGCTCTGCAAATGCAACGTGACGGCTGCTGACCAATCCATTTAAGTCTGCATTCCAAATGGCACTCCTTCCCTTCCGAGCTCTGTCATGCGCCCAAACAGTGGTTCCCCCCCACATATGGGGTATCAGCGTACTCAGGACAAATTGGAAAACAAATTTTGGGGTCCAATTTATTCTGTTACCCTTGTAAAAATACAAAGCTGGGTGCTAAAAAATCATTTTTGAGAAAAAAAATAAAAATTATTTTCACGGCTCTGCGTTATAATCTGTAGTGAAACACTTGGGGGTTCAAAGCTCTCAAAACACATCTAGATAAGTTCCTTAGGGGGTCTACTTTCCAAAATGGTGTCACTTGTAGGGAGTTTCAATGTTTAGGCACATCAGGGGCTCTCCAAACGCAACATGGCGTCCCATCTCAATTCCAGTCAATTTTGCATTGAAAAGTCAAATGGCGCTCCTTCCCTTCCAAGCTCTGCCATGCGCCCAAACAATGGTTTACACCCACATATGGGGTATCAGCGTACTCAGGACAAATTGCACAACATTTTTTGGGGTCCAATTTCTTCTCTTACCCTTGGGAAAATAAAAAATTGGGGGCGAAAAGATCATTTTTGTGAAAAAATATGATTTTTTATTTTTACGGCTCTGCATTATAAACTTCTGTGAAGCACTTGGTGGGTCAAAGTGCTCACCACACATCAAGATAAGTTCCTTAGGGGGTCTACTTTCCAAAATGGTGTCACTTGTAGGGGGTTTCAGTGTTTAGGCACATCAGGGGCTCTCCAAACGCAACATGGCGTCCCATCTCAATTCCAGTCAATTTTGCATTGAAAAGTCAAATGGCGCTCCTTCCCTTCCAAGCTCTGCCATGCGCCCAAACAATGGTTTACACCCACATATGGGGTATCAGCGTACTCAGGACAAATTGCACAACATTTTTTGGGGTCCAATTTCTTCTCTTACCCTTGGGAAAATAAAAAATTGGGGGCGAAAAGATCATTTTTGTGAAAAAATATGATTTTTTATTTTTACGGCTCTGCATTATAAACTTCTGTGAAGCACTTGGTGGGTCAAAGTGCTCACCACACATCAAGATAAGTTCCTTAGGGGGTCTACTTTCCAAAATGGTGTCACTTGTAGGGGGTTTCAGTGTTTAGGCACATCAGGGGCTCTCCAAACGCAACATGGCGTCCCATCTCAATTCCAGTCAATTTTGCATTGAAAAGTCAAATGGCGCTCCTTCCCTTCCAAGCTCTGCCATGCGCCCAAACAATGGTTTACACCCACATATGGGGTATCAGCGTACTCAGGACAAATTGCACAACATTTTTTGGGGTCCAATTTCTTCTCTTACCCTTGGGAAAATAAAAAATTGGGGGCGAAAAGATCATTTTTGTGAAAAAATATGATTTTTTATTTTTACGGCTCTGCATTATAAACTTCTGTGAAGCACTTGGTGGGTCAAAGTGCTCACCACACATCAAGATAAGTTCCTTAGGGGGTCTACTTTCCAAAATGGTGTCACTTGTAGGGGGTTTCAGTGTTTAGGCACATCAGGGGCTCTCCAAACGCAACATGGCGTCCCATCTCAATTCCAGTCAATTTTGCATTGAAAAGTCAAATGGCGCTCCTTCCCTTCCAAGCTCTGCCATGCGCCCAAACAATGGTTTACACCCACATATGGGGTATCAGCGTACTCAGGACAAATTGCACAACATTTTTTGGGGTCCAATTTCTTCTCTTACCCTTGGGAAAATAAAAAATTGGGGGCGAAAAGATCATTTTTGTGAAAAAATATGATTTTTTATTTTTACGGCTCTGCATTATAAACTTCTGTGAAGCACTTGGTGGGTCAAAGTGCTCACCACACATCAAGATAAGTTCCTTAGGGGGTCTACTTTCCAAAATGGTGTCACTTGTAGGGGGTTTCAGTGTTTAGGCACATCAGGGGCTCTCCAAACGCAACATGGCGTCCCATCTCAATTCCAGTCAATTTTGCATTGAAAAGTCAAATGGCGCTCCTTCCCTTCCAAGCTCTGCCATGCGCCCAAACAATGGTTTACACCCACATATGGGGTATCAGCGTACTCAGGACAAATTGCACAACATTTTTTGGGGTCCAATTTCTTCTCTTACCCTTGGGAAAATAAAAAATTGGGGGCAAAAAGATCATTTTTGTGAAAAAATATGATTTTTTATTTTTACGGCTCTGCATTATAAACTTCTGTGAAGCACTTGGTGGGTCAAAGTGCTCACCACACATCTAGATAAGTTCCTTAGGGGGTCTACTTTCCAAAATGGTGTCACTTGTAGGGAGTTTCAATGTTTAGGCACATCAGGGGCTCTCCAAACGCAACATGGCGTCCCATCTCAATTCCAGTCAATTTTGCATTGAAAAGTCAAATGGCGCTCCTTCCCTTCCAAGCTCTGCCATGCGCCCAAACAATGGTTTACACCCACATATGGGGTATCATCGTACTCAGGACAAATTGCACAACATTTTTTGGGGTCCAATTTCTTCTCTTACCCTTGGGAAAATAAAAAATTGGGGGCAAAAAGATCATTTTTGTGAAAAAATATGATTTTTTATTTTTACGGCTCTGCATTATAAACTTCTGTGAAGCACTTGGTGGGTCAAAGTGCTCACCACACATCAAGATAAGTTCCTTAGGGGGTCTACTTTCCAAAATGGTGTCACTTGTAGGGGGTTTCAGTGTTTAGGCACATCAGGGGCTCTCCAAACGCAACATGGCGTCCCATCTCAATTCCAGTCAATTTTGCATTGAAAAGTCAAATGGCGCTCCTTTCCTTCCGAGCTCTGCCATACGCCCAAACAGTGGTTTACCCTCACATATGGGGTATCAGCGTACTCAGGACAAATTGTACAACAACTTTGGGGGTCCATTTTCTCCTGTTACCCTTGGTAAAATAAAACAAATTGGAGCTGAAATAAATTGTGTGTGAAAAAAAGTTAAATGCTCATTTTTATTTAAACATTCAAAAAATTCCTGTGAAACACCTGAAGGGTTAATAAACTTCTTGAATGTGGTTTTGAGCACCTTGAGGGGTGCAGTTTTTAGAATGGTGTCACACTTGAGTATTTTCTATCATATAGACCCCTCAAAATGACTTCAAATGAGATGTGGTCCCTAAAAAAAAATGGTGTTGTAAAAATGAGAAATTGCTGGTTAACTTTTAACCCTTATAACTCCGTCACAAAAAAAAATTTTGGTTCCAAAATTGTACTGATGTAAAGTAGACATGTGGGAAATGTTACTTATTAAGTATTTTGCGTGACATATGTCTGTGATTTAAGGGCATAAAAATTCAAAGTTGGAAAATTGCGAAATTTTCAAAATTTTCGCCAAATATTCGTTTTTTTCACAAATAAATGCAAGTTATATCGAATAAATTTTACCACTAACATGAAGTACAATATGTCACGAGAAAACAATGTCAGAATCGCCAAGATCCGTCAAAGCGTTCCAGAGTTATAGCCTCATAAAGGGACAGTGGTCAGAATTGTAAAAATTGGCCCGGTCATTAACGTGCAAACCACCCTTGGGGGTGAAGGGGTTAATGATTTCAAAACCAACACACAGCTTAGCCAATCATCTCTAAACAGGCATGGCACACCACCTTCCAAATCAATGTGCCTAAATGAGAATTCCCAAATTGTTGGCATATCTATACAGATAGATCTATTCAATATTTTTCTAATTTTCTCACAAAGTTTTAGCTCTATGGACCTGACCCAGACTAACCTGGGTATGATTTCAGAAAAAATTCTCTTAACCTCCGGGAACCATTTCGTTAAATCATGTAAATTGCACTTCATCTGAAACAAAAGATCAATGGTACCCTGTTTCCTGATGTTGTTTCCAGCGAGATGAACAATCATAATATCCGTAAGCTGGAATCTGTTACACATTAAAACACCTACTGCATTAGACCGTCCCAGCTTTCTCCGAACCAGTAATTCTCACGCAATCAGATGACAATGACAAATTTGACCCATAATGCCATGGCCAAGAAGGAATGTTCTAAAATCCAAACATTGACTCCTATAAAAACTACAAAAAATACATTAGTTCCATCTACTTCCTAATATACAAATGGTAACAATTTGATTCCCATTTTCCCAACTTTTTACTCATTGCTTCACCTAAACCCAATCTGGTAGCCTCTGTCGCAGCACCAATTCTAAAATAATGAGTAGAGAAATATCTGCCACCAAGCCCCAATTTGTCAAGGCATTTCCACAACATACACCTGGATTGAAACTGCGACAGGGGCACACCTGACTGGTGTAACAACAGTTTTACCTGGATAACTGGGCACTAGGGTAAGTACTTTTTAACCCCTTTCTGACATCGGGCGTACATTTACGCCGATGTCGGACACCCTTCCTTTGATGTAGGCTCTGATGGTGAGCCCACATCTTTCCCGGTACATGTCAGCTGTTTTAAACAGCTGACATGTGCCCACAATATCTACGGGTGGAATCGCGATCCACCTGCAGTATTAACCAGTTAAATGCCGCTGTCAAACTATGATAGTGGCATTTAAATCGCACTTCAGGCAATCGCTCCAGAAATACGCACACCGGTGACCCTCATCATGTGATCGCGGGACACCAGTGTGATGGTATGACAATCGGAGGTCTCCTGGAGACCTCTATGGTTGTCAGTGTCAGCTTACTGTGAGCACCACCCAATGGTCGGCGTTCATAGCAAGTGTGTAATTCTTCTATATAGAGGCGATCTGATCATCGACTCTATATAGCAGAGCCGATCGGTTTGTGGCAGCTTCTAGTCTCCTATGAAGCATGCCAAAAGTAAAAAAAAAAAGTTTTTAAAAATATTAAATAAATAAATAAATATATATATATATATATATATATATATAAAAGTTTAAATCACGTCCTTTTGCCCCATTCAAAATAAAACAATTAAAAAAATTCAAACATACACATATTTGGTATCGCTGCGTTCAGAATCGCCCGATCTATCAATGAAAAAAAAGATTAACCTGATCATTAAATGGCGTAGAGAGAAAAAAGATCTAAACGCCAGAATTACGTTTTTTGGTCACCGTGACATTGCATTTAAATGCAATAATGGGCGATCAAAAGATTGTATCTGCACCAAAATGGTTTCATTAAAAATGTCAGCTCAGCAAGCAAAAAAATAAGCCCTCACCCGACCCCAGATCACGAAAAATGGAGACGCTACGAGTATCGGAAACATTTTTTTTTAACAAAGTTTTGAATTTTTTTCCACTACTTAAGTGAAAAAGAACCTAGACATCTTTGGTGTCTATGAACTCGTAATGGCCTGGAGAATCATAATGGCAGGTCAGTTTTAGCATTTAGTGAACCTCGTAAAGAAGCCAAACAAAACACAAACATAGGATTTAATTTTTTTCCCGTTTTCTAGTACATTACATGGTAAAACCAATGGTGTCGTTCAAAAGTACAACTCGTCCCACAAAAAACAATCCCCCACCCGGCCATATTGATGGAAAAATAAAAAAGTTATGGCTCTGAGAAGAAGGGGTGCAAAAAGCGAAAACGCAAAACTGAAAAAAGCTATGGAAGTTAAGGGGTTAAGGAACCATACAGGACAAATAGCATCATCAGACAAGCACATCAACATTAACCAATTACCTTTGCCAACTTGGTCTGTCTTAGCTCTAGCTATGAATAAAATAATACAATTAGACCGTAACGTAACATGTTCAAAATTCAGACCTTCTTTTGCTGTCTTACTCCTGGGCATCAGCTCCCCTATACGTGGAGCTCCAAAAAAACAAAACAACAAAGTTGTGGTTGTGGAAAACAACAATGCTTCAAAATTATCAAAACTATGCCATACTATGCATACATTTTTTAGCATAGCTGGCGTTACAGGGCATCTGCCATCTCTGACACATCCCAATTATTTAACCATAAAATAGCTATTTAAAGGCCATTCTCCCTTATTTTAAGAAAAAAGGAGACACCCACCAAATTTCATACCACTGTCGAATATACAAGCCCTTTTTCAAAGAATGCCATTACAAACAATAAAATAGCCTGCTCCGAGCTTTAGCCCACCTTCCAGTTCCTGGTGTTACAAAAACTAGTCCACATCCCCCATGCTGCCAGATAACCCTTCCATGTTGTGCTTGCTACCGATCTTTGCAATAGCTCCTTAACTAGGACCATATTAGTCCCCAAAGATAATCCAGGCACTCCTCTCCCTTTTGCTGGGCGTTTGGCACGAAACTGAAGAATTTGCTGAATTGTAAATGAGAGTGGATCAGCTATAGAAAAACACTTATCCTCACTAAACACTGCCTTCAACCATTTTAAGCATAGAAACACCAGATGCCTCTTTGATCCCTTTCTTTATATAGCGCTAACATATTCCGCAGCGCTTTACAGTTTGCACACATTATCATCACTGTCCCCAATGGGGCTCACAGTCTAAATTCCCTATCACTATGTCTTTAGAGTGTGGGAGGAAACTGGAGAACCCAGGGGAAACCCACGCAAACACGGGGAGAACATACAAACTCCTTGCAGATGTTGTCCTTGGCGGCTGCCTCAGCAGCTTCACTGTCAGACCACATTTGGCTGACAGTTAACCGCCAACACCGCGACTTTACTGTTAGACCTCAATAAAATGCTTCTATTAGTCAGATTCTTACCCCAGATAACTACCGCTAATAATAATGAGAACAATTCTAACAGAACTTCTTTGTGACTCTGCGCTCCACCCAGGCCCTACAACACTTTCCAGCACACCAATACCCATTCCAGAAAACTCCAAAACCATTCAAAGATGCAGTTATAGCTAAACCTAACTCCTCAGCTGGAAGAAAACTATCACGCCATTACAACCGACTATTAAAATATTTGAGAAATTCAAGCCAAATTTCCAAATCCTCCATAATTTCTTTAGTTATCCTAACATGAAAGCAAGGATTCTTTTTACCAGCAATATACATAGTTACACTCCTAAAAAAGACTCAGCCCATTTGTAATGTATAAGAATTAGATCTGTCTCTTTAAGAAAGTAAGGGCGGGAGTTGAGTTTAGTTTCAGTTTCAGTTCTAGCCTGAGGAGGAAATGTTATGCTGCTGTTATACTGTGTGCTGGAGGAAAAGAGGAGAAGAATAAAATACAGTTAAAGCTTACTCTCTCTTAAATTCCTTACACCGTGTGGATGCTACAACTGGCGACGAGGATGGGATGTAATCACCTGCTACTGTGAGTACTGACCCCTGCTTTACTGCTTCACACGCCAGCGCCACTGAGAGACTCCATCATGGCTGAATACTTGCACACGTTCCCACAGTTTGATATGACTGATGTCACTAATCTCTCTCATAATTGGAGAAAATGGTTAAATCGATTTGAGAATTTTCTGGAAGCAATAGATATAAAAGAGGAGAACAGAAAGAGAGCTGTGTTCCTCCATTGTGCGGGCACAGGAGTCTATGACATATACAGCACATTACCGGCAGTGGAGACAGACACGTACAGCAAATGCTCCAAAGCTCTCACTGACTGCTTCAACCCTAAACAAAACATCAGATATGAAAGATACAAGTTCAGGATTGCTAAGCAGCTTCCAGAAGAATCCATAGACACCTATGTCACCCGGCTAAAAGAACTAGCACATGGGTGTGCATTTACTGACGTAGATGATGAAATCTTAACTCAAGTAATTGTCACCTGCTCGTCTAATAACATAAGGCGTAAAGCTCTGCAGCAGGATCTCTCTCTGCATGATTTACTGAAGATGGCCCGTGCTATAGAGATAGCAGATCATCAAGCAACTACAATGGAGAATGGGGATAATTTACATGTGCATAATCTCAAACATAAAAGTGTACAAGGCAAGCAAGCCCCGCAACAGAAGAAATGTTATAGATGTGGACAAGATTTCCCTCACCACATGAACAAATGTCCAGCTATAGGACAAACTTGCAGTAAATGTGGAAAAGGGAACCATTTTGCAGTTGTCTGCAAATCAGCGCCCAACAAGTCTCCTCTGCCAATGACAAAGCCTGCAAATATACAAATGGTAAATCAGGATATAGAAGAAATGTCTGTGGCTGAGAACTATGTGTTCACGACTTCTGTTACTGGCTCAGTGCAGTCTCCATGTATTACACTCACCATCTGCAACACGGATATCACCTTTACAATAGATACAGGAGCTTCGGTGGATATCATAGACAGCAATTCTTATGAACAGTTGAAAACAAAGCCAGTTTTACAGCAAGTGCATACTAAAATCTTTCCATATGGATCTAAAACACCTCTAGTTACAATGGGACAATTTGATGCTGAACTTAGCTATAAAGAAAATAGGCAGAAAACCACTTTTCACACATTACAAGGATCAGGAGGCTGTCTTCTCAGCTATCACACTGCCTTGAAGCTAGGACTCATCCTGATTGTTTATACCATAACCGACCCTGCGGACCTGGATGTACAAGCCATGGTGAACAGTTTTCCCTCCCTATTTAGTGGATTGGGGAAATTAAAGGACTCTCAAGTGCATCTTCATGTGGATGACAGTGTTCGTCCAGTAGCCCAGGCTCACAGGCGTATTCCATTTCACCTAAGAAAGAAGCTAGAAAAGGAACTCCAATTACTCATGGATGATGATGTCATTGAAACTGTTTCTGGTCCCACTCCGTGGGTCTCTCCACTTGTGGTAGTTCCAAAACCAAAGAATCCAGAGCAGGTGAGACTGTGTGTTGACATGCGCCTGCCCAACACTGCTATTCAAAGGGAAAGACACATTTCACCCACAATTGATGACATTATTCATTTATTAAATGGAGCAACTGTTTTTTCAAAGCTCTACTTCAATAAGGGCTATCATCAATTAGAATTGAGTCCAGAATCCAGATACTTAACAACATTTTCCACCCATGTGGGTCTCAGAAGATACAAAAGATTGACATTTGGGGTCTGCTCAGCAGCGGAAATTTTTCAAGATACGATAAGGAGCATCATTCAACATATTCCAAATGCCTTTAATTACAGTGATGACATACTGGTTTTTGGGAAAACTCAAGCTGAACATAATCGTGCTCTATATGCTATCTTTGAATGTCTGCTCTCTGCTGGACTCACTTTAAACAAAGAAAAATGCGAATTTGATAAAAATTCATTGGAGTTCTATGGTCACATTTTCTCAGCGGAAGGAGTACGACCTGATCCCAAGAAAGTGGAATCTATCAGAGCAGCTTCAATTCCACAGAATGCCAGTGAAGTGCGCTCTTTTCTTGGAATGGCAAGTTACTGTGCTAGATATATTCCAAATTTTTCAACAATCAGCACTCCATTAATGGAACTTACGAAACAAAATTGCATTTTTCAATGGTCCCAAGACTGTCAGGCCTCTTTTGAAACAATCAAAAACAAACTCTGCTCAACAACCACCATGGCCTATTTTGATCCAGCTCTTCGACCCGAACTGATTGTGGACGCCAGTCCCGTGGGACTGGGTGCAATTTTAGCACAATACAAGGATGACAATCAAAGTCCCCACATCATTTCTTATGCAAGTAAAAGCTTAACAAGCACTGAAAGAAAGTATTCGCAACCTGAAAAAGAAAGCTTGGCAGTCGTCTGGGGATGTGAACACTTTCACTTATTTCTCTATGGCGCTCCCTTCACTATTGTCACAGATCATCAAGCTCTCCTTACAATTTTTGGAAATCCCAGAGCTAAAATGCCGGCACGGATTGAACGATGGGGTCTACGTCTACAGGACTATAATTACAAAATTGTTCACAAACCTGGAAAATACAGCAATCCTGCTGATTATCTCTCAAGACATCCTACGAATGATGATTTACCCGTGCATTCCTCCATTGAAGAATACATCCACTTTGTTGCAGCTCACGCCGTGCCAAAAGCACTTTCTGTTGATCAGTTTGTGAATACAACAACAAGTGACAAGACACTCTGTGCCTTAATACAAATTATCCAAAATAGAAGGTGGCATGAAATTCAAAAGAAAAAATTTCCTGAAGATGGGATTGATCTGAAGGAGTTAAAACTATTTTCAAATGTACGTGAGGAATTATCTGTCACTGAAGACCAACTCATCCTTCATGGTACCAAACTGGTTGTACCTAAGGCCTTGCGCAACCTAGTCATACAGATAGCACACGAAGGTCATCTAGGAATTGTTGGAACAAAAAAGTTACTCAAAGAAAAAGTGTGGTTCCCAAATATGGATAAATTGGTGGAAGAGAAGATTAGACATTGCTCCACTTGTCAATTAATTACTCCATCGTCAACTCTAGAGCCATTACAAATGTCTCCGTTACCCACTGCTTGTATGGGAGGAAGTGGCAGTCGACATATATGGACCATTACCAAATGGCCAATACATTCTAGTAACAATTGATGAATATTCTAGATACCCTGTCATTTCATTCATCTCTTCAACGTCTGCTAATAGTGTCATACCAGAACTGGACGACATATTCTCTGCATATGGCATTCCGAGAGTGGTCAAAACAGATAATGGACCTCCATTCAATGGACATGTGTTTGCACAGTTTTCTGAATACTTGGGGTTCAGCCACAGAAAAATCACACCTTGCTGGCCGCAAGCTAATGGAATCGTAGAACGTTTCATGCGCACCATGGGGAAACGAATCAAGGCAGCTAGTCTGGAGCACACCCCACTGAAACAGTCACTATACAAATTCCTGCACAATTACCGCAACACGCCACATTCCACCACTAATGCTGCTCCATCTCATCTCATGTTCAGCAGAACTCTTCGTACACGGATCCCTGATGTGACTAGTCATCCCTTACCAAATGACTCTTCAGTGCGATCAACGGATTTCTTTAACAAGCAAGCCATGAAACATTATGCAGACAGAAGGCGACGGGCACAGCCATGTGCCATCAAAAGAGGTGATATGGTTGTTGTGCGTCAAAAATCAACCAACAAAACCTCAGCTGTATATAGGCCTGCAAAATATAATGTTACTGAGAGAAAAGGCAATATGGTCACGGCTGAGCGAGACGGACACTCCATCACTCGAAATTCCTCACATTTTAAAATCATACCGCAGAACAATGGTAATGAATTCCCACCAGTGGAAGATTTGATACCCGACGGTGGAGAGGACCAACAAGAGGTGACTGATCCGTCAACACTGGACACCCCCAATGAACCCAGACATTACCCTACACGGGAAAGAAGAACTCCATCGAGACTTATTGAAGAGATATAGTTAAAAAAAAGGGGGAATAAGACAATACAGACATATGGTTTTTCTTGGACATTTTCGTGTTGTTACATTGTCAATATTTGTTTTAGGTTGTTAAAATAAATATATATATATATATATATATATATATATATATATATATATATATATATATATATATATATATATATATATATATATATATACTAGCTGTACTACCCGGCTTCGCCCGGGGTAATAACTGCTGTTTGCAAAATAGAATGTGTTAACAAAAATTTATTCTGCACAAAAAAACCACAAAACAAATAGATAGAAATGTAATTATTAAAAGGCAAAAACTAAGCTAATAGAAGCATTTTACAACATATATTTCAACACCAGAGATATTCCACACAGATTTAACTAAATTGGCCAAGTAATGTGAAGTAATCTTCTACTACTTATTCGAGAGCCTTTTGATAAACGACATTCTTAGTTTTTCCTTCAGGTGCAAAGACAAACAGATTTTTGGCTGTTCCAACTCTTGAACAGGCCACATAAAGTTGACCATGAGAAAAGCATGGAGATTGTAAATCTAAGCTAGCTGAAGAGCCCGGCATTGCCTGGGCATAGTAAATATCTGTGGTTAGTTATAGCACCTCACTTCTCTTATTTTCCCATCACGCCTCTCATTTTCCCCATCACATCTTTCATTTTCCCCCTCACATCTCTCATTTTCTCCCTCACACCTCTCATTTTCCCCCTCACTCCTCTTATTTTCCCCCTCACTCCTCTCATTCCCCCCTAACACTTGTCATTTCGACCTCACATCTGTCATTTTCCGATCACTCCACTATTTTCCCTCACTCCTCTCATTTTGCACTCACACCTTTTCATTTTCACCTCACACCTCTCATTTTCACCTCAGTATATACATGTTTGTCATCTCCCTTATATATAGTATACACCTGTATGTCATCTCCTGTATATAGTATATACCTGTGTCATCTCCCCTGTATATAGTATATACCTGCTGTGTGTCATCTCCCCTGTATATTATATAGTATATACCTGTATGTCATCTCCTCCTATATATAGTATATACCTGTATGTAATCTCCTCCTGTATATAGTATATACCTGTGTGTCATCTCACCTATATATAGTATATATCTGTGTGTCATCTCCTCCTGTATATAGTATATACCTGTATGTCATCTCCTCCTATACATAGCATATACCTGTATGTCATCTCCTCCTGTATATACTATATACCTGTAGGTAATCTGCTCCTGTATATAGTATATACCTGTGTGTCATCTCTTTCTGTATATAGTATATACCTGTGTGTCATCTCCTGCTGTATGTAGTATGTACCTGTATGTCATCTCCTCCTCTATATAGTATATACCTGTGTGTCATCTCTCCTGTATATAGTATATATCTGTGTGTCATCTCCTCCTGCATATAGTATATACCTGGGTGTCATCTCCCCTGTAAATAGTATATACCTGTGTGTCATCTCCTCCTGTATATAGTATATATCTGTATGTCATCTCCTCCTGTATTAGACCTCGTTCACACGTTATTTGGTCAGTATTTTTACCTCAGTATTTGTAAGCTAAATTGGCAGCCTGATAAATCCCCAGCCAACAGTAAGCCCACCCCCTGGCAGTATATATTAGCTCACACATACACATAATAGACTGGTCATGTGACTGACAGCTGCCGGATTCCTATATGGTACATTTGTTGCTCTTGTAGTTTGTCTGCTTATTAATCAGATTTTTATTTTTGAAGGATAATACCAGACTTGTGTGTGTTTTAGGGCGAGTTTCGTGTGTCAAGTTGTGCGTGTTGAGTTGCGTGTGGCGACATGCATGTAGTGACTTTTGTGAGATGAGTTTTGTGTGGCGACATGCGTGTAGCAACTTTTTGTGTGTCGAGTTGCATGTGACAGGTTAGTGTAGCAAGTTGTGTGCAGCAAGTTTTGCTCATGGCGAGTTTTGCGCATGGCGAGTTTTATGTGTGGTGCCTTTTGAGTATGTGCAAGTTATGTGTGAGGCAACTTTTGCATGTGTTGCAACTTTTGTGCATGTGGCAATTTTTCCGCGTGTGCAAGTTTTGCGTGTGGCGAGTTTTCCATGAGGTGAGTTTTGCACGTGTGGCGAGTTTTGCATGTGGAGAGGTTTGCGCGTGGCGAGTTTTAAGCGGCGACTTTTGTGTTTCAACTTTTATGTGGCGAGGTTGGTGTATGTGTGGTGAAATGTGCGCTGAGGGTGGTATATGTGTTCGAGCACGTGGTAGTGTGTGGCGCATTTTGTGTGTGTGTTCATATCCCCGTGGTGGTGTGGTGATTATCCCATGTCGGGGCCCCACCTTAGCAACTGTACAGTATATACTCTTTGGCGCCATCGCTCTCATTCTTTAAGTCCCCCTTGTTCACATCTGGCAGCTGTTAATTTGCCTCCAACACTTTTCCTTTCATTTTTTCCCCATTATGTAGATAGGGGCAAAATTGTTTGGTGAATTGGAAAGCGCGGGGTTAAAATTTCACCTCACAACATAGCTTTGACGCTCTCGGGGTCCAGACGTGTGACTGTGCAAAATTTTGTGCCTGTAGCTGCGACGCCTCCAACACTTTTCCTTTCACTTTTTCCCCATTATGTAGATAGGGGCAAAATTGTTTGGTGAATTGGAAAGCGCGGGGTTAAAATTTCACCTCACAATATAGCCTATGACGCTCTCGGGGTCCAGACGTGTGACTGTGCAAAATTTTGTGGCTGTAGCTGCGACGGTTCAGATGCCAATCCCGGACATACATACACACATACATACACACATTCAGCTTTATATATTATATATACAGTGGGGCAAAAAAGTATTTAGTCAGTCAGCAATAGTGCAAGTTCCACCACTTAAAAAGATGAGAGGCGTCTGTAATTTACATCATAGGTAGACCTCAACTATGGGAGACAAACTGAGAACAAAAAATCCAGAAAATCACTTTGTCTGTTTTTTTTATCATTTTATTTGCATATTATGGTGGCAAATAAGTATTTGGTCAGAAACAAAATTTCATCTCAATACTTTGTAATACATCCTTTGCTGGCAATGACAGAGGTCAAACGTTTTCTGTAAGTCTTCACAAGGTTGCCACACACTGTTGTTGGTATGTTGGCCCATTCCTCCATGCAGATCTCCTCTAGAGCAGTGATGTTTTTGGCTTTTCGCTTGGCAACACAGACATTCAACTTCCTCCAAAGGTTTTCTATAGGGTTGAGATCTGGAGACTGGCTAGGCCACTCCAGGACTTAGAAATGCTTCTTACAAAGCCACTCCTTCGTTGCCCTGGCGGTGTGCTTTGGATCATTGTCATGTTGAAAGACCCAGCCACGTTTCATCTTCAATGCCCTTGCTGATGGAAGGAGGTTTGCACTCAAAATCTCACGATACATGGCCCCATTCATTCTTTCATGTACCCGGATCAGTCGTCCTGGCCCCTTTGCAGAGAAACAGCCCCAAAGCATGATGTTTCCACCACCATGCTTTACAGTAGGTATGGTGTTTGATGGATGCAACTCAGTATTCTTTTTCCTCCAAACACGACAAGTTGTGTTTCTACCAAACAGTTCCAGTTTGGTTTCATCAGACCATAGGACATTCTCCCAAAACTCCTCTGGATCATCCAAATGCTCTCTAGCAAACTTCAGACGGGCCCGGACATGTACTGGCTTAAGCAGTGGGACACGTCTGGCACTGCAGGATCTGAGTCCATGGTGGCGTAGTGTGTTACTTATGGTAGGCCTTGTTACATTGGTCCCAGCTCTCTGCAGTTCATTCACTAGGTCCCCCCGCGTGGTTCTGGGATTTTTGCTCACCGTTCTTGTGATCATTCTGACCCCACGGGGTGGGATTTTGCGTGGAGCCCCAGATCGAGGGAGATTATCAGTGGTCTTGAATGTCTTCCATTTTCTAATTATTGCTCCCACTGTTGATTTCTTCACTCCAAGCTGGTTGGCTATTGCAGATTCAGTCTTCCCAGCCTGGTGCAGGGCTACAATTTTGTTTCTGGTGTCCTTTGACAGCTCTTTAGTCTTCACCATAGTGGAGTTTGGAGTCAGACTGTTTGAGGGTGTGCACAGGTGTCTTTTTATACTGATAACAAGTTTAAACAGGTGCAATTACTACAGGTAATGAGTGGAGGAAAGAGGAGACTCTTAAAGAAGAAGTTACAGGTCTGTGAGAGCCAGAAATCTTGATTGTTTGTTTCTGACCAAATACTTATTTTCAACCATAATATGCAAATAAAATGATAAAAAACAGACAAAGTGATTTTCTGGATTTTTTTTACTCAGTTTGTCTCCCATAGTTGAGGTCTACCTATGATGTAAATTACAGACGCCTCTCATCTTTTTAAGTGGTGGAACTTGCACTATTGCTGACTGACTAAATACTTTTTTGCCCCACTGTATATATATATATATATATATATATATATATATATATATATATATATATATATATATATATATATATATAAAAAGGGGGGGATGATGTAATGTATAAGAATTAGATCTGTCTCTTTAAGAAAGTAAGGGCGGGAGTTGAGTTTAGTTTCAGTTTCAGTTCTAGCCTGAGGAGGAAATGTTATGCTGCTGTTATACTGTGTGCTGGAGGAAAAGAGGAGAAGAATAAAATACAGTTAAAGCTTACTCTCTCTTAAATTCCTTACACCGTGTGGACGCTACACCATTGGCATTATTCTTGATGCAAAAGCTAATAAACCCAGCAGCAACTCACTCTCTGTGACAGTAGCTTTATTCATTCAAAAAATAAACAATAAGGCTGCCCTGCATTTCACAATTTTTTTGATGGCAGCCTTAACTGTGTCTATTATTATACCAAAATATTCAATGCAGGTACATGGAAGAATAGTTTTATCCCTAACTATCAGAATACCAAAAATCACTACATGTTAACTGAAACGTCTGCAATCATTCATTACATATTTCTGAATCCCTGAACCCAACAAACAAGAAATCATCTAGATAATGTGTCAACCCGCCCCTCATACATAACCGCTATTACCCATTCAATAAAAGAAGAAAATGCTTCAAAATAAAAACAAGATAATGAACAACTCATTGGCAAACATTTACAAGTGCTTCTCACAAAATTAGAATATCATCAAAAAGTTAATTTATTTCAGTTCTTCAATACAAAAAGTGAATCTCATATATTACAGTATATAGAGTCATTACAAGCAGAGTGATCGATTTCAAGTGTTTATTTCTGTTAATGTTGATGATTATGGCTTACAGCCAATGAAAACCCAAAAGTCATTATCTGAGTAAATTAGAATAATTAACAAAAACACCTGCAAAGGCTACCTAAGCATTTAAAAAGGTCCCTAAGGCTACGTTCACATTTGCGTTGTGCGCCGCTGCGTCGGCGACGCAAAGCACAACGCAAACAAAAACGCAACAAAACGCACGCTAAAACGCTGCGTTTTGCGACGCATGCGTCCTTTTTTGCCGAAAGTTGGACGCAAAAAAAATGCAACTTGCTGCATTTTCTGCGTCCAACGCTTGCGGCCAAAAAACTGCATGCGTCGCAAAACGCAGCACAACGCATGTCCATGCGCCCCCATGTTAAATATAGGGGCGCATGACGCATGCGGCGACGCTGCGGCGCCCGACGCTAATGTGAACGTAGACTTAGTCTGTTTCAGTAGGCTCCACAATCATGGGGAAGACTGCTGATTTGATAGATGTCCAGAAGGCCATCATTGACACACTCCACAAGGAGGGTAAGCCACAAAAGGTCATTGCTAAATGTGCTGTTCTATGTAAGTTATGTTCTTCAGTTCCATGTATGTTGTTATGCTTTCTCTGCTGCCACCCAATGGTCTTTTTCTGTATGGCAGCTTGTTATTGATTTATTCTTCTGGGCATGTCTTCCACTTCCGTTTCAGGGGTCAAGTCTTCTCTTCCTCTGGCAGCCATTTCATTTTCAGTTTCATGCTGTTGTGAGAGGACTCTTTTGAACCAGGCTTAGGAAGGCATCATTCTTTCGATCACACACTCTCTTGCTGCTCACCCTTGCAGTCATAATTGGTGCTACATCTTACTGTACCTTGTCTACACCTGCATTTCTGGAGAAAGTACTGTATTACCAGTTATCGGCTGTATGTCCAGGTTTCCAAATAAACAAGTCTGGATTGCACAATCCCTGGTGTGCATCATCTCTTCGGACGCTGAGCAGCATTGGTCCTGTCTGCCTCATATCGAGGAAAATACTGAAGGTACGATTCTCTCTCTCACAACGCTTATTAATCAACCACACCTCCATTCGCCTCATGTGGGGACAGAACAGTCGAAAGACTGCCTTGAAGCCCGGCCAGAATCATCCGTATATTCCTATCCATGTGCCCACGCTCTGCCTGCTCACATACTGCAGCCCTGCTCTGCTAAGAAATCTCCTGCAGCATCACCTCAGACCGCATAGTGCATAAAGACTCTCTGTGTATTATACCACATCGCTACAGATTGTCGGACTGCAGAACCCCACAATTCTTCAAAAACTCCTTGGGAATCTTATCAGGGGGTTGCAACAAGGCTGCACCGCGATTTCCAGCCCCCAATTCAAAAGTTTAGTTTTTTTAAAGGGACAGCGCACCTTAAATCAAAATGGCCGAAAAGGACCTTACGCAGTTCTCCAATGCTAAAACAGAGCAAATACAGCCCGATACTGTCCATTATGAAGACCAGGAAGCAGAGCCGGCTTCCGCAGCAGACCAAGATGCACGACCAGTACGCTCCATCAAGCCAACATTAAAGGTCCTCGAGAATTACCATTCCACAAGGGATGCGTTCAATGACAACCTGGATGACCTATGGGAACGAGTTGCCTCCCTCATGTCAAGCATCCAACACCACAAAGATGATGCAGTGAGTTTACAGGACACTATAAGACAGCTAGACATGGCCCACGGCAGATACAAGAGACTGTCCGCAAAGTATGCTGCCTTCCTAAAAGACTCTAAAATAGACGAAGCCCTATCAGAGTTAAGCAAGGCAGATTCAACAGACAGAGAAAGGGACGCCGCCGTGCAAGACGCCAAAGATAAAGCGGAGCTTCGTATCACCTATCTGCAAGAAACTAGATCGCACAGGTCAGCGTCGTCTAAACACTCTGTTCGGTCATACAACTCATCCTGCTCAAGAACTTCGGCCCTCAGTGACAGAATTTTAGAGGCCCGTTTAAACGCAGAGTGATCCAAACTAAAACGCTCATACACAGAAAAGAATGCAGAAGCAGAGGCCTGAGCAAAGATTCTTCAAGCAGAAGCAGAGGAAAAAGCAGAAGCCAGAAAAGCAGAGGCCCAAGCAAAGATTCTTCAAACAGAAATGGGGGAAGAAATCGCATTAGCTGAAGTAAAAATACTCGAGCAAGCATTAAAGCAAAACCTCGACCCGATTTGCCTGCCACCACAGGAAGAAGACGACCCAGCTGTTCGTACCAGTGACTATGTGCAGAAACAGATACCTGCAACGCACACCTTCTCCAGCGATGTTCAACCCAACATTGCGGAAACGTCCAAGTCAGCCCAACCTATGGTGCCAGTATCGCCCACAGCCCCTCCAGAGACCCAAGACCAACGCCGTGATGCACCCCCTCAGGAGCAGTCATCACCGTAAGATGACCGCAAGGCACACTCCAGCCTGCCTCCACGGTTCAAGCAGCAGTCATCAGAATCTCCAGAGGTTAAATCACAGCTCAACCCTGCAGCAACATCATTTTACCCGGGAACAATTCACCCTTCTACACCACACAGCTTATACTCCCAAGGGGCACCACAAGCTAATACGGTAACAAGGAGTGAAGGATCAGACATGTCCGAGTTTGCCAGGTTCATGGTGAGCAGGGAGCTAATCAGCACTAGCCTCTCAAAATTCGACAACCATGCAGAGAACTACAGAGCCTGGAAAGCAACCTTCAAGGCCACCATTGCTGACCTCAACCTATCCGCGGAGCAGGAGCTCGACCTCATGGTAAAATGGTTGGGTCCTGAATCCACAAATCATATTAAGAGTCTTAGGACCGTCTATGTGGGGCAAGCTGAAGCAGGTCTCGCTGCTGCCTGGCAGAGACTCGAAAGAACCTACGGCAGTGCTGAAGCCATAGAAAAGTCCCTATTCAAGAGACTGCAGAATGTTCCAAGGATCAACCTTAAGGAAGCCCACAAGCTTCTGGACTTAAGTGACCTGCTTATGGAGGTGGAACTTGCTAAAAGAGACCCTCGTTTGTCTGGACTGTGCTACCTGGACACTGCCCATGGGGTTAACCCAATAGTCTCAAAGCTGCCACATATGCATCTCCAGGTATAAAGGGTCACATGATGTCACCTTTCCTCCGTTCATTCAGTTCTGCAAGTTCATTGACGAACAAGCCCAAATGAGGAACAACCCTAGCCTCGACTTCCTGGAGTCTAACACTGCAGCTCCAGCAACACCTTCATCAAGGTATGAAAGCGTTGCACATAGACACAAGGACTTGAGGAACAGTGTAAGCGTCAGAAAGACTAACCTGCCATCACCTGCAGTACCTGCCGAAAAGCAGTACACTATTCCGTCGAGGGAAGAGTCTTTCAATCGTGAGTGTCCCATTCACAAAAGACCACACTCACTCAACAAATGTAGAGGCTTCAGGTCGAATACCATGCAGGAGCGCAAGAAAATCCTCAGCGAACTTGGGGTATGTTTCAAGTGCTGCGCTTCATCAGAACACATGGCCAAGGACTGTAAATCTGCCATTAAGTGTGAAGAGTGTCACAGCGACAGACACCCATCAGCCTTGCACCCAGCCTCAGCCACCAGCGATCCAGCAGTCGCAGTTACCTCTAGTCCCACTACAAGCCATGGCGGGGAGCCACAGAATCACGCCAAGTCCACCACAGCTGTTTCCTGCTCATGCTCAGAGGTATGTGGGGAGAAACAAAGTGCTAAATGTTGTGCCAGAATATGCCTAATCAGAGTTTATCCAGAAGGGCAACCAGAGAAGGCAGTAAAAATGTATGCCATTATTGACGATCAGAGCAATCGATCCCTAGCCGGACCTAAGTTCTTTGAAGCCTTTAGAATCAAGGGACCAGCAATGCCCTACACTCTGAATACTTGCTCGGGGCGCATAGTGACTAGCGGCAGAAGAGCACAAGGTTTCATTGCTTCTCCTGTCAATGGAGATGTAGAAATACCCCTACCTACGCTAATCGAATGCGATAAAATACCAGACCAAAGGGATGAGATCCCTACCCCGGAAGCTGCGTTCCACCAACCACACTTAAGGCACCTAGCCAGCGTTATCCCACCTTTGGACACAGATGCTGAAATCCTACTTCTGCTCGGCAGAAACAATTTGAGGATACATAAGGTCCGCCAACAGTGTAATGGTCCTGACTACACCCCCTACGCCCAGAGACTTGACTTGGGGTGGGTAGTCATAGGAAATGTATGCTTGGACCGAGCAGGAGTCCATTCCTTTAAGACCTACGTACGCCGAGATGGGCGCACTACTTTTTGCAAACCATGTCCTCATCACTATGAGGTGAAGGAAAAGCTTCCAGATCCTGTACAGCTGCCTGATGTTATCCCTTCTCCCTATACAGACAACCTGGGAAGATTGGTGTTTCATACCACTAAGGATGACAACAAAGTAGCACCGTCTACGGAAGACAAGGAATTTGTCAGGATAATGGACAATGAGTTCCTTAAGGACGAGACTAATCACTGGGTTTTTCCCCTACCCTTCCGAGCTACCAGGGTAAGGCTCCCGAACAATCGTGAACAAGCCTTGTCCAGATTCAACTCTCTCCAGCGCACACTAAGCAATAAACCAGAGATGAAAGAGCACATTGTCACCTTTATGGGCAAAATATTCCATAACAACCATGCGGAGCCAGCGCCTCCCTTAAAGAAAAACGAGGAGTGCTGGTACCTGCCCTCATTTGGAGTATATCACCCGAAGAAACCTAAACAAATTAGAGTTGTCTTTGATTCAAGCGCCAAACATCAAGGCATATCTCAATGATGTCCTCCTCACAGGTCCTAATCTGACAAACAACCTAGTAGGAGTGATGATGAGGTTCAGGAAAGAGCCCATTGCCATCACCGCCGACATTGAACAGATGTTCCACTGTTTCATAGTCAGAGAGGACCACAGGAATTTCCTCAGGTTCCTGTGGTACAAGGACAATGACCCCAGCAAAGAGATGGTGGAGTATCGCATGCGGGTGCACATATTCGGGAACAGCCCTTCACCCGCAGTGACAACATATGGCCTGCGGAGAACCGCACTAGAAGGAGAGTCTGAGTATGGAACAGATGCCAGAGACTTTGTAGAGAAAGACTTCTACGTAGATGATGGACTAAAATCTCTACCCACAGAAGAAGCGGCAATTGACCTACTTAAAAGAACCCAACGTATGCTGTACCGAGCTAAGCTTAGACTGCACAAAATTGCTTCAAACAGCCTGGCTGTCTTGAGAGCCTTTGAGTCAAGTGACCACGCACATGGATTCAAGGACATAGACCTAGGACCAGACCGTCCGCCTGTGCAGAGAAGCTTAGGCCTGAGGTGGAACCTTTCAGCCGACACCTTCGGTTTCCAAATCAACTGTGCAGACAAACCATTCACTAAACGTGGTGTCTTGTCAGTGGTAAATAGCCTATATGACCCACTGGGATTCGTAGCACCAATTACCATACAAGGTAAATCCCTTCTGAGACAGCTATCCGAAACCGTCAAGGACTGGGATGCCCCTCTACCTCCTGATAAGGAACCAAAATGGGAAACCTGGAAGCAGTCTTTGTGTGCTTTGGATGAAATCCATATACCGAGATGCTACGCCAGAATCTCACTTGCTGCCAGCACTAAGACGGAACTCCATGTGTTCTCGGATGCATCCACGGAGGCCATTGCAGCTGTTGCCTACCTGAAGGTGACGGGATCCGACAATCAAGATCATGTTGGTTTCGTTTTCGGCAAGGCTAAGTTGGCTCCCAAGCCTGACCACACTATTCCCAGGCTGGAACTCTGTGGGGCTGTGCTTGCAGTAGAACTTGCAGACTTTATTCAGCATGAGCTGGACACTCACATAGATGACGTACAATTCTACAGTGACAGTAAAGTTGTCTTAGGTTACATCTACAACCAAACAAGGTGCTTCTACGTGTACGTCAGTAACCGCATTCAGAGAATAAGAAGGTCTTCCAAACCTGAACAGTGGCACTATATCCCATCTGAACTTAATCCAGCTGACCATGCCACTAGACCTATGTCTATAAATTCCTTTGCTAACTCTTCTTGGCTTTCAGGTCCAAAGTTTCTGCTGGAACAGAAGGGAAGTGAATGTTTCCAGGATGTCTTCAGCATCCAGGATCCGGATGATGATCCAGAAGTCCGCTCTGAGGTCAGTGCTCTGGCCATGAATGCTAAACCAACCTCCACCCTCGGTTGTCAGCGCTTTGAACGCTTCTTTAATTGGATGAAACTCGTCAAGACTATCGCAAGGTTAGTCCACATTGCGAGATCTCATCACAATTCACATGGAGACAAAGACTGTCATGGTTGGCACGTCTGCCAAAAACCACTCTCTACTTATCACATTCCGGTAGGATAAACCATGAACAGAACTCCGCTATAGTACTTGCCCATTATATTACAGTTGTGTTGGAGATAGTTTGGCCTAGTACGGCTTCTCCAATCCGAAGATGGGTTTTCCTTTGGATTATCTCAGGAACTGACTTAAATTAATGTCTTATCTTCTTTAAAGTTGTTATTATTGCATTACATGCATGTTTGGTTTCATTTTCTAGGTTGTTGGACTTTATTTCAAAGACATTAATATAGTGAAATCCCTTACAGAATTTCAGACGGGGAGTGTGCTGTTCCATGTAAGTTATGTTCTTCAGTTCCATGTATGTTATGCTTTCTCTGCTGCCACCCAATGGTCTTCTTCTGTATGGCAGCTTGTTATTCATTTATTCTTGTGGGCATATCTTCCACGTCCGGTTCAGGGGTCAAGTCTTCTCTTCCTCTGGCAGCCATTTCATTTTCAGTTTCATGCTGTTGTGAGAGGACACGTTTTAACCAGGCTTAGGATGGCATCAGTCTTTCGACCACACTCTCTTTTGTTGCTCACACTTGCAGTCATACTTGGTGCTACATCTTACTGTACCTTGTCTACACCTGCATTTCTGGAGAAAGTACTGTATTACCAGTTATACGCTGTGTGTCCAGATTTCCAAATAAACAAGTCTGGATTGCACAATCCCTGGAGTGCATCATCTCTTTGGATGCTGAGCAGCATTGGTCCTGTCTGCTTCACAGTGAGGAAAATACTGAAGGTACGAATCTTTCTCACAACACCTATTAGTCACTCACACCTCCATTCGCCTCATGTGGGGACAGAACACTAAAGAAGCTGGTTGTTCACAGAGTGCTGTATCCAAGCATATTAATGGAAAGTTGAGTGGAAGGAAAAAGTGTGGTAGAAAAGATGCACAAGCACCCAGGATAACTGTACCCTTGAAAGGATTGTTAAGAAAAGGCCATTCAAAAATTTGGGGGAGATTTACAAGGAGTGGACTACTGCTGGAGTCATTGCTTCAAGAGCCACCACACACAGACGTATGCTCTACAAGTGTCGCATTCCTTGTGTCAAGCCACTCATGACCAATAGACAACGCCAGAAGCATCTTATCTGGGCCAAGGATAAGAACAGCTAGACTGCTCAGTGGTCCAAGGTGTTGTTTTCAGATGAAAGTAAATTTTGCATTTCTTTGGAAATCAAGGTCCAAGAGTCTGGAGGAAGAGTGGAGAGGCACACAATCCAAGTTGCTTGAGGTTTAGGCTAAATGCACACGTTGCAGAATTGCCACGGAAATTTCAGCAGCAATTCTGCAACTCCTGCCGCAGGTATATCGCATGTGGAATTGGCATGCATATTCCTGCTAAAAAATAGCGTTTTGCAAGCGTAATTAGCTTGCAGAATGCTAGCGTTTTCCAAGCGATCTGTAGCATCGATTGGAAAACTGATTGACAGGTTGGTCACACTTGTCAAACATAGTGTTTGACAAGTGTGACCAACTTTTTACTATTGCTGCTGCCTATGGAGCATCAATAGTAAAAGATAGAATGTTAAAAAAAATAAAAAAAATGGTTATACTCACCTTCTGATGGCCCCGGATCTCCTCAGCGGCTTCCGTTCCTATAGATGCTGTGTGTGAAGGACCTGCGATGACGTCACGGTCATGTGACGGCTACGTCATCGCAGGTCCTTCACACACAGCATCCCTGGTAACGGAAGAGGTAGCGTGCACCGCTGAGAGGCGGGAAGACTCCGGGGCTATCAGAAGGTGAGTATATCACGATTTTTTATTTTAATTCTTTTTTTTAACAATTATATGGTGCCCAGTCCGTGGATGAGAGTCTCCTCTCCTCCACCCTGGGTACGAACCGCACATGATCTGCTTACTTCCCGCATGGTGGGCATAGCCAATGCATTCCTAGGTGTGCGGAATCCCCGCGATTCCGCAAATTTAATGAACATGCTACGTTTTTTTCTGGAATGCAATTCCGCTCAGGAAAACAACGGAGCATGTGCACAAAAAATGCGGATTGCATTCTATTAAATAGGATGCTTAATGTGAGTGTTTTTTTCCCGGTTTTATAGCGTTTTTATAGCGAAAAACCAGGAAAAAAACGCGAACAATCCGCTACGTGTGCACACAGCCTTAGTGTGAAGTTTCCACAATCAGTGATGGTTTGGAGAGCCATGTCATCTGCTGGTGTAGGTCCACTGTGTTTTATCAAGACCAATGTCAGCACAACCGTCTACTAGGAAATTTTAGAGCACTTCATGCTTCACTCTGCCGACAAGCTTTTTGGAGATGGAAATTTCATTCTGCAGCAGGACTGGGCACCTGTCCACACTGCCAAAAGTACCAATACCTGGTTTAAAAACAACAGGATTACTGTGTTTGATTGGGCAGAAAACTCGCCTGACCTTAACCCCATAGAGAATCTATAGGGTATTGTCAAGAGGAAGATGAGAGGTACCAGACCCAACAATGCAGATGATTTGAAGGCTGCTATCAAAGCAACTTGGGCTTCCATAACACCTCAGCAGTGGCACAGGCTGATCGTCTCCATGCCACGCCACACTGATGCAGTAATGCAGTAATTGATGCAAAAGGAGACCAGACCAAGTATTGAGTGCATTTACTGACTATCAATTTCAGTGGGCCAACATTTCGGATTTAAAATAATTTTTCAAGCTGGTGTTATTGAGTATTCTAATTTACTGAGATAATGACTTTTGGGTTTTCATTGTGGCTGTAAGCCATAATCATCAACATTAACAGAAATAAAGACTTGAAATAGATCACTCTGTTTGTAATGACTCTATATATTGAGTTTCACTTTTTGTATTGAAGAACTGAAATAAATTAACTTTTTGATGATATTCTAATTTTGTGAGAAGCACTTGTATCTACAAAGAAAAAAAAACCAAAATGGAAACCCAGGGAATTAAAGCAGTCCGGGCGGATTCGAAATAACCTGAAGGACGCTTCAATGACGGCTTTCGCCATTAAGCCCCTGGTCCAAAACTCTTTACTATTTCTGCTGCTTTATCAAATGATGTATAACTGACCAACATCAAATTATTATCAATACTATCGTTTAGGAATGAAGCATAAGGGTAAGATAAATGGTGAATTAAACTAAATGCATTTAACACTTTTTTAGGGACCACCCCAAGAGGAGAAAGCTAGAAGTTAACAAATGGGCGCACTTCAAACGACCTGCCACTCTACCAACCTCAATTTCTTTGCAAATTTTATTTTTTACTACCCCTGGGTGCTAGTCAAAAGATGTTAAATTATCTACCCTTTTACATCGGACCCCGGAAAGCTGATGAATTGAGAAACCTTCAGAAAAACCATTAGTTATTAGTTTGGCCATCCTGCGGTTTGGATACCGCTCTAGCCAGGTTCACATTCTCTCCAATCTTGTCCTTGCTAAAATATTTCCTTGTGGAGGGCTGGGATGACGTGCTCGCTTTTTTTAAACACCTGGCCATTGGGTGCGTTCCTCCACAAAAGGAACATTCACACTGTGATTAATTAAAAGCAAAGCACGTACACTTCCTGAATGTGGTCTGAGCTGGCGATTGACGTGCAGGTTTGCTAGGCAACATTATATTCAACCAGAGACCCACATCATTTACTCCCCATTTAAGAGATGGGTAAACTGACATTTTCTTACAGAAATTCTCATCATAAAAGTACCATCTTAGCCCTTCAAAGTTTTTAGTCACTTCCAACACTATCTCTGCGTGTTGAAAAAGCCCTGAGCATTTACTTGGGTGTTTCTCCCCATAATGCTGGCAAAAATACAATACAAAAAGCTTGCTACCAATTATTGAAAGACCTAGATATAGGCCTGTGCCTATCCTTGTCCTCTTTCTTCTCCAATATTGCCAGAAATTCTTTGGAGGCTGGCAACAATGACAATAAATCAATGAATTTGTTACGCCATATTTTTTCCTTTATTGCAATCGCTAAATGGTAACCTAGGGGTGAGACTGGGCACACTAATGCCTCCTTGTAATACTCTTCTCCCACCCCTTTAATTTGTGATGCTACTGAGGAAATTACAGACTCCTGCTCCCCCTTCTTCCTTCTAAGCCTTCATCTAAATGCCACCATACCTCTACCACCCCGTGTTTTCTAAAGGATTGAATAGCAGACCCTATGCGATCTGCTGTGGGGTGCAATATCTCTTTAAGGGAATATAACACCTCCGTTAGCTGATCTATTGTGTATGGTAAATGTGTGTGATGATGATTGTACTCACTACCTTCTGAAATGTCATCTTGGACTGATCCACGCCTGAAATGTCATCTTGGACTGATCCAGGCCTGAAGGATTGATATCCATCCAGAAATTCTTTGGAGGCTGGCAACAATGACAATAAATCAATGAATTTGTTACGCCATATTTTTTCCTTTATTGCAATCGCTAAATGGTAACCTAGGGGTGAGACTGGGCACACTAATGCCTCCTTGTAATACTCTTCTCCCACCCCTTTAATTTGTGATGCTACTGAGGAAATTACAGACTCCTGCTCCCCCTTCTTCCTTCTAAGCCTTCATCTAAATGCCACCATACCTCTACCACCCCGTGTTTTCTAAAGGATTGAATAGCAGACCCTATGCGATCTGCTGTGGGGTGCAATATCTCTTTAAGGGAATATAACACCTCCGTTAGCTGATCTATTGTGTATGGTAAATGTGTGTGATGATGATTGTACTCACTACCTTCTGAAATGTCATCTTGGACTGATCCACGTCTGAAATGTCATCTTGGACTGATCCAGGCCTGAAGGATTGATATCCATCCAGCTCCTCAGCTTGCTGACCGGTGGCCTTGGGATCAGCGACGGCTTCCTCCAGCCGATAGTTGACCGAGCCTAACCTGGTCTCCTGCTGTGACCTGCAGGCTTCCGCACCTTGTCCCCTCAGTATTCCTGGAGCCCTGGATCCCCTCACCGGCAAAGGAGAATAAGTGATTCTATGTTTCTTGCTTCTGGATCCACTGCACATGCCCAATGATATCATTACGGCCTTTGGCACTTTGACGCTTGAAGCTGCAACATCTTCCACTGGACAGCTTAGGCAGCACTGTTGTCAGGCAAGGCCTCCCTTTCCCCCAACTTCCTCTGGAACTCCTCCAACGCAGTTTCCATTGCAGCCAGGTGCTGCAGCTACTCTCAATAGTGGCAACGGGTAGTAACAGAACACCCCAGGGCAGCCATGTTGTATCACCTCACAGTTACCATTTACATAAAACTGCCCTATCAGTGAATGTCGCTCAGGGGAAGAAACACAAACTCCCCTGTAACGAACAGCGGAAAGGCTGCCAGATCCCACCAATCCTAATTTCTTCCCAGCTACGCGCCAAAACTCACATGGTGGGAACACCTCCTTTTCCCGCCAGTTCACCCCTTCAGTAGAGGAATACCTAGTGCATGGTATTGCCATGTATTTTACCCCTGAAAGACGGGGTCAGCCACCAATACTCTCCTGCTGGCTAATGTGTCAGTTGATGGCTTTCTCATACAGAACACAAGACAAGGCCTAGATGGCTGTCTGCCAAACGAATGGCCAAAGCATCGTCCGTCCGACAGATGTCAAATGTGTATCGCCAGATTAAGAATTGTTGAGAGACAGTGTCACAATGTGTACGTACTGCACATGCCCATTGACCAGGGTAAGTGCAGCCACCAGTTGTCAGTTTGTTCATACATTTCTAAGAGTAATAACAGAAGGACAGAACAACCCAGTCTTATAGGAAAAACTGCTTCATAATGATTTCATGGAAAATGCATGGATTTACCTAAACTGACATGTCTGTCAGGAGAAATACTTTTGTGATGATACTAACTGAAAATCTCTAATTAAAATAAAAATGTAGTGAATAGACAGCAGATTTCAGACTCTTCCCATCGAGAAGAATATAAAATTCTAAATTACTCTTATTACACTGAGAATCAAGTATGAGAGCGAAAGCCCTGAGACTGGGTTTGATATGTCTTCCACCTTCCCTTTCTGGTTGCTATCAGCACCATGTGTGACTTACTGAACCAAGCACATTTTAGCCTAAAAATTAGCCCTTACTTACCTTTCTAGGGGTTTTAGACTTTTCAAGGTAAATATCCCAATGACAATGTGGCAGTGGATAAAACCAGCTCCACTGTCCAGTTTAGTGAGTCAGTAAGGTGGATTACATACAATAAGTAGCCTAGATTCCATGCACACAGGAAGTGTTTAAGAAGACAAAGGCTCCATGATTGAGTTACTACAACAGCCATCATGTAGCCATGTTGTAGGAGTAGGATTCCAACCCCAGGAATTTACTTGAGAAATGCGATACTGCCTTTTTCACTTGTACTCTCCTACCTCGCCTCCCTTATTCCATGGCCAAATAGTTTTTGCTTTGATGTGTTGGTACATACCACGATTTATAGTCTACACTGTCCTGTCAAGCTAGAAAAAGCCTGACACACAAAAAAAAGCGTTCTACAAAGTCTAAGTAAAAGTAACGCGTGACATCTGAAATATACACTTTCACATCACCCAGCCTTGTACAAATCATATGGAGGAACTCATATGACTTTAACAAGTTTCTTTCAAAATTGTAAAGTAAGATATGAAAAATGCACTAAAGTAATTTTGCAGAAAATAGCAAAAAAGTAAGGCTACCGGCCGGGTTACACATTCTAGGGTTAAAGTATTTTTATCCACTTTTGACTGTGGGTGGTACAGGTCCCTGCAGAGTTGTCCTTTGGCATTGCTGCATTAGCGCTTCTCCAAGCTAGTGGTATCAGGTCGAAGCAGTAGTAATTTTCCAACAGGTAGATAAATAAGGAATGGCAGCTCTCTTTACATTACTGTAACTTTTCTTAGAATGCTGCATTCCGTTTCTCGTGGAAATGCATAAATTGACAACAACAGTGGCTTGCAAAAGTATTCAACCCCTTGGCATATTTCATGTTTTGCTACCTCACAGCCTGGAATTTCACAGATTTTTTTAAAGGTTTGCATCAGATTATGTAAAGAACATTGAGACAAATATAGACCAACACTGGAACCATCAGTAAGGCCGCCGTCACACATGCGAGTTTTACGGACGTAAGAGCGCAGAAACTACGTGCGTAAAACTCGCATAACATACGGCACAATGCTTCTCAATGGGTCTCGTCCTATCAGCCGTATATTACGGATCCGTAATATACGGCGTTCTACGGCCGTACAAAATCGCAGCATGCTGCGTTTGTCAGCGTATTGCGCAAAAAAATCGCCAATGAAAGTCTATGGGGGCGAGAAAAATACGGATTCCACACGGACCAGCAGTGTGACTTGCGAGAAATACGCAGCGGTGTTAGTGAAAAGTCGGTAATTCAATTGCCGGCTTTTCATTTCTCCTGCCTAAACCCGACAGGATATGAGACATGGTTTACATACAGTAAACCATCTCATATCCCCTTTTTTTTTGCATATTCCACAGTACTAATGTTAGTAGTGTGTATGTGCAAAATTTCAGCGCTGTAGCTGCTAAAATAAAGGGTTAAATGGCGGAAAAAATTGGCGTGGGCTCCCGCTCAATTTTCTCCGCCAGAGTGGTAAAGCCAGTGACTGACGGCAGATATTAATAGCCTAGAGAGGGTCCATGGTTATTGGCCCCCCCCGTGGCTAAAACATCTGCCCCCAGCCACCCCAGAAAAGGCACATCTGTAAGATGCGCCTATTCTGGCACTTGGCCACTCTCTTCCCATTCCCGTGTAGCGGTGGGATATGGGGTAATGAAGGGTTAATGCCACCTTGCTATTGTAAGGTGACATTAAGCCAGATTAATAATGGAGAGGCGGCAATTATGACACCTATCCATTATTAATCCAATTGTTTGAAAGGGTTAAAAAACACACACACACATGATTTAAAAGTATTTTAAAGGGAACCTGTCACCTGAATTTGGCGGGACCTGTTTTGGGTCATATGGGCGGGGTTTTCGGGTGTTTGATTCACCCTTTCCTTACCCGCTGGCTGCATGCTGGCCGCAATATTGGATTGAAGTTCATGCTGTGTCCTCCGGAGTACACGCCAGCGCAAGGCAAGATTGCCTTGCGCAGGTGTGTACTATGGAGGACAGAGAATGAACTTCAATCCAATATTGCGGCCAGCATGCAGCCAGCGGGTAAGGAAAGGGTGAATCAAACACCCGAAAACCCCGCCCATATGACCCAAAACAGGTCCCGCCAAATTCAGGTGACAGGTTCCCTTTAATGAAATAAACACAGCGGTTGTTTTAATATTTTATTGCTCTCTCAATCCATTTGCAGACCCTCGCTTGGCAAAACAATAAACCCACAATATACATACCTTCTGCTGACCCGTCACGTCCCACGAGGTAATCCATCTGAAGGGGTTAAAATAATTTACAAGCAGGAGCCCTGCAAATGCAGCTGTGCTCGTGCTTGTAATTCCCCGGCGAATGAAGGAAATGTAGGTCATTGACCTACATTTCCTTCAGTCGCGGTGATGCGCCCCTGCTGGATGTTCTCATGAACTGCAGCCTGGGAACTTTTTCCCACGCTCCAGGTCATATGAGGACATCCACCAGGGGGCGCATCACCGCGACTGAAGGAAATGTAGGTCAATGACCTACATTTCCTTCATTCGCCGGGGAATTACAGGCACGAGCACAGCTGCATTTGCAGGGCTCCTGCTTGTAAATTATTTTAACCCCTTCAGATGGATTACCTCGTGGGACGTGATGGGTCAGCAGAAGGTATGTGTATTGTGGGTTTATTGTTTTGCCAAGCGAGGGTCTGCAAATGGATTGAGAGAGCAATAAAATATTAAAACAACCGCTGTGTTTATTTCATTAAAATACTTTCAAATCATGTGTGTGTGTGTTTTTTAACCCTTTCAAACAATTGGATTAATAATGGATAGGTGTCATAATTGACGCCTCTCCATTATTAATCTGGCTTAATGTCACCTTACAATAGCAAGGTGACATTAACCCTTCATTACCCCATATCCCTCCGCTACACGGGAATGGGAAGAGAGTGGCCAAGTGCCAGAACAGGTGCATCTTCCAGATGTGCCTTTTCTGGGGTGGCTGGGGGCAGATATTTTTAGCCACGGGGGGGCCAATAACCATGGACCCTCTCCTGGCTATTAATATCTGCCGTCAGTCACTGGCTTTACCACTCTGGCGGAGAAAATTGCGCGGGAGCCCACGCCAATTTTTTCCGCCATTTAACCCTTTATTTTAGCAGCTACAGCGCCCAAATTTTGCATACACACACTACTAACATTAGTAGTGTGGATGGGGATATGAGATGGTTTACTGTATGTAAACCATGTCTCATATCCTGTCGGGTTTGGGAAGGAGAAATGAAAAGCCGGCAATTGAATTACCGGCTTTTCACAGATATCGCGCTGTAGTAAATATAAATACAGACTATATATATATATGTGTCTCAATGACATATATATATATATATATATATATATATACTGTATATATGTTTTCCCGAACATTTGAGCACATAAATCCATTAGATGTCGGTTTTGCAAGCCTGCGAGAAAATATCGCAGTACGGATGCCATACGGATTACATACGGAGGATGCCATGCGCAAAATACACTGACACACCCTGCCTACGGATCACTATTTTGGGAACATTTCTCCGTATTACGGCCGTAAAATACGGACCGTATTGTCTTACGCCGAGTGTGACGCCGGCCTAATACATAGCTACATAGACCAAACACCCTGTGGTGAGGTCTATAGCACGTTTACATAGGACACTCCTGTTTAGAACAATCGTACAGAAAAAATGGAATAATGTCCGCAACAAATATTTCAGTAAAAATGTATAAATTTATTAAATATACCTCAAAATTACATGAATCAATAATACCAATAAATAACATCAAGCTTTAGAATCAGGTAGACATGTGGCAGCAGTGTCCGCAACAATTAGATCATCAATATCGATATAGTATCATCATTTAAATATGTGTCCGAGTAAGTGGGGGAAGAATATCCTATAAAATAATGTTCAGTGCGCAAAAGAATTATTCAATCCTCAAACAAGCCCCCAAAGAGATAGATAAGGCAGGACCCGCGCCACGCCGCTGTCGACGCGCGTTTCACAGACGCTTCTTCAGAAGCGCGGGTCCTGCCTTATCTATTCATCATGGGTAAGCGCTTATAGACAGCTATGGGCTTTGGGGGCTTGTTTGAGGATTGAAGAATTCTTATGCGCACTTTAGCGGGAATATTATTTTATAGGATATTCTTCCCCCACTTACTCTGACACATATTTAAATGATGATACTATATCGATATTGATGATCTAATTGTTGCGGACACTGCTGCCACATGTCTACCTGATTCTAAAGCTTGATGTTATTTATTGGTATTATTGATTCATGTAATTTTGAGGTATATTTAATAAATTTATACATTTTTACTGAAATATTTGTTGCGGACATTACTCCATTGTTTCTGTATGATTTATGTAAAGAACATGCCTACAAGTGTGAACATTTGATTTTCTTTTTATTGTGAATCAAACAACAAATAGGACGAAATAACTTAAAACTTCAGTGTGCATAACTATTCACCCCTTAAAGTCATAACTTTTGTAGAACCTCCTTTTGCAGCAATTACAGCTGCAAGTCGCTTTGGATAAGTCTCTGTGAGCTTCCACATATTGCCACTGGGATTTTTGCCCATTTCTCATGGCAAAACTGCTCCAGCTCCTTCAAGTTAGATGGTTTCCTCTGGTGGACAGCAATCTTATAGTCTGACCACAGATTCTCAATTGGATTAAGGTCTGGGCTTTGATTACCCATCTCCAAAACATGTACACGTTTCCCCTTAATCCACTTGAGTGTTGCTTTAGCAGTACACTGTGTGTCATTTTTGCAAGGTGAACCTCCGTCCCAGTTTCAAATCATGGACAGTGTTATGGTTACCCCAATGACCAGGGGAATAAAAATACAAAACGGACTAGCTCTCGGGTGATGGAAACTAAGGTCGACCGTGACCTGAACCTGACCCAACACTTACAGTAGCCGGGGGATGTACCTACGATGCCCTAGACACCACGCGCCAGCCGGAGATCTAACTACCCCTATAAGAGGAATATACAGGCCTGCCTTACCTCCAGTGAGGAACCCCAAAAGATGATAGTAGCCCCCCACAGATATTGACGGTGAGTTCAGAGGAAATGACATACGTAGGATGAACAGCAGATTTAGCACAGTGAGGTCCGCTTACTAGATAGCAGAAGGACAGGAAAGTGTTACTTCACGGTCGACCTAAAAATCACTATTCAAAAACACCATCCAGAAATTACTTTAAACTCCAGTGACAACTCATGCCACTGGAGTAGTAATTTTCTGTCCACAAGAGCTTCCAGCACTGAAGAGTCACATTGCAGATAGCTGGACAAAAATAGCAAAACAAGAAACAAAATTCAACTTAGCTGAACTGGAACTTGAGGCAGGTGAATGCAACAGAATGCTACTAGCACATTGTTGGCCGGCATGTGACTAACAGCCAAGCAGCCTTAAATAGGAAACTCCCCTAGAGGGTGGCGACAGGTAATCAGAGATGGAGGAAGGCACATAAGAGGCACTACCATAACAGACCACCGGGGGAGCCCACAAACCAAATTCACAACAGTACCCCCCCCTTAAGGAGGGGGCACCGAACCCTCACCAGAACCACCAGGGCGACCTGGATGAGCACTATGAAATGCACGAACCAAATCGGGAGCATGAACATCGGATGCTGTCACCCAAGAATTATCCTCCTGGCCATAACCTTTCCACTTAACCAGATACTGAAGTTTCCGTCTGGAAACACGGGAGTCCAAGATCTTTTCCACCACATACTCCAATTCACCCTCAACCAACACAGGAGCAGGTGGATCAGCAGAAGGAACAACCGGTACCTCATACCTCCGCAATAATGACCGATGGAAAACATTATGGATATTAAAAGATGCTGGGAGGTCCAAACGAAAGGACACAGGATTAAGAACCTCCAGAATCCTATAAGGGCCGATAAACCGAGGCTTAAACTTAGGAGACGAGACCTTCATAGGAACAAATCGAGAAGACAGCCACACCAGGTCCCCAACACAAAGACGAGGACCAATACGCCGATGACGATTAGTGAACTGTTGAGTCTTCTCCTGGGACAACTTCAGATTGTCCACAACCTGTCCCCAAATCCGATGCATCCTATCAACCACAGCATCCACTCCAGGACAATCCGAAGACTCCAATTGACCGGACGAAAACCGAGGGTGAAACCCTGAATTACAAAAAAATGGAGAAACCAAAGTGGCAGAACTGGCCCGATTGTTAAGGGCAAACTCTGCCAATGGCAAAAAGTCAAGCCAATCATCCTGATCAGCGGACACAAAACACCTCAAGTAAGTCTCCAAGGTCTGATTAGTACGCTCAGTCTGGCCATTAGTCTGAGGATGGAATGCAGACGAAAAAGACAAATCGATACCCATCCTGGCACAGAACGTCCGCCAAAATCTAGACACAAACTGAGTACCCCTGTCAGACACTATATTCTCAGGAATACCATGCAAACGCACCACATTCTGAAAAAATAGAGGAACCAACTCAGAGGAGGAGGGCAATTTGGGTAAAGGTACCAAATGAACCATCTTGGAAAAACGGTCACAAATCACCCAAATGACAGACATCCTACGAGAAACCGGAAGGTCAGAAATAAAGTCCATCGAGATGTGCGTCCAAGGCCTCTTAGGAATAGGCAAGGGCAACAACAACCCACTGGCCCTAGAACAGCAGGGCTTGGCCCGAGCACAAACATCACAAGACTGCACAAACATGCGCACATCTCGAGACAAAGAAGGCCACCAGAAGGACCTAGACACCAAATCCCTGGTGCCAAAAATTCCAGGATGACCTGTCAACGCGGAAGAATGAACCTCCGAGATAACTCTACTGGTCCAATCATCAGGGACAAACAGTCTACCAGGCGGACAGCGATCAGGCCTATCCACCTGAAACTCCTGCAAAGAACGCCGCAGGTCTGGGGAGACAGCTGACAATATCACCCCATCCTTCAGGATGCCGGTAGGTTCGGAATCACCAGGCGAGTCAGGCTCAAAACTCCTAGAGAGGGCATCCGCCTTCACATTCTTGGACCCAGGCAGATATGACACCACAAAGTTAAATCGGGAGAAAAACAACGACCAGCGCGCCTGTCTAGGATTCAGACGCCTGGCCGACTCAAGATAAATTAGATTCTTGTGGTCAGTGAGGACCACCACCTGGTGTCTAGCACCCTCAAGCCAATGACGCCACTCCTCAAACGCCCACTTCATGGCCAGAAGTTCCCGATTTCCCACATCATAATTTCGCTCAGCGGGCGAAAACTTTCGGGAGAAAAACGCACATGGTCTCATTACTGAGCAGTCAGGA
Source organism: Ranitomeya variabilis (assembly GCF_051348905.1). Lineage (NCBI taxonomy): Eukaryota > Metazoa > Chordata > Amphibia > Anura > Dendrobatidae > Ranitomeya > Ranitomeya variabilis. The sequence goes on from NC_135234.1 coordinate 373,505,307, forward strand.
TCTTTCTGCGACAAAACTGCACCTGCTCCGATCTCCGAAGCATCCACCTCAACCTGGAACGGAAGTAACACATCAGGTTGGCGCAACACAGGAGCGGAAGAAAAGCGGCGCTTAAGCTCTTGAAAGGCCTCCACAGCCGCAGAGGACCAATTAGCAACATCAGCACCCTTTTTGGTCAAATCAGTCAAAGGTTTAGCAATGGCAGAAAAACCCGCTATAAATCGGCGATAGAAATTAGCAAAACCCAAGAACTTTTGCAGACTCTTCAAAGAAGTAGGTTGCATCCAATCACAAATAGCCTGGACCTTGACAGGGTCCATCTCCATAGATGAAGGGGAAAAAATATATCCCAAAAAGGAAATTCTCTGAACTCCAAAACTACACTTTGAGCCCTTTACAAAAAGAGAATTAGCTCGCAAAACCTGAAAAACTCTCCTGACCTGTTGAACGTGAGATTCCCAGTCCTCCGAAAAAACAAGAATATCATCCAAATACACAATCATAAACTTATCCAGATATTCACGGAAAATATCGTGCATAAAGGACTGAAAAACGGAAGGGGCATTTGCGAGACCGAAAGGCATTACCAAATACTCAAAATGGCCTTCAGGCGTATTAAATGCGGTCTTCCACTCATCCCCCTGCTTAATCCGCACCAAATTATACGCACCACGTAGATCGATCTTAGTGAACCACTTAGCCCCCTTTATACGAGCAAACAGATCGGTCAGTAAAGGTAACGGGTACTGGTATTTAACTGTAATCTTATTCAGAAGTCGATAGTCGATACAAGGTCTCAATGAACCATCCTTTTTACCTACAAAGAAAAATCCTGCCCCTAGTGGAGACAACGAGGGGCGAATATGACCCTTTTCCAAGGATTCTCTGATATACTCC